>NC_081157.1:25554606-26206805 GCF_012432095.1 Onychostoma macrolepis | reverse complement strand
ACACCACAGATCATTTAGGGTGAATCCCATTTCTCTGTCTTACCCCTTCCCCTTCGTCTTACCCCTAGCCCTTGTCCCTCAAAACCGAGTGGTAAGCGCTAGGGGTGAAAACATACCCCTATGAAATGAGACACCACTTGGTTACGATTACGTCATCATACACCGTCGTTAGCTGGATGCTACATCATCAGAGCCGACAAGTGTTGATCACAAACTTTGGATCGTTTTACAAACTTGTTAAAACTGTAGACATGCATGGAGTCCTTTCAAGGCTAGTCTGCGGGACTGTTGTGCAAATCAGCAATGTAACGTTAGCGTAGCAAACTAGCGATTTTTTTTAAAACGTTTCAATTAAGAACATGGTTGCAAATATATATGTACAGGACTGTCTAGAGCACAAAACAAGACTGTCGTAATTTTTTAATAAATTATTTAAGCCGAAAATACTTGATTGTTGCCGGTTGCGCAGTGTGTTCTGGGTACCCCTCGGTTTCAAGTAAGCTCGTGAAAATGCTTGGTTTTAAGGGGTATCTACCCCTTCCCCTTAGCCCTACCCCTCAATCAAAACGAGAATTGGGATAGCCCTTACTCTCACGTGAACGCGCAAAACTAAGGGGAAGGGGTAAGGGGAAGGGGTAAGACAGAGAAATGGGATTCGCCCTTATTGTATCATTTTGAAAATGCCTGTGAGCGGAAGCAGAAACATGCTGTTTTTGTGCATGTCTCTTTAAATGCAAATGAGCTGCTGCTCCCCACCCCTTTTCCAGATTAAGGCTGTGCCTTTACAGCTTGTACTTTAGATACTCTGCTAAACAAAAACATCTGTTTGGTTTTGATTATCATGTCTGTCGTGCTGAAATCATGTGTTTTAAAGCCATATCAGTTAAAAATTCTGATATAAGGTTTTCTGAGCGCACACATCCGAAGCACATGCACAGAAAGCGGTACCCATTGACTTCCATAGTATTTTTTTTTCTATACTATGGAAGTCAAAGTCAATGGTGAATGGAATTCATGTTTGTTTTATTTGCAATGTCTGAAGAGATCTCATAACTACTTAAATGGTGCTCAAATTTGCCTAAATACAGTATGATTTCAATATGACCTCAAATCAGATTCTTCTAAATTTAAATGATCTGAGTTATGCTGTTCACATTCATTTTATAGCTCTGTATCTCTATAATATTGTTATTTGTGTTTATTTTATTTTTTCTCCTAAAAAGATTTAAGAGAAACATCTCAAATTATGGTGCTGCTTAAAACATAACTAAGAACTCCATTACATATCCTGAGCTGTGAAAGTGCAACAAAAAATGTGTGCTTCATTTGACGTTGTACCTTTAGGTCAGACACCTGGGCATATGTGCTGTGCTGCAGGGCAGGAAGTTTCAATGCTATTTTTATAAATCAGATTTTACACTCCCTGAATGAGTGATGTTTCAGAATGTGTTTGTGTGTGTGTGTGTGTTCCTTGCAGTTATTCTTGCATATTTAACAGAGTGGTGACCTAGTTCATCACACAGCCCTAGTAAGTGGGTTTCTCTGTTTAACTCGTCTTGTGTCATTCCCCGTCCTTCAGTCTCATCTTCATCTTAGGATCGCATTTATGTCTCTTGCTGCATTTCGATGTAGAAATTTTCATAAATATACTCTGTAGAGATCCTCTAAAAGCAGGTCTCGCATGAAAATGCAGTTCACCGCCAACGCTCCAGGCCTCCTCCTGCTCCTCTTTCTCTCACACTCTCATTCTCTCCGTTTCCCAGTTATTAAAATGTAGCATCTCTTGTGTGAGAGGGAGAGTGGGCGGCACAGTGGGATAGGAGTGCATTACTCTCTCTAGATCAGATATACTCATCTTAGGTGCAGAGTGAGGAGGAGGAGGAGGAGGAGGAGGAAGAATCTGAACTGCCAGTTTCCTCTGCACCATTTTTCTTACACACTTAAAAATAAAGGGGGTATTTCACAGCTATGGCACAAAAGAACCATTTTTGGGTTCCTCAAAGAACCTTTCAGTGAACAGTTCTCAAAAGAACCATTTTTAATAATCTAAAGAACCTTTTTTGCAATGGAAAGTTTCCACAGATGTTAAAGGTTCTTTGTGGAACCATTAATTCCAATAAATATCCGCTTCATAACCGCACTGTGCTGGAAGGTAAAATGACAAATTGCAAGTGTGACCTCTAGCAAGTAATATTCCTCTGAGCCACATCATCTCATATTCAGTTATGAAGCTGAAACGTCTTAAGGCTGAAGTCTTAAAATCACTCCTGGGGTTAAAGGCAGGAGCTTGTCAAAGGGAAAATAGGATTTTATTTGCTCTTTTGGAATATATGAGTTCGGTGTACTGTGTAGAAATATGCTGACATTCAAAATGCAAAGCTTCTTTCCCACTCCACACACATCTTTTATGGAAAATAGCCACCAAAAATAAAAAACGGGATAGTATTGCCTTGACAACCATGAGCGTGTGAACATACAGTATGACCGCCCACGTTCACATATCAGTGCCTATTCAGTATTCAGAACTTGGCCTGGCTTGATGAACAACACAGTGAACAGAGATTAGCCAATCATAATAGAGGTCATTTACATAGAAGTCTTAAAGGGTTACTCCACCCCAAAATGAAAATTTTATTATTAATCACTTACCCCCATGTCGTTCCAAACCGGTAGGCTTGTGACTGTCCCGTTGACTGCCAAGTAAATACCACTGTCAAGGCCCAGAAAAGTATGAAAGACCTCGTCAAAATAGTCCATCTGCCATCAGGGGTTCAACCGTAATTTTACGAAGCTACGAGAATACTTTTTGTACGCAAAGAAAACAAAAATAACAACTTTATTCAACAATCCGTCTCCTCCGTGTCACCATAGCACCATTTTGGAGAATATCCGCTGAACGCAAACTGCGATTAATGACAACATTTTCATTTAGGGGTGGAGTAACCCTTTAAAGGTACATGAGCCAAAACGTGATTTATTTCAAAGGGTCAAAAAGAGGCTGGTGGTGCAAGAAACCTAACATAATGGGAATATAGAATATGATGGAGTGTAGAAAAGTCTTCTGCTCCTGATTTGATTTATGATACAGAGTGTGAAGAAAAGTGCTGTTGCGCTCCAATATTTCAGCAAACTAGTTGTGTTTTGGTTACAGTCAGCATTTATTTTATTTTTTTTTAGCAAATATTTTAAGAAGTGAACAAATCGTTCTAGTTCACTTGCCATGTTTCACCTCTCTCTTTTGAAGGGATTGCTTTGAATCCAGTAAATGCTTTGGTAGTTTTGTTTGACTGTTATTAATAATACTCTTCTTTTCAGTCAGTAAATTCTCTGTAAGGTCATAGACACTGAGGTGTATCTTTACTTTAGCCAAGGAGTTGTGCTTTAAATAATTACTTTGTTATTATTTAGTCTGTCCATTTTCATCAGTTTAAATCATTCAGGTTGGTTTACAGACCGTTTGTGAACGAGAGGTGGGCTTGATCATGTTGACAGGGTAATGAGCCAATCACAGCAATGTGGAGGCAATGCCTCTTTTTATATGTAGACTTTTTATATGTATCTTGTCGTTTCCCCGAAACAGCATGCTTTAGGAGCTCAGTGAAAAGAGATCTGCTGGTTTCACAGTTAATCAGTATTAGATTAACTAGAATCAGTGCATTAAACACTTTATTCTTGAATTTTGTTGTATTGCTCATATTTTAATGTTCTTGTACATACTTTGTCATTTTGAGGAATCACAGCCTTCTTTTGCCTTCTCGGAGGAAACACCCTGCCTCAGGTGTACTGATGTAACCTTCGTTCAGCCACTGAATAAATCAGTGAATGAATCAGAATAAAGCTTTTTAAGTGAAATGATTGAAACTAGTCTCTCAGGGGAATCAAAAAACCCACCACTAAAGCAAATATATGAAGCATTTAAAATGATTCAGCTTATCTAGAATGTTTTTTTTTTTTTTTTGTATCTATTTCTAATCATTACACAGTATATGCTGCATGTATATAATCAAAAACAATAATACCGTATTATTACAAATTAAAATAACTTTTCTATTTGAATATATTTTAAAATGTAATTTATTGCTGTGCTCAAAGCTGAATTTTCAGCATCATTACTCCAGTCTTCAGTGCTCGTTTAGAAATCATTCTAATATTGTGATTTGCTGCTCAAGAAACATTTCTTTTTACTATCGATTTTAAAACAGTTTAGCTTCTTAATATTTTTGTGGAAACCGCAATACATTTTTCAAGATTCTTTGATGAATAGTTCAAAAGATGTCAATTCATTTGAAACAGAAATCATTTTTTTTAACATTATAAATGTGTTTACTGCCATATTTAATATTTACATATTTAATGTGTCGTGGTTGAGTATTTATTTTTAAAAAGTTAAATAAAATAAATAAAAACTCTAACTGACCCCAAACTTATAATGCCCATATTCTGTTATTTTGCCATGGAGAACAAAAACAGAAATTTTAACCACAGACTTGAAACTCCAAAAAGCAGCATGAATTGTTTTTGCACAAATTTTCTTTTCTTTCTCTTATTCCACAGAAAAAAAATAATAATAATAATATCAGTCATGTTTCATATCGTATGTTTGAAATTAGTGTTGTCAAAAGTACTGACTTCGGTCCCAGGCGGTACTGAAATTTTAAAAACATCCATTTTCCGTTAACATTTGAGCACAGTTGAGCCGATTCTTAAACACTGCTGATTGGCCAATGTGTTCACCCTTTTTGTGTGAACTGTCGCTTTAAGGCTTCAGGTTCAGGCATCTCAATTCTGTAATTAATGTACAGAGAGATGGTGACAGATGGCCATCTCAAACTGCTTTTACGTGACTCTACCCACACGATTATGAGCACAGACCCCTCTATTTAACAACTTCTAATAAAGTTGATATGTAGGCCACGTCATACAGAGTATACAAGTCACATATACTCACACATACAAACTACGGTATCCTTCCTTCCACATCCGATAAGGCTAATAAGACCACAGTGTTTGGGTTTATATCCTGTCCTGTCCAGAATGCAATTGGCTTTTGGCACTTGACGTGATAGGCAGACCAAATGCATGTCAGATATCCCAGGAGGAAACTCCTCCCTCTGAAAATAAGCAGTGTAAAGTCTGTCTCTGTAAAGATCCATGCTGATACAGACCCCTGGCTTTGATCTTGTTTCTGGTAACAGTCCCCTCTGGCCTCCTGTGTTACAGGCTGTGGGAGACACTCAAGTGTCCTCTTAAACATATGCTCCTGTCATCTTGCTGGCTCTCTGGTACTCATCTTCTGTCCGAGACATGGCAGCAGGGGAATGACTACCTGTCGGGCTCAAATGGCTCTTTGAAGCAGAGTCGGTAGACAATAGCCACCCAGTGTATAGGATGGCTTCACTTGGATGGATATGTCTGCCTGCTGGACTCCTCTGGGTATCAGTCTCTTGCAACCTTAGGGCGTCTACGCACCATTGGTTTCCAGATGCAGAGGAAGAATGCAAGTGTTCAAATTCAAAATTGAATATGAATGAAAACTGACCCTATACTCCTTAATGCATGTTCATGATTCAGAACAATAAATACTGTATATACACTGATCAGCCATATTATCAAATCCACTGACAGGTGAAGTCAATAACATTGATTATATCATTACAACATTACAATGGCACCTGTCAAGGACTGGGGTATAATTGGCAGTATGTGAAAAGTCAGTTCTTGAATTTCACATGTTGGAAACAGGAAAATGGGTAACTGGAAAGATCTGAGGGACTCTGGCGAGGGCCAAATAGTTTTGGCTAGACGACTGGATCACAGCATCTTCAGAACGGCAAGTCTTGTGGGGTGTCCTGGTATGCACTGGTTAGTACCTACCAAAAATGGTGCAAGGAAGGACAACCAAGGCTCATTGATGCTTGGGGGGAGCGAAGGCTAGCCCATCTGGTTCAATCACATAGAAAGAGCTACTGTAGCTCAAATTGCTGAAAAACACTGGCCATGATAGAAAGGTGTCAAAACACACATTTAGCTGTGAATGGCCTGCGTAAAGCAGTCAGAGTGCCCATGATGACCCCTGTCTACTGCCAAAAATAGGCATGTGAGTATCAGAGCTAGACCACAGAGCAATGAAAGAAGATTGCCAGGTCTGATGAATCACGTTTTCTTTTAGATCAGGTGAATGGCCAGGTGAGTGTGCATTGTTTTCATGAGGAGGAGATGGTAGCAGGATGCAGTATGGGAAGAAGGTAGGCCAGTGGCAGAGTGGACTGAATGTTGTGCTGGAAAATCTTGAGTCCTGGCATTCACGTGGATGTTATTTTGACATGTACCACCTACATAAAGATGGTTGCAGACCACGTTCTCCCCTGCATGACAAACATGGTAAAATTCTGCCAAAATACTGCAAAAACAGTTCAGGAATGGTTTGAGGAACATGACAAAGAGTTCAAGGAGTTGCTTTGGCCTTCCCAGATCTCAATCCAATTGAGCACCTATTGGCAACAATTGATCTATCTAATCCTATCCATGGAGGCCCCACCTCGTAACTTAAAGGATCTTGGTGCCAGATACCACAGGACAAATTTAGAGGTCTTGTGTAGTCCATGCCTTGACACATCAGAGTTGTTTTGGCAACATGAGAGGGACATACACTATAATAGGTGATTTTAATGTTGTGGCTGATTTCTCTCCATCAGAGGCTCCACCATAGCTTTCTCTCATGTGTAGACACCCTTACTCTGCCTCATTGCCAAGGGCTGTTTGCACATATGACAGACCCACAGCTGCTCTGCTCTCTGTATCATGTTGTGTGTAGATCTGCGGAGTATATATCGGGATGAAGAAAAATAACGGTGTAGAATACCAGTAAACAGAGAATTTTGTTTGTTTGTTTGTTTGTGTTTGTAGCGCTGTGTACACACCTGTTAATTGACCCTTCACTGGAAGTTTGAATTACAGGTGATCTGACCAATCAACACCGAATCTGCTATTTTGTCCGACAAACAAGAGTCAAGAGAGTAATGGAAGAATAGGTTTACATGGGTGGGCTTGAAAAATGGTGTGTATTGAATATTGACGTCTTTCCTTGGTTGAAACATGATACCTTCTGATGTTCATTCATGTTTATTTTGCGCTATAGGCCTAACTAGTAAAGAGAAAGAAATGATCACTTCATGTGCCACTTAAACTGAAGCGCTACAGTGACATGTCACAAAACACATTAAAGAGCCACAAAACAGTATAATTTCTTTAAAAAAATAACAAAATTTGATTGTTTCATACCAGAAGTAAACTGCTCTGTCTTGTCTGTTGGTGCATTGTCAGTTTTCTCTTTGCTCCGCAATACATTTCTCTCTCTGCGTGAGAAAATGATGTGCAGTGTTAGAGCGCAATGTCTTGTCGGACGTAGCAACAGTAACTAAGGGGGACAGGTCTTTGCAAAAGGTTCAGTTTCCATATTTGGTATTTTGGTCCTTTGCCAGGCAATTAAAATGACTTCTTTTTGCTCACAATCTCTCCATATTATATTCTCTGACTACATGTAGAACATCCTTAAGAAAGAGGTGGTCCACTTCTGTGTGTGATGCCCTAGATAACTGTCCTCATATCCCACTATATGAGCCTTTTAAAGAATGCTTGGATGTAATATTCACTCATAAACACACAAATGTAACCTTTCTATCTTCCCTAAGAACATTATTAGTGTATTGTCCTTTTGCTACTCTTTAAAAGGATGCCTAAAGCTTCAGGAAAAACTAGTGCTTTCCACAAATGCAGAGCACTGTCTACATTACTTCCTTTTGAAGCATTAATCAATCCAGCATTTGAAACTTCTTGTTGTTAGAGCTAAATATTTGATGAACTGTTATATATCATTAAATTCACCTTAACATTAGATGCACCTAAACAAATTTTTTGATTCAAGTTTTCATTTAGTCAAAAACTGAAACCAAAAATACATTTTTGGTAATTAAATTTAGGTAATATGGCTAGTACAGTTAGTACAGTAGCCAAACAAACTATTCTAGCATCTTTTTTTTTTTTTTTCACAGGAAAGTGCATCCACACAGCTGATATGATAACCTGTTGTAGTTTATCCACGTTGTGTGCATAAAATTATGTATAACCAAGATATTACGTATAACCTCACCAACTTATTATGATTGTTTCCACCATTGTTGCACTGAAATTAAGGGCAATATAAGTTTAATAATAACTAGTACAAACCAGCGTTTAGTCTTATGCCAAATTTACTAGGAATGCACAATATATCGGCCAATATATCGGTTATCGATTTTTAATTATAAAGCATTATCGGTTATTGTTATCAGCCAAAATTTTCATATTGGTGCATTCCAAAAAATGACACAGCAAAGATGGCAAAGAAGCACTTCTGAAATGGCATTCAGGTGTCTTTACACAGACTGTTTAATGCAGGGTTGAAAAAATGCAAACCTCATATAAAATAATAGAAAAGAGCAGCTCATATAATATTTAGTTAGAGCAGCTCTTTTCACTGACCAATTGAAAAAAAAAAAAAAAACTCTTATTTTTTTAAGAGTTTCAGGCCCTATTTTGTACCCTATTCTTGGAAAGTGCCAACTGTTGTAGGCCTGATGAAGTGCTTGAAATAAGATGGAGGAAGAAGTGGAGCCAAGGAACAGATGGCAAAAACAATCCCTCCACCACAGGGCTGTTGGCATCAGATAAGAGCCCAGATAGCAGCACTATTCTTCTCTGCAGTGATAAAGTCTCATTCTGTCTTTAAAAGCAGTAGAATGGCTATTATGTGGATCGGCCCGGCAGTGGTGTGGCTCTGCTCGAGTCACAATTGCAGGAAGAGGCTTTGCAGACAGGACAGGAAGTGGGTAGGAGAAAGGGCGTGAGTCTGTGTGGCTGCTGTCTTGACTGTCCTGAGGTCTGTGATTAGGGCCGTCCGTACACACATTGTTCCTGCTGTCCCCTCGGTGTCAGGCTCCAGCCCGCTCACACAGGAAGTGCCGTGTGCACAGACCGAGTTTGGAATTCTTTGGCTGTGATTGGACAGTGCTCATAATAGACCTGAATGGCTGGGATTTCATTCACTCAGTTTTCCAGGTATTAGAGGGATGTGTATGGAAGATGGTCATAGGACACATTTAGAAGACCCCTCAGGTCTTAAAATTTGTACCCTTCTTGCCTGAACATGTCATGCATAAATTATTTTTTTTAAAACAGATTGTAAAAGGCAGCCCTGTCTTCACAGCCTGTGGTGAACAGTGTCTTTTTCAGTATTACACAGACCAAAAATAGAGATGACAAATAAGAAACACCACAGCAGGTGTACATTTAAAAGTATGCTCTGATCCTTCTTTGTAACACCTCTTGTTATCTATGTTTTGTTAACCCATGTCGCCAGATTATGTTGTTTGTGTATGTCGAAAATGTTGAATTATGTTGTTTATTTTGATGAAAGCAACATGAAAATATACTTAATTTTTGTTCATTTGATTTAATTGAGCTACTTTGATATCAGCTGGATTTAGGTGGTTTTCTATAATAGATATATGGCAACAATTAGTGTAATTGATTCAATTAATCTGCCAAACATTTATTTGATTAATAAATAAATTGGATATAATATACACATATTTTT
The DNA here is from genome assembly GCF_012432095.1 of Onychostoma macrolepis. Taxonomy (NCBI): domain Eukaryota; kingdom Metazoa; phylum Chordata; class Actinopteri; order Cypriniformes; family Cyprinidae; genus Onychostoma; species Onychostoma macrolepis. The sequence continues at coordinate 26,197,171 of NC_081157.1, read as the reverse complement.
ATATCAAATAAACCTGTTGCCTAGGATATTTGATATATAATTATTATTTTAAATATATGTTTGGATAATCGATGTATGGCGACAGTTAGAGCTGCAATTAGAGTAACAATTAGTTTAGTAATTGATCAAATTAATCTGTCAAGTATTTCATCGATAAAACGTTTAATCGAGTAATTCAGATGCAGCTTTCTATGATGAAATCAGAGAACAGAGAGGCGTTGATATAGTACCATTGTCATAGCATTGCTAAATATGCATTTGTTTTAATAAAACATTGTTAAATGCCTTAAAAGAGTAATGAAAATGTGGCTTTTTAATATGAATTCAGGGCTTTTCAAGTCCATTTGGTAAAGCACCTTTATTTGAATTTACCTAAGGCTTTTAATATCAGTCTCATCCAAACTGATCTCATGAGAAAACATAACTATTTTATGGCATTGTCTTGTAAATTCATACAATATGATTTGTGACTCTAGATGACAAAACCAGTCTTAAGTGTAAATTTTTCGAAATTGAGATTTATACATCATCTGAAAGCTGATAAAGAAATTTACAAAATATCTTCATAGAACATGATCTTTACTTAATATCCTAATGATTTTTGTCATAAAAGAAAAATCGATAATTTTGACCATACAATGTATTTTTGGCTATTACAACAAATATACCCCAGCGACTTAAGACTGGTTTTGTGGTCCAGGGTCACATTTGTACAAAAATGAAGATTTTTTAGGAAATAAATAAGCATGAACCTCCACCCCCTACCCCATCTCTGGGCTTAAGCAGGTCATATGAAAATGTACGAATGGAATCGGAAAAATTCATACAGATGTTTTCAACCCGTGGCTGAGACACTTGTTAATGTTCTGAATCCGAACTTGCATGGGTTTTCAGGGTTTGACTGGTTATCATGGGCATTTAGTGATAGCTGCACTTCTCGGCAGCAAAAAGCATCTATATGCAATGAAAGCTTTTTAAAACTTTCCATTGATTTTCTTGTGATGACTTCAACCAATCAGCACTGTCATGACGTCATTTCCCCCGGGAATGTGTGAAGAAATTATGGGCCTATGCACTTTATTTGACGTCTTGCGGACTGTTCAACAGAAACACTGACTGCAATGATAACGCTTGGAATAGCCAGGACAATTTTTAATATAACTCTGATTGGATTCGTCTGAAAGAAGAAAGTCATATACACCTACACTGTAAAAAGTGATAAGTTGACTTAACTTAAAAAAATTGAGGAAACCCGTTGCCTTAAAATTTTTAAGTAAATGATCATTTAAAAAAAATGAGTTAATTGAATTGTCAAGTTCACTTAACTTTTTTTTAAAAATTATGTACTTAATAATTTTAAGGCAACGGGTTTCCTCAATGTTTTTAAGTTAAGTCAACTTATCACTTTTTACAGTGTAGGATGCCTCGAGGGTGAGTAAAAAACAGGCTAATTTTCATTTTTGGGTGAACTAACCCTTTAAGACATGCTTTTTGGGCATTAAATAATGTAATAGTAAGCGCAAATCTTAGTTAATCGCGTTGCGTTATTCATTTAAATACTCTCCTCCCATAAGTTTACCGATCAAAAGGGAAACTCACTGAATATGCATTTGTGAAAGGTGAGTCACAAAAATAACCGTGTCCACGCCTTTTCACTGCTAATTTCCCATTGCGTCTTTAGTAAATCCTGACAGTAGTTTTTTAACGATAAATGAGGGTTTGCGCTGATGAAAGCCCCATGAATGCCAAACATTTCGTAAAGCTAATGGAAGATTAGAACTGTTAATTGTCTTCAAAAGTTTTCAAAGAGCGCAACCCACTTTTGGCCGAAATGATCTATATGTTTAGCGCTGAATTAATTTCAGAAATTTAATACTGAGGTCTGAGGAATGGGAAATATCAATTTCAACCGTAATAAACCGTAATAAAAAGAAACATCTCTTCAAGATGTTTGCAAACCAATTGCGATCTTTGAGAGTTGTCCTGCTGCCCATGAGTCATGTTGAAGAGTGACTGGAGGAGAGCTTTGGTGAGTCTCCTGATGGACCGGGTAGATATGTGCGGGACTCTTTGGGCTCTCAAGTCCCCGGTCAGTGCCTCATCTCTGGCCCGGCCCCAGCAGGCCTGTCTCACTGAGCACTAGGTCATTCACATGCATCATCTGTTCTCCTCTGCCAGGCCGCTTGTTTGTTTTTGTCTTTGCCTTGGGAAATTTGCAGTGTAGGAGAGCGGTTCAGCTTGAAGCATCTGTTGTAGGCAGCCTGGGTTTTTTTTTTTTTTTTTTTTAATCAACCGACCTGAAACCGGAGGATACTGCTGTTCGAAAACAGGAGAGGGAGAATTTCATAACACAGATTTTGTTTTAGAATCTGTGCATTATAGTCATTTTGTAGCAACAAAAACACTGCTGTTCAATAAATAGTTATATGTGGGAGATTTAATAAGTTAATTAACTGTAGGCTTTTTATGATTGGCATGCGGTGTAGCATCTTGTCCCATTAATGTAGTATGTCTGCTCACATATTGGCTAGTTTAAATGGCTAATCACATTAAGAGTCGGAACTGTACATTATATATTTATTATTTTTCTTGCACAGACTTGGTTACGTCAGTAGACGAAACATAGACATTGCAGAGACTTTTAATGAAAGATTATGAAACAACTTTTGTCTATATAATAGTGTGCACTGATTAGTCATACACAATAAGACTAGGGACATTTCTATGGCGAGTCAGTATAGGGTCTGTTTCATGGCGTCTTCAAAGTGAACAGACAGACTCAGTGATGAGTCACCAACAGAAGGAAAACCAGCATACTGATTTTAATAAGGGCAAAAATGAAATTGAAAACTGTTGTTTGGATAATAGTCTTTTAATTATTAATTGCTGCTAAAATGTGCAAAATGGGAGTGAAGGGAATATTTCAAGGCTTTAGACTTTCAAAAGTCACGCATGACCTTTTTTTAGCCTTCAGAGACCCTATGCAGTCAAGCTGAATGAAAAGAAAAAAAGAAAGAAAGAAATCTTCTAAATATGGCTTAAACCTACTGAAGTTTATCTATTTAATTAATTAAAATAAAACATAGTTAAATATTAAATAACTGCATTATTAAATATTAAATAATTATGAATAAATATCTAATTTAAAATGTTGAATGAATTAATTTTGGATCAGATTTAGCAATCTTCCAAATAAACATTTGATGAATGGCCAAACAATATGAACTTCAGTAAATATGATTTTTCTCACTGTTGCAGGTCAGTTTGACACATTTTGGTTTTTGAGTTGTTGGAAATACTGGTTAGCCTATGATGCTTTTCTTGAAATTTTGTGACTTTTTCTAATTTAGGGTCATGAAAATGCCTGCAAAAGTGTTGTGTCTGATCTGTTGTGTAATGTGCGTACAAAATTTATATTACAATTATCATGTTTGTGGGTCAATATGCCCACATATTTCATCATTAAAGATAGCTGCACAGACATTTTTGAGGTATTTTATGTCAGATTTGCATTTAAGCATTTGACGGATGCTTTAATCTGCAAAATGCATTGCATTGAAGTACATTTTTATCAGTTTATGCATGTCAATGATGCACTCTGAAGTGCTTTTCCACACCTTTTCTATATAAAATGTTAAAATGTTTTTAAAACGTTAAGGTTTTACTTAATGAGATGTTAGTGTCATTATTGTCAGGCTTCTCAAGAAAGTCAAGCATACAGTACGTGTATACGTAATTATAGGAGAGATTAAATTTTCCAACCTTGTAAATTATTGCAAATTACATAGTTCTAAAATTGTCTCTTTTAAAAAAAACAAAACAAAACAAAAAAACATGCACGCTGCTGTCTCTGTCTTCGATATAAAATGCACCTCTTTCTACATCAAGACCCTGTTTTACACTTTAACAAGTCACAGTCATCGTGGATGGGAAGGAGATGTGCTGGTGTCTATTTTCATTCGCATTCGGCATTTGCTGCCATGGCAACCTTCTCTTCTGTATGTATGTGAGCGCCATATGGGTCATGCTGCTTATCTGAGGCTCAGCAGAAACAGAACCTGCTCTGCATCCTCGCTGTGATTCATTATGAATATGTAATGGCCAGAGTTCAATATGGCGCATTCATAGGGGATTGTGAAATTAGTTTTTATTGATTTTCATAGCTCATGAATGCATGTGAGCTGAAGGAGGCGGAGTCGACCCCACCCACTCATTTGAGAAAAGTTCCTCTCCCCAGTTTGAATTGCTCAAAGTAGTCACTCTCAGTCAGCTAGTTACATAGGAACTGTTGTGTTGTTATTCTTATGATATTCTCAGTATTCAGGCGAGATTAATTTAATGGTCTGGTATCAAATGACAGAATGTTAATAAAGGAAGAACAGTTATAATCTTGTTTAAGTAGCTGGTGTTTAGTAGTTTGTAGTTTCTTTTAGAAGTTCAAGATGTAGCCTATTAAGTTGCTTAGTTACTTTTTATGGAAAGCAATGCGTTACGTTACTTTTGCATTAGTATTTCTCTTCTGGCCTGCTTGCTTGTTTATTTTTGATATAAATAAACTTCAATTTTTTTTGGCAAATGTAAAAGCCCTTCTTTCTTGATCTTTGAAGGTCAACAGCAAAGACACTGATTATAAAATGGGATTACTTGTTTGAAAAAGTAACTCAGATATTTTATTGTAAATTCAAAAGTAACCTGTTACTTTACTAGTTCTTGAAAAAGTAATCTGATTACGTATCTATCATCTATCTATCTAAATTGAAGTTTTGTTGACATTTGTGTCAAAAAAAATGTTTGTGTTTTGAGCAACGTGCAGGTGCTCAGATGATGATTAATTAATAATAATTAATAATAATAAGTCCAGTATGAGTCAATTGGACAAAGAAAATTTATACATACTCTACCGTTTAATGTTTTTGAGTCTTTTATGCTTACCAAGACTGCATTTATTTGATAAAAAATACAGTAAAAAAGTAATATTGTAAAATATTGCAATATAAATTAGCTGTTTTCTATTTGAATATATTTTAAAATGTACTTTATTTCTGTTATTTCTTCAAAGCTGAATTTTCAGCATCATTACTCCAGTCTTCAGTGTCACATGAAATCATTTTAATATGATAATTTGATGCTCAAGAAACATTTATTATTATTACCAGTGTTGAAAACAGTTGTGATGCTTAATATTTATGTGGAAACAGTGATGCATTTTTCTGGATTCTTTGATAAATAGAAAGTTCAACAGAAGCATTTATTTGAAATCGAATAATAATTTGTAACATTATAAATGTCTTCATACTGTCACTTTTGATCAATTTAATGCATCCTTGCTGAATAAAATGATTAATTTCTTAGTAAAAGACATACTGACCCTGTAGTATAGAATAATGTCATTTAACTTACAATACAACTTTTATTTTATTTATTTATTTATTTATTTTCTTGTGATCAACTTTTTATTTTCTTCAAATCAACAAAACAACATCCATTCAAACAAACAACAGGGAGGGGGGAGCAACAGACACACCATCAACAATATCACAATCTGAAAGAAAAGAAAAAAAATAAATAAACTTTATATGGTCATTCCTTTATATAGTCCAAAATGTTGGAAGAAAAACATTGCCATGCATCGATGGTACTAGGTTTAGCCTTGTTAATTCGTGCTGTTGTACATTCACAAGTCACTATTTTAAGGCGGCTATGAATTCAAAATGTTTTTGCACACATATGCGGAGTAAACCAGTTTCGTATTATTGCCTTCTCTGCAGCTGTAAAACCAGCAAACAACATTCTCTTCTTTAATGAACTTATACAGAAGTAATAATCGTCATTGAGAAGACATAAACCTGGATTAGACACGTAATCAATTTGTAGTAAAGAGGACAAAACAGAATTCACATGAGCCCATAGACTGACAACAATTGAACATTTCCAAAAAATGTGGAGAAAAGTACCTGCTGATACAGTGTTACAGATATGACAGTTATAGGTCGATTGCAGTTTCATTTTAAACCTCTTGTAAGGAGTTATGTATGCTCAATGGATGACTTTGAAATGGATAAGACGATGAGCCAAGTTTTTAGAAGTTAAGATTAGATTAGACCACACCCTCTCCCATATATCAAACCTCGACCGATAAATCAAAATCTGTTAATTCACGATTCCAGATAGATTTAATAGAAAGAGACTTTGCAGTGTGATCATTAAGTTTACTATATATTTCAGAAACAGATGGCCGACCAGAGGGTGGTGCGATCCAATCCCATATAGAATGAGAGGAAATAGGGGATGCCCAGGGAACTTCATAGGCCTTGAGAGCAGAACGTAACTGAAAAAAGACAAAATATGATGAGTTTTTAGTTCTTAGTGAGTTCTTGAAGTGAGCAGAGTCCGTGGTTATCATATAAGTCACCGCATGTGTTTCTGCCCAATGTAGACCAAGAGGGCTGGACAAATGGCCGATTTCAACATAAAAATTTAAGTTGTGCCATAAGGGTGTGATGTTACAAAATTTGAAAGGTCCTCCCATCAGACGTTCCATCCTTTTCCAGATCCTAATAGAATTGGCCACAACTGGGCCAAATTTATATTTATCATTTTTATTTCCTATGCCAGCAATTAAAATATCTTGGAGTTATATGTGGTTTGACCTTGTCAGCTTCTATTACTCTCCATGAAACTTTAGATTGAGGATCAACTCAAATATGAAGAGCCTTAAGTTGGAACGACCAATTATGCAATTCAAAATTTAGCACAGCCAATCCTCCTGAAAGTATAGGGCGCTGCAATGTGCAAAGTTTTATTCTGGGTCGTTTACCATTCCAGATAAACTAGGAAAGTATGGAATTGATCTTCTTAAAGTAACCTGGAGGAGGGGAAAGTGGCAGCATAGAAAAGAGAAAATAATATAAAAAATAATAAAGGGGATAATATTACCAGTTAAGACTGATGCCTCAGGTGAGTGGTAAAGTGTCTTAATCATAGAAATGTAATGTTTACCAAAACCAAAACTTTGCAGAACTGCCCACATGTAGTTCCACCCTAGCCTGTCAAAGGCTTTTTCTGTGTCAAGTGAAAAAAACGCACAAGGACTTGGAAAAGAGTCTGCAAAATCAAGTACATGAAACAGTCGCCGCATATTATCGGACACGTGACGCCCCTTAATAAAACCGATTTGGTCCCCTTTAATTAAGCTATGAATTACTTTCTCCATGCGAGAGGCAAGAGTTTTAGCATAAACTTTTAGATTGCATGGGATGAGTGTTACTGGTCTGTAATTGGAGCAATCTAACAAATCTTTACCCTTTTTAAGAAGCAGTGATATCAAAGATGTTTTTTGGTCTCTATGAAATGTACCATACTCAGTCGCAAAATTAAATGAATCAATGAGAGTCCCTACCACATCCCATATTTCTAAATATAATTCAGGAGGGAGGCCATCTAGGCCTGGTGACATGCCCTTCTGAGGGCCTCCAAAGAGTCTTAATCCATCTGTGTGACCCTAGGCACTTCTAATTTATCCAAGTACTCTTTACAAACTGACCCATCAAAATCAGGTTTTGTGTAAAACCCTTTAAATATGTTGTTAATTATCATAGGATTTGTGGTTACCTGGTCATCCGAAGATTTTATTGCACTGATGTATGCCTTAGACTCACATTCCCTCGGCGGGTTTTTGCTTTGGCAAGAGCAGGAGAAAAAGATATACAGAATCCTCGTATTGCACACTTCGTCGTTTCCCACAATATTTGAGGGTCTACGTCACAAGATATATTCATTGCGAGAAACTCCTTTATATGATCTTTTAGCGAATTAATGAATGTCTGATTATTTAGTAATGATCCTAGGGGTCTTGGTCTTAATGTTGGAAAGGTGAACATTACATAATACTGTAGAGTGACCAGACAATAAAATTGGTAATATAGAGATGAAAGAGTTAGATGAAATTAGAGATGCGCTGAGAAATATGTCATCTATCCTAGAGAAAGTCTTGTGTCTATTAGAAAAAAAGTGAAGTCCTTAGATGTAGTATTCTGGACTCTCCAAAGATCAATTACATTAAGTTGTAAAAATGTATTCAATAACTTAGAGGATGGGTTAGCTGTAGTATCAGGGTGAGATTTATCCAGTGCAGGATTTAAAACAGCATTAAAATCACCACCCATCACTAAAGGACAATCAATCTGCTCAAGTAATATATTGGAAATATTTGTGAAAAATGCATTCGGGCAGTAAATGGAGACCAGTGCTAACCTGTCATTATGTATTTTACAGTGTATAAAAACAAATCTACCTTCATCATCATTCCCGGTATGTTCAATAGTTAAATGTAACTTCCTATCGACTAAGATAAGCACCCCCTTAGTTTTATTAAGAGCACAAGAGAAGGCTGCCAGTTTATAATACTTGATTTAAAAATGTGCCACATCGCATTGTTTTAAATGAGACTCTTGTATTTGGGCACAGGAAATCCATTTACGGTGCAAATATTCTAATATCATTATTATTTACCAATCAGCGGACGAACATACAGGGCCAACAAGAAATTAACAAGTGTCCATGGCCACCTTGTTATTGTCCTCTTCAGGGCAGTTAGGATCACCACAGACCTCATCGTTAATTTTCTCTCGTTGAGCTGAGAGGATGGAGACGGTAGCTGACGCCTTCCCGCTGCTTTGTAGCGCTGCAGAATACGTCTTCAGTAACAGTGAAGTAACAAAATCCTCCGCCTTTTGAGGAGAGTCGAACATCATCTGCTCACCTTTGTGCCGTAGTTTAATTACCGCCGGATAGGTGAGGAAGGGTTGGAGACCAAGTGCTGTCATCTTCTTCAAGACTGGATTAAAGCTCTTTAATCCAATAGTAGTGTGACATTGTCCTGCATGTATTTCACTGGATATGCCTGCCAAGCACCCTTCAGGATCGCCGATCTGTCATACGACCTTAGTACACGGAAGATGAGAGTACGCGGCCAATCTGAGTTTTTCCTTCTGTCATACACGCCATGGGCCCGGTCAATCTCGATGTCAAGGGCTTTCAGGGAAGGGATCCACTTGGAAAGATTAGCTCTGAGGAAGCCAGCTGCATCGGAGCCTTCCGCCCCCTCCGGTAACCCCACCAGTCACGCGTTATTTCTCTTGCTCCTATCCTCAATGTCCGTCATCTTCTCAGTGAGTTGCTCCAGCTGATTTCTTAAGTTGCAGCTGCTTGAACAAAATCGACCCGGTCACGTGTCTGTTTCGCCGCAATGGCTAGCTTTTCAGCTTCTGCTTTTAGCTCTTTTACAGAATCATTGGTCGTTGGTATATCCAAATGTAGATCACGGAGTGCTGGGGTCAGTACAGAGTCTATCTCTTCTCTTACAGTCGAAGCCACTACCGAATCGAGAGTACTTTGCTGCTCTTTAAGCGCTAGCTTGATACCGTTAGCTATAGCAGCGGTGAGATCCTCTCTGGAGATGGTGGAATTTTTGAATTTTTTCTTTATTGCCGATTGTTCACTCTCTCTTTTCCAACTGTCCTTGACTGCTGGGGTACTCGTAGTGAGCTAAATAAAGAGTGGCTCAAGATTTACTGACAGGATATGTACAATTTCTGACAAAGTGAGCAGAGCGAAGGACTATGCGTGCATTGCTGCCGAAGGGTCACATCATCCTCATTTTATTTTATTTACTTTACTATTCAAATTATCACAATTTATGAGGTTGCTTTCCAAATCCATTCAAAAATCTGCAGAGCATGTGTTTTTGCATATAAGTGTCTTAAATAACTTGTGTTTAATTAATTACTGAAGGGATTTATAGTCATTCCCCTGGTAGAGGTGCTCTCATAAAATGTGTTTAGCAAAACTATCCAGCCTCTTGCTAGTGCAACACCTAAATGCCTCTTCTCTCTGATATTACAGGGCAGAAAAAACAGAGGTACTGAGTGAAGACCTGCTGCAGGTGAGATGAAATCAGATCAGTGTGAACACAAGCTGGATATATTTATCTATTGCTTAAATATACTCTTGTTTCTACTGCACTGCTCATATGTTTCACATGTGTTTATTTTGCATTCAGGTGGAGAAGCGTTTAGACCTGGTAAAGCAGGTCTCTCATAGCACACATAAGAAGCTGACCGCCTGTCTGCAGGGACAACAAGGCACCGATTTAGACAAGAGATCAGTCAAATCTCCCTCGGTACATCAGCTCTCACACTTCACACTCCCGTTTTCTGCACTGCAATTAATTACACTCATAACAGCTTGATTGTGATTTTCCCTAAACAGAAAAAGTTGCCTCTGACGATACTTGCTCAATGTATGGTGGAGGGAGCGGCTGTGTTAGGAGACGACTCTCTTCTTGGGTGAGTTTGTCTTTGTATTTTGATGTCTAACCAGATTTTTCAAAGTGTTTCCCTTGAGCTGCATCATAATTTACAATCAAATGGGCATCAATGGAGCGTTATGCTTTTAAACCCACCATAAATTAAATTTTGACAAATTCTTCAGAAAACAAGACTTATGACTTACATAATTTTTTTCCCCATTTTGGCAGATATTTTTTTCTTGTTTTCCAGAATGTGATTTTGCTTCTCAAGTAAATGTCTTAAAATTTAAAAAGGGAAAATGTGGGAAATTAACAGATGGGACGTCAGTGTACACTAAGAAATGGCTATACAAATGTCTCCAGGTTGAGTTTAGGAAGTGATGCCAAAAAAGCTGTGATATGTTCAGATTCAGTGATATCACTTCACTCATTTCACACATACACATGCAACATTCATTTTTTTAAATTTAATTATATAAATCTGTTCATCTAATATTTATTAGATTTATATTATTAATTTTAGCATTTAAAAAAAAACAACAACATTATTTTAATGTTTTGTTGTTTTGCTTTTAAATTTGGTTAACAATTAGATCACTGTCAGACTGGACAATATCTACATAAAATACGAAATATTCCACAAAATTACCAGAAGCAGGTAAAATGATTGTCATTAAAGTGATTTGAAACTGCGAAGGATATAGCCCAAAAAATAATCCTTTAAAACCTAGACTCAGTTGTCATCCAGCACAATAGGTGGCAGTAATATGCATCTACTTAAGTTAGTTTGCAACCTGCCAGTAAACCCAGTGAAGAAAAAGATGCTTTTTTTTTTTTAAATTTAATTATATAAATCTGTTCATCTAATATTTATTAGATTTATATTATTAATTTTAGCATTTAAAAAAACAACAACATTATTTTAATGTTTTGTTGTTTTGCTTTTAAATTTGGTTAACAATTAGATCACTGTCAGACTGGACAATATCTACATAAAATACGAAATATTCCACAAAATTACCAGAAGCAGGTAAAATGATTGTCATTAAAGTGATTTGAAACTGCGAAGGATATAGCCCAAAAAATAATCCTTTAAAACCTAGACTCAGTTGTCATCCAGCACAATAGGTGGCAGTAATATGCATCTACTTAAGTTAGTTTGCAACCTGCCAGTAAACCAGTGAAGAAAAAAGATGGGTTTTTTTTCTTTCTTTTTTTTCTCTCCAGCCATGTGGTGTAATTACTACAACCTACCAGCAGGGGCTAATGGGATCATGTTAACCTGACACATCTTATTCAGACTTCTTGTGGTCAATATTTGTTTTCTAAATGTCTCTTGTCACGCAACCTGCATTGGTTTGCACCAAATTAATTTGGAAAGTTTCTACCAAGGGACAGATGAATTAGCACCAAAAATATAGAGTTTGATTAGGTACACACCCTTTGACATCAACATCATATGGGTAGTTTCTGCTCACATTTAAGCTCTTGAGATCTTTCGTGACATTCACTGAGAAGTTTGTGAATTAGTTTGGTTGACTGCTTTGACTAACCTGTGGTCTCCGTCTGCAGTAAGATGCTGAAGCTCTGTGGTGAGACAGAGGAGAAGTTGGCCCAAGAGCTGCTCGTCTTTGAGTTTCAGATTGAAAGAGATGTTGTGGAGCCTCTGTATGTGCTGGCTGAGGTGAGTGTGTTTTTCCTGACAAAGTTTGTAATACACGTATTGCATCCTTTTTCTTTTGCATCTAACCATTTAGTACCTGACATATGAAATAAAAGTAAGAATAAGCTATTTTTTTTATTGAGTATCGTACTTGATACATCTGGCTTCAATGGTGTAGTATGATACAGAAGAATATGGAGCTTAAAACTGAGGAGGAAAAACAAAACAAAAAAATAGCTTTTTGTGCAGCTGCTGATATTTATATGGTCAAAAGGAAAGACGAAAGCAATATAAATCAGTGAGCTCTTGGTAACAGTATAACAGACAGTGTTGTGAAGGTTGCTTTGGAAATGTAATAGAATACAGATTACAAGTTCCCCTATATAAAATGTAATTAAAGTAATGTAACTGATTATTAAAGTAATGTAACTGATTATTAAAGTAATGTAACTGATTACATTTGAATAGTTTTTGATTACTTTTCTAAATTTCTAATGAACGTTTTCAATTGTTATTCATTTCAAATCAAAGAAGCATGTGTCCTATGAAACACTGATGTCTCATATTTTAGAGCAGTCTTTGTGTATCAAATATGCATATTAAATATAATACAGTGGACTTTATAAGGTTAGATGCTAATCCCTAAATTCTTACAGATTTTGTGCATATTGCTTAATTCTTCTCATATGGACATGATTTGCTGTTTAGGTGGAAATTCCGAACATTCAGAAACAGCGAAAACATTTAGCCAAACTCGTTCTGGACATGGATTCTGCAAGGACACGGTATGAACTATGAGCAATATTACTGCTGATTCCTTGATTCTAATGCACATTGTGCTCTGACAATGTCATTGTCATCCTCCTGACCTCTAGGTGGCAACAGTCATCCAAATCTTCAAGTCACCCTAGTAATGTGCAGCAGGGCGGAGCTAAGGCTGATTCCCTGAGAGAAGAAATGGAGGAGACAGCCAATCGGATGGAGATCTGCAGGGTGATGATTCCACTCACTCTTTCTTCCGCATTTAATTAAAAACTTAACCAAATGCGAAGCAAAATTAGTTTGCTACTCTTACCTAATAATCTCCATCTTAAAATGTTTGTCCTTTTTTAATTAGAAAATTGAAAGATTTGTGATTTGTGTCTTCCTCTCTGTAGGACCAGTTATCAGCAGACATGTACAACTTTATGGCCAAAGAAATAGACTATGCAAACTACTTTCAAACGGCAAGTACCTCTGGGCACTAAAGGTGAAGTGTTTAATTTTAGTTGCAATAGCTTACAACATGTGTGTGTCCTCTTATTGGTCTTGCTGTAGCTCATAGAGGTTCAGGCAGAGTATCACAGGAAGTCTTTGGAGATTCTGCAGAGTGTGCTGCCACAGATCAAAGCTCACCAGGGTGAGACTCTCCACTTCCACTTGCGTACAAGTTTGGTTAAGTGGTGGCTTTCAAGTGTGTGTGTGTGTGTGTGTGTGTGTGTGTGTGTGGGTCTGTCAGTAAACTTCTTTCTGTTGCTTTTTGGAGACTGCATTTTAATGTCCATCATGGTGTGTTTCAGAGGCCTGGATAGAGAAGCCATCGTATGGAAAGGCCCTGGAGGAACATCTAGCCATCAGCGGCAGGGAGATTGCATTTCCTATCGAGGCGTGCGTCACCATGCTGCTTGAATGTGGCATGCAGGAAGAGGTGCGAGACTGCTGAGAAATAACACAACATGGCTTATTTATACCTGGAAACACAGTTTGTTTTTACAAACTGAGGGATGAGTGTCTGATTGTCTGTTGTAATCAACAGCAGATAACCTGAAATGATCTGGAAAAATCCCTGTGATTTTCACCTTGACAGATGATCAAGTTTATCTAATTAAGGTTACAGTTTGATTATTTTAATATATGAGAACTAATTTAGAAATAATATATATATATGTTTTTTTAAATAGTACACAAGCATATTGTTAGTACAGTGTATTGATATTAGTGTACCTACTACATAAAACATACTTGGTTAAATTCATACTTGAACTTCACTTAAATTTACTTAAAGGGGTCATCGGATGCCCATTTTCCACAAGTTGATATGATTCTTTAGGGTCTTAATGAAAAGTCTATAACATACTTTGATGAAAATTTCTCAATGGTAGTGTAAAAAACACCCTCTGTTTTCATCAAGCCGTTTTTTTAGTCCATGTTGCTTTAAATGCTAATGACTCTGCTGGCTCCGCCCCTTTCTCCCGTGGGGTGACAAGCAGTACTGTTTACTTTAGCCACGAAACTGGCTAACTAGCACATTATTAGGAAAGGCGATTTGCAAAGATTCATAAAAAAACCCTTATAATCACTTCTTCTGTAGATGAAGCTGGATCACAAATGATTCGCGCGAACATAGACGCATTTAGGCAGATCGGGATCGGCACATTCCCTTCAAAATGAAAGTAACATTAATCCTCTGCGTCTTCAGCGGCTCAGATGTCGGGAGTAAATGACGACTGTTATATTCATTATTACATCAAAACACCTCAATTGCTTAATCAGGGACATCTCGTCTTGACCTTGTCAATCAACTATCGTCAGAGCGGCCTGCGCAGAATCAATCATCTCAGAACAGCCTGATTTGAGAAAGGGGATTTTAAAATAGGAATTTTAAGAAAAAACATGTACACACACTTCCAACACAAATGTTTATGTTCAAACAACTTGTAAAGTGAATTTTGCATCCGATGACCCCTTTAAAAATGTAATTACTGAGTATTTATTAATTTAAATACTGTTTAGCTATCTTGAGGCCCCCTTGGAAGTTTGCTGAGACCCCCTAGTGGCCTCCAGGTTAAGAACCACAGGTCTATTGCAAAAAACTAAAAAGTAAACCACGAGGGCCAAGGATGCCATTTGGAACAGGGCTTGGGATTTTATGATCAAAAAGGTCTAACTTCACTCTTCCTGTCACTTTAGGGCTTATTTCGGGTGGCCCCCTCGGCCTCCAAGCTGAAGAAACTGAAGGCGTCACTGGACTGCGGGGTTCTGGATGTGCAGGAGTACTCGGCCGACCCACATGCCATCGCAGGTGAGCATCTCCCTCTCTCCTCTTAGCTTTTGTAATGTCCACTGATCTACCCGCAGTGTCCTTTTAGTGGATTGCAGCTACAAAATCTCAGACCCCACGGCATTTGGCATTAAATTCTGTCCCAGGTTAATTTGATCTCATTACTCTGGGCCTGAAGCGTGACCTAGTAGCCATCAGGTAGGGGGCCACAGCCGACAGGCGCTACACGCTGATTGTGGCTTTTGACAACTCATTTGTCAGGCTTCCCTTTAGTATTTCAAGCAGAGAATATCACACCTCCAGTCACGTCCTATCACACGTCCTATCCCTCTTTCAGCGTGCCCCTGCCTCTTTCCTTCCCTCTGACCTCTTTCCTTCCTCATCTGCTTCCCTCAGGAGCCTTGAAGTCTTATCTGCGTGAACTTCCTGAACCTCTAATGACCTTTGAACTCTATGATGAATGGATTCAAGCTTCAAAGTAAGTATCGATGGTCTACCCCAACACACACTCCATTACCCAGTACCATTTGCCATTTTCAGATTTCACCTTTCCAAAACATACCCTGATAGCAAATGTATATCACGGAGGCGTCTATCTGGAAGATATATTTTTAAAGTGTGTGCTCATGTGTAGTATGTCTCTTAGACATTTCCTGTGCTAAAAAACAGCTAAAATACATCTCCCAGGATGCTGGTGTTCAGATAGTTTTAGCTGGTTAGACCAACTTGAAATCTGAAGTGGTCAAAACCTTTCTAAAACTAGTCTGCTAAACCAGCTATGACCAGCTGTAGACATCTAGAAAAGATGTTTATGACTTATATGTAAAACTGCTTTTTTAAAGATGTATATCAGCTGTTTGTACACAACAGATGTTTTGCAGATGAAGCCCTCTGTAACTGAAATCTTACTCTCTGGGTAGTGAGCTGTCTACCTATCCACCTTATTTTTCAACGTGGAAGTAAGACGTTTTCTGTGAGACTTTGGGTTCATTAGCCTCTGTAGGGAAATAAGGAGAAGAATAACAACGTGCAGTAAACGGTAAAACTGTTTGCACTACAAACCAGTGTGCTCATAATTAGGATAATACATTAAAATAAGATGGTAAGACACAACAGTTTGCAGTATTAAGCAGCAAAACAAGCAGTTTTGTTCAGCTAAAAATAGCTGGGCACGAATGACACCGGAAGCCAGACACATTAATTTTACAAATGGCCGTGCCTGCACTTACGGGAAAAATAAGGTGGATAGCATTTAAGACGCTGAAAATCTTATCCTAATATTTGTGTTTGTTTGTATGCTTATTAGAGTGTTATGTTAGCTTAGCAACATGTGCTAATGTTAAACTCAGTTGGAATCACCTTTCCGAAAATTTACCAGTAATCATGGCTTTTTGGCATACTAGTTACCTTTTGTACAACCACAGTTTTACTACAAACACGATGGTTAACTATGTAGCAAAACCATGGTTAATATGTGGTTACCATGGTTTAACTATAATTACCTTGTTTTTTTTGTTTTTTTGTAGTAAAGCCATGGTTAATTTTCATAAAGGCAAATATGAGTTGTCAATTCTAAATTTCTTACAAAAAAGATAAATAAAGTTCAAGTATATTTTCCAAGTATGCTTTGTGAAGTAAATATACTAATGTCAATGTATTAGTAGTAGTAACCCACTTTTTAGTTTTGCACTCTGTAAACTACTAGTGTAATAGTTTTTATACTGAATTGTATGTAAGTGAACTTAACACTAAATTTACAGTGGAAGATTTGTCAGTAAAATCAGGCAAATGCTTATTTTCTGTGTTTGTTAATAGCACTGTGGAAAAAAATGTCAAGTTTATTCATGTTCTGTATACTGTACCTTAATGCATTTCTCCCTGTGTCTTTTCTCTAGTATTCAAGATATGGATAAAAGACTCCAAGCCCTTTTGTGTACATGTGAGAAACTACCAGCAGACAATCTGAACAACTTCAGGTGTGTGGTGCTTGTTATTTACTTATTATTTGTTATTTCTGATGAGGCCTTTGTCTTTGAATGAGTCATGAATGCAAGAGCTCATTAGAAGAGAGAAGTGTCAAATCTCTGTCATATCGCCAGCGATGCAGAAGTTCCTTCACTGACAGGAAGTGGGCATGTTTCTGAAATAATCAGAATTCATTAGTCCTACAGAGAATATTTTTGAGTCCTTCAGTCCAACGTGTTTAGTGTGCCAACTATACAGACGCTGTCTCTGGCAAATACAAATTCAGCCTTTCATTTAGCCTTGACTGATTTGGCCAAAGACTATGAGCCACACAATAAATAATACGTCATTAACCCAGGATTAAGTTCAAACAAAGCTTCCGTTTTAGAACGTAAGGATGCCCGTTCATATGGATTATGCATTTTATTTACAATTCAACAATCAAATCCTGTGGATATTTGACAGGTCTTTACTTCTAGCCAAGGTTTCCAGATATTTTCTGTTGGTCTTGGATGTTTGACTGCACCTTCCTTCTGTCAGACCTAATGTTGATAATGTACAGAGACAAGAATAGCGACTCTGGCCAAACTGAGATTGTAATTGAAGTGTTTTTTTTTTCTCTCCAAAACAGATATTTAATCAAGTTCTTAGCCAAACTCACAGAGCATCAAGACTCTAATAAAATGACGCCAGGTAATATTGCAATAGTTCTTGGACCCAACCTGTTGTGGACACATTCAGAAGGGTGAGTGCATGTCTTCCATTTGGATTATTTCATGTATTTATGTGGAGAGCAGCAAATTCACAAAGCAATTTAAAAGGACAGTTCACTGAAAAAATGACAACTCTGTTATTACGTACTGTACATATGACTTATGACTTTATTATTTTTCTTCTGTGGAGCAGAGTGTTGTTAATGTAAACTAAAACTAATGAAAATCATTTTCGTGAAATAAAATTACAGTAAGATATAAACATTAGATTAAAACTTATAATTACGATAAAAATAGAAGTTCAAGAAGTGCTAAAATTGCTAAAACAGAAACAAAAAATAAAGTAAATCGAAATACAAATATTGACCAAGAAAAAGAAAAATTCGCAAAGCACGTAAAATTATTTAAGCTACTGTAAATTGAATCTAAAAATTTACAAATAAAAGATAATTCAAAATAATAACGGCTACTATAATAATATATAAATAATACAAAAAATATATATATTTTTGAAGAATCTATGCTATAACAGTTCATAGTGACCATGTCTGTCAAGCTTTAAGAATGATAAAAACACACTATAAAAATAGTTCATACAGCTTTTGCACTATATAAGCCATTTGAAGTCATGCGAATGTTTTCTGTGTAAAACTGACTGTTATTTAACGTTTTTGGAGCTCTACAGATGTGGTCACTGTGAAATGTTGTTTTATGGAGAAGAACTACATGAGGATTATTTAAAATGTAACCTTTTGTGTTTCACAAAAGAAAGAGTCATTCAGTTTTGGATGGACATAAGTGAATTACATTTTTAGGTATACTACTTCTTTAATGTATCTAGTAGTTTTAGATATATTTTGATATATTATTTAAGATATATTTTGACATATGTAATGTGTAGATCAAATGGGTCATTGATTTTCACAGGAACATGACAGAAATGATGACCACCATGTCCCTGCAAATCGTTGGCATCATTGAGCCGATCATCCAGCACGCTGACTGGTTCTTCCCTGGAGGTTCGATAGAAAGAGTCGTGAAAACATATTCGCACATACACACAAGTGTGTTCTCCTGCGAGATTTGGACTAATTTGTCTTTGCTATTCTTAGATATCGAGTTCAACCTGACAGGCAGCTACGGCAGCCCGGTCCACACCAACCACAACTCCAACTACAGCTCCATGCCTTCGCCTGATATGGACCAATCAGAGCGCAAGCAGCAGCACGACCAGAGCCGACGCCCACTCAGTGTTGCTACTGACAACATGATGCTGGAATTCTACAAGAAGGATGGGTAGGCTGTTGTGCACTCTTGGCTCTGTCTGCCTCCTCCATCTCTCCACTTTTCCTTTTCCCTCCCACACTCTTCCTTTAGCTTCTCATGCCATCCCTACTCTTAAAGGGACAGTTCACCCAAAAATGTCATCATTTACTCATTCATTCCAAACCTGTACGACTTTCTTTTTTCCATGAAACAAAAGGTACATTTTTGAAGAATATCCTGGTAATCCTTGCAATATGGCTTAGTGTGAATATCAAATCAAAAGGGCTGCAAATTAATTAAATAAATATGTGTGCTGTGGGTTTCAGAGTGAAGCACTGTGTTTATTTACACATGAGCAGCTCATGATACAGTGTTTTCAGTTTCTCAAAGCATCTTGGTTCACCATAAATGCATCTGTTCTTAGTCTGAGTCGCTTAGAATGTGCATTTGTGAACACAACATGTCAACCATCTTCCTAAACTTGTAAAGAAAAGCATTTTGTCAATAAAAGAGATGCTTTTTAACAAGGCTTTTTTGCTGAAATAAAAAGTTGATGGTTTAATGTTTTAAAAATTAAGAAATTAAGACATAAATATTATTATAAATATTATAAATATATTAGTTCCTCTTCAGGAACACTAGGGGAACGCCTCCAGCGTGACCGCGCTCTGATACAAATGTAATCTGTCCAAAGGATGGGCGAGACGTCACGGGCGGGTGACGTAACGGCCAGGAAGCATAAAAGCACGTGCGGTGGAACCGGCGTCAGCTTTTGTCATTTGGCAACCGCTACTCTGTGTGTGTCTGTCGATCTGTGTTGTGAGTCTTATTTAGTGTTGTTTGTTACTTGAAATAAGCTCCACAATGTCTAAAGTGCAGAGAAAACTAGCACTTGGGCGAGAGCAGATAGCATTACAGGCTGTGTGTTTTTCTCTAACAGTCCGTGTGTGGTCTGCTTGAGAGCAGAGCACGCAGAAGTCAGCCCTCGAGGGCGCTGACTGTCCGCTTGTGAGCGTTTGTCACTGCGTATGCTTACTCTCAGAGGGCTCTCTTTGAGGAGGGAGTTTTCACCTGCGTTCCTTGCGTTACCGGCCCGCTTTCGCCGAGGCGGAGCAGCGGCTGCGCTCGTGGGGATCGCAGATGGATCAGGTGGAGGGAATGAAGACGGGCGATCCCCTATCTTCTTCCTTCCCATCAGATCCAGCGCCCGGCTCTCTGGGTTCGGAAGCCCCGCGGGTTCTTCCCCCCAGAGAGAGGGCGCGACGCTCCTCCTGTCTTTCTCTGAGGAGGTGGACGTGAAGGGCGTCGATGAGCTTTGTAAAATCGCAGTGTTTGCACGAGCATTGTTTGCACAAGCATTGTTTGCACAAGCTTATTATGCAGTGTCTCTGCATAGGAACGGAGTTCGCGCTGTCAGCTCGAAAAAAAAAAAGGGGCTGATCATGCTTGTCCCCGTCGTATGACCTCGCGGTTCCGGTCCGCCACTGCTGAGGCACGGCGGTGAATGAGATCGCGGGGATCGCACATAGATCTGGTGGACGGGTTGGAGACGGGTTCTCCCTCTCTCCACCTGCAATCCCCAGATCTGCGGTTCTTCCCCCTTTGAGTGAGAGCTCACTGCATTATGTCATTCTCGTTCGTTTCATGAATCATTGTCATATCAGACCGTGTTTACTTGTCTGGTTGTTTTTCTTCATTTAATTTTGAGGAATTAAATGATCTATTTCATCTAACTAGGAGAAGTTAGATGTGTATGTGTAAAAGGAGCCTAAGAAAACTTGGGATTTTCTCAAGTGAGAGCACAATGTTTTACCTCTCTTCCTCTGAGGAGGTTGATGTGGTCAGTTGATGTGGTGCTGGGTGGAGCAGCCCCAACTGTGTTCCAGCTCCTCATATAGGGAGCGTCGCTTCTCGTACTCCCCAGTATGTTGGAGTCAGAGTGGCGTTCCCGGGCCGAGGCCTTCTAGCAGAAGGCGGATCTGCGGATCTGCGGACCGTCACTCTCGCTGGATAGTCTTTGGCTAAAACATCCTGCTGCCTATGGCCCAGGACTTCTGAGGGTCGGCCTCTCTGGGGAAGAGCGGCATACACGGTGCCGTCTCTCCTCAGTGCCCTCAGGAGATCGGTCTGCCAACCCTGCCACGTACGGTGTTCCAGGGCGCAGCGATCTCCAGTGAGCACACATCTCAGTTTCTTCCGCCCCTTCGGGGGTCTCTAGAGCAGCTAGTTTGGCTTTCTCCTACAGGTGTGCCGTTCCAGGATACCGAACTAGCCGCTCTGATTATACCAGAGGCCAGTCTTCAGAGACTGGTTCCCTTAGTAGGCACCTGGCGGTGTGGGAGCCCCTGCCAAGCGTGTCTCATTGGGTCCTGCATTGCAGGCTCTGGTTCTACCAGTCTAGTCTTCCTAGAAGATAACGCGAGTCTGAGGACAGTCGCTTCAATAGGAGACTTCGGCTGAGGCAGTCCTGGTGCCCATGGCCCAGAACTTATGAGGGCAGGCCCCTCTGGGGAAGAGCGGCGTACACAAACCCGTCCTCGGACCTGATCTGAGACACGGCATGTTTGAGCATCTTGAACTTTTTTTGGCTCTGGTTCTACCAGTCTAGTCTTCCTAGAAGATGACGCGAGTCTGAGGACAGTCGCTTCAATAGGAGACTTCGGCTGAGGCAGTCCTGGTGCCCATGGCCCAGAACTTATGAGGGCAGGCCCCTCTGGGGAAGAGCGGCGTACACCGCGGTACACGGTGCCCGTCTCTCCTCAGTGCCCTCAGGAGATCGGTCTGCCAACCCTGCCACGTACGGTGTTCCAGGGCACAGCGATCTCCAGCGAGCACACATCTCAGTTTCTTCCACCCAGAAACGTAGCGGAGCTGAGATGCTCGCCACCCCCTTCAGGGGTCTCTAGAGCAGCTAGTTTGGCCGTCTCCTGCCGGCGTGCCGTTCCAGGACACCGAGCTAGCCGCCCTGGTTATACCAGAGGCCAGTCTTGAGAGACTGGTTCCCTTAGTAGACTATTTGGCAGCGTGAAAACTACTGCCAAATGTGTCTCCATGGGACCTGCGTACTGTAGAGAGAGGCTACAGAATCCAGTTTGGTTCTCCTCCGCCTCGTTTCAACGGGGTGAATCCCACTCTGGTGGGCCCCGAGCAGGTTCTGGTAATGGAGAAGTAGAGTACTCTCTTGAGGAAGGAGGCCATCGAGGTGGTCCCTCCTCACGAAAGAGATTCCGGGTTCTACAGCCGGTACTTCATAGTTCCCAGGAAGGATGGAGGGTTGGCGTCCCATTTTAGATCTGCATCAGTTGAACTGCTCAGTCAGCAGACTGAAGTTCAAGATGCTCAAACATGCCGTGTCTCAGATCAGGTCCGAGGACGGGTTTGTCACGATCAATCTAAAAGACGCATACTTCCATATCTCCATCCTTCCCACTCACAGGGAGTTCCTGAGGTTTGCTTCGAGGGCGAAGCTCACCAATATCGGGTTCTTCCCTTCGGCCTAGCACTCACCCCGCACTTTAACAAAGTGTGTGGATGCCGCGTTAGCTCCGTTGTGGCTACAAGGCATCCGCATATCCACATTTGGTTGATTCTCGCTCAATCAGAGCAGATGGCGGCTCAACGTCGAGATGTTGTCCTTGCTCACATGAAAGTGTTGGGGTTAAGACTGAACGCCAGGAAGAGTGTGCTTTCTCCATTACAGAGAACCACTTATCTTGGTGTGGTGTGGGATTCGACCACGATGCAGGCACATGTGTCCCCTGCTCGGATCGAGTCGATCCTCACGGCAGTTAGGAGAGTGAAAGAAGGTCAGTCACTCACTGTCAAGCAGTTTCAGAGACTGCTGGGTTTGATTGCAGCTGCGTCCAACATGATACCTCTTGGCCTGCTGTACATGAGACCCCTACAGTGGTGGCTCAAGACCAAGGCGAGTAATCAAGGTCACGCGGCAGTACCTACGTGCCTTAGACATGTGGAGACATCCTTGGTTCTTGTCTCAGGGCCCGGTGCTGGGAGCTCCATGTCGCTGCGTACGCTAGCGACGGACGCGTCCCTCACCCTGCCCGCGGTCTGTGGAGTACTCGCCATCTCATGTGGCACATCAACTGCCTGGAGATGCTGGCGGTGTTTCACCGAAACACTTTCTCCCAGACCTAAGAGATCGCCGGTGTTGGTGCAATAGCACCGACAACACAGTGGTGGTCTCTTACATCAACTACCAAGGAGGTCGGCGTTCACGCCCCCTGTACAGGCTGGCGTACCAGATCCTTGGGTGGTCCCAGGACAAACTCCTCTCGCTGAGAGCAGTTCACATGCCTGGGCATGTCAGTGTGGGAGCAGACATCCCGTCGAGGCAGGGGCAGAGGCCCGGGGAATGGATGCTTCACCCCGAGGGGAAGAAGCACATTTGGAGAGTGTTTGACCAGGCTCAGGTGGACCTATTTGCTACTCAGGTAAGTACACAGCGCATGTCCCCTCTGGTACTCTCTAAATTCATCCAGCTCCACTGGGGCTTGTTGCCATGGTACAGATGTGGCCGAGGCTTCATCTGTACGTTTTTTCCCCGATTGCTCTGCTCCCGGGAGTTCTGGCGAGAGTGCACTGGGACGAGGTCAGTCTACTTCTGGTAGCACCGTTCTGGCCGGGCCGAGCAGGGTTCTCGGACCTGATTTCTCTCCTCGACGGCTCTCCATGGGAGATTCCCGTCAGGAGGGATATATCCTCTCACAAGCGGGGGTCTGTCACCCCCGCCCGGAGCTTTGGAAGTTGTAGGTGTGGCCCCTGAGGGGGCACAGCCTATAGCTTCCGGTCTCCCAACCGAGGTTGTTGAGACCTACCTCCAATCCAGAGCTCCCTCAACGAGGAAACTGTACGCCTTGAAGTGGAACTTTTCACTTCTTGCTGCAGAGGTTGCCAGCTCGACCCAGCCAACTGCCCGATTGGTACAGTTCTGGAGTTTGTGCGGGCCTGTTCCTCTGCAGGGTTAACCCACTCCACCCTGAGGGTTTACGTGGCGGCTATACTGGCCTACCGCGCCCTTCTCGGTGGCCTTTCAGTGGGTAGACACCCCCTAGTACATGTTTCCTCCAGAGGCCGAGGCCTCCGGCCAGAGAGCGTTTGCTATGTGGTGGATCAGGATGCTATTCCATAGCCTCGAGTCCTCTGCTCTCCCCTCTTGGGGATCAAGACTCACTCTTCAGAAGTTGGCCTTCGCGACGCATGCCCCACTCACCTTAGCCACCTGTGGCCTTTTTTCTCTCGCCCTAGCTGTGCTCCATCCACTCTAGGCAGGGATTTGTCAGTCTGGCGGCGTGAGGATCTCGTTCCCCTAGCGTTCTTGGACACAGCTCGAGTTCCTGAAGAGGAAAGTCTTAGGTTACGTATGTAACCCCAGTTCCTCGAGGGAACGAGACGCTGCGTCTCGAAGCCATACTTCCGGCATCCCTACGAGCGGTTGCTTCATTCCTGAAGCTGACGCCGGTTCCACCGCATGTGCTTTTATGCTTCCATCCTTTGGACAGATTACATTTGTATCAGAGCGCGGTCATGCTGGAGGCGTTCCCCTAGCATTCTTGGACGCAGCGTCTCGT
The DNA here is from genome assembly GCF_012432095.1 of Onychostoma macrolepis. NCBI lineage: Eukaryota > Metazoa > Chordata > Actinopteri > Cypriniformes > Cyprinidae > Onychostoma > Onychostoma macrolepis. The sequence goes on along the minus strand of NC_081157.1, from coordinate 26,172,627 downwards.
TCCCTCGAGGAACTGGGGTTACATATGTAATCTAAGACATTTTGCAATTTAACAGGAGTACTGTAAAATTTAATTTATTTTACTTAAATAGTTATTTTTTAAATTTACAGTAAAATATTACAATAGTAATTTTTCTTTAATATTTTATTTAATAATAATACCAATATAATATATATATATATTATTATTATTATTATTATTATTATTATTATTATTATTATTTATTTATTTTTTTTATTAATAGTAGTAGTTGTATTTTATAGTTGTAGTATTTTCATATGTATATGTAGTGTGTGTGTTTATTTATTTATTTTTTTTGTCATACTGATATGTGATCACAACAGTTTTGGCCAAATTGTGCAACCCCTTTAAACAAGCACCACAAATCTGAAGCTTTGAAAAAATGACATTTTAAATTGCAAATTTATTTAGAAAAACACAATTACATTTTCCCCCAAGATCGTACAGTGATTTTTAATTTTTTTTTCTCTTCAAAATAATGAGGGTGACCACAAGCGTCTTATTACTTCAGAAGACTCTCTCATGAGTGGACCATTTACTGTGAATGTACGTGTAGTATGCTTAGCTTGAAATAAATATATTTCAAATATTCTTTTATTAATCTTTAATGTTCGATAGAAGAAAGTAAGTCACATGGGTTTGGATCAACATGAGAAAATGACAACAGAATTTTCACGTTCCTGTGAACTATCCTTTTAAATTAAACATCATTGCAGTAACTGCCTATTACTGACAGGGTTCGATAGTGCTGCTTAAACCAATTAGCAGTGGCGGAGGAGACAGCGGCGGATAGCTAATGTGTTCAGCGACTAATTCACTTAGACTGGGACGTCAGTCACGTCGTTATCCAGTAACCTCTCAGTGTCATTTCTTCTCAATTGGAGTTGAACATCTCAGCGACTCCCACAACCTGCCCTCATTTGAATAGAGCTGGTCTCGGGCTGATGGGCTGCCACAGTCTCTATGGTAACGTGGATGGAGTGATGAAGGAGGGCCGCGGCTCGCTTATCATTCACTGAGGGGGCTGGATTTCTGCCGCTATCGACAGAGACACGTGGCAGATGTGCCAGGCTCTGACTCATGCCACCTGCAATGCTCCAGCAGGTGGAAAAATACCGCATACGGAGGAGGAGATCCAGACTTCTGTTAGATGCAGTCCCACTCCAGACTAGCTTACGTCCAATATAAACATCCAATACCAATATTGCGTTCTGGCAAATATTTGGCAAAAATTGCTGATAAATTACCACATATTAAATACAAGGCTGTGTGGAATCATTTTTGCAAGTGCTTTAATGAAATGATTAATGAAAGGAGAATAGCAGCCATTATAACTGGAGGGAACATGTCCACATTACTTTTAGACGTTGTTAATTTCACTCCCTTACACTGTAAAGAAATGGTGACCTGCAGTTTATACCTATATTTCTACCTAATTTAAGTGCTAAAATATAAATATTCATGTATTTAGGTTGATTTGGAGATATTAAGTAATTTTTTTTTTTTTACTTTTTTGATAATATTTTTGATAAAAAAAACGCTTAAGTGTTACCTTTTTTGGATGTTTATTTTGCTTGGCTACATTGAAAAAAATATGGAAGCTCGTTTTCTCTACAGGTTAATTTTTTTTTTTTTTTTTTTTTTAAATCGCATTTTTATTTTTTCCCTGCAATTCTGAATTTGTCTCACAATTCAGTTTTTTGTTCTCAGAATTGTGTCGGAGAATTTTGAAATATGAAGTTAGAATTGTGAAATATAAAGTCAAAATTGTGAAATATATAGTCAGAATTGTAAGATACAGTAAACTCAGAATTGCGAGATGTAAATGAAAGTTTGAAAGGTTTTTTTATGCTTAATTCCATGGCAAAAAAAAAAAAAAGAATTGCAAGATGTAAACTCAAAATTGAGGAAAGAAGTCAGAACCATGAGATTAGAATTTTTGCAAAAAAAGAAAAAAAAAGTCAGAATTGTGAGATATAAACTCACAATTATTAGAAAAAAGCCTGAATTGTTGATATTTAAAAGTCTCAATTGCCCTTTTTTTTAAATTCTGTGGCGTAAACAAAAACCACAATTGCAAGATGTAAAGTTAGAATTCAGAGATAAAACATTAGAAGTGTGAGATATAAATTTAGAGTTGAGATGTAAATTCGCAATTGCAAATTGCATTCTTAATTGCTTTCTCACAATTCAGATTTTTTTCACCTTTTAAATTTATTTATCCCATGGCGAAAACATGCATCTTTTACAAAATTATGCATTTTCTAACTTAAGTTTTTATGACTTTTTCTGGAGCTACTAACTTTTTTCTTGAAGCTTTAGCTTTTAAGCATTCATATTTAATCTTATATATGAATATTTCCATGACAACTAAACATTTTTGTGTTTCCCTCACATTTCCTGATGTTAAAATGCTCCTGATGTCTGCTGTCATTTCAAAGTTTTACAGATTACATAACAATTAGAGACTCTGATCCACTGTATTTTAGGACTGATGTGTTTTTGGTAAAGGGGAGGCTAATGTCTGATTGTTTATGTCCACAGCTCTCGGGGTAAAAGCAATTAGAGTAAATGAGGCTTAATGGTGTCGCAGCAGGCAAAAGTGCCAGCTGCTCATTTAGGCTGACATGTTCTCACCTCTGGACAGCCCTGATCCTCCAAACACTGTCAAACTACATATGTCCCCCACTGCACGCTACACAGTTCTCATTTAGCTGTACTCCCCTGTCCCCATGTCGTTTGCTTTTGCTTACTCTACAGACATTACTGTTAAATGTGAACTCACTGTGTTTTCTCTAAACTCATTATTTTATCCACACTTAATGCAGCATTAGGAAAATTCAAAGGTACCGTTCACCTTTTCTGTTATACTGTGGCTTTGTTTTTGGTAACACTTTTTAATAACTTAATTAACAATCATTTCATTTCTGTATTGCTTAACAAGACGGTCATGCATGTATGTTCAAATCTAAAAACAAATCTTTTTTTTTCAGGTTGTGGTCAGGTTATTTATTTGATTTATTAAGCAAGAATACATTAAATAGATCAAAAGTGGCATTAAAAAACATTTATAATTTTACAAAAGATTTCTATTTTTGAATAAATACTGTAATATTACAAAACTATTATATATTTTAATATTACAAAAATATATTACAGAGATATTAAGCAGCTTGACTCTTTTCAACATTGATAGTAGTAAGAACTGTTTCTTGAGCTGCAAATCAGCATATTAGAATGATTTCTGAAAGATCATGTGACACTGAAGACTGGAGTAATGATGCTGAAAACATTAAAATAGAAAACAGTTATTTTAAATTCTAGTAATATTTCACAAAATTACTGTTTGTAATTTAATTTTGATCAAATAATGTAGTCTTGGTGAACATAAGAGTCTTCCTTCATAAAAACTTACCAACCCTAAACCTTTGAACAGTAATGTGTATTATTCAAAATTTGAATCAAAATCGTATTCTATTCTCTAATTATATCTTGTAACAATTACAGTAATTAATGTTGATTGTAATTATGCAAGCTACTATAAAGTGTTTTTTAACCCTCTGACACATGGATTATTAAATGACAAAAACATTTTATTTTTATAAGAAAAAAAATTATAATAATATAATCCTAATTTATAGAACTACACATCTGGCCTCTCTTTTAAATGACCTTCAACACTTTTGCCAGCCTTTTTGAAATTGTAATATTACATCATAAATAAAAAGCACACTTGAGATGTAGAGAACAGTCATATAGAATTATGGGTAATGGTTAAAGATAATGTGGCTAGTTGGCATATTGCATCAAAGGGTTAACGTTTCTGTAAAGTACATCTAGACGTTGTGTTTTCTGCAGTGGTTGTGATTGATGGTTTGTGGGTATTTATGTGGGCAGTGTGGGTGTCAGAGTCATGGACACATCATGGGTGAAGGGCAAAAGTTCCTCTACACTGGCCCGCAAATCCTCATCCACGCCTCCCAGCGCACAACCGCCCGGCTCTCCTGCGGACACCCTGATCACTGAGCAGCCCGGTGAGCTGGCCACATCTCCAATCCCCACTCCCCCTCCTGGAGACAGGGGCAGGTAAAAAAAAAAACACACGATTCCCATTATCCTCTACATGTTTTCCATTGTCATTTCAATGCATTGTATATGCATTTCATAGTAGAACTTGTTGCATCAACTAACTTGTGACCTCATTGTTTTCCATTAAGCAATTGACTCTCTTGCTTTCCCTGCATTTGTGTATTAATGACATCCTTTCCTCTGCTCTTTCATGCTTTCCTTGTTTTACCTAATGTTTTATTTTTTGTCTTTATCTATAAATAGAATTCTTGTTTTCTTTTTTTACATACAGTAGTGCAGACAGTATGGCCGTGTACACACTGCAGCTAAATACGATTGCCAGTCCTCTTTTGAGTTCTTCATCCTCTGTTGTACACACAGACTTCAGTTGTTTGACATCTGCATTCAGATTAACCGCATATACATTAAACAATACCAAACTCAATAACTAGTTCTTGTAATGTAATAAAAAGCCCATGAGATTCTCTCTTCTTCTGATGCGAGGCAAGAAGATCTCAGGGAAAGAGGTACATCACCATTTGAATGCTTGGGGTCAGTAAGACTTTTTAATTTCTGTTCTTTTGAACTTTGATCAAAGAATCCTGAAAACAAAGAAAAGTGATATAGTTGCCGCAAAAATATTAAGCGGCACTGCTGTTTCAACATTGATTGGTATAAGAAATGAGCAGCATATTAGCAGTGTTGTGAAGATTACTTTGGAAATGTAATAGATTACAGATTACCCTGTTAGTAGTGTAACTATTTCAATTACTTTAAGCAGTGTAACTGATTACATTTGATTACTTTTTGATTACCTCTCTGAATTTCTATAATAATATGTTTTCAACTATTAATCATTTTCAAATATTTAAAGCAGGCAGGGTTAACCTTACAGTAGGACTCAACACTGATTACTGTCAGATTTTAAAAATCCTTCATCACTTGAATTATTAATCATTTTAAAACATGGCCTGGTTAAATGCAGATTTACATCATAACAAGAAATAGTTTAGTAGCTGTGATACTGTTTTAACATCAAATCTTTGCATAGCTACGACAGGAAACACTGGCATCTAACAATGCCTTGGAACCCCCAAAAAAAAAGACAGTTAAGGTTCTTGCACACTGAGTCAGAAATTTTCACATGTTAAAAAATAAATACGACCTCACATTGTCTCAAAAAAATTCAGATCGGGTTCGATTTTCTGCAGTTTTTGCATGCACAGCAAGTATTTTGAGAGGTGTTTTGACAATTCAGAGCCACCGTACAAGCGAACACCAAGTTCACGGAAATTGGTGGTCTTTTTAACTTGTGGCTCCAGTATCGCTAGCAAAGCATCAAACTGAGCCACTGACATCCTGAAGTAAACTTTGAATCGCTAGGGATAATACCACAGCTCCTTGATAAGGAAGTGGAACTCTCCTTCCTCTCTACGCTATCTCAGGATTGGACCCAATATTTCTTCTCTTTTTCTCTCTTTTTAAGAAGCGAGAGGACAACAAAATCATCCCCACTGCTTGAAGGCTCCATTTTGTATTGTTTTGCGAATTTTGTTTTACACACTGCCTCAGGACAGTTGGATCAGGTTCAATTTTCTGCGTTTTTGCATCCGTTGCAAGCATTTTGAAAAAACAAAAACAAAAAAACGCATATGAAAATTTCAGACTCAGTGTGCAAGGTTTCTGTGCGTGATGAATTTTCAGGATGACGAATGCGAAAAACACAAACAAACATTTTGGAATAAGTGTGCAAGGACCTTTAATCTTTAAAAAATAAAGCATATACATAAACGCAAATAGGAAATAAAACAGTTATTGAATAAACGTGTGTCCTAAACTCCTGAAACTTTGCTGAAACACAGTACAGTATGTTTCTTTTGGCATGTTTCCAATTTGCCATTTCAGGAGTGACTCCTGTATTCTGTTCACACCCAAAACTATAATTTAGAGGATTCACTTCTGGATTTGAACGCAGTTGTCAATTTTGCAGTGTGTACAGGCCTACGTGATCATTTATGGTTAAACCGTCACAGTTTGGTAGGATTGGTCTCATGAATGTAAGACATTCTTGCTGTGGCTTCCTATTCATTCAATTTCACTAATAATCAACCCATAAGCCCATATGCAAAACATACATTAATGAAGTGAAGGTCACGCCATGGTTCAGTCATGGCTGATGATTTGACTGGCTTACCTCCCCCCCTCTGACACTCTTTCAGGCCATGAAAGGGTTTTTGTGTCTGTGTTTAACTGCTCTGGGTTTTCACCGTATTTAGAGACCTTGCAGCGCTATTCACCAGACTCTCTGACGTTTGGTCGTTCGAAGAGATTTTTTTTCTTGCCTTGGTGCAGTGCGCAGACACAAGGTCATTTTCAGTGTAATTTTCTGTTTTCTTTTTTAATTTCAATGCATCGCTGTGCTTTTCCTCCCAGTGGAGTCAGATGGCGCCTGTTTTTCGTTGCTAAGCTTGCTGTTTGCTAAACCTGTCGCTCATTGCCGCGTGCTAAACTGGCTAAATGCTCATACCAGCTTGAGACACACATGCAGACCAAAGGATCCTGAGAGTATTATCAACATTGTATAACGCTAGCGAGCCACAGCTGGAGCTAAACATCCACTTTCCTGTTGCGCTGTCATGCGTGTGCAGTTGACCAGAGCTCTCTCTCCTGTGTTTGCTCTTTATTGTTTTCAATATCTGCAGCTCAGACGACGTGTCGCCCAATCGGCCGGATTCCTCACATGTCTATTCGTCCCACGCGGAGGAGCGTCCACCCCCTCCGTACCCTTCCTCGTCCTCCCATCCCGGCCCTCACCTCTTCTACCCCAAGCCCCCTCCCTGCGCTCGGCCAGTCGCCCCCGGTCCTGAGTCCCAGCCTCCTGGCTCCCCGCCTCCGCCCCTGCGCTGGGCAGGCTTCGGCCCACCCCTTCCCCTTCCCCTGCCCCAACAACCCCCATCCTCTTCTTCCTCTTCCTCCTCCTCCTCACTCGATATCAACTCCAACCCCAAGCCTAGCTGCCTGCACTTTCCCAAACACGGCCCCGTGTGTGACGCGCCGCATGCCGCTCCGCCTGACGTCAGTGCCTCACCCCTCTACATTAAAACCCCTCTCGTGCTGACCCGCCACGACGTGTCCCTCGGAAACCCCCCTAGCCTCCCCTCCTCCGCCCCCCCGCCGTGGGCCGCCTGTCCATGTGCCCGCGAGAGAGGACCCCCCAGGCTGACTAGGTAAATACCACCTGCCTGCGGCCACCCCGCCTTCGCAAAACACACTGTGACGGCCATCAGGGCTCCCCACACTGTCTGAGCGCTCACCTCAGATCACTCCATACTGGCTCCCACTTTTCCATCTTGTTTTTGGAACTTGCTTTGTAATGTTATTGCTTTTTCAATCCCATCACGCAGATTCCGTAACATTCTCATTGTCCGGGGAAGCCTGAGATTGCCTAGCAACTGAGGATGTTACTGGCGTTTAGTGAAAGTGGATCCTTCACCTGAAATCAGTGCTGTCATTGATAGCTTTTATTAATATTTTGAATCAGTTCTTATTTTCTGCTTTTATTTAAATTTTAGTTATAATTTTAGTAATTTTCTTGTGTTTTTAGTTAATATGTGTATGTATTTTTATTTCACTTATAGCTCTTTTAGTACATCAAGTTAAACTGAATTAAAATGTTGCTTTGGCAGCTTGCTGAAAAAAAAAAAACATTTTTTTTTTAATGTTTTATTTCAGTTAACATTAATTTTGTTTCAATGAATGATTTTTTTTTTTTTTTTTAATGGTTTTAGTTTCAGTTTTAGTTTTAACCCTGGTAGAAATAAATACATTGATGGAGCTGCATATGGTGACATGAATGTATTATGCTTATGAATGTATTGATTGTGACATTGAGTCAAGAGTTGTGTTTGATGTGCATGAATATTAACATCAGCTCTGTTCCAAAACCTAATGAGCTGCCCAATAGGCATCTATTTTAGTCATCATAGGCACTCTCCCAACACAAAGACCCCTCCAAACAGTAGGAATCGGATTTATTCTGGCCTTATGAGCTAGCTTTGAGAAAAGAAATTTAAGGACTTCCCAAAATCAATTGCAATGATATATATAATCTGATTGCCACTTTACATTTACTAATTTCTTAGAAATTCCATCTAATTAAAATGCATCCATTCTGACAATGTAGAGCGCTGCAGTGATGACTTATTTTTGTAGGCCAACTTGTAAGTTAGCATCACCCTGGTTCCCTCGACAAAACCCCAATAGGGTTTTTCCACTGGCTTTTGGTTTATTGCAGAAAATTAGCTCTGTGATCAACAAAAGATTCTTATGATTCTTACAGGATGATCTTCACTAAGGAGTTTTAAAGCCTAAATACTATCCTCAGAAGTAAAAAAGCTTAAACATACACTAACCTATATAGGAACTGTGTTTTGACCTGCAAAAATGTGTTATCCATGCAGCACTCTATTAGAAGAACTGTGAATGTTGAGTCTCTTGTGCACTGTACCTGAGGAGTGTTTGTGGCAATGGATGTCAGTGATCCCTTATGAAACTTAACTAAGGTTTTACTACAAAAATGTTTTTAAATAAATTTTAAAAAACATGGTTTCAATAGTTAAAGGGTTACTCCACCCCAAAATGAAAATGTTTGTCATTAATCAGTCACCCCCACATCGCTCCAAACCCGTAAAAGCTTCTTTCATCTTCGGAACACAAATTAAGATATTTTTGTTGCCTTCTGACAGCTCTCTGACCCTCCCATAGACAACAATGTGATTAAAACAATCAATATCCAAAAACGTAGCAAGGAGATCGGTAAAATAATCCGTGTGACATCAGGGGTTCAACCGTAATATTATGAAGCTACGAGAATACTTTTTGTACGCAAAGAAAACAAAAATAATGACTTTATTCAACAATTCGTCTCCTACGCGTCACCCTATAGCGCCATTTTGGAGAGTGTCCGCTGAACACAAACGGTGTATGCTCTTCTGTGTCAGCTACACAATGCGGAGACGTTGTTTTCATTCAAATCAAAACATAAACAATATAAACAGCATATCCGCATGGCGCAGATCTCCTTACATTTCTGAATGTTGATTGTGTTAATCACTTTGCTGTCTATGGGAGGGTCAGAGAGCAGTCAGAATGTAACAAAAATATCTTAAATTGTGTTCTGAAGACGAACAAAGCTTTTACAGGTTTGGAACGACATGGGGGTAAGTGATTAATGACAAACATTTTCATTTTGGGGTGGAGTAACCCTTTAAATCATGGTAACCACAAATTAACCATGGTTTTGCTACACTATCATAGTTTAATCATGGTATTTGTAGTAAAACTGTGGTTATACAAATGGTAATCAATAATACGTCAAAAAAACATGGTTACTACAATTTTACCATAATAAACCTATGGTTAATTTACGTAAGGGATTGTTTAAAACCCCATGAAAAATTTGCAAGTGTTTAAACCAGGAAGTTGGCATGGGGCATATTGGGACTTCTTGTTAGTAGCCAAAATGCTTTAGCTTTTCTATCTTCATCTAAAGCCCAATGTATACTTTAGTTTCTGTGCAAAACATTCTAGTGTGCATGTGTTTGTGCACAGTAACAAATGGAGTTTACTTCGAAAGGCTTCGCATTTGCCATTGTGCATACGCTAAGGATTTGCATCATATTATACTTTGGGCTTTAGCTGTGAACCATGATAAGCTCCCTCTTGCTATTCAGAAATAGTTGGTTTTAAAAGGAAATACATTCTTGTTCTAGAGAGCAGTTAATTGGACAAACATTTGGATAGTGCAGGTCACTATATTTAGTCTCTCACTTCATTTTCCCTGAAGACAAAAACTACATTTTAAATGTATATCTACTCAAAGTTTGTTTTGCTAACCTTTAAGGAGTACACCAACATAGACAAGGCTGAAGGTATGGTCACATTTACCATAGTTCTCCAAAACTTTCGACTAAAAAGCACAAACTATAATTTCATTGGTTTACAGAGCTGGTGCTCGTTTATGATATTCATTTCAGTTACAATTCGGGAGCTGCTGACAAGAAGGACAACAAGGCAGCTCACTAGATTTTGAAAAGCAGCAGGGCCACATAAAATGTAATCATTTCACCAAGATTAAAGGGTTCCCTACTTAATAACCATCTGAATTTGAGAACTCGAAAGCCAAATGCACTGGTAAATCGTCATAAGGCTGAAACAATTACCAAAATCAAATTAGAATTCAGACGTTTCACAGCAATGTAGGCCATAAATTTAATTGAGGTGGGAATTGTGTATACGAATGCTCTTTTTTTGGACCATCAATCTCCCGGGTTGTTTGAAAGGTGGCAGGAATGTCAGTGGTATTACATGAGTTCCCATCGCTTGACACCATCAATGCAATAAAGATCTATCCAAGATCTTTATTAGAGAGCTTAGCATCAGTAGAGCCAATATTAGCCATTTTACCAATGGTGTTGACTGTGTATTGCAATGGCACAGGTTCCCCTCCCCATCTACCCTCACGAGCCTTCATTCAAATGTCGCAGGGAACTGCAGAGATTGAGTCATAGATGTGGCGGATTCATTCCAAATGTAGTCACATAGATGCAGATATTGCAGCATCATTCTCTGCATGTCTGCACGGATATAGATGTGGAGGACTCATGTGTCCATGTGTGCACATAGATTTATCTTCCCCAGAGTTTAGCAGAGAGGCGCCCGAATAGAGCTGTCAGAGTGAAAAACAAGCTCCACATGCTCAGTTATATTAAAGATACATGCTGTTTGTGTGTGTGTGTGTGTGTGTGTGTGTGTTTGCTGGGCAAGGACACTCAATCCCCCTCCTGCTGACGTGTATGAGAAACATTCGGTGTAAATCCACCTTCACATGTCTTTGAAAAAAATCACATCACACCCACATGAAAGCAGATTCTAGTTGTGGATGTTCAAGCAACAACGAAAATGTAACATCTATTTTGTCACCATTTTGTTTACCTTCTTGTAGTTCATTTGGTAAAGCATGACGCCAGCAACACAATGGTCATGGGTTCTATTCCCATGTCAGTTATGTCAAGGTGCATTCAGACATGATTAAAACCAGCAGAGTGTTATTTAGCACTTATGTTTTTAGTTTTGATGATGGGGGACGTGAGGGGTCCTTGCACGCTGTTAGTCATTAATGATACAGTGGGTGCAGATTGATGGCAGGCAGTCATATGTGTCTCTCTCTCCAGCACTTTGAAGAGCAAGGAGCTTTCTCCTGTGATTGGCCACAAGGCTGTGCAGGCGTCAGGAGCAACAGTGCCCCCTGTCAGCGGTCAGCAGAGCAACAGCCAGTCTCCCCACTCTGCCGAGCACAGCCCCCACACCTTACACAAAGGTTCGTCCCACTGGGATTCCTCTTTAATTCAATCTACAGATAAAACCCTCTTTAAATCTGGTATAATTGGGTGATCAGATCACTGTATGCATCTGGTAATAACACGTTTCTCATTCTGTCAAGGTGATTTTGTGACGACATACATCACTTACTATCAGTATTTGTTCTTTATTGTACTGTGAAGTCTTGTGCATGAGATTATAGGTGGATTTTATTACACATTTTTTAATTTCTGAATTAAAATTCATTAGATATCCATAAATTTAAAAAAAAAAAGTCTTGATATTATAAGGAAAAATTAAAAACTCAAATTAAAGATTAAAATAATGCAGTTCTTGAAAAGAAAACCTAATTAGTTTGGAAAGATCGTATTTCTTAGAACAAGAATATTTTAACAAAACTATTTCATTAATTGTTTACATTAAGGAAAATGATTTAAGATATTAAGTCTTGATTTCTGAAATATGTATCAACATTAAGTAAATTCATGCATAAAACAATAATAAATACCTGTCAATGGGTTAAGAAAAACTTAATTCAAAGAGAAAACAAGTTTATTTTTTCTTAACCCGGTGACAGATATTTTTTTCTTGTTTTATGCATAAGCTCAGTTACCTTTCATATATTTTTCAGAAAATAATACTTAATATCTAAAGTCACATTGAAGAATTTTTTTAATTTTGTTTATTTATTTATTTATTGCAATGTTCAGGTTGTAAAATGTCATTTGATGCAACTCCCCCAAAGCTTAATGATATTCATAAAGTTAAAAATACTTCTTATTTTTGAAGGGTATATTTAAAAAAATGATTAAGATGTGTATACTCACATGCTTGTTACAGATTTTGTAAGGTGTAAGGAAAATATTATTACATTTATTTTTACTTCGGAATCATTAAATGTAAAGAAATTCCCAAGATGCATTGCACCCAGTTTTCACCTTGAAGCACTTTGAATCTGTGATCTGATCACCCAAAACAAATGTTAATACCAGTTGTAAACAGGATTGTAGAGTAAAGGTTACTTGAATGCATATTTGATTTTGTCTTATCTCTCTCTCTCCTTACAGCCTCTAAGAAACTGGCCCCTGTGCCGCCCAAGGTTCCCTACGGCCAGTCGGGGGGGATGTCAGACCAATCCACAGGTCAGCCGTCTCCGGTTAGCCTGTCCCCCACTCCCCCAAGTACCCCCTCCCCATATGGTTTGGGCTGTCCCACTGGACACGCGCCCACCTCTTCCCCTGGCCAGACCCCATTAGGGGGACCCCATACGTTGTCCTCGCCACCCTCTCTGACTGGTACGCTCACAAAGTCCCGACCTACCCCAAAGCCCAGGCAGAGACCCAGTCTACCCCCTCCCCAGCCACCCACCGTCCCCTCTACGGTCCCCCAGCCCCTGGAGCAGGGTCTACTTGACGGATTGTCCCCCGGGGAGAGCATGTCCACAGGTAAACATGCCTCAGTGGCAACATCACAAGTGGGAGTCCAGCGTCCCTCTCTCAAACTGTCTGTCTCTCCGTCCTACGCAGGCGATGGACTTTAAGGAGCCAGATCCCCTTATGAAATGTGAAGACATTTGACTTAAATATGGAGTGCCCATAGATTCAGTTGCCTTTGAGATGTATAGTATGATAATTATTTTTTGAATCCCAAGGATTATATTTTAGCTCTACGATTTTAAGAAAAAATGGAAACCGAGGGAATTCACTTTAAGCCCAGGGACATACTGTATATATTTTACTACAAAGTGAAGTGTGTAATTCTTGCACCACCAATGGAATTGTAAAAATATTGACTTTCTATACAAAGTTTCCACCGACGACTCTGCTCCACCACAAACAGGTAGTCTTGCACCAATTTCATACCATTACTTGATCCAGAAGTTGTTGGACGTGTCGGACCGCTCAAACAAAGTAAGCAGTGTTTTAAAAGCGCCACTGAGTTTACATTCTTTAGGGCAGGGGTGCCAAACTCAGTTCCTGGAGGTCCGCAGCCCTGCAGAGTTTTGATCCAACCCTGCTCCAACACACAAACCATCTTATTTTCAAATAAGCCTGAATGACTTAATTAGCTGGATCAGGTGTGTTTAATTAGGGTTGCATCTAAACTCTGCAGTGCTCCGACCCTCCAGGAACTGAGTTTGACACCCCTGCTTTAGGGTTTTAAAAAAAGAGTAAAAATTGGCAAGTACTTGCTGAAAATCTTCGACTCCAATTAGATTGGCTAGCTTTACATTCAACTTTCAGGGATTGAAGGTGCGGTCATATTTACCATGGTTTAGCTAATTTTCAGTGGTGAAATTCAGTCATTTCAATAAGAATCTAAATGATCAGGAATCACACATGAGGGTGAAAGCACAAATTTCATAGAGAACACAAATTGGTTGCATGGAAAAAATTGGCAAGAACTTGCTGAAAATCAACTGATTAGATTTACTTTCAACTTTTAGGGGTACAGGTGCAGTCACATTTACCATTGTTCAGCGAATTTTCACGGGTCCAGCCGTTTCAACAGGAATCCATGTGGTCAGGAATATCCAGGCGAGAGATATCCAGATGCAGATTTCGCAAAGGGTTTAAATTGGTCACATGGAAAAAAAATGGGCAAGCAGTTGCTGAAGATCGTCAACTTCAAATTTATGGGTAGCTTTGCTTTCAACTTTCAGGAGTACATGTTTACTCACATTTCAGGAATTACACATGAGGGTGAAAGATTGAAAGAAAAAAATTGCTAAAAATCACCAAATCCAATTGATTCGCTAACTTTACATTCAACTTTCAGGACTGAAGGTGCAGTCACATCTACCACCAAGTTTTCTCATAAAGTTGCCTCTAAACAACAAAATACGAACAAATTGAACTTCGGTTGGTCACGTTACAAACTGCTATGTTGACCAGTCTGGCTACATGAGGCTGATCAAGAATGAAGCATTTTAACATGCAAAGAATTACACACTTCATCTTTGAAGTTCAGTATAAGCCCTATAGTTATTTTCTCAGCTTTAGTGTGAGACTGTTTCTCTAAAGTAAGGTTTTGTGGTCTTTGTATCATTCTAGTGGCCCGCTGTATGGCACTGATTGTATGTTCTCTCATGTGAGGCGTGTCTGTCAGCCATTCTCCTGAGCACTGATTGATGTATGACTCTTTTATCCCCTGTCATCGTTGTGCACCTTGCAGCTGTGTGAGGCCAGGGACTGAGTGTGGGCTGAGTGTGAGGGGGACATTTAGGGTAAGCCAGAACCTGCTGTGCCCGTGCCATAGCCTCATCTCACACCGTCTGGCCTGGTGCTGTGGCTGAATCTGGGGCCTCTACCGCAGCCTTGCTCTCTGTCTCATACCGTAACACTTCCTTCTCCGGCTCTGTCATTCTCTCCCAGTCGCGGGGCTGTCCTTGGCTTCTTCATTCTGTCAGTGTAGTCTGTGCATGGTGTGAGACTGGTCTATGCATGGCTTACGGCCTTACTTTTCCGAGCAACATCACACATTTGCCAACGTCGTCGCTTATGAAGTCCATCTCAACGCCTCCGGCCCTGACCTCACATCGTGATCCATTACCCCTCCCGATATCTCCACCACCACATAGGTGGGCCCAGGTAAACCCCAACCAAACTCTCTTTGAGTCGAGTCCATCGCAGGACGACAGTACAAATCTCCGCCCCCACAGTCGTGACTACATCATCTCGCGTCCATCTCATTCTGACACAGGGGAGGTCATCACAATCAGATACAGTCCACCAATCCACATAGTCCACTGACAAGGTTCTTAATGTTACCACATGTTCAATTTGCACCATCTTGTTGTCTATGTGTGGAGTATTTTGTTCATTGTGGTCAGTGTTGGGGGTAACGTGTTACAAGTAACATAACGTTATGTGTGCATATTTCTTGTCAAGTATCAAGTAAAGTAACATGTTGCTTTTTACATTTACGCTGCGGTACTTTTTCAAACATGTAACAGGTTTAGTGTTGTTTGGCAAACATTACGTAAACACGTAATGGTAACAGCGCATAAGTAATGGTAATGGCACATAAGGTTGAAGTAATGTTACTTTTCTGTTAATTATCTGATACAATTGGAAACTTCCAATTACAAGTAACTTGCGTAAAGCGTCTTCACATGGTTAAATTTTGTTGCGGATAAATAGCATACTAAAGCCACCTTAAAATCTGTAACAAGCATGTTACAAACAGACACGTGTGTAGTGCATTGTTTCCAGAAATTGTAATTGTTGTGTAAAAACACTTATGCAGTCTTTGTGTGGCATTTAAACATCCATAAATGTGGTTTCATGCTATGTTTGTTGTTGTGGGCAAATCATGTCGGGGACAAATACTTTTTCACAGCAAAATTACCTAAAAATATCTACAAGCCAAGCAGGAAACCACCATTCTAGAAGACCGAGTGCCTTGGCTAATTGATGCCTGGACAAAATAACACAAACATATCACATTACTTTTCATAAAAGGTAACAATGTAATCTAATTAGTTACTTTTTTAGGAGCATCGTACATGTAACGCGTTACTATTTAAAGTAACATCCCCCAGCACTGATTGTGGTGAACTGTTGTTACTTTCTGAAAAACTGCAAAAAGCTTTATGTAGTTAAATGAGAATAGCTGAGATTTTGCACTCAGGCAGGACAGGTTTAATTTCAAATGAAACAGATATTTCATCTTCCTCCCCAATGGCTCAGTGTAACAGAATCCCTGTGCAGAATGCCAGGAAACAGTCTGATGTGCCCCTCTCCTGCTGCAACACACATTCAACACCCTTCGCTGACTTCGCCTCTAACAGTGGTCTTGGAACTGAATTTGCTTTTTGCTCTCTCTCTCCTTGTGTCGTTTTCAACATCCTCATCATCGCCATTTCCATCGTTTCTCTCTGTACTGTAAACTTGTCTTGTCGCTTCACTTTGTGGCCATCGCTCTCATTTGCATGATCCTATAGCAGATTTCTTCAGTTTGGAAATTCCCTCCATCAACGTCAATCTGGACAGCCTGTTGGACGAGTTCAGGGTGGTCCCATGTCGGAGCTCCTTTGCTGCGGTCAGCTCTCCGGAGGGGGAGTCCGTGTCCGAGGAGGAGGGCCAAAGCACCACGCTATGACCCCTGAGCCCACCCAGCAGCATGCCAGCTTCGTCCAGAACCCATCCACTCCTGCTGAGGCCCAACTGGAACCCCACCATGGCCAAACCCTCAGTCACGGATACTACATGAGAGACTCGATAAGACGCCAACCACACAACAGGTGCCATAAAAAAAGCAACAGAATGGATTTCGTTCAAATTGCCACTGGAGGAACCTGGAGTTTTGTGTTCTGATTCCTGTTTCTCTCTGAACGATTCTGTCTGTTTCATTTTGTTGTCGTGTTGTTGGTTTCGTTTGATTGGGATGTTTTTATTTCTGCCTTATCAGAGCTGCAATTACAATACAATGCACATATGGAGCGGTCTGCTGACTTTAAAGGAACCTCATACACTTTGTCTTGCTGGAGGCTTTGAACTGAGACGCACCCTCATGGTATGAGAGTAGGCCGTCTTTGTTTTCCCTACAGGGTCCATGCTATGCTCTTTATAGATGACTTGGTGGCATATAGCATGTTTAAGTCTAATTTTGCAATGCTGAGGTTATTCTTTCTTTCTTTCTTTCTTTCTTTCTTTCTTTCTTTCTTTCTCGCTTTCTTTCTCTCCCTCTTTCTTTCTTTCTCAATCTCTCTAACCTACACTAATCACTGCTTTAGCAATCCAATTCAGTTGACCTTTTGCTAAGTCCCGCCTTAAAGTGCTACTGACCAATCTGGCCTTAGCAACTGTTGCTGCCCATTATATTATCAGACAAGTGCTCATTTCTAAAGTAGATCTATGGACAGTAATTTTGTAAAATTACATTTAAAACTATCAGAGAATACATTAAACCCTTGTTGCCTATGGCTCAAACAGTAGAGCACAGCTCTAGCAATGCCAAGGTCTTGGATTCGATTCCCAGGGAGAGCAAGAACTGATAAAATGTAAATATGTACCTTCCCAGCAGGCACATATTTGGTTAAATTTCGGTTGCAACTTCAGGTGACCAAAATCCAATGTCGATTTAACGTCTAATGTTAATTTGATGTCCAATACTGATGTCAGCTGATGTTGATATTTGTTTTTTGTTTTTTGTTTTTTTAGGATGTGTAACCAAAATCCAATGTTAAGTCAATGTCAAAATGGCATCAAATACTGATGTCAGCCCGATTTTCATTCTCAACCAAAATGCAACGTCTCTCTGATGTTATATTGACGTCCTGTGCCTGCTGGGTTGAATACAAGTTGTTTTGGATAAAAGCGTCTGCCAAAATTCATAAATATAAAAGTAAATATACCCACTAAAGAGAGATCAAATTTTCCTTCCTTTTCCAAATCTTAGAAGTTGGGAATTGCATGAGGTGAATTGAATAATGTGTCCTGAACATGTAGAATGGTAAACTGGAACACTTCATGTGCACTTGCGGTCTTACGGACTTACAGTGGCCGCCGCGTGCGCGCATGTCCATTAAGTCCACGAGACCCTGGGTGTCCCATTCATCATTTTAGCATTCAGAAGGGTGCTCGCGAGCAATCAGATGCTGTCAAAGCGGCATTATGTCACCAAAGTGCAGACTCAGAGGAAGGCCGCGAGGGTTTAGGGTGCCATTTGGGACAGGGCCTGAAATGTCCAATTCATTCCTTCGGTGGATTCAGTCAAGTTTTTCTGAGTCAGCAACAGAAACTGAGGGGGCGGGGCTTAGCAGGGAGTCAATCAATTTGCTGTAACGTTTTGATTGATATGTGCATTTATCTGTGGCAGAACATCGTCAGAACTTTCTGAATCGCACATAATACAGCAACACAGTGACCACTACTGCAGTAAAGTGCATTTTCTTAAAGAGCCAGTACAATATAATGCAGTACACGGAAGCAAGGTAGGAAAGCCAGGGTTCCCACAGTCATGGAAACTATCAGGGAATTTTAATAGAGTCATGGAAAATTTTAAAATCCCTCTAACTAATCATGGAATTTTCTATAGTCTGTATATATTTTTTTCTGTTCTGAAGTATTTCTTATTTTGTGAGAGTTTGCGATCTCTATGTAATGATAATGATATTTAAAAATCCTTATCCTGGAAATCTGTTCATGGAAATTCATTGGTCAGAAAGTGCGGGAACCCTGGAAATCTCAATTCTTCACTCTTTACCTGCAAAACAGAAACAGTGCATGTGCTAAAATGGGTCACTGCAAATGTTTCATATAATACTTTTGGCAGCCACTGAGATCAACTACTGGTTCTGTTCCAATGCACTGCCTTGCATTTTCTGTTGTCTTTCCGCACTCATATGCCCTCCAAAGTGCTTCAAACGCAGTGCCACACTATCCCTTCTGTATATACCAATACTGTATATAAAGATGTGTAGATAAGTGTCAACGAGAGGACAAATGTAAAGGCAAATATGAATTATATATTCATAAATGTGACATGCCATATTTATCTTGTATAGAAATAATGTTCTAAGTATTATTTTGTCCCTGAACACTTTTTGTCAGGTTCACATAGCAAGTGAGTTTTTTGCACTTTTGTAAGCCATGAACTAGATGTAGAAATATGAATGCAGACGTGGCAGAAGTTTAGGTAGAGTTACTCCCGAGAGAGATTTTATCCCTAAACCGACCTCATCAATAACAGCCTTAATCAACAGCATAAATCAACTGTATAGCTACTTACAGTACTATTATTAGAAAATATATGAAGTCGCCAGATAACAATAATCGTATAACATCGGTTCAGTCTTACTCTTGTATAAAAACTGGTAGATTATATCAATGAAAATACAATGGCCCTAAAAAGTTGTGATGTGTGGAATCTGCAAAATAATACTATTAGATCTTCTCTTAGAACTAACTAGTGATTTCGTCCAATTAGCCTACTTGTAGTCAACTGGTATCGCTTTTAGTGGATGTATGAGGTTATTTCCTCACTGATGTCATTCATCACATGAACTATGTGTCTGCATACTTTTTAGGGCCACTGTATAGCATATCTCGCCATAAAATCAATGGAAAAATACAGATTTTCTAACTTGGCAGGGAGCATTTCGAAATGTCATCTCAAAGATATCAGGCCCTAAAGATCCTTCAAAGTCTCATTTGCTTTTCCCCAGACACATAGTCTGATGCCACACTGAGATACCACATTTGCTTCATGGGTATACAACACTACGAGACTACTGGATGCTGCAATTTCTCTTGTCTGAACTTGTACAAAAAGCGCAGAACTGTATTAAGGTCAAACAAGCATTAGCTCACTTCTGTCCCGTGGAAGGAATGGGCACAGCGAACCGTCTCCGTTCTCATACGAAGGACTCTACTTCCAACGATGGATAGCCATGGCTTGTATTTCTCTCTTTGAATAAGCATTAGTGTACGTCAGGGACAAAAGGACTTTTTTTGCTGAAATCTGTGATATGCCTCAGTGTGTGTTCTTGATGAAATATAGTCTAATGATTATTGGTGACTGAGTTATAGTTGTAGTGATTACACAATGATAATTGCAAGTGCCCTCACATTCAGTATTTATAACCTGAAGCTAACGGCGAGTTTCGTGTGTACGTGAGGTTCTGTCTGTGCCGTTTCCCGCGGTGTTCTGTGAGGAGGCAGTGGTGTCTGTTCGAGTGTGCTGACTGAATGTGATTTCGCCTTTACTTGGAAGTGCACTAGAGTAAAGGCCTTATAGCAGCTGCAATAGACGCATGGTTTATTTTCTTTATGCTCATCTCTCTCTGTTAGCGCTCATAATGAATGCTTATGTTGTTGTTAATGAAGACGTGGGAGGATTTTATACAGTATGTACATGCATTCTCATTCCGGTTCAGTACTACATCTGTTATCACATGCTTTTCTAAGTTGAAAAGGCACAGGGATATGTGATTTGTAAATTAAGATAATCAATTTACAGGTTGACGATGTTTAACATTTATATCCAGTATGTTCAAGGATTTGGTCGAAACAGAATGGATGTAATAGCCATGATGGAACTTTTTAAACCTGATGAATTGTACATACGTCATTTTAACTGATGATTTGACCCACACAGAATCTGCACAGGTCATGTATCACCCCAAAATCAGAAGAAAAAATCAAGAAATTATGTTTTATTTAAAGAACAAGAAGCTATTCAATCAAATGATTTTCATGATGATTAAGCACAATATCATTCCCAAATGTCATTAATACGATTAAAAAATTCTGTAATATATTTTAATTGTGCTTGTACTATCATAATAATAGTATGTGTTGTATGTTTTTAAAAAAATTAATAAAAATTTGTATAACAGTAATTTTTAATGTAATGCCAAAATGCAAAAAAAAATTACAATAAAATATTGATAGTCATAAATATTGAACAAAATTTTTTTTCCGATTTTGGAGTGAAATGCCCTGACCTGGACCTGTTGTTGTGATGCTTTTCATTGCATTTTGATGCACTGAAATCATGGGAAATCAGTACAGAATCTAAATGGGAAATATTTTGTTATTATCGAGTCAAAATTGATGTTAAACCAACATGGGAAGGGCAGAAATCCGCAAAGATATCTTTCCCAGGCACAGATTCCATGCAGGCCTAATAATGAGTCAAACAGATTTGATTTAACAAATTCTCTTATTACTTGCTTGATTCAAGAAAATGATTATAGTGCAATTATAGTACAAATGTTCTTTTCAAAATGGGATTTGTCAAATAAAACAGTCATCTAATGCACCTATTACAAAGACATAATTTGTACTGATACATTTATTTCTTAATTTATCTGACATTTTCAACATGAAATGATATGTTCAAAAAGAACTAATGATACAAATTAGCCACAAAGTTATAACAGTGACGAACTGAACTGAAGATGTCTCAGTCATCTGTTTTGAACATTTAGGTTAGTATATCAATCATTTACATCATCCTGTGAAAACCAGCAATTTGGAGTGACAGAGCATGCATTTAATTATTCCCTTTAGAAAATCACATGTGTGTTCATTAAAACATTACCAGATAATAAAGGGAGTCAACGATGAACCAGGGATGTGTGATCAGGTGATTCAAAGGTGATAAGTTGTTCAGTGCACATTGTCCAACAATGTACAGCCCTCTTCACCACCGCTTACCGAACTAATGTACAAATCTGCCTGTAAATCACCCTCCTCAGCTTAGCATATCAGTGGAAGAACACAGTCTGTACTGTGAAGCCTGCCGCAGTCCTTATCAGAATGTCAGAAATACATAGATATATATTAAACTCTACATTTGTAATACTTTTGGTCTTTTGTTTTCTTGTGTATTGTTCACCTCAAACTGCTGTAATAACAATGTCTACATCCTGAAATGATGTAAGGGGAGACAGGATATTGATCATTTATGTTTTTAGAGAAAAAAAAAGTGAAAAGCTAGATGTTTGAAACTGAAGTCTGGTGATTATCCAAATATAAACTCAAACATTTCAAATTATGTTGACTATTGGAAGATTATCCACATTAATTTTTTTGTTAAGCAAAAGACTGAATACTGTATACAATATATTTTATTATTAACTCAAGTTTGTTTGTTTTTTTCATCTAATACTTCCAAAGCCAGATGATCCTATGTAATTCATATTAATTTTATAGCTCTATACTCTTCATGTATGGTCACATTAGTGCCATTTCTGTGAAATTTCTGCTGGTCAATGCTATGAATCGGCACAATCAACTTCAAACCCTTGCAAAATTTTCACCCTCACATAAAATTCACAATCATGTAGATTCCTTTGGGCCCTTTTCACATTTCTGGGATTCTATAGTTGTGTTAACTTTGATAGTGGTGAACCAAAACTACAATTACAAAACAAGTATTTTTTTTTTTTTTTTTTTTTTTTTTGTGCTGTCAAATGATTAATCACAAATAAATAAAATGAATAATTAATATTTATTATGTATATATAAATACAAACACATGCATGTATATATTTAAGAAAAATATTTTGTTTATTATATTAATATATATTTTTATAGTATTTAAAATATATAAATGTATATACATGTAAATATTTTCAAAATGTATACTGTATGTTTGTGTATTTATATATAATAAATAAACACAGTGCACATACATATATCATGTAAACAAAAACTTTTATTTTGGATGCAATTAATCGGGATTAATCGGTTGACAGCACAATTTTATTTATTTTTTTGCTTTTCCATTTGCTCCAATATCAAACGAATAAATAATAATAATAACTTATCATAATAAGAGATTGTCCAATTTTCGGTCACTCTCTCAGCTGTTAGCTATATTAGAAACACTCACGACAGCAGCGATAACTAATTTTCTGTAATTTAATGGCAAGGTAGTTTAACACAAAATGTAGTGTTTTATGTAGCTGCATTTTTTATTTTTTTTTTAATGAAAAAAATAGTTGCACGCTTTTAACTATGGAAACGCTTCATCACAGTCTGTGAAAAGGGTCCATTGAAATTACTACACATTTACATTGGTGTGCATTTCACCAAAAGACTTAGGAAAAAACATTTGGGACAAATTGATACTTCAAACTGAGCAATCCATTAACATCACTTGAGCAACCTCTGAGCAATATAACTGACCTCTGGGAGAAGACACATGGGTCAACGGGGTCAACTAGTACAAACACGTACACATACGATTCTGAAGTGCATTGAGATAGCATTGCTGTACAGGTACGTCACAGAAACACCCTCCAATCAAGTAATGACTGTCGACTTGCGCAGAATGTGAGGTATTAGTCATTTAAGGGATGGAACTAGCTAAAAAATGTTGCTAGCCCGTGTGACAAGAATTTCTGGACAAGCAAGGGTGTGTTTCATTCCTTCCAGGCAATGCAAGCTGTAGAGAAAAGCTCAAGCCTCATCACACCCTTCCCCGTCCTCCATTCTCAAACTTGCTGTGTCTATGGTAGTTGTAACTGAATCCCATGTTGTTTCTACAAGATCAAGTGACAACCAGACGACCAGCTCATCTTTTCTTCTTCACGTTTAAATGGCCCAGTCTCTTCACAGTAACTCGATGAGCATGGAAGGTTCAAGATCAAATCGTTTTTACACGATCAGCAGCTTTGTGCATTCAGATCCAGAACAAAACAAAAAGCAACACTACATATTTAACTGTTTCGTAGGGAAACCACCTCCATATGCCTCCCCTCAAGACATGCCAGAACAAGCCTTGGAAAAGATCTCACAATAGCCGTCTGTTCTGCTTAAAACATTCATTGTGTCTTGTGAAACCATCTCGTTTTCAGTAACACATACAAAGGTAAGACTTAATAATCATACAGCTAGTCTTAAAGTGATTTATCTTGCACGAGGTACCGCATAGAAGCAGTTCTGGACACTTTAAGCCAACAAAACCCAAGGAAGTGTGGCAGCCACCAGAGCCAGTAAGCTGAAAGTGATCATTAGGATCAGAAGGCAGCAGGAGATGGTGCAAAGCCTCTGTCCGTTGCTGCTGTAGTCCTGCTGCATGGCTGAAGTTGTCCCCAAATCAATAACATCACCCTCTGCCATGGGTCGACCCAGCTCACTGATGATGAACACTTCTGAAGCGTCTTTAGGACAGACGAGTCTTCTTCTACATAGTCTGCATGCTGAAATACTCCTCAGACACCTGCAGATACAGCCAAGACCTCCAGTGTGAGACCCAACAGGGAACACAGGAGAGGGCAGAGGCGGTACTTCCAGTGTCTTTTCGATCCTTTTGGCTTCAGCCGTTGAGACTGTGAATCCGTGGAGCTTTGTGATGAATGTCAGGTGTCTACAGACGGGGCAGATGATATTGTCCCGTTTAATGGATCCGTTCAGGCTGGTGTTCAGCAGAGTTCGTACTAAGCAGTCATGGCAGAAGTGATGCCCGCAGCTCAGCGTCCTGGTGCTGTCCGAAAGACTCTCGTAACACACCGGACACTCGCTGTCTTGAGCCTCCTCGTCCATATCTCTCCGGTCCTCCTGGATCCACAGCAGCCCGCGGGAGCACGCACGCACGCACACTGGCGCAGGTGACTGATACTCCCGTAAGATAACATGCGGACACCGTGACGACAGCCGCTGTCACGACAGAAATGTTGAAAAACTAGATCTGAACTCGAGAGAAGAAAGATCCAGTTCAATGTAAACAATGCGTGTGTCATGTATTAGTGTTTTATTTTTTTTATTTTATTTTTATTTTTTTACACATATGAGCCTACGTAACAGTTTTCAAGTAGCCTATTAGTGTCAAGTATTAATAATAACAACAACAATAATGATGATAATGATGATAATACATTTATAGAATTTATTATTATTAACAATAGCCTAATAATAATTTATTATTACATTATATTACAATAATATTAATACATTATTATTGATACACGAAAATATATGGAAATATTTATAGAGAAAAATGGAAAAAGTTGAACGCATAAAATTAAACATACTTTATTTAATAATAAAATCATAATAATTATTATTAGAAGTATCATTAGTATAGAAATATTTATAAAGACAAATGAAAATGAAACGCATACATTTACATTTTCATACAAACATTTAATATTTCCTTATTTTATTAAACATTTTCAATTATTATTATTATTAACAACCTTAACAACAATAATAGGTTGTAATAATAACATAAATAGCAGGTTATCTTAACAACACGCTCAAAACTGTGGAGATGGTCGTGCACTTCAGGAGAAACCCCCCTGCTCTCCCCCCACTCACCATCATGAACAGCACTGTGACTGCAGTGGAGTCATTCAGGTTCCTGGGCACCACCATCTCCCAGGACCTGAAGTGGGACACTCACATTGACTCCATTGCTAAAAAGGCCCAGCAGAGGTTCTACTTCCTTCGCCAGCTGAAGAAGTTCAACCTGCCACAGGAGCTGCTGAAACAGTTCTACTCCGCCATCATTGAATCTGTCCTCTGCACTTCAATAACTGTCTGGTTCAGCTCAGCTACCAAATCTGACCTCAGAAGACTACAGAGGGTAGTCCGGACTGCTGAGCGAATCATTGGTACAACCCTCCCCAGTCTCCAAGAACTGTACTCCGAGTGAGCAAAACTCTGGACCCCTCACATCCAGCACACTCCCTCTTTGAACTGTTGCCGTCTGGTCGACGCTACAGAGCTCTGAGCACCAGACCGACCAGACACAGGAACAGTTTCTTCCCTCAGGCAATCCATCTCATGAACACCTGACAATAAACGTGGAACACACAACACTATTTATACATTTATTTATCTAACACACATACTTAGTCTACATTTCAATTTGCACATAATATACCTGTACATACAAAACTGTCTATTGTAATATAATAAATTGCATGTTGTCAATTTGTATATTGTTATTCCCTATTTACTTGTTCTATATTTTATTCTTTTATTATCTGTGTTTTTGTCCTGTCGCTGTCATTCTGTTGCACTGTGGAAGCTTCTGTCACGAAAACAAATTCCTCGTATGTGTAAACATACCTAGCAATAAAGCTGGTGGTTCATTCTGATTCTGATTCTGATTATTATTATTATTATTATTATTATTATTATCAGTAGTAGTAGTAGTAGTAAATAGGAAACATTTTTAGAGAGAAGTGAAAAAATAAATAAATAAATGCACAAAAATAAAACTGAAAACAATAATAGTCACACAAAGATGTTTGAAATAAATAAAATTACAATTTAAAAGAACACTTAATAGTTCCAAATGCTGTTTTATTATAACGATTTAAATAAAATCTACACTTAATAAACTCAAACCAAAAACTATTCATACACCAGATATAATTTATGTTTTATATCTTAAATATATATTTATGTTAAATATATTATATATTTACTAGTGGGTGCAGGACACTATAGTTAATTTATATAAGTGTAAGAGAGGATAGCAAAATAAAGCAAACTGTGACATTATACCCAAAGATTCTTCATGCAGTGCCAGTCAAATTGATACAATGGACACTTAATTGGACCTGACCATGTTTTTACATAGCCTACCTTTCTATCAAAGTTATCTGACATTATCAAGATGAATTTGTGACACAGTATGAGTTCTTGTCACATATTATTAGGTCTCTGTTTGATTGTAATTTGTGATTATCTAGAAGAATTTGTTCCGAGTCTGACACAGTTTGACTCTTGAGTTCTTGTCATATTTTATTACCATTTTCTAAACTATAGCGAATAAACTGTGATAATGTGAGAAATGTTGAAGGTGTCTGAATAATTTTTGGTTTAACTGTGCTACATTTTTTATTATTATTATTATTATTATTATTATTATTATTATTATTATTTAGGCTATACTGGAGACCTAACGCGCCATCTTGTGGTGTGATGTTTGCTAAATTGTAAAAACGAAATATGAACCACTGACTATTCCCCGCTTTATTACACACCAATATCCGCATACCGTGTGCGTCTCAGATTCAGGGTGAGCGTGATTTCACCAAGTACAACATGTTCCTGGATCAACATCTTTGTTGATCCTGGAACGTCATTCCAATCAACCAATCAGATTTGAGGGATAACTTTTCAGGAAATGTAAGTTTTAGGCTTATGATCAGGGTTAGGTGCTTCGACACCCTTGTTAATCAGCTATCATTTCTCACTGATTTTAGGAATAAATTATGGGTAGGGTTAGGTTTAGGGGTAGAGATTGGGTTAAGTCTATATTTTTGGACAATAATGTTGATCCAGGATCAACAAAAGATGTTGATCCAGGAACATGTCTTACTTGGCAAAATCACGGCGACCCAGATTCAGAGAACCCTTGCTTCATAAGAAGTGCTTTGCATGCGTTCCACTGACGTTACCGTGACGCAATGACGCGGTGTGGTCATCTTACCGGAAGCTGAAGTGAAGTCAGTGGAGTCGCGTTGGCATTTCTCTATCAGCGGACGCGCGAGCGCAGGAGACACCGAGCCTGTTCGCCGACTTCAGGAGCAGGACATGATAAGGTAAACATTTCATGACATTTTTGATTTAATCAGTGTTAAACAGAAACGCCGTGTTCGATGGGACGCTAATGAAATGCAAGGTTTTATAATTTAAACAGACTGTTATCTTAAACTGTCATTTTCTAGCCGGTGAAGACCAACAGTTGCCGAAACCTGATTTTTTTTCATGTGCCGGTTTCTTCTGGCGTACAGCCAAATTCCTTTGACCGACCGATTTATCGCTGAGAATTTAAACCGCAGGTGATTGAGTTTTGATGGTGATTATTTAAATGACACAGACTCGATATTTGACTGTCGTTTGTAACGTTAAATGTTGGTGACACCCGCTGTCCTCCCGGGAGAATCTGACTTATTTACATGCGGATTTGTTCGATAACGAAGCGCTTTGGTCTCGCCTTCAGTGAACTGTTGTGCTAATGTTAAGTATTTAATTTCATCCTCGTGATGTTTTTAATTGAATGATGACCGCTAGTCGTCTTCTGACGTCATTGGTCTTACGTCTTAACCTCAGCAAACAAATGTAACGTTAGCATGTGTTTGCTAAGTCATGATACTCGCATCTCGTTAACTACATGGATATTCAGTGTAACGGCATGAACACTCCGTTTGTATTATTCACTGTTTACTTTATGTGATTTACGTTAGGTTCTTTCATCTGTTGTCAGTTATCTTGCGCTTTAACATTAATGATAAATGCTAACGTTATGTCTTGCACATTAATACAGAAATAAATTGTTAGTTAAATGTATGGCAACTATGTGTTCTGTTTACATTTTGTGACATTAGTTTGTCGTCTGATGCCATTTCTGTCGTCCTACCAAAACATATTGTTGTAAATAAAAACACTTCTTTGCATGAAGCTGACTGTACATTTAACTATATGGACACTACTTTCAAGCAGGTCAGATAACTCAATGGTAGCACAGATCTCGTCCCCTAATCTTTGAGGGTATGTCACATGTTTATAGTGGATTGCTCAGCAGGACGGTGTGTGTGCTGGATTGTGATTCTGGAAATAATGTCATACTTGGAAACAAAAATCTGGCCTTTCCTCTGAACCTCTGACTGCGTATTACTGGCAAAGAGTGTAGGTTGCGGAAAGCATTGCGTTAGACAGGAACCATCCCACTGTCCTGTGGTGCGGGACAGGCGCTCTGTGGCCGGACAGATGGCCTCACTGTCAGGAGTCAGTTTGGGAGGGGTGAGGATCTCTGCGTGGTGGCTTAAGACATTTATAAATGACCACAATTGAAATGACATCAGTTTTGACAGCCCTCAGGAGAGCAAGTCCCATTGCAACCCCATTCTGCTCCAGAGTAGAAAACCACTGCTGCTTTTGTGTTTGATGGCTTTATTATTATGTACACCTGTGATTTTGTATGTTGTTTCTGTACATTAGAGAGTGATCTGTAGTCATTTTCGTTCATTTTTCGTTCAAATCAGTACTTAATCTGTTCTTTAATATTGATCCTGCCGGTAAATGCCTCAGTTTATCGGGTCTTTAAAGAATAGTACCTAACATGACTATTACACAACTCATTTATCTTTTGCCATTTTTAATTATTTGACTTTGTACTTATGTATTACACTTATTCTCAATTAAAAATGGCATTTTAAACAAACAGACTTGACCTAATACAAAGAAAGTTTAATATTGTGACATTAAAATCAAATAAATGACTTATTAATGTACAGGATACATATTTTTAAGTATGATCACTGAAAAAATCTTAATTCAAACATTTCAGACCTGACATAAATATGGAAATATGACAAGCAAGCAAACTGGCAATAACGAGGGTGCTGTAGGTGATTTAGTTTTATTTTCTATTTAAATGGGTAATTTGGTTTGGAAATCCCTCGTAGTCATTTAAAGTGGGAATCTAGGAGTGCTGGGTCACAACATGTGACACTCCTGAGAATCCGGAAAAGAATCAGGAGAATTGCGGAGATGTCTGGAATATGTCTGCCTGTTTTAGAAGCTGAAACAGGTTTGTCTGCTGATAGAGGCCTTGTGCTGAATGAAACTGATGGCTTCGGCTTACAGCTCTTCATCATGTCAGATCTAATGAGCGATTGCATGCAAAAAGATCTATGACACAAATTAATTAAACACTGGATCTCTGTGCTGCTGGTCAAACAAATGATGTCCCAAAACAAGACAAGGATGAAGAATGTTAATGAGAGGTCATTTTCTGACACATGTGAGTTATAGAGGCACAAACATCCAAGTGTGCTTAATGTTTTAAAAGGATGATATCTGTGGCCATTAATCTTATTCAGAGCAAGCTTTTATGTATGGAAGGACTACTCCGTTGTCCTTTTGTGATAAATGGCTTCACGTTTCATCTCTAAAACTGAAAATGTTGTCCTTTACTTCCATGTTATTCCAAATATGTTCTCTCTTTTGTGAAACACAGAAGGAGCTCTTACACAGGATATCCATGATTTAACCATAAAATGACTGATGTTTTCATTGTTAAGAGAACTGTTTCTTTAATATTATCAAGAATAGAGAAATCAAGTGAAATCAGACAGTCGAGTTATGGAAGGGACGGTTCATCCCGAAATTATAACTGTTCCTTTACTCACCCTCGTGTTGCTCCAGTTTCCAAAGCCATTAGACTTTAAATCATTAATCTTCAAAACACAAATATAAAAGACGTTATTAATGCAACCCGAAGTGTTTCTGTCCCACCATCGATGGTCCACGGATGTAAAAATGTAGAAACATCAGATGTAATCCATGTAAATCCAGCAGTTAATTCCAAAATTCTGGAGAGACACAAGTTAAATTTAATTTGTTCATCATATAAAGCGATTGTGTCTTTTCTGAAGACTTAGTTTAAACCGCTCAGTTCATATGGATTATTGTTACAATGTCTTTGTAAACATTTTTAAGCCTCCAAGATTTGGTGGAATGGGCTTTCAGGAGAGGGACAGAAAAATCTCTCAGGATTTGTTAAAATCTTCATTTGTGTTTCCAAGTTGAATAAAAGTCATACAGGATTGGAACAACATGAGGCTGACTCTCGTAAACGATGACAGAATATGCATTTTTGGGTGAACTAGGGTAAACGTACCTATTAAGCTCACCAAAATCTATATTGAGACATTTTTAGTGCACAAGATATTGGTTTCAGTACAAAAAGTTGTTAAAATAAAATATTAATCTCTCATACAAAAATATTTCATTTTATTTTATAAGATATACATCATTAAATTCAAAAGTCTGGCTGTGCTTAATGGGTATATTTTTTTTTCCCATTAAGCTCACATCATGTTTTATGAAAAATTCTTGTTTATTTTAAGAAATTTTTAAATAATAATTGTAAAAATATATATATTTTTGAAGGTACAAAGTCAATCACAAAAAAAAAAAAAACCCAGAACACTAAAATCAAGCAACAAGGCATTCAAGTCGATCAGTTATACATTCATAGTGAAGTGTCACCTAAGCACAAATCAACATCTATACTAGTTCATGTTCAGCTGAGTGCAATGCAATTAGTCATGAGTAAAAATCCCCCCAAAAATGAAAGTGAATGCTGCAACCTGTCAAACTGTGAGCTTGTAAAGGATGAAGTAAGTCATGTGAGCCTGGTAGAAAGCCAAGTGAACAAAAAGTGCTATTGGTTTTGTGTCAAATGAGGACACACACCATGGGACCTCACCCTGTGATCTGTTTGTGGGGTTGTACTGGTACAAAACTGCAGTAGGAGGTGCAAATGAACAAGCTCTGTGTGTCTATCAGGACTGCTCTAATTCCCATCTGCTTCCACAGGTCTCCATCATGGACACAGAGATGATGCCCAAATTCTCCTCGAAAGATGAGGAAATCGATTACTGGAAGTGCTTGTCTCTCAAATACAAGAAGAGGTAGGCCGAAGTCATTAACTACTAAATATAGCAACCAGCTGAGCTTTTTACAACCGTGTGCAGTTTATCTTCTCACAAAAGCCATGGGGGAGTCAACCATTTATGTTCAGACAAACAATGCTGATTGGCTTTTAAAAACTTGGCCACAGTATTTTAGTTAAACTTTGGCTAGCTGAGACGACAATTGTTGTTTCTGTGTTCAGACCTACAATCACAAGCCCCGCGGGTGATGAATGGCTGTAAATATGACTGCAGCACTTTTTGTCATGGAAAAATGGAGAAAGTGCCACAACACACAGAGAGCCTTTCACTGCCCTTGATAAAAGAGACCCTTTGTTAACCTGAGAAGATGCTCCATAGCTCCAGCTGTTGTGTTTAGTGTCTTGCAGTCTCTTTTATTAAAACCTTACACTTTTAAAAATAAAGGTGCCATCTTCACGATGCCATATATAGACGAACCTTTTTGTCTAAAAGGTTCTTTATGGAACCATAAACATCTGAAGAACCTTTCTGTTTCACAAAAGTGACAAAAAGAAGGTTCTTCAGATTATAAAAAGGTAAGAAAGAGATGGTTTTCGATGAAGAACCTTTGACTGAATGGTTCTTTGTGGAACCAAAAATGGTTCTTCTATGGCATTGCTGTGAAAAACCTTTTAAGCACCTTTATTTTAAGAGTGTATGTTGTGCTGCTGGCTACATTGTGGGTAGGCTTGATGTCTTTTTAAAGTTTCACTTGGTTTATGTGATTATTTTGTGTGGTTTCAGACTCAAAATGCTAGTATGTGAATCGTCTGCGTAACCTTCTCTATTCTAAAGCTTGGGCCATGTTTTTGACTTGACCAAAAGTGGCCTGAGAGTGTCTCTGATCTAAAACAGAGCTCACAGTTGGTGCTGGCGCTAATGCTGACCGTGTGTCTGCTGGTGGTCTCTGTCTGTGGTGCTCTGAACTCCTACACAGTTTCAGCATGTGCACATGCTCCTCCTGAGCTGTGGTTTTACTGCCCCAGAGCTTTGGTGGAGCACAGGAAGATCTCAAATCCCAGGAATTTCCTGCTGAGGAAGGAGCAAAACATGCTTTCCTGGAAATAGTTACACAAATGAGCCCCTTTAACTCGCTTGACAGAACATGAAGTCTCGAAGACGTAAGCAACCACTCACATTTACATTAGGGGAAGGTAAAAATAAAATTTATACATAGACTCGGTAAGATTGTGTTTTTGAAAGGCCTCTTGTGTTCACTAAGGCTGCATTTATTTGATGGAAAATACAGTAAAAACAGGAATATTGTGAAATAGTATTAGAATAGTTTTCTATTGTAATATATTTTAAATTTTCATTCATTCCTGTGTTGCAAAGCTGATCTTCAGTGTCACATGATCCTTCAGAAATCATTCTAACATGCTGATTTGTTGATTAGAGGCTCCTTCAATTAATAGAGCATCATTGTACAGCTTTTATTTGAAATATAGTCATCTTTGTATCATTATAAATGTCTTTATTGTCACTTTTGATCAATTCAGTGTTTGATATTGTATTAATTTCTTAAAAAAAAGAAATTGTACTGACCATAAACTTTTGAATGTTACTGTATCTCATTAAGGACTGTAAATGTGCTTTTGAGCAGCTTCCTGTTGTGGAGTGAGTGTTTTCATGTTTTGTGCTGAGGAGGCAGGCCGGCACATGTCTGGTATTTCAGTGAAGGAGGGGTGAAGTGACAGATTTAAGGTTCCCTCTGCACATGACAGAATGAGGCTGGGGCAAGTGACCAGGGTTAAAGGGACATGTCCTGTCTACCAGAGCTTCGGAAACGCTGTCTAAAAACAACCAAGACCATGCATTCAGTCTGCTGAGCTCATTTCCTGCCGCCAGACCTCACTATTCATCTCAAACCTGCCTGTGACCCCGACCCCTGACCTTCAAGGGCTCAAAGTGAACATTTGGCTGATCTTTTTCCATAACTTCTGGCCATGAGATGTTCCTGATATTCAGGAAGTACTGAATTCTGCTGTGTTGTTATTGTTGGACATGGTTAGGTAACAGGGTGTCCTATTTTAAATTGGTCTTAGGACCTCCAGAGTGGCCACAGCCCTGAGTGACTGGAATTCATTATCTGCTATAGCACCAGCTGTCAAGGCCTAAATGCTTAGAGCATGTTAGCTCTTTTGTTGCAGTCTGGGTGTCAGTTTGCTTTGCATAGTTAATGTGATGAATGTGCCGCCGCTGTTCCAGATTGCTGGTGATGACGTGTGGTTTTTGATATGTTTGCATATCTGTAGTTATCATGACGCTCAGGAGGAGCTGCAGGAGTTCCAGGAGGGCAGTCGAGAGCTGGAGGCCGAGCTGGAGGCTCAGCTGGGGCAGGCCGAGCACCGCATCCGAGACCTGCAGTCAGAGAACCAGAGGCTGAAGAGCGAGGTGGATACACTCAAGGTAGGACAAGAGCTGAAATGTCTTTGCTCTTTTGAAATGACACAAAGCTCCCTCCTCAGGCCACCCAGACCGTTTATGGAAACTAAACTCTGAAAATGCATCATTTAGAAATCAGCTTTAAATTGGGGTGAATCTCACGATGCCTCTCAAGCATGTCCAAGTCAAATTTCATTCCAATATAAAAAAAGAATAGAAAACTGTAATTTTCTTGAAATGAAGTCTATTTGGGATCATCTTTGTTTCAAATAAAGACTACTGTTCAAAAGTCAAATCAAATGAATACTTTTATTCAGCAAGGATGCATTAAATTGATCAAAAGTGACCGGAAGGATATTTACAATGTTACAAAAAATTTCAGTTTCAAATAAATCCATCAAAGAATCCTAAGAAAATCTATTGCTGTTTCCACACACAAAAAAATGTAAGCAGCACAACTATTTTATCACTAATGTTTCTTGAGCAGCAAGTCAGCATATTAAAAAGATTTCTGAAGATCATGTGACACTGAAGATTTGAGTAATGGTTGCTGAAAATTCAGTTTTGACATCACCGGAATAAATGACACTTTAAAATATACATAAGTAATAAGAAACCGTTATTTCAAATTGTAATAATATTAGTGTATTTTTATTTTTTCAATGAAACACATTTATCACCCGAATTCTAATTACTGTAATGCCAAATATTTAAGCATTTAAAAATGCTTAATTTTCATGAGAATAGTGTGGCAGTGTCAGAAACTTAATAGGCTTTTTTTTTTAATATACACAAATGATATAATATATTATTTTAGTTTTATAAATTTGACATGCTAGTTGTCACAAGTATAAAAGTTGTACCTTAGAAGGGTTAGTGAGTCATAAGAGAGGTTATTTAAAATAGAAGCTTGATGCTGAAAAATATGTAGTAAGTGGACTGCAGGGAAATAAAATGCTATAAAACTGTACAGTTTGGTGCAGATATGGGTACAATAGCACCTAATGGCAGAGGTACCTCCACACACCTTTAATCTGCTGATTTATCTGTAAAGCATCAGCAGTGTAGCCGCTCTGTTCTGTGATGCAGCATTGCCCAGTGTGAGAGCCGTCAAGGGTCTCTGTTAATCCCAAGTGAGCTGTAATTGGATGTCAGGATGAAGAGGAAGAAAATAGAAGGCTAATGGCTCAAGCAGAAAAGTTCACTTATAGCACAGTTGTCCCTCTAAGACCCTTACAGAAATATATTTTTAATGGCTTGGGTTTAGGTAGACCCGGCAAACAGACTGTGATTTATATTTGTGCAAGGTCTCCTCATACAAATTAAATTTGATCTCGTTGCTGTCCTAGAAAGCATGATCATTAAATGATCACATTCTCAGAAAGACTAGCAAGACAAGTAGCCTTTGCCCACTGACCCTGCATTTGTTTTGGAGAATATGGGACACTTGTTATTTTGCTATGGCCCAAAACAATACGCTTATTTAGAAGCAAAGAAATGAGGTGGATAAAGTAGGTTACCTACAAGAGAAGTCGGGAGGGTTGCAATGTGTACTGGTATTCCTCCGTTTCTTGCTCCTCGTTAAAGGGGCAGTTCAACTAAAATGCAGATAAAAATGTTAGTAAACTGAAACCAACTTGTCACTATATTGTGCCACTGAGGAAAAATGGAATTGGTTTTCCAAATGAGGTTTGAGCTTAACCAAAACCTCTCTAATTTGGATAGGATTGGGCTCTCTGTAGTTATTAAGGTGGGGATGTCTGGATGAGTTACTGTAGATCATCATGGTCTTGTTACGGTTTTGACTCTTAATTTTTAAATGTTTGGTACAGGAACACACAAGGAAAAATAGTCCTTTCTGAATAGGACTGCGCAATCCTTAGTTAAGAAATATGTAAAATGCAGTTTAATGTTTTTTTTAAGAAGTATTTATAGCTGATAAATTTTCTCACCCGCCGCTGGCGGAAAGTACATGTTGTTTCTGATGATGACTCAGACTGTGTCTCCCCTGTGTCTTTGACTGCAGGAGAAACTGGAGCAGCAGTACGCTCAGAGCTATAAGCAGATCTCCATGCTGGAGGACGACCTGGTCCAAACGCGCGGCATCAAGGAGCAGCTGCACAAATATGTCAGGGAGCTGGAGCAGGCCAACGACGACCTGGAGAGAGCTAAGAGGTACGAGACGGGATCGTGTTATCATTCTAAACTTACTTGGCCCTGAGTTCCTGAATTGCTAGACTACGCAAAACTAGCCTACGTGTCACCAATGCCCAACAAATGCAGACCAAAATACATTGTGCAAGTGACATGCTAAAGATACTTTAACAGTTCAACATGTTTAAAATGATAACCTGGATTGTGCAGGGCCACCATCACATCTCTGGAGGACTTTGAACAGAGGCTAAACCAAGCGATAGAGAGGAACGCCTTCCTGGAGAGCGAACTGGACGAGAAGGAGTCTCTGCTGGTGTCTGTGCAGCGGCTGAAAGATGAAGCTAGAGGTAAACTTCATTTCACAGCATTGCCATTCAAGGAGTATAGCGGACAATCCCTCATGATGCAGAGATTATGACTGACATTTCTTCACTGTTATGGCGTGTATCCGAGTGAAACGGCTTTTTGAATGAAGCAGAAAAATGTATGGCACGATTTCAGGTTGTCCATTGGGAATTGATTGCGGTGTAGAAGTGGCCTCTTCAAACTAAATGGGTGATTGTTTCGTGTGAGAGACATGTTAACGAAGGGGAGGGATTGAAACTAGTCTAGCTTTTGGACAATACATGGACCCACAAAGTGATGTGCACAGATAAATAATTGATAAGAAACCCTACAATATTGTCCATTCTGATTTCATGGTGATTATAAACATAAAGCTGTATATGAGTTTACGTTATGACGTTTAATGTCTCGACAACCTCTAGTCCCATTTAGCCACTTATTAGCAGCCACTTTTTTCAAGACAAAAAAATGTGTAAATCCAAGTGGGGTATTACAAATTTTGGAGAAGAAAGCATGATAATATCTTGAGTTTGTGTGAACCACAGACTTTGTTTTAGGCATGAACCAAAGACCCATTAAAAAAACAAACAAAAAAAAAATGTCTTCAGGGTGATGGAACTGGAAGTGCTAAAATTTCAAATGCTAAACTTACTCCCAGGTTTTGGCCTAAAAAAATACATGCATCCCTGCAGCACTCTATTCTGGACAGAAAGTGAAACTGAAATGTCAAACTCAAAATGAATTGTCAAAATGATCAGTTTCTGTGGTAATAAGCATTCTGAAGATGCTGTCAAAGAATTAAACCCAAAACATTAAGTATGTGCAGCCAGGTTTATCAGTGCTAAATATGCATGTTCTTGTAGACTTGAGGCAAGAGTTGGCAGTACGAGAGAGGACTTCAGATGTTTCCAGGATGTCGGCCCCCAGCTCTCCCACCATAGACATTGATACGACAGACTCAGCAGTGCAGGCCTCCCTGTCCCTCCCAGCTACGCCTGTAGGGAAGAACATGGAGCATCCTTTCATTGCATCCAAAGGTTGGTGTTATTTGTCATTTAGATTATTTATTTATTTATTTATTTATTTATTTTTTTGTAAAATTTAAATATTCAATCAATTTCAGCAATTGAGTATCGTGTATTATATATCAGCATTTTGTGTATTGTATATTATCGTTATATTGGTCACCTTGTTCTCTAATTATCATAACCACATTGGCAATTGAAACTAAATGCAATATTTTTCACTCGCACTCTTAACAGTCTGACTGCTAGTAGTTACATCCATTTTACCTTTATTTATTTATTTATTTATTTTTTCCTCCAAAGCATTGACCAATGGCTGTGGAAGCTCCCCCCTCACACCGTCTGCACGGATCTCAGCTCTTAACATTGTTGGTGATCTTCTGCGGAAAGTTGGGGTAAATTCCTGAATGACTGTGAAACTGGCCCTACATGCATTTCACTTTAACACTTAGAAAGAACTACTTGTGATCTCATATCAGAATGGACTCAAACTAATATTAGATGCACATGCTAATGGAAAAACATGGGATGTCTCTTTTTATGCAGGCTCTTGAGTCTAAACTAGCTGCCTGTAGGAACTTTGCCAAGGACCAGGCAGCAAGGAAAAATTACGCAACAGGAAATGGAAACCTCATCAGCAGCAACGCAACCAAGTTCTCTCATTCGCTCCACACTACGTATTTTGACAAGACGTAAGTCCTTAGCTTTCTATTTTGTCTGCTCACCAGGCCCACACAACTGCACAGCTTTCTGTGGAGATTTGAACATTTCTTTATTAAAGTAATTAAGTATTTAATATATATTGATAATTATAGATAATCAGTAGTGTTATTAATATTACAGATTATTAAATATTTTGGCCTGTTAGATTTTTTTAACTAACAATAACAGTTTCTAATAAGTACTCTCAACTCTGATAACATTATTTTGCCATTGTTTAAAAGCAGCTTTACAGAAAATCATGATGTTAATGTTTATATTAAGTTAAAGGGATAGTTCACCCAAAAATGAAGTTTCTGTCATTTACGCACCCTCAAGAAGTTCTAGACCTATGTGTTTCTTTCTTCTGTTGAACACAAAAGAAGATATTTTGAAGAGTTTTGGTAACCTAACAGTTGGCTGTAGCCTTTGATTTCCACAGTATGAAAAAAAAATACCATGGAACTCAATAGCTACCATTCTTCATAATATCTTCTCTTGTGTTTAGTGGAAGAAAGAAAATCATACTGATTTGAAACAACATTAGGATGAATAAATGACCTTTAATGTCTTCATACCATGTGGTTTCATTAAGCAAATTACATCTTAGTGATAATAAGGTTTACATTTTGCAACAATATACAATCTATATATTATCATTCTAAGCAAGTGTACTAAATGTATTATGGCTGATCGATTAATTGCATTTGGGAATTATTATTATTATTATTATTATTATTACAGTGTGTGCAGAATTATTAGGAAAGTTGATATTCTGGTCATATTTTTTTTTTCCAAGAACATTTTACCAATTCCAAACCACATCAATCTTAATAACTACTATCAATTTTGTATTTAATCATTTATAAGTGATATATAATTGTCCATGAAGACTGATAGTCAGAAACTTCTTATTTCAGATGTGCAGAATTATTAGGCAGGTTTTCTTTTACAGATAAAATGAGCCAAAAATGAGATTGAACTCAAGAATAAAAGTAAAACAATTATTAAATGCCCATGAGAAGGATGCAATACTAATGCAATAATAGAATTAGCAAAGTTAAGGCATGACCACTGGGCAGCGAAATGCTCATTGGGTCAGCAAGGTCAGAAAAAACAGGTGGAGAAGAAAAGACACGTTAACTGCAAAATAATTAATGTCAAGAATTAGGTGAGAAACCATCAGGAACCATTTAGTCTCCAGCTCCATTTTCCAGAACTGCAACCTTCCTGGAGTCTCCAGAAGTGGAATGTGTCAGGTTCTCAGAGACTTTGCTTGGGTAAAAAAATATTTTAAATGACTCTCACTTAATAAGAATAACATGCTGAAGTGTTGTGAAATACACACAGACTGATTTTTGTATAGGCTTTATGGACAGATAAGTTGAGAGTGATTCTTGAAGGACCAGCATCACATCCTCTTGTGCCACAGTTTGAAGAATTTATCTTCCAGAATCTGGCAGTAAGTTTTGGGAGCTCATTTTAGTTCATCTCCTATCCTGAAAAGTCTGTCTTGCAGGATTGATTAAACATCCACAAGAGGATGTGATGCTGGTCCTTCAAGAGTCACTCACAACTTATCTGTCCATAAAGCCTATACAAAAATCAGTCTTTGTGTATTTCACAACACTTCAGCATGTTATTCTTATTAAGTGAGGGCCATTTTAAAGAATTTTTTACCCAAGCAAGGTCTCTGAGAACCTGACACCTTGTAATTCTGGAGACTCCAGGAAGGTTGCAGTTCTGGAAAATGATGGTGCTGGAGACTAAATGGTTCCTGATGGTTTCTCACCTAATTCTTCACCTTAATTCTTAATTCTTTTGCAGTTAACATGTCTTTTCCTCTCCACCTGTTTTTTCTGAACTTGCTGACCCAATGAGCATTTCGCTGCCCAGTGGTCATGCCTTAACTTTGCTAATTCTATTATTGCATTAGTATTGCATCCTTCTCATGGGCATTTAATAATTTTTTTAACTTTTATTCTTGAGTTCAATCTCTTTTTTGGCTCATTTTATCTGTAAAGGAAAACCTGCCTAATAATTCTGCACATCTGAAATAAGAAGTTTCTGACTATCAGTCTTCATGGACAATTATATATCACTTATAAATTATTAAATACAAAATCAATAGTAGTTATTAAGATTGATGTGGTTTGGAATTGGTAAAATGTTCTTGGAAAAAAAATATGACCAGAATATCAACTTGCCTAATAATTCTGCACACACTGTATTATAAATTTTTAATTTTTTATTTTTAACTGCAAAGTTTGCGATTACTCTGTCACGTGACACGCAAAGTAAAGAGGTGTGTTTGACTTGAAGACTGATCGGTGTATGACATCAAAGTACTGCGAGAGAAAGCATAAGGAGACGTCCGCACTCTTATAGCTCTCGCAATACTTTGACACTCCGATCGGTCTAAGCATCAAGTTGGCACGCTACAGTATTTGCCTCCAAAAGCGTTATATTTAGCCCCTGAAATGCAAATCTTACCAGGAGAACCCCTCCAAAAAAACATGTATTTTACCCCCCCCGGAATGCGATTTATTTATTTTTATTTTTTACCGGTGGACCCCCCCCTTGCAACGCAACTTGGCTATTTTTGAGTAGCAGTTGGGTGGGTTTTGTTGTGAAAATCTGGCAACCGTGGTACACTACATGGAAATTACTCAAGCAGTAACAGTATTACATTACATTTATTTATTTGTATATATAGATATTCTTATTTATTTAAAGTCTGTCTAAAGTTAACAGACAGTGTTTAAAAAGTGCAATCCACCTTTACATATGTTAATTACAGTGACTTTGAATGAATTACCTAAATACTAAGTGTGGTAAAGTCTACTTTAGTTTGTGTGATTTGTTACTGACTTTCATATTAATGTTTACACCAGGCTTATTTGTCAATGCTTTGTTGTCATAATAATTGTTACATGCTTACAAGGCTGGAAGTTCAAAAAATCAGTCAATAAACTACTGTGATTTGTAGTAGTAAATAAAAATGTCATTCATATCAATTCCTGCATCACCTAATTTCATCGTAACACATAGGCCTGGCCTACAGAGAAGAATATTTGTTTAATCTATCTAATAGTTTGTTGGTCATACTATACAATGATTTATTGCTTGTCTTTGTTGAATAATACAGAACATAAAGAGCTTTAAAAAATAATTGCATATTAAATCGCAATATAAATAAAAAATTTTTAAAAATCACAGTTTATTTTCCAAAATCGTTCAGCCCTAATATGTATGCAGATAAAGTTGGACACGCTTATATATTCAACCTTATATGAAGAGTTGTGTGATGAAAGAGATTTGTTATATGTGACCCTGGACCACAAAACCAGTCTTAAGTCGCTGGGGTATATTTGTAGCAATAGCCAAAAATACATTGTATGGGTCAAAATTATCGATTTTTCTTTTATGCCAAAAATCATTAGGATATTAAGTAAAGATCATGTTCCATGAAGATATTTTGTAATTTTCCTACCGTAAATATCAACTTCAATTTTGATTAGTAATATGCATTGCTAAGGACTTTATTTGTACAACTTTAAAGGCGATTTTCTCAATATTTCCATTTTTTTTTTGCACCCTCAGATTCCAGATTTTCAAATAGTTGTTTCTCGGCCAAATATTGTCCTGTCCTAACAAACCATACATCAATGGAAAGCTTATTTATGTCTCAATTTATAAAAAAATTGACACTTGGGACTGGTTTTGTGGTCTAGGGTCACACATAGTAGGTATTGCTTTACACGAGTATACTGTACTCAAAAAATGTCACATGCTGTGTATCCAGGTAAGCTTGGAGATACTTATAGTAGTTTTATAATTAATTCAGGTTAATCATTTATGTGGTGATACTGGGACTTACAAAACCTGTGAGTTTGTGTTCAATATATAACAATTTGGTGCAGTCAAACGCCTAATAACTATTTGCTCATGTATACACACAGACATGGTTAAGTGGTACATATGACAGGGTGAAACATTTTGATCATATCACCCAACCCCAAGCAGTTTAACTGAAGATTTATAATGCTTATTCATAACACATTGCTCACAGTTTAAGTTATTGCCCATCTCTTTTCCTCACAGGAATATGAATGGCCTGGATCCCGGTGCCCTGACAGCCATGGCTTCCCAGCGGGCCGTGTCTCCTCCCGGCATGCTCCCTCTCAGCGTGTGAGAGACTTTCCCAGCGACCTCCACACAAGCTCGGACACTATGTGAATCGGAGAGGACACTTGAGAGATTGTGTGTGTGTGTGTGTTTGTGTGCGTGAGAGAGACTGAGATGACGTGCCTCGAGCGTGTCTGACAGATTTATGTCGGGCGTGAGGGTCCGTTCCTGTGAGCGCGAGCTTCAGTTGACCTCTGTTCTCACGAGGTCTCACCTAAAGCCAGCAAAACGACAAAGGTCTGAGTCAGGCCACAGCTTCTGTGTGAGTGTTTCAGTGTGTCGCACAATTTAAAAGACGTTAAAGGGATTTTCTTTTGAGGTGAACGTCACTGTATGCTTGATGCAAATGCGTGTGTGTGATCTGAGGTAGATCGGAACGTCCCCTCAGCCTTGATTTACACGTTCACTGTTTTCAGCTTCAGTAAAGGGTCTAAATGTGGAGGTCAGCAGATGTTATTACTGGAATGAATGCCAAGAAAACGTGTTCAATAGCATGGAAACATCAGCTACCTTTAAAAGCACTCTAATGAATTATTAACCCAGTTACATCAGCTGACTGGTCACCAGTTTGCATGATGCAACCACTATTTTAGGGCTTCAAAAGGTTTGTATGTATGTTTCTGAAACTGCACTTCAAAATCCCACAGATGAGTAATGTTTGCTGTGTCTAGATTCACGAGCCGCAGTGGTCATGGCGCAAACCACAAATACTGTTTCACTCGTGTGACTGCTTTGACTGTAAATCAGTCTCTGTGCGGTGTGACCTTCCTCACAGAACTTGTCTGGTTGTATGAACCTCATTTCTATCCCATGTGCCTCTGCTGGATCTACTGGTGAGTTTAGTATTCACTGTTTATTTATTTCATTTGTGGAACTGAAGCCAACTTTTGTTTGTCACAGTGTTTAAGTTCATTTACGCCAAACTTTTAACATCAAGTATAGGAGCACTTTTTAGTGTTAATTTCCCTCATTGAGTCTTTGATTTCACAGTTATCATGCACTTTGTTGGCCGTTTTGTTATATCCCATGTATATAGATTTGTAAACATAGCAGCCATGCCCTGTCTGTAGATACTAAAATTGGGCTGATGTGCTGTTTAATTTATTTGAGAATCTTTATGGCATGTTTTGACACAATGAGTGAATTTTACATACTGTGTATTGGTTTAAAACATATATCAAGATGTAAAATTGATTGTCTAATATGTGCAAATAAATAAAGGGAAAAAATGGGCTTGGAGTTACCTTTTTTTTTCTTTTTAAGTGAAATGTATTTATTTATATTAATAACCATACATTTAGGGTTATTTAAACTCTTGGTAACACTTCTATGAAGCCCGTATTTATAATACATTATAAAGGTATTCTTAAGGCATTATAATGAATGCATTATAAATAACTTTGTTGTATTATCTCATGAATATTCATAAGAACAGTTTTAATGTATTATAATAGTTATTTGTGGTTATAGCTTTTAAGAGTGTGATGATTTATAACACATTATGAACACGATCCATCCTCTATGATGATAATAATAACATATAATACACATAATAATAAAAAAAAAAAATTTCTCAAACAGCCATAAGATCAGAGATCAGATTCATGTTAGTACATTAAGGAATGTTAACGAATGATGCCTTATTTAAAGTTCACAAGTTTTTTTTTTTTTTAATGTGTTCTCAAAAGAAATATCTTATGCTCACCAGTGAATAACGGGAAATAAAATGTATTCATGGTTATAGTAAAATATCTTATGATGCATTCATAAAATGTATTTTATTAATCATTTTAATCAGACATTTATTTCCATAACAGGACAATTCATGTTTATTAAACTAACATGCAAATTTAATCGCATGAATTGTGAAATTGAATTGTCGTGTACTGTTTAGACATCTTCATGATGAAAACGAACAAAAAACTACAAATAAAAACATACAAAGTTTTTGATAAGAATTTAAATATCATTACATTGCTGCCCTCTTGTGGTTCTTAGGAGCTGAGACTAATATTACTAAAAGGAAACAAGTCTATAAGAAGCAGCACTGTGCTAACACTAAATTCCTATTAAAATGACATTAAATGCAATAAACACACAAATAATATTATGTATTCATATGCAA
The DNA here is from genome assembly GCF_012432095.1 of Onychostoma macrolepis. Taxonomy (NCBI): domain Eukaryota; kingdom Metazoa; phylum Chordata; class Actinopteri; order Cypriniformes; family Cyprinidae; genus Onychostoma; species Onychostoma macrolepis. The sequence continues at coordinate 26,128,322 of NC_081157.1, read as the reverse complement.
TTTGTCATTGGATTTTTAGCACTGTCCTGAACAAACACCACACAGTACTCTGTTTGTATAAAGTGTACAAAAAAGGGGGAATATGGGACTGTCCAGCATTACTTGATTTATTATTGGTCCTCGAGAATTACTGTTTTACACTTTCAGCAGAGTCAACTATTTACCATAGAGCTCAAACAATGAAACTAACAGACAACACACAAAGCAACCATTTCCTTTAATACATACAAATATATAAATAAGTTACTGATTTTAAAAAGCAGTATCTACACAAAACTAAAAAAAATATATAATAGATATACCATTTATAATTTAAGGCATCTAGTAATAAATAAAAAATCTCACGTTCTGTGTTTTCTACATTCATTTGATCCCAGAAGAATCTAAATTACAGTAATGTGTGAATGTCAATTACAACTGGCCTGTGTTAGCAATCCTGAAGGAGGCTAGAGTAATAACTGAAATGAGATTTTCAAAATGTTTTGAGAGATGATCTGAAGTTCCCATGTGGCACCATGTAATAGAAAAGGACTATGCAAAGTTAAACCAGCAATGCTGGTCCAGTCTATTTTTACAGCAGTCCAAGAACCTCTCTGCACCATATCTGTGTACATAAGCTATGGCAAATACGTCTGATTGTCCACTAACAAGATAAGGATAAGAAAAGACTAGCTGTGCACTGAATGAACAAAATGAGTCACACATCAAACATCAGTCTCCATGTCTCTGATATTGTTACCATGTAAAGGCACTGGACTGTAATCACAGTCTATGGTCATCTTAGTGCTGGGCTTCAGTGAGTTAATGTCTTTATGAGTAAAGGAGCTCTTGACCTCTCTGCACTTCTGTCTGTCCAGCCAGTAGAAGGACAGCATGATGAAGAGACCGGCGGTGGAGCCGGTTATGCTGCAGGCGAAGAACACATAGGCATATTGGCTAGTGCTGTCAACCAGCATTCCTGGGGGAAAAAATCAAAAGTCACATAATAGAGAGAAACGGCGACCCCCACTTCTCAGCAGCTTTTGTTTCCAAAATTAGGTTTGACATTCATTTTCTCAGAAATGAAAATGCATGGATGAAAACCCATGAATTAAATAAAGCGACTGTATTTCAAATTTGAAAAACAGTCCAAACCATGAATCACTGACTTAATCAAATGATGTAGTAACTACAATATTGTGTGTGGCATAACATTTAATTGCTTCTGTAATTTAATAAGAATTGCAAAATACTCAGTTAAACTACCATTTAAAAGTTTGGGTTATATTAAAAACAACAATATTATGAAATATTACTACATTTTAAAATAACTGTTTTTTTGTTGTTGTTGTTATTTGAATATATAAAATGTAATTTATTCCTGTGATGTAAAGCTGATTTTTCTCCATCATCACTCCAGTCTTCAGTGTCACATGATCCTTCAGAAATCACTCTAATATGCTGATTTGCTGCTCAAGAAACATTTCTTATAATCAATGTTGAAAACAGATGTGCTGCTTAATATTTTTTTTTGGAAACAGTGATGCATATTTTTTAAGATTCTTTGATAAATAGAAAGTTATTTTGCAACATTATAATTGTTTTTACAGTCACTTTCAATCAAATCCTTTCTGAATAAAGTATAATTTGAAAATAAGTATTTTTGAAGAATATTTCTAACTAAACAGTTTTAATTACTGAATATTTACAGTTTGAAACAGTAATTTGTGTCCATACAAGTCAAAGGAAACCAACATTGTTTGGTAACTAGCATTTTTCAAAATATCTATTTGTGTTCCACAGAAGAAAGAAAGTCACTCAGTTTTGGATAAATATGTGACCCTGGAGCACAAAACCAGTCATAAGTAGCACGGGTATATTTGTAGCAATAGCCAACAATATATTGTATGGGGAAAAATTGTTGATTTTTCTTTTATGCCAAAAATCATTAGGATATTAAGTAAAGATCATGTTCCATGAAGAGATTTTGTAAATTTCCAACCGTAAATATACATACAGTACATCAATGGAAAGCTTAGTTATTCAACTTTTTAGATGATGCAAAAATCTCTAACTAACCTTTTAAGGACAATAAAAAAAAAAATCAGGCTGATATCATTGTTTAACACCCTTAGAGCTCTTTCTTGAAATGTTTTGTCATTGCTAAACATCTGTTTCTCTGTAAAGAAAATGAATGGATATTTATTTCTGGGAGCCTGCTGTTGTGCAATGAAGTGCTCCTATCATAGACTGATCAGCTAATTGCCGTGTGCCTTGACATTTAAGTTTCCTTGGTAATGGTAACTGGAGAGGATCCCTAGTGCTTGATGTTTTGCTCACCTATACAAGCCTTTCTGGACACCGGCCTGTAAATGAACTGACAACCTCATCGACTAACAGGATTACGACTGACCAGCTACCAATGACACGACCCTCACAGAATCACACACACACACACACACACACACACACTAAACCAACCTCTCACAGAAAACAGAAGAAAAAAAAAAACTTCATTCTGTATGATTTATAAGCTGTTTTCCTCATGGGGACCAGAAAATGTCCCCACAAGGTCAAAAATAACACATTTGGTCCCCATAAAGTAAGGAATGCCAAATACACACATTGACCAGACTTCTTTCTTCCTTCTATAAATGGATTAAAATTCTCTCATCATTTACTCGTACTTCCCTGGAACACACACAAAAATGTTAGGCAAAATATGCTGGTCTAATCTTTTATGAGAGCATATAATGACTATGGGACGTCAAGCTCCAAAAAGCAGTACCATGCAGTCCATACAACTATTGCTCTATATTCCAAACTCCCAGAGCCAGACTGGAGTAAAATTTATAAAGCGTGCATACGCTCAGATTTGATCTTAGAGTGTGCGTACGCTTAAATCCAGGCCAACGCTCATATTTGTAAAAACGGTCTTTGACATGGAAAAGTGCTTAGCAGACGTGCACACTTTTTCTTGTGGGAGTACTGCAGGTTTTTGGAAATGTAAGCTGTTCTTGCAGCTTGCTGTTCTAAATTAAATCATTTGGATGATGACTGCGATCTTTTACATGCTAATGACATTAATTAGAAGTCGTTTGCAAGGCAGAGAACTGAAACCATTAATTTGCGAGCAAGTTCAAGCTCATTTGCGATTCATAGATTTCACATCTATGTATGTACGTATGTTTTCTGAACGTACTGTATGTTCATTTTATGAATCACACATACATTCGAGAAATGATCGTAAGATCAATTTTAGGATGGTTTCTGCTCAACATTTTATAAATGAGGCCCCAGACGTCTAATGCTCATGCTCATGCTCATATACAGTATATATATATATATATATATATATCATCAAGAGTAATAAAACAAAAATAAAAAATAATGTGTATTTCCTTTGATCCTAACATTTAAATTTATCCCAGCTCCCTATCATTTGACCTATAAATGGAAGCAGTGAGACGGATACCGCGGCCCACAGGGCTACAGTGCCAACTTAAAAACAAACAAGAGAAAATAAAAGTAATTACTTATATTTATCTTTAATTGTTAATTTAATTACTTACTTTTATTTAATTAATATTAAAACATTTATATTTTAATATTTATTAATTAATTGTAAATTAATAAATAAATAAACTAAATAAAAAAGTAACCTCCGCTGATTTTTAGGTTTGTTCCAACTAAATATGAGTATAGTAATTTACAGAAGCCATTCGGCGTTGAATGATAACCACTTACAACTGAGTAGGAAAATAAAAACATTACAAAATAATAATAATAAAAACAAGGAAAAATCATTCATAGGACCGGCCAGCACTTTCTTCAGTTCTCCTGATGCCCAGTCCGGGCCTGCTAAGTACAGTACAAGTGGAGGGGAAACAAATTAGATGAAATGCTGATCTAAATTGTGGTTTGTTTATTACAAAGCTATTCTATGCCTTTAATGGTTGAATATTGTACATGAACTTCAAAGGAACTACTTTTATGGTGCTTTTTTTTTTGTTTTGGAGCCTGAAAGCCACTTCGTTGTTGTATGGAAAAGAATACAGTCTATGCACTTACACAAAATAAAATCACATGAAATACAAGCAAGCATGCTGTTTTAACCTACTAATGCAGTACTAAAGCATATGCAAACTTTAGAAAAAAAGCATTACATCACCTGCTAACGGCGGGCCAAGCAGCAGCATGACGCTCTCCATAATGCTGATGAGGCCCAAGGCGGATGGGAAGCGGCTCATCTCGACCGTGTCCATCAGTACGGTGAACAACAAGGAGCCGACGAGGCTCATGGAAAACCCAAACACTATAACATACGCCAGCAGTACTGGGAAACTCGTCGCCATCCCGCAGATGCAGTTGCTTAATCCGTTAATCAGCACCGCTGTGGCAAACAGGTAGGCAAAGTTATGGCTTCCACGGAAGCGAGGCAGCCCAAAAACCAGCGCCGTCGCTGGCCGAACGGTGATGTTGATCAACCCCAGGATGGCCATCAGTAGAGCGGCTCGGTCTTGCTCCATACCGTAAGCGGTGGCATAGGGAACCAGGTAAACGAGGGGCACCACGAAGCCCAGCATCATCCAGGACACCCCAAGAGCATAGGCACAGAAGTACGGGTTACTGCACAGCAGGTCGAAAGCCATGTGTCTGCGCAGGAAAGGCATGACGGTGGAGAGAGTGGCCCGCAGACGGCCTTTCAGACCCTCTCGTTCCTGAGTAATGGAAAGGCAATTGGTTTTGAGTTGGCGATTGTCCGTCTGTCCGCTTCTGGCTTCCATCTTTGGTTTGGCCCCAAGGGGGCGCATTACGGCCCCACAAACGCAGCAGTTCAGCAGGACCCCTCCCAGCACCAGAAAGCTGCCCCGCCAGCCAAAGCTGCTGAGCAGATAATTGGCTAGCAATGGTAGGGTGCTCAGCCCGAGTGCGGTGCCAGTGGAAGACAAGGCGTTAGCAAACACCCTGCGCCGCACAAAGTAGTGGCCCACCATTGTGATCGATGGCTGGAATGACAAAGAGAATCCCATTCCTGAGAAGGAGAGGTGATAATTCAGTCCATGCGGCCTACTGAGCAATCATTTTAACGTTTCTAAGAAGGTCATTTACAGGCCTACCTACCTGTGATAATGCCAGCAGTGATATACAGCTCTACCATTGTCTGTGCAAATGAGCTGGCTGCCATTCCCAGTCCGCTCAGGATCCCGCCAATAATTATTGTAGCACGGCAACCAAGGCACTCCACGAGAACACTACATATGGGGCCTACAGAAAGACAAAGGCATTGTAATGCGAACAATGATGAACACGATTTTTCGCGAATACACAGTGTCACGGTGTGCACACATTAGCTGCATCTGACTTACAGATGATCCCGTTTCATGTCTGCACACATATGCAGATGATGACAAACAATGGTAGCTATTTGGAAATTAAACTCTCAATATCTGCAAATTAAAGTTTGGTCGCTGCATTTGATAAGCTCTGGTAGAAAGGCCTGAATTCAATTATGGGATCAGGCTGCCATTTCCATGTATCCAATGTGATGCTGCCCACATAAACATGGACTAGATTTACACAAATCACTCAAATGTATGGAACCTTACAATGACATGCAAGGGGAAAAACTACACAACTTAAGAATTTTTTTCTCATGACTTATTTATTCGGACCTTCTTTTTAGTAAATGGTGGTCACTTTGTGCTTATTGGTTCCCTAGTTTTGATTTTATCAAAACGATGTAAAAATTTAAAGGATTTACTGAAACGGAGTGAATTGTGTCTGAAATGTTACCACATGTTAATAATTTGTGAGAACAAATTTTTCATTTGTGGCCACAATTTGTTTTTTTGTGGGATTTTTCTGTGCGGGGCTCCGTATAAATGCATAATTTAGACTCTGAAGCATAGCTGGGCAACTCTGGCTTCAAAAACAGCACCAGAGTTGCCCAACCCTGTTCTAAAACAGTTCACCCAAACATAAAATTGTTTTCATTATTTACACAACACAAAATGAGATGTGTCGGCAGAATGTCTGAACTGCTCTTTCCCTTCAAGGAAAGTAGATGGCTCCAACAAGGACAAAGAAAAGCATTATAGTAGTTATTTTTGTCAGAGCTCTCATTTTCAATGAAAACAGAACCTTAGAAATTCTGTCTAAGATGTCCATTTTCTGTTTTACAGAAGAATAAAAATACAGGGTCGGAAAGATATGAGGGTTTTTATTAACATTTTTATTTTTGGGTGAACTAAACCTTCTTAGTATTGTCTGTTGGATTATATGCACTCAACTGATATACTTCTGTCACTGTTTACATTTTGGTAGTAAAAAATGCGTAAAGGGGTTATGAAATGGAAAATAAAATGTCCTTGATTTTTACACATGATGTTACTTTCAATTAAGGCATACTGCAAGTTTAATTACTCCCCAGTTTATAATATGAGGTTTTCTTCAGCCAGGATTTGAAATCCGTCATGATTTTGCTCTACACTTTTCTTAATGTGTGCATGTAAATCAGGTAAGAGCTCTCAATATGGAAGCCAAAATCCTTTAAATGAAATGCATGAAATTTTACCATGTCAACACACAGTAGATTTGTCCATGATAACACATTAAAGCATCAGTTTTCTTCATGTTTTTTTAGTATGTGTAAAGACGCACAGTTTTACAGCATTTCATTATGTGTGGCCACCATTATTTTCCAGCACTGCCTTAACCCTCTTGGGCATGGCGCTCACCAGAGCTTCACAGGTTGCCACTGGAGTCCTCTTCCACTCCTCCATGACAACATCACGGAGCTGGTGGATGTTAGAGACCATGCACTCCTCCACCTTCCGTTTGAGGATGCCCCACAGATGCTCAATAGGGTTTAGGTCTGGAGACATGCTTGGCCAGTCCATCACCTTTACCCTCAGCTTCGTTAGCAAGGCAGTGGTCGTCTTGGAGGTGTGTTTGGGGTCGTTATCATGTTGGAATACTGCCCTGCAGCCCAGTCTCCGAAGGGAGGGGATCATGCTCTGCTTCAGTATGTCACAGTACATGTTGGCATTCATGGTTCCCTCGATGAACTGTAGCTCCCCAGTGCCGGCATCTGTGGGTCATCCTCAAACGGAAGGTGGAGGAGCACAAGGTCTCTAACATCCACCAGCTCGGTGATGTCGACTCCAGTGGCAACCTGTGAAGCTCTGGTGAACTCCATGCCCAAGAGGGTTAAGGCAGTGCTGGAAAATAATGGTGGCCACACAAAATATTGACACTTTGGGCCCAATTTGGACATTTTCACTTAGGGGTATACTCACTTTTGTGGCCAGCGGTTTAGACATTAATGGCTGTGTGTTGAGTTATTTTGAGGGGACAGCAAATTTACACTGTTATACAAGCTGTACGCTCACTACTTCACATTGTAGCAAAGTGTCATTTCTTCAGTGTTGTCACATGAAAAATATAATAAAATATTTACAAAAATGTGAGGGGTGTACTCACTTCTGTGAGATACTGTATGACAATTACTGTGATGGAGGATGAGATTATGTTGCGATGAAGTTCAAAGGTAATTAAAATTAATCTTCCAAAGTAAGTAAAATTATACTCATGTTTTGATATTTGGATTACAATAATATTTTTTATTTTTATTTTTTTGGATAACATTATTGATTACAATTTTAGTAAGCAATTAGTCATTTATTTTGGAATAATATATATATATATATATATATATGTTTGTGCGTGTGACCCTGGACCACAAAACCAGTCTTAAGTCGCTGGGGTATATTTGTAGCAATAGCTAAAAATACATTGTATGGGTCAAAATTATCGATTTTTCTTTTATGCCAAAAATCATTAGGATATTAAGTAAAGATCATCTTCCATGAAGATATTTTGTAAATTTCATACTGTAAATGTATCAAAACTTAATTTCTGATTAGTAATATGCATTGCTAAGAATTCATTTGGACAACTTTAAAGGCGATTTTCTCAATATTTAGATTTTTTTGCACCCTCAGATTCCAGATTTTCAAATAGTTGTATCTCAGCCAAATATTGTCCGATCCTAACAAACCATACATCAATGGGAAGCTTATTTATTCAGCTTTCAGACGATGTATAAATCAAAATTTTCAAAAAATTGACACTTAAGACTGGTTTTGTCGTCCAGGGTCACACATATATATATATATATATATATATATATATATATATATATATATATATATATACAGTGGGTACGGAAAGTATTCAGACCCCTTAAATTTTTCACTCTTTGTTATATTGCAGCCATTTGCTAAAATCATTTAAGTTCATTTTTTCCTCATTAATGTACACACAGCACCCCATATTGACAGAAAAACACAGAATTGTTGACATTTTGCAGATTTATTAAAAAAGAAAAACTGAAATATCACATGGTCCTAAGTATTCAGACCCTTTGCTCAGTATTTAATAGAAGCACCCTTTTGATCTAATACAGCCATGAGTCTTTTTGGGAAAGATGCAACAAGTTTTGGGATTTGGGGATCCTCTGCCATTCCTCCTTGCAGATCCTCTCCAGTTCTGTCAGGTTGGATGGTAAACGTTGGTGGACAGCCATTTTTAGGTCTCTCCAGAGATGCTCAATTGGGTTTAAGTCAGGGCTCTGGCTGGGCCATTCAAGAACAGTCACGGAGTTGTTGTGAAGCCACTCCTTCGTTATTTTAGCTGTGTGCTTGGGGTCATTGTCTTGTTGGAAGGTAAACCTTCGGCCCAGTCTGAGGTCCTGAGCACTCTGGAGAAGGTTTTCGTCCAGGATATCCCTGTACTTGGCCGCATTCATCTTTCCCTCGATTGCAACCAGTCGTCCTGTCCCTGCAGCTGAAAAACACCCCCACAGCATGATGCTGCCACCACCATGCTTCACTGTTGGGACTGTATTGGACAGGTGATGAGCAGTGCCTGGTTTTCTCCACACATACCGCTTAGAATTAAGGCCAAAAAGTTCTATCTTGGTCTCATCAGACCAGAGAATCTTATTCAGGTGTTTTTTAGCAAACTCCATGCGGGCTTTCATGTGTCTTGCACTGAGGAGAGGCTTCCGTCGGGCCACTCTGCCATAAAGCCCCGACTGGTGGAGGGCTGCAGTGATGGTTGACTTTCTACAACTTTCTCCCATCTCCCGACTGCATCTCTGGAGCTCAGACACAGTGATCTTTGGGTTCTTCTTTACCTCTCTCGCCAAGGCTCTTCTCCCCCGATAGCTCAGTTTGGCCGGACGGCCAGCTCTAGGAAGGGTTCTGGTTGTCCCAAACGTCTTCCATTTAAGGATTATGGAGGCCACTGTGCTCTTAGGAACCTTAAGTGCAGCAGAAATGTTTTTGTAACCTTGGCCAGATCTGTGCCTTGCCACAATTCTGTCTCTGAGCTCTTCAGGCAGTTCCTTTGACCTCATGATTCTCATTTGCTCTGACATGCACTGTGAGCTGTAAGGTCTTATATAGACAGGTGTGTGTGGCTTTCCTAATCAAGTCCAATCAGTATAATCAAACACAGCTGGACTCAAATGAAGGTGTAGAACCATCTCAAGGAACTTAAATGATTTTAGCAAATGGCTGCAATATAACAAAGAGTGAAAAATTTAAGGGGGTCTGAATACTTTCCGCACCCACTGTATATACAGTATATATATTTTTTAATGTAATCCTCCTAACTTTGATCCTGTCCAAAACTCATGCTATTGGCTGGCATGTCTAACCACTCAAACAAATTGAGCAATGTTCTGAAATTGTTTATACTTTCCGGGAAATCAGCCTATTAGGCTTATTTATGGTTGTCTTTGCATATTAGCTTGGGAAAAAAAAATTACACACCTTTAAAAAGTGTTTTTTTTTTCAATTAGAGTCTGAGAAGGTATCATATCCCAAGATACAAAGAGTGAAAACAAGTGTCAAAGAATATCATCATCACTTTATGACCTTTTTTTTGTGTTAAATGAGAAACTTGATTTGATGTGACACTTTGCACGCAATGAGCACAGCAGTTAGTACAGTGCAAATTACTTCAAGCTCTTTAAAACATCAAGGGAGATTGAACATTTGCCCTGCTTAAATTAATGCTTTAGGCGTCACGGCACTGCATGAAAACAAACTCATAAGATCTCCTTAACATTGTCTTTGGCACTAACTTGCCCAGCTGACAGCAAAGAGAAAGGGCTGGAAAGACAAATAAATCTTTCTCAAAGAAAAACAATGGTATCTTGGCTGTTCCAGAGCCAGTCCAGGAATATAATAACAACCTCCTGCCTGATTCAGAGCTGTCTGGCTGAGCATAAGCGTTTCAGTTCACTGGTTCCTATAAAGTGTGCACTAGGTTACACTTTATTTCGATAGTCCACTTGAAACATTCTACTAACTAAAAGTAACTTCACAACAACATGTCAACTAACTCTCATTAGTATACTGTTAGGTTAGGGTTTGTAGAATAAGTTGACATGTACTTACATGTTACTTATGGTCAGTAGATTATCTAAAGTGGACTATTAAAATACAGTTAAGGCGATATTTGTAGATGTTCAGTACAATACAAATTACCGTATTGTGTGTGTGTGTGTGTGTGTGTGTGTGTGAGTACAGTATATACCTTTCAAAAGTTTGGGGTTTCAGCAAGGACACACTAAATTGATCAAAAGTTACAGTAAAGATATTCATAACATTACCAAAGATTTCTGTTTAGAATAAATGTTGTTCTTTTGAACTTTCTATTCATCAAAGAAATAATAATAATAATAAATAAAAAATAAATCCTAAAAAACATATATGATTCCCACAAAAACATTAAGCAGGACAGTTTTTTTTTCATTGATAATAATGAGAAATGTTTCTTGAGCATCAGATCAGTATATTAGAATGGTTTCTGAAGGATCATGTGACACTGAAGACTGGAGTAATGATGGAGAAGATTCAGCTTTTCATCACAATAAATTACATTTTACTATTTATTCAATAGGAAGCAGTTATTTTAAATTGTAATAAAATGTCAAAATATTATTGTTTTTACTGTATTTTTGATTAAAGAAATGCAGTCATGGAAAACACGAAAACCCTAAAAAATCCTACAGACCCCAACCTTTAGAATGGTAGTGTATGTATTGTATATAGTGCGTAATCTTTCATACTCAGAAATCCTGTATTTAGTGATAAATTAATTGTGGTAAATTGATAAATCAATTATAAAAGTAAATAATTATTATATGAAATACTCAAAATGAATTACTAAATTAATGGGATTTTTTCATATGAAGATTAATGTGATTTAAATCAAATACAGAATGTATGATTTGTGTCTTTACTGTTATGTAACAATGGTAATGGATTGTAATGGTTGTATATCTGGTGTACTTTGTCCTCAAGCACAGCTGCCTAGTAACGATGAATGAGCTGCATTAAGCTGAATAAAAATGCCGGCCTCCCAAATCCTTTTCAGCATGTCGACTATTCTTTGAGTTAGTACTGACTGGGATGGTGTGCAATAACTGGATACATTTCCCTGTGAAGTGATATGTCAATGCACACTCCTAACAATTTATAATCTCCCTTAAGATGGCCAAAACTCCTGCTGTCATCCTCTGACTGTGAATGTTTCATGTTATGCAACAGATCAGTGTTGCACAACCAGTTAAGTACAGTAACTTGATAGAAGTGTTTTTCAGATACTGTACGTAACCCTGTGGTGCAGGTGAATGCAGGAGCGCCGTGAGGATTGCATCACAAAGCTTGGATGAACTAATGCATCAAACACATAAATCAGTAGTATTAGAGATCCTCCCTACCGCCTGCATGCAGCACTGCCATCATGATGGCTGGCACCCATGACGTTTCAGTGTTGCTGGCTTGGAAGTTGTTCTGCAAGTCTGTGTAAAATATCCCGATGCAAGAAGGGAAAGCCAGAGTCATTGCTAAGACCAGAACGGTAGCCGCAACAACCACCCAACCCCAGCCACCATCAGGAGCCACCGGGCCACCGCTGCTGTCCTCCGCTCCTCCGGTGGAGCGGTGCTGCACCTCTAAAATACTGGAGGAGTCCTCTTCCTGTTGGTCCGGCTCCTCAGACCCAGGATCTGTTTCTACAGCAGCGCTGTTTGCCTGGGCCTGATGAACCCTCACACCCTCCGTCATTATGTCTCCTCACTCAAGCGTCTACAGGGTTGAGACAACAAGCAAATTATCATCTATTACAGTACTATCTAAACACATGTTAAATGTGGGTTTATGTTGTGGATGATTTTGCAATGTATGCTTAAATAAATCAAAATAAAAATCTTGTATTGTCACAGGAGATTCAAACTTCTTTAAAGTTGACTCCACTACATCCCAAAGACTTTCAAAAGGGTTAAGGTCAGGACTTTGTGGTGAACAGTTTATGTGTGAAAATGATTCCTTGTGATCACTGAACCACTATTGTACAATTTGGGTCTAATGAATCTTGACATTGTCATTCTTGAATATGTAGGCCTACGTGGGTAGGGGAGCGCGGGGCACAAAATAACGCGGGGTTAGTTGTAACACACGTGGTTTAAATATTTCCACACATGCTAGCATAACAAAATTTACAGTATTTACTAGTTTCCATATCAACATTATATACTTCTGGTGAGGCTTAATTCACTAGTAAGCAATTAGTTGACGGTCAGAACAGCAATTACTTGACAGTCACCCTAACAACACACCAAAATCCACACAGAACACCCTGACGACACACTGAAAAACCGCACTCACCCACGTCTTCTGACATGATGGTGAGAAATAAAAGCTACACTCTACATCAGTTATAGGGTTAAAGGATTTGAATTGTTGACAAGCATACAACATGCCAGAAACATATTAATCACTGCAATAATTATCCAATCCTAGACTCTTCAGTATTTGCTTATTTAAATTCAAACAGAAACATTTTTTTAGGGAGGTCGATTTTAAACACTCCTTTTTGCATGCAATTTCTCTGGAAACTTCTTTGCTTTTAAATGAATATAAACTGTCACAAACATTTAGCCACACAACTCTGTGTGTGTATTGTTGAGTGCTGAGTAACTCTATATCTGTTATCATTATTTGTGTCAAACACTGAAAGCCATATTATCCTGTGACAAAGCAAACATAAATACATAATATTATTATTATTATTTTTTTTTCATTTAAGGCATATTCTTATTCATATTATATTATATTATATTATATTATATTATATTATATTATTAGAGTTTTGTATAGTATATTTTGGCTGTGTAGGCTAAGTATGAAAACGTTTTATTTTGCACTTGGACTTAAGGTTATATAGAAACAGGATTATAAACAATGTGCATTATTGATCTTAGGGTTTCTGCATTTTTGCATTTTGGAAATGTATTAGTGAAACATTTAATTTGGTCTCAAAGTCTTCAGATTTCTGACTGTCCATTTTAAATTCATATTCTTCTCACTTCGCCTCGTTTGAAACAGATTTTTTTTTTATTATATTACGAATTTTATTCGTTGGCTACTTCAAAATTGCATGCTATCATATTTAATTTATCTCAGCTATGTCTCTTTATGATAGGTAGCCTACACCCGGACAAAATAGCCTAAGCTTTCTGACAAGTTCTGTACAAGAATAATTGACGAATTCATTTGACTTGATTTGACGTAGCATAAATTTGACAGCCTACAATGTAGCTTTTTTAGTTTTTAATTTTTCTTTTCTGCTCCATTGTAACTGTTTATAATAATAATAAGCCAACGTTCACCGGCGGCAGCATCACGCGCAGATAACGCAGTCAGTTCTTATCCACACGGACGCGTTTAACAGTCTCGACGACCGAAAATGATTTTTATTCGTTCATCCGCTTCATACTTTGTTCACCTGTCTCCATGAGAGCGGCTTGACAAGCCAGAACTTGAACGCGCCGCAGGCTATCGGTTGTTTCATGTTGGCACAGCGCGAATAGCCTAATAATTTGATCATAACATAATTAAAAGTGCCTTGATTCACGATATAAAGTATCTAGTTCACCAGATAGCTCACCATACCGCAAACCCTAATAACGCAAATTAAGCTGACACCACACCTGCTTCATTTACGGTCAGCCATCTATTGCTCAGCATGAACTCCAAACAAAGCAGCCAGCAGGTTATTATGTCCGGCTGAATGCGACCAAATAAACACCAATAGCCTATGTGTTTCCTCACCTTCAGGAGGTAGCCTCGATGACATCTGTAGCTGACGCTGAGTGGTCCTCCGTGAGTGTGAGCTGCTGTTGACCGCCCGCCCTGCCCCTGTGACCCGCGGGACTGAACGGTATGAGAGGGACGGGATGCATGCAGACGGGATTAGACACAACCCGTGACTGTACTTTATAAACTACGTTATGATTTCTTAATCACTGCCCCTTTGACACGCTATCGGACTCTGACGTAATAACACGACAGTGTCGCCAGTCACATCCAAGTCAATGCGCAGAGCATCCCATGATAAGACATGGTGAGGTTTTGCTTTTTCACAATATGTATATATAGGCAAATGGGATTTTTTTTTTTTTTTTTGATATTTGGTAGGCTAGTTATAGCTACTCCCAGTCACCACTGTTATAGGGTTAAAGCAAAAACGTAAAAGTACACTATAGGCTATACACATACACACACACACACACACACACACATGCAATATATATACTGTACATGCATACATATACATACATACATGTGTATATATATATATATATACTATATTGCCAAAAGTATTGGGTCACCCCCTTCTAATGAACAGGTTTGACTACTTTAGTAATTTCCTTGAGTATACAAATCTTAATGTTTAAGCATATAATGATATTCTAGGGAATTATGTGCTTCTAATTTTAAAGCAACAGTTTGGACAGGACCCTTTTCTATTCTAACATGGCAATGCCTCTGTGTATAAGGCAAGGTTCAAAAAGAAATGATTGATTCAGTTATTGTGGAAGAACTTGACTGGTCTGCAGAAAGCCAAACCCTAATCCCAGCTGAACACTTCTGGTGTGACTTTAAATGCAAATCTTGAGCCAAAAACTCTTTAACAAACACCAATGACTTGTACGTACACTATATGGACAAACGCATTGGGACACCCCCTTCTTTAGAACAGAAAAAGGCACTTCCAAAACTGTGGCAACAAAGATGGAAACATAATTCAGGGCTTGGCTTTCTGCAACCAGTCAAGTTCTTCCACAATAACTGACTCAATCATTTATTTTTGAACCTTGCCTTATACACAGAGGCATTGTCATGTTAGAATAGAAAAGGGTCCTGTCCAAACTATTGCTTTAAAATTAGAAGCACACAATTCCCTAGAATATCATTATATGCTTAAACATCAAGATTTGTACTCATAGAAATTACTAAAGTTGTCAAAACAGTTCATTAGAAGGGGGTGACCCAATACTTTTGGCAATATAGTGTATATTACAGGTGCATCTCAAAAAATTAGAATATCGTGAAACATTTCAAATTTTTTATTTTTTTTTAAATTTTGATGATTAGAGCTTACAGTTCATAAAAGTCAAAAATCCACTATAGTAAAATAATCTCTAATAGAGCGGCCATATTGAGCGTTACATTTTTCCCCATTCAAAACTATACGAGTGACACGTCTTGGGTATTCTATAGTCTTTGACTTCAAGCAGCTTGGATTCTGTGCCTCTCCACTCTTCCTCCAGACTCCAGACCTTGATTTCCAAATGAAATGGAAAATTTACTTTTGTCTGAAAAGAGGACTTTGGACCACTGAGCAACAGTCCAGTTCTTTTTCTCCACAGCCCAGGTAAGATGCTTCTGACGTTGTCTCTGGTTCAGAAGTGGCTTGGTAGCCCTTTTCCTGAAGACGTCTGAGCGTGGTGACTCTTGATGCACTGACTCCAGCTTCAGTTCTCTCCTTGTGAAGCTCTCAAGTGTTTGAATCGGCTTTGCTTGACTGTATTCTCAAGCTTGCGGTATGTAATTAATCTAGAATATATGAAAGTTTCACTTTTTTAAATAAGTTACAAAATCTTTTACATTTTTTCACGATATTCAAATTTTTTGAGATACACCTGTATATATATATATATATATATATATATTTAAAGTGCAGAAAAATAAGTCAGACATTTAAGCATCGCTTTAAGACAAGCAGAAGGGTCACGGTGCCTTATGTGTATAAATCCGAAACTGACAAAATGACATTATACTTTCAGGAGAAACTCTACAAAGACAAGCAAAGATATGTGGATATTTTGTGGAAAATTTCTCAAAAGCATCTTGTAGTTTCATAACAAAGCCTGTAGGCTAATATAAAATGGAACTGAAACTGTAATTTAACTGTACAACTGCCAACCCTGTTACTTTTCTGAAGACAATTTTATCTAATTTCAAAAATCATACAGAAATTTACTATGAAAATCACCTTTTCAAAATGGAAATGGAACCTGTTTCACTACTTCCTATAGGATGCCCCAGAGAATCAATGAGAGTCACACACAGGCAGAAGGCCACAGGTGAAATTTAAGACCAGCACAGGTTAAAATGGCTGTGCCTTAGTAAACAAGGAGACTTGCGTCATCCACTTACAGAAACAAATGAGCCAACTCAACATGGGGCAGCTGAACATTGAAAGGGTGTAAATATGTAAATAATGATTAAAAAAAAAAAAAAAAATATATATATATATATATATATATATATATATATATATATATATAGGCCTATATATTGACATCAGTCTCCTGATGGAAGGTTTTACATGGCCTGTATAAACAAATAGGCTATTTGACTCATCCACTTATTGTAACAGCTGATTTTTGTTTCTGATTACCTTGTTGACATAGGCTATCCTTTAGCATAACTATAAAATGTTACCATGGTAAACATAGGTTCCATCAATATACAAAAATAAAAATGACACTAAACACTATTCTGAAAGCATCGAGGGAGGTCCCACAACAGTTCATTAAAATTTTAAAATAACAGCAACACCAAGGTTGTCATAAAGGTAGCTAAAATTGTTTAATAACATAATGAATCGCCTAATTATTTTCATATTTTAGACTGAATGTGTGCAGACCTCTTTCCTATTAAAACTTAAAAAACTTAAAACTTGAAAGAGAATTTTGTTCTGCTAAAAGTACATTTTGTCAGCTTTAGACGAATGGCCTGAAAGCTACACAAACTAAAGCGATGAACGTCTGTATGTCTGGCGCCGTCTAGTGTGAGTGCGCCGCAGTGTCGTGTCTTCTCCAGTCCGCTGGGTGTCAGCAGCGAGCGCGGCTCTCTTAACCGCGCTTCCGCTCTCTGTCCGGCGGCCATCACGCTTCTGTCATTGCAGCGGCTTGATCCTTGAGCAGTAAGTACGTGTCAAAATTCATTCATTTGACAAATATTACAAGGCCGTTTGTGTTCATTTCAATAAATATTTAACATTAGGCTTTATCTTGCCTGTTTATGAGAAATGACGCGATTTTGGGATGGTTATTTTGCGTTTATCCTATATAAGTCATACGCTGACCTTGTCTTGTTCACTTGTGTACAGAAGGCTTTTAGTTGCAGATGTTCTTATTAACCTCATTTCTGATAGGAACGGAGAACAATTAATCTTGTTATGAAATATTTTTAAGTGTGAAACCTGTTTTTTATTTTTATTTCAGTATGCTAAGTTCGAGCCACACGGCTGGTGTGTTTCTCAGTGTATGTTAATGTGCTGTGACTGATTAGATGTACATGTTGAGTATGTTAATCTGGATAACATTAAATGCTTGGCTTCAAAATAATAATAACAATTATATTATATTTAAAGTCTTATTACACCAGCTGGCCCTACAATTAGCTTTGCATGCAGTTGGTTCAATTTGCTAAACTTGTGAAAGGTATTTGTCATTCTTAATAACCATGTCTGCATGAAATGTTTTGGCAGGAGCAGAGAGATGGCAGGTCGCCGTGCAGCTATGAAGGCCGTTGACTGGGTGGCTTTTGCGGAGAGGGTCCCACCGAACCAGAGAGCCATGTTCAACAGCTTAAAGACCCGCAGTGATTCCATCGCAGCAAAGTGAGTCTGACTGCTGCTCTACATGAAGGACATCAACTACACGATTTCTACTAGCACATCGTTTATTACCCCAGTGGTTTCAAAGCCGTGCTGTTTTTTTTTTTTTTTGGCTTTGAACCATCAAGGGGCAATACATAAACCATCATCATTGTACCCTTGAGTGAAACACCATAGGTCAGGTGCAGGTCAATGGGCTGTCCTGGTAATAAGTGTACTGTATTTTTTTGGGGGGGGGGGACTTGACTTGACTAAAGCTATTTATGCATTATTTAGCAATTCTTCTTTCTCAAGATATTAAATCAGTTACTTGTGCACCTTGTTTTAAATATTTTTCTACATAGGCTGGTTTCAAAGTTTGTGTCAGTCCAGTCAGAGACAATATTAGGCAAAAATTTTATTTTCTGATGCGTCGTCAGTGTAGTTCCAACATTGTGATGCTTCACGATTCAGTCTCAACGTTTACAACATATAGTTAAATATTACTATTTGAAATAAGTTTTCTATTTGAATGCATTTAAAAATGTAATTTATTTTCAAATATGCTGATTTGCTGCTCCAAAAAAATAAAATAAAAATAAGATTGTGCTGCTTAATAGTTTTGTGGAAACGGTGATACACTATCATTCAGGATTAATACTTTTAATCATTAAGGACACATTAAATTGATGAAAAGTGACCGTAAAGACATTTATAATGTTACACAAAATTTCTATTTCAAATAATGCTGCTCTCTTGAACCTTTTCATTAGACAATCCTGGGAAAAAAAGTATTAAGCAGCAAAAACTGTCAACATTGATAATAGTAAGAGCCATTGTTAATAATTGAGCTGCAAATCGGCATATTAAGTTGATTTCTTTGAAGGATCGTGGGACACTATAGACTAGAGTAATGATGATGAAAATTCAGCCTTGCATCACGGGAATAAATTATATTTAAATTAGATTTGCATAGAAAACAGTTGTTTTAAATTGTAATGATATTTCACAATATTACTGATTTGCTGTATATTTGATTAAATAAATCTAGAATTGGTGAGCAGAAGAGACGACTTTTAGAAATATTAAAATCTTAAATATTCCAAACTTTTGACTAGTCATGTGAATAAATGCTGAAATACACAAACGCAGGTTTTTGGATTTAGATAATAGATTTAGCAAATTACAGAAACTGAAATTTCATATCAAACAAGTGGATTATTATTTGCGCCGAACTATTTTTACTTGCAGACTTACATCCTTGCCAGAGAAACCAGTTACCATCGATTGGAGTCACTACAGGAGTGTTGTGGCTAAAGCAGGCATGGTGGATGAGTTTGAGAAGAAGGTGAGATCCTGTGGTTGCTCAGTCTCTCAGTTTTTTTGCTCTGCTATGTGTCTTATAGGCTTTTGTTTCTCAATCTACAGTTCGCTGCATTGACGGTCCCTGAGCCAGTGGACACTCAGACAGCAAAGATTGATTCCCAGGAGCAGGAAGCTGTGAGTCACTTGTCATACCTCAGCTAAAGTTTTTCAGTATTTATGTATTTGCTCTGAATTGGTTGATGTCGGTTGTGTATCGAATTGGTTTCACGGGGGATCCATCATATCGACCCAACAGCCACTTTAACCTATTTTTAGTAAACGGTGCATGCTTTCCACATTGTTATTGATTAAATGAGTAACCAAAGATATTCCTTTACATTTATATACACCTATATAACAATACATGGTAATAAACTGCAAAATTGCCCACAGTAAGTTTAGACATTTTAATACTTCAGTGTATTTTTGAGTAATAATGCAAATTAATGATTGAAGAGAACAGAATTTTGAATCAAACTTGACAATTTTAACAGCATGTCAATATGTCGTTTTGTAAATACAGGTAGTTTTACTGTACTAGGCCAAATTCATTATTTTAATAACTGTTTATGTATTTCAGAACAAAACCGCAGCTGCTTACTTGGAAGCATCTAAAACTCGCATTGCTGAGTACGAGAAGGCGGTAAGTTCAACCTGCAGCGTCACTGTATCATGTTAAATGTGTCGATAAAGTCATTTAGCAGTTTATTCCAATCTTAGTAAATTAGTCTAAAGTGCATTTAAGCACCAACCCATTTCATGTTTGGGCAGATAGACCAGAACATGAATATTTATAATAAATAATGATTGTTTGCTGACCCAATTAATATTGAATAGTCTGTTGACAACGACAGAAGCAACGCACTTGCACAAAAATGCACATTAGGTGCTCAGTGTGTCTGAAAGTATGTCAGACTGTGCTTATAAGTAAAACTTTGCTCATAAATAAAATGATTGGATTTGATCAAATTCATTTTTCCCCATCTGACTGTTTGTCCTTGGCAGCTTGAGAAGTTCAGGAACATGATTCCTTTCGATCAGATGACTATAGAAGATCTCAACGACACCTTCCCAGAGACCAAGCTGGACAAGGCAAAGCATCCATACTGGCCACACAAGCCTATTGCTGACCTGTAATTTATTAGCAGCACCCAGAGCTTCAGTCATGTATCTTTCAGTCTGAGGTTGCTCTGTATAATCTGGTTTAAGTAATGCTTTTGCTGTAGAAGTGATTCCAATCGTGAAATGACTCATTACTGTTTTATTTGTGGATGAAAATAAAAAATAAATTGTTTAAATAATGACTTTTTAATTATTTTTGCACTGTATTTTAATAACTGAAGCAAAATTACTTGTAGTATATATTAAGCAATAAGCCAAGAAAGGATGTGTTAAAGATTTTAACCAATAAATGCTTTTGTTAAAGGATTAGGCTAGTTCACCCATAATTGAGTACCGTATTGTCCCGAATATAAGACGACCCCCCTTTTTCCAGATGTACCTGTTGGAAAAAGGCTTTTTGAAAACCAAATCTTGTTTTTTTTTTCTCTCTCTCTGTAAAACACATTTATTCTTAAATTATTTTCATATTGCATATTTTTCCAATTCTAATTTTTGTTTTGAAAGTATGGTAAATACTGGTAAAATGTACCAACAATGACATGAATTTTGATATACCATTGAAATAACAGGTAGCCCATCTGAATTATATAACAATTAGGCTATCCAACTCATAGTAGCCTACCAAAATGTTATTATCAGTAGACGTGAAATCTTATTGTAGTCTTCAAATCTGGGTACTGTCTTATGTTTTAAAATCACTTACAGAGGAAGTTTGGTCCCATCAGGCTAACATGACAGTCACGATCATGCTGCTGTAAGCTTTTCTTTTTCATTTGTTTTCATTCGCGATCTTTACAACACACATTACATTACATATTTCATGGCACACTCGTTTTATGCGTTTTTGGCGCCACCTATTGTTGTAGGAGGAAAAAACATCGTCTTATATTCGGGTCAATACGGTATTTGCTGAAAATGTACTTCCTCTCAGGCCATCCAAGATATAGATGAGTTTATTCTTCATCAGAAGGGTTTTGGAGAAATGTAGCATTACATCACTTGCGCATCAATGGATCCTCTGCAGTGAATGGGTGCCGTCAGAATGAGAGTCAAAACAGCTGATAAAAACATCACAATAATCCACACAGCATCGACACTTAGATGTAATTGTTGCTACATACAACAGAATCGTTTAGCTAACAAACTTATTCTTAGTGGACATAAAGTGCATAGATGGCTCCACTCTATTTGGCAATGGCCTTTTAAACTATAGTGTGCTTTTAAAATTGGCATTTATTAATAATGTACTACATGTCTTTCATCTGATCAAACTGTGTGCTCTGCAGCATCACTGGCTGATCTGCTTCAGAACGCAGCATGAAGCCCTGGGTTATGTTGGGAAAAGCATACTACCATGTTACACTATATCTGCAGTAGACTAATACAGTATGTACAATGAGTGCATTGTTTTTTCAGTATGCATGGAGTTCCTGGATTACCTACTACAATTGCCAAAATCAACCTGACCGTTTCCAGTTTGAATGAGTTTCCAATGAATCTGAAGCGATATCGACCATGATTTATTTATTTTATTTATTTATTTATTTATTTATAGCTCGACGTATTGGAATTAAAATGCAAAGTGAAAATTTTTTTTTTTTTTTTTAGGGAACTGGTTAACTGGAACACTGAAAATATCCAGAAATATTCATTGAAGTAGAAAAACTGAAATAGTATTGTGAAACTCTCACATTTTTTCTTTACTAGCGGAAAATGTATTATATTTAAGTATGTTAGATTCAAGCCAAAAAGGCTGTTGTAATCTGTAAATTAAAGATTCAAATCATATTTCACTGAAAATGCTGTGCGAAACTTGAATTTTCATGCATCAGCTAAATAGTTTGGGTAACTTTGATTAATGGTCACCACTCTATTAAAATTATGAATTGAAATTGGAGCTGCGCAGTGAGTGTCTTTTATGTGATGCTTAGCTTTAGTCATGGCTGTCATCTCAAGGCCATATCATAAACCTTCATTTGCCATGCTCGGAAATTTGAGAAACTCCATGTCCTTTTGAGCACGAAATATGTCCTCTGTATGTGTGTGAGACTTTTTTTTCTGAAGATTAAATATTTGAAGCCTTCCTCCAAAAATCCTCCTTTCTATAACATTTTATAGCTGCAACCCATCATAACTTGGTTTACAGAGCCGTCTGATCCCTCAGCCACTAGAGGGCGCAGTGGATCTACATACAACTGGCTGGATGTGAATACACAAATTGCTTCTGAGAACTGAAAAAAAGCAATGTCACAGTACCTGGAACCTTGGATGTTTTGATCATAAAATGTGAATCAGTAACAATCAAAATGAACTTGAATATGACTCTCTGACAAAACTCAAAATTTGTACATTGTAAGAACCCATCGTCTCAGATGTGACCTGTAAAGTAATCCTGGGTCAGTACCTGATAGTGGTGCAATATCCTGTGGCTTAACAGGCATGAGTGCAAGAATTTACAAAAGTTAGCTGTGATGAAAATGTGTTCAAAGAGAGAGAGAGAGAGAGAGAGAGAGAAACCAACAACTTTATTTAGTAAATTAATAAGTCATGACAGGTCATGTGGTACAGTGATTTTTTTTTTTTTAACTTGAAAAATGCATACCCTGTTTTGTCTTATTGCTATGTTTGGGGCACATTAGCTAAAAAAAAAAAAAAAAAAAAAAAATTTTGGGAATGAAAAATGTATATGTTAAAAAAATTATAATAAAACAATATATTTTAAAATGTAATTTATTCCTGTGATGCAAATCTGAATTTTCAGCATCATTACTCAAGTCTTCAGTGTCACATGATCCTTCTGAAATCTTTCTTCAGATTTGCTGCTCAATAAACATTTCTTGTTATTATCAATGTTGAAGACTTGCCGCTTAATATTTTGGGAGCAAATAATGTTTTTTGTCTTTTTTCCCCCCTCAGGATTCTTTGATGAATAGAAAGTTCAAATAAAAACCATTTAGTTAAACCTTTTTTTTCTTAATAAAATTAAGTGTTAAATGTCACTTTTGATCAATTTAAAGCATTCTCGCTGAATAAAATAGGTTACTTTCTTTAAACAAAAAACAAACATCTACAGTGTTGCAAAAAAGTATTTAGTTAGCCACCAATTGTGCAAGTTCTCCCACTTAAAAAGATGAGAGAGGCCTGTAATTTTCATCATAGGTATACCTCAACTATGAGAGACAAAATGAGAAAAAAAAAAAAAATCCAGAAAATCACATTGTAGGATTTTAAAAGAATTAATTGGTAAATTCCTCTGTAAAATAAGTATTTGGTCACCTACAAACAAGCAAGATTTCTGGCTCTCACAGACCTGTAACTTCTTCTTTAAGAGGCTCCTCTGTCCTCCACTCGTTACCTGTATTAATGGCATCTGTTTGAACTCGTTATCAGTATAAAAGACACCTGTCCACAACCTCAAACAGTCCAACTCCAAACTCCACCATGGCCAAGACCAAAGAGCTGTCAAAGGACACCAGAAACAAAATTGTAGACCTGCACCAGACTGAGTCTGCAATAGGTAAGCAGCTTGGTGTGAAGAAATCAACTGTGGGAGCAATTATTAGAAAATGGAAGACATACAAGACCACTGATAATCTCCCTCGATCTGGGGCTCCACGCAAGATCTCACCCCGTGGGGTCAAAATGATCACAAGAACCACACGGGGGGACCTAGTGAATGACCTGCAGAGAGCTGGGACCAAAGTAACAAAGGCTACCATCAGTAACACACTGCGCCGCCAGGGACTCAAATCCTGCAGTGCCAGACGTGTCCCCCTGCTTAAGCCAGTACATGTCCGGGCCCGTCTGAAGTTTGCTAGAGAGCATTTGGATGATCCAGAAGAGGATTGGGAGAATGTCATATGGTCAGATGAAAACAAAATAGAACTTTTTGGTAAAAACTCAACTTGTCGTGTTTGGAGGAGAAAGAATGCTGAGTTGCATCCAAAGAACACCATACCTACTGTGAAGCATGGGGGTGGAAACATCATGCTTTGGGGCTGTTTTTCTGCAAAGGGACCAGGACGAATGAATGGGGCCATGTATCGTGAGATTTTTGAGTGAAAACCTCCTTCCATCAGCAAGGGCATTGAAGATGAAACGTGGCTGGGTCTTTCAGCATGACAATGATCCCAAACACACCGCCCGGGCAACGAAGGAGTGGCTTCATAAGAAGCATTTCAAGGTCCTGGAGTGGCCTAGCCAGTCTCCAGATCTCAACCCCATCGAAAATCTTTGGAGTCCGTGTTGCCCAGCGACAGCCCCAAAACATTACTGCTCTAGAGGAGATCTGCATGGAGGAATGGGCCAAAATACCAGCAACAGTGTGTGAAGACTTACAGAAAACGTTTGACCTCTGTCATTGCCAACAAAGGGTATATAACAAAGTATTGAGATGAAATTTTGTTATTGACCAAATACTTATTTTCCACCATAATTTGCAAATAAATTCTTTAAAAATCCTACAATGTGATTTTCTGGATTTTTTTTTCTCATTTTGTCTCTCATAGTTGAGGTATACCTATGATGAAAATTACAGGCCTCTCTCATCTTTTTAAGTGGGAGAACTTGCACAATTGGTGGCTGACTAAATACTTTTTTGCCCCACTGTATCTATATGTATGTGTGACCGAAAGTAGATCCTCCTGGAGTTTACTTATAGAACATTTCCACCTACTCGCATTATCTCTGTAAGTGGGGTATTCATGGCATCTGACATTCCTGAGCAGCCATACATGTTATAGATAGCAGAGGTTGAGGGAATTTTTTGTCAGCACATTTTCCAGTTTAAGAGGCACGTCTGTCCACCCATAATCAATCTGAGCTCACAGCAGCAAACAGCAACTGTTTGAGCAGCCAGGCATTCGGTCAGTCAGTGAGAGGAATGTCTGCGCATATATCTGAGGCTGCGTTCAGTGTGGCAGAGCATGACCCTCAACAACACAGCCAGAAATATGCTCACAAATGACTCTTTATCTGAGAACACCATTCAAAACAGAAGGCCAGAAACACTGGCTACATGCTGTTAAAGACTGAGATTTCCTAGAGTCTGCTTTTCATCTACTAAATACATTTAAATACAAATACATTTCAATGAAATTCATATGTAAGCACAATTTACATTGTCTGCTGAAGAAGCCTTTAGATCAAAACGTTTTTTTTTAAATCGCAATAACCAAAAATATTTTTTGTATTAATCTTACTAAAAGAGTCATCATGTGACCAAATTGTCAAAATCAAGTTTTTCATACATTTAAACAATAATACATTTTAGTTACATTATAATTACACTGAGTTTGCCTTGAGTGTGCCTTTTATTTACTAGAAAGAGTGTTCAAAATGCATTATCTTCTCATGAGATTCACACGTAACAATCGTCACAATCTCAATGATTTACAGCCTCATCACTTTTGTTTGCCCTGTGATCATAATATACAGCTTATTGCGTTTACTCTTCCACTTTCTGTATTTAAACACCTATAAATCGTCATTGTTTGCCTCCTTTAGTCGTTCTCCTTGCCTGAGCTCATTCTCAAGGGATGAGATGTTACTGCTGCTCTCATGAAGAATATAAATGTCTGGATTGTGCATATGTGCAGCAACCACTGCTGACAGTGTGTGTGTGTGTGTGTGTGTGTGCACGTGTGTGACTGTTGTAATATGTACTTTCCCTCTGCTCAGCCATTCTTTCTACAGCTGATGATTCAGCTGTCACACACACTTGTCTCTGTTCATAGAGCTGTCATCACACCGAGACCTGCCATAGATCGCGTAATGATAATGATAATGATCTGTTCGTGTCCTCAGTGCTTCTGATAAGTTGCTGTTTTGTGACACATCTCTGACCTGACACTTTCTTGCAGATATTACTCATGTCCTGTCTGGAGGTGTTGGCTTGAGCATTGCGCTTGGTTTTTTAAACAATTACACTTTTAAAAGGTATGTTAATGGCTTCTTGCAGAACTTTTTTTTTTCTTAAAATAGCGATTTCACATTGGTTCTAGGTCTCAGGGGAAAACTGAAGTCCTAATGGGTTTTTTTTTAAGCCTCAGAAATGGATTGTCCCATTGAACCTTCATATGATACTTTCATATGGCAGTAAAAACCATTTTGGATACTATATTTTCGAGACTGCACACAAATTTGATCATTGTTATTTATTATCCACATAAAACAATTATATAAATACACTGTTCAAAAGTTTGGGTTTGGAAATTAAGGTAACACTTTATTTTGATAGTCCACTTTAGACATTCTACTAACAGTAAGTAACTTTGTAACTACATGTCAACTAGCAGTCATTAGAGTATTAGTAGACTGTCTGCTTAATATCTTCTAACACTTTATTTTGATGGGTCCACAACATACAACATACTGACTATGAGAAACTTTGCAAGTACATGTCAACTTATTCTACTGACCCTAAACCTAACCTACTGAGAGTTAGTAGACATGTAGTTGCAAATTAATGAGAATTAGTTGACATGTAGTTAAAAAGTCACTTATAGTTAGTAGAATGTCTAAAGTGGACTATGGAAATAAAGTGTAACCAAAATGAATACTGCATTAAACTGATCAAAAGTGACAGAAAAGACATTTATACTTTTATACGATTTCTATTTCCCTACTGTTTTCCCCAAAATAACCACAAGATAAAGTCAAGATACATTTTTATTGTTAATTATGGACTATGTTGACAAGAGTAATGTAGAAGTTTTCACCATGAAGCTTACACTGGTGATGTACCGGAGAGAAAACGGATTTCACAGTCAATTATTGAATTTTCAGCAGTAAGAAAAAAAGTGTTTTAAAGCTTGTTGTTTTGTAGAACATCACAGTTATATATGATAAGGGAACAGTAGGGCCTGTAGATAGGGAGTATGTGTTATTTAATAAAAATATCATTATATTTTCAGAATGACGTAATTTTCCTCTCAAACATAGTGTGTGGGGTAAAACGCCCCCAGGGGGCAATGGGCAATCACTGTAATTATTCTGTTCTAAACATCAATTTTTTTTTCCATCAAATGTATTCTAACTAGTTGATTGAATCAAAATATTTGGACTTTATATTTAAAAACGACCTCAAGTTAGCATCAGTTAGCTAGTTATTTATTTTTTTTAAGCTAAAACTGCATGTACTCTGATTTTGCTGTAAATGTTTAAAGCAAATTGCTTTGTTTGATTGTTGTTCATTTTACTCCACCCATAGGTACAAATAAAATGTTTGTTAAAAATCTAATAACATGAAAACTCTGGACATTTTTGATACTTGGTTTATAATTTCATCAGATGCAAAATTCATTTTACCTGTCTGAACGTAAATGTGTGTTGGAAGTGTGTGTACACATCCATCCTATAATGATAAAAATCCTTATTTTAAAATCCCCTTTCTCAAATCAGGCTGTTCTGTGATTCTGAGAGCTGTCCGCCATCTCCAGTGCAGGGGAAGACAAGAACGTCTCCGATTAAGCGATTGATGTGTTTAGTTGTTGGATGTAATAATGAATATAGCAGTCGTCATTTACTCCCGATATCTGAGCCGCTGAAGACGCAGAGGATTAACGTTACTTTCGCTTTGAAGGGAATGTGCCGATCCCGATCTGCCTACATGCGTCTATGTTCGTGCGAATCATTTGTGATCCAGCCTCACCTACAGAAGAAGTGAATATAAGGGTTTTTTATTATTCTTTGCAAATAGCATTTCCTAATAAAGTGCTAGTTAGCCAGTTTCGCAGCTAAAGTAAACAGTACTGCTTGTCACTCCCATAGACTGTGAAAGACGGAAGAGAGGGGCGGGATCAGCACAGCTCATTAGCATTTAAAGCAACATGGACTAAAAACAGAGCTGATTTTGACAGGGTAAAAAGGGTGTTTTTTACACTACCATTGAGAAATTTTAACCAAGGTTTGTTATAGACTTTTCATTAAGACCCTAAAGAACCATACTTGTGGAAAATGGGCATCCGATGACCCCTTTAAAACATTATTTTTATTGTTATTATTAACTTTAAATATAAAAAACAAATAACAAAACAAAATACATAAATTGTAAAAAAAGAAATAATAATAAAAATGAGTAAATTAAATAATTTGTTTATTTTTATTATTATGATTATTTATATAATATACATTTTATTCATATGTTTCTCTGTTTGCAAACAGACAAAATAAATGGGCACCTTTTTAAAAAATTTTTAAACACATATCAGAAATATATTTTTCAAAAGCTTTATTTTCTTACCTCTTACGGTTTGTCCCCCCCTCATTTCTTACATAAGTTGTATCAAAGCGGAGAGTTTCTGCAAACAGAGCTCTTTTGTTGTGCTGGAAAAAAACAGGCCTGAATTCCATCAGGTGATCCAGTCATTGCATATAGAGGCCAGTGAACCTGTTTGCACTTGGCTTGCAGCCTACATGACTAACAGTAGTAATTTGTAGTCTTTCCTGGCAGAGAGATGAGACACTGAGAGATTGGTTTCCTGTATGAGATGACACTATTGTTGTCTGTTTCTAGTAGCTGAGACAAAGTTGGAGGATTTGCTACACATTTCAGACTTGTTACAACATCCAAACAAGAAGCAGCTTAAAAATGTATGAATGAGCTACATTCAAATCTTTTGTAAAAAATAATTTTATTGATTATATTATATTATATTTCATTTAATGTATTCAATCTCTCTGCTTTGTGTTATGCCTAACTATATCCTTTCACCATGATAAAATTACTGTAAAGCATGGCTTTTTACAGTAATGGCTACTGAAAGTTCAGCTTTGCCATGACAGGAATAAATTACTTTTTGAAAAATATTTAATTTGTAAAAAAAAAAAAAAATGTTTTACCAGCCTTGATGAGCATAAGACATGTTTCAAACAGCATTAAAAACCTTACTAACCCCACACTTTTGAACAGTAGTGTGTGTTTTTATAAATAAATAGATTATCTATTAGTATAACTTTAAATATTAAAAAAATACAAATAACAAAAATGTGAGTAAATTATATATATATATATATATATATATGCAGTGCCCTCCATAAGTATTGGAACAGTAAAGACAAAATTGTTCTGTTGGCTGTGGAGTCAAGACATTTGCAAATATGATGAAAAAATGAATATGAGACAAAACTACAGAATGTCACATTTTATTATTAGCCGTTTCAACACATACATGTTTTACCAAATAAAAAGAACAGCACTTTTAGAGTTCATCCCACTCATTGATGTGAGCATAAGTATTGGGACAGTTGAACCTAAGGCAGCTATAAAAGATTAAAAGCTATTATTTAGTTGCAGATCCCTTGCACACAATCACAGCAGTGAGTCTGTGACCCATAGACATCACCAGACTCTTGGTCTCATCCTTTGAAATACTTTTCCCAGCCTTTAATGCAGCCAATTCCAATTGTTGCTTGTTTTGGGAGTTTCTGCCTTTACTCTCCTCTTCAGCTGGTGAAATTCATGTTCAATCGGATTTAAATCTGGAGATTGACTTGGGCAATCTAAGACTTTCCATTTCTTTGCCCTTATAAATTCTGAACTGGCAGGGTGTTTTGGGTCATTGTCCTGATGCAATATGAAGCACTTCCCAATTAATCTGGTAGCATTTTCTTGAATGTTGGTAGGCAAGATGGTTTTGTACCCTTCCAAATTCATCCTGCTAACGTCATCATACATTAAGTCATCAGTAAAGTTGAGAGGGCCTGTTCCAGAGGCAGCCATGCATGCCCATGCCATGACACCACCTCCACCATGCTTTACAGATGAGGCTGTATGCTTGGGATCATTGCAGTTCCGTTTTTTTCTCCACA
Organism: Onychostoma macrolepis; assembly: GCF_012432095.1. Classification (NCBI taxonomy): domain Eukaryota; kingdom Metazoa; phylum Chordata; class Actinopteri; order Cypriniformes; family Cyprinidae; genus Onychostoma; species Onychostoma macrolepis. The sequence continues at coordinate 26,098,016 of NC_081157.1, read as the reverse complement.
TTTTTGCTTTCCCATCACTTCGATAAAGGTTCATCTTTGTCTCATCGGTTCATAAACACAGTTCCAAAACACTTCTGGCTCACCTTTGTGCTTTTTTGCAAACTCTAATCTTGTCTTTCTATTTTTGGAGCTGGTCAGAGGTTTGTATCTTGCTGTGTAGCATCTGTAATTCTGTGTCAAAGTCTCCTGAGGACAGTAGATTGTCAGAGCATCACCCCAGCTTTCTAGAAGTTGTTGGTGATTTTACAGACATGTCTTTTAGGGTTCATTTTCACAGCTTTTATGATTTGTCTGTCATCAACTACGGTTGTTTTCTCAGCCGATCAGGTAGTTGTTGGTTGCTGGTGTCGCTGGTGGTTTCCAAACTCTTGATTTCTCCATGCCCTTTGTTATTGCTATAGCTCTTATTGACTTCCTCTTTTCTTTTAGCATCCAAATTGCTTGCTTTTCTCTCAAAGTCAGCTCCCTCGTCTTCATCCTGGTTTGTGTACGTCATCATCGAATGCAAGATTCAGAATACAGAAGTAATGGATATAACTGATACAACACATTTCCTGCTTTTAATATCTGAAGAATTAATGCAACAGGACACAGCTGATCACTTAGAAAGACCTGTGAGCCAACTGTTCCAATACTTATGCTCACATCAGATAGAGGGATGAAACTCTAAAAGTGCTGAACCTCTTAGCTGGTAAAACATCTATGTGTTGAATCACCCAATAATAAAATGTGACATTCTGTAGTTGTGTCTCATATTCATCTTTTAATCATATTTGTAAATGTCTTGACTCCACAGCCAACAGAGCAATTTTGTCTTTACTGTTCCAATACTTTTGGAGGGCACTGTATATATATATATATATATATATATATATACACACACACAGTGGGTACGGAAAGTATTCAGACCTCCTTAAATGTTTCACTCTTTGTTATATTGCAGCCATTTGCTAAAATGTTCATTTTTTTCCCCCTCATTAATGTACACACAGCACCCCATATTGACAGAAAAACACAGAATTGTTGACATTTTTGCAGATTTATTAAAAAAGAAAAACTGAAATATCACATGGTCCTAAGTATTCAGACCCTTTGCTGTGACACTCATATATTTAACTCAGGTGCTGTTCATTTCTTCTGATCATCCTTGAGATGGTTCTACACCTTCATTTGAGTCCAGCTGTGTTTGATTATACTGATTGGACTTAATTAGGAAAGCCACACACCTGTCTATGTAAGACCTTACAGCTCACAGTGCATGTCAGAGCAAATGAGAATCATGAGGTCAAAGGAACTGCATGAAGAGCTCAGAGACAGAATTGTGGCAAGGCACAGATCTGGCCAAGGTTACAAAATAATTTCTGCTGCACTTAAGGTTCCTAAGAGCACAGTGGCCTCCATAATCCTTAAATGGAAGACGTTTGGGACAACCAGAACCCTTCCTAGAGCTGGCCGTCCGGCCAAACTGAGCTATCGGGGGACAAGAGCCTTGGTGAGAGAGGTAAAGAAGAACCCAAAGATCACTGTGGCTGAGCTCCAGAGATGCAGTCGGGAGATGGGAGAAAGTTGTAGAAAGTCAACCATCACTGCAGCCCTCCACCAGTCGGGGCTTTATGGCAGAGTGGCCCGACGGAAGCCTCTCCTCAGTGCAAGACACATGAAAGCCCGCATGGAGTTTGCTAAAAAACACCTGAATAAGATTCTCTGGTCTGATGAGACCAAGATAGAACTTTTTGGCCTTAATTCTAAGCGGTATGTGTGGAGAAAACCAGGCACTGCTCATCACCTGTCCAATACAGTCCCAACAGTGAAGCATGGTGGTGGCAGCATCATGCTGTGGGGGTGTTTTTCAGCTGCAGGGACAGGACGACTGGTTGCAATCGAGGGAAAGATGAATGCGGCCAAGTACAGGGATATCCTGGACGAAAACCTTCTCCAGAGTGCTCAGGACCTCAGACTGGGCCGAAGGTTTACCTTCCAACAATGACCCTAAGCACTAAAGACCCTAAAGTCTTGTTCCAACAAGACAATGACCCTAAGCACTAAAGACCCTAAAGTGGCTTCACAACAACTCCGTGACTGTTCTTGAATGGCCCAGCCAGAGCCCTGACTTAAACCCAATTGAGCATCTCTGGAGAGACCTAAAAATGGCTGTCCACCAACGTTTACCATCCAACCTGACAGAACTGGAGAGGATCTGCAAGGAGGAATGGCAGAGGATCCCCAAATCCAGGTGTGAAAAACTTGTTGCATCTTTCCCAAAAAGACTCATGGCTGTATTAGATCAAAAGGGTGCTTCTACTAAATACTGAGCAAAGGGTCTGAATACTTAGGACCATGTGATATTTCAGTTTTTCTTTTTTAATAAATCTGCAAAAATGTCAACAATTCTGTGATTTCTGTCAATATGGGGTGCTGTGTGTACATTAATGAGGAAAAAATGAACTTAAATGATTTTAGCAAATGGCTGCAATATAACAAAGAGTGAAAAATTTAAGGGAGTCTGAATACTTTCCATACCCACTGTGTATATATATATATATATATATATATATATAATTTACTCACATTTTTGTTATTTGTATTTTTTTTATGAAAAACATATTTTATTACCTCTTACTCTCCCCCCTTTAATTAATTAATTAGTTCTAATAAGCATTAAATTATTTAATGTATTCTATTTCTCTGTTTTGTGTTATGCCTAACTATACCCTTTCACCACGGTAATATCACTGTAACCACAGCCTTTTTTGCTTTACTTTAATCCACAATATCTACACCAAAGATAATATGTATCTTTTCAAAACGAAGATACCCGTTCTATGACAATCTCGCACACACATCTGTGGAATGACATCAATGTCTCTGTCAATGTCTTTCAACCCCCACCTTTCCATCACTCTCACTTTGTCCCAGAGCAAACAGCTCACATCCGCCTCTGTGTGGCCCTCTGTCTGCCTTTCCCATCTATCAATCTCCTCGTCCATTGTGCCACGGCGAGTTCCATCCATCATCACAGCCCGTCCGCCTGCTGTTTCCTGCTGAGCCCAAACCAACATTGTCATCTCACAATGGCTGTTGTCTGCGTGACACTGCTATGACCCCGTCTGCCCTTATTCTAATGACTGAATTTATCCTGGGTTAGTTCAGGTCCACTCACATTCTCGGTGAAGTGGTCCGGGTCAGGGTGGGCCGCTGTGGTTGCCAGGGACTCCGTTAGAGCCGCGTAACACCACAGACACTCTTTACTCTGAACAAACAGCCGGCTTTGCAGACAGACTCAGACGCTGATATTTAAGTGTGGAAGAGATGCCTACTTCTGAATTAATGGAGACATAGTTTCTCTACAAATGCTAATGTCTGTACGCTCATCAGATTTAAGATCTGGGAGAATCTCAAGTCTAAACTGACACCAATGCACTTGATTAAAGGAGTAGCTCAATCAAAATGACAACTGTGGCATCACTTACTCACCCTCATGCTGTTCCAAACCTGAATTTTCATTTCAATAATAGTGCTTTTGTTGAACGGCATTTTTTTTTTTTTTTTTGGTTAAAAATTGAATCAATAGAGCTTTGTGATTTATTCTAAATAATAATAATAAAAAAATGTTAGCTTAATTATTGTGATCAGACATTCTAAAATGGGACAGTTGCTAACAGTGTAACTGTCCCCATTTAATGGGCTTCATTGAAATTTGACCACACCATTAAAGCAATAAGCCCCGTGAAGCCGTGGTTTACAGTGAATTTCTAACAGTTAAGGGGCATTGTTAGACACGATGCAGAACAGAGTGCCCCCTTCACTTTTATAGATTTAATGTAAACCACGGCTTCACGGGCTTATTGCTTCTATAAAACGGTTATTCCATGTACGTAGCAAGGTTTCACAAAATAAAACAAAGCAAATAAAATGTATTGATATTAATAAAACATATTCTTGCGCCAAACAATGTAGTTCCTCAAAAACGATTGTGGTTGCAACAAAGTGGTTGCCGAGCAAAACATAAATGCAGAAACAAAGGTGAATGTTTGTAATTTATAATAGCTTTGAACGTGGTTCAACCAATCAGAATCAAGTACTATCCGTTTTATAAATATAATTAAAAACTCTTCATAGAAAACTATTATGAAGGAGAGCAATCTTCATTTCATGTGCATGCACAAGTTATTTCTTAATGGGTGAAACTATTTAAATTAGCACTAAACTACTGAGTGCACCTTATATTTCACTCAAAAAGCAACTCTTCTTTGGAACAGAAACAACGATTTTTAGAAATATAATATATCTCTGTTAGTCCATATAATGCAACTGGATGGGTTCCTCAATGATGATTAAATCCACGCAAAACAAACACAACAGTAATCCATATATGACCCCAGTTAATAAATCTGTGTTTTCTGAAGCAAAACTATATATAGCTGTGTGTAAGAGAGAAGTATTTGTAACTTATTAAATTACAACCCAAATTCCGGAAATGTTGGGACATTTTAAATTTGAATAAAATGAAAACTAAAATAATTTCAAATCACATGAGCCAATGTTTTATTCACAATAGAACATAGGTAACATAACAAATGTTTAAACTGAGAAATTGTACAATTTTATTCACAAAATGAGCTCATTTCAAATGTGATGCCTGCTACAGGTCTCAAAATAGTTGGGACGGGGGCATGTTTACCATGGTGTAGCATCTCATCTTCTTTTCAAAACAATTTGAAGACGTCTGGGCATCGAGGTTATGAGTTTCTGGAGTTTTGGTGTTGGAATTTGGTCCCTTTCTTGCCTGATATAGGTTTCCAGCTGCTGAAGAGTTGGTGATCATCTTTGATGTATTTTTCGTTTAATGATGCGCCAAATGTTCTCTATAGGTGAAAGCTCTGGACTGCAGGCAGACCAATTCAGCACCCGGACTCTTCTGCTAGCCATGCTATTGTAATAGCTGCAGTATGTGGTTTTGCATTGTCCTGCCGAAATACACAAGGCCTTCCCTGAAATAGATGTCATCTGGAGGGGAGCATATGTTGCTCTAAAACCTTTATATACCTTTCAGCATTCATAGTGCCTTCCAAAACATGCAAGCTGCCCATACCGTATGCACTTATGCACCTCCATACCATCAGAGATGCTGGCTTTTGAACTGAACGCTGATAACACGCTGGAAGGTCTAACCTCCTCTTTAGCCCGGAGGACACGGCGTCCGTGATTTCCAACAAGAATGTCAAATTTGGACTCGTCTGACCATAGAATACTTTTCCACTTTGAAACAGTCCATTTTAAATGAGCCTTGGCCCACAGGACACGACGGCGCTTCTGGACCATGTTCACATATGGCTTCCTTTTTGTATGATAGAGCTTCTGTAGATGATGAGATTTGCAAAGCCTTTGCAATTTGATGTTGAGGAATGTTGTTTTTAATGTATTCCACAATCTTTTTACGCACTCTTTCACAGCTTGGAGAGCCTCTGCCCATCTGTACTTCTAAGAGACTCTGCCTCTGTCTAAGACATCCCTTTTATAGCTAATCATGTTACAGACCTGATGTCTATTAACTTAATTAGCTGCTAGATGTTCCCCCAGCTGAATCTTTTCAAAATGTCTTGCTTTTTCAGCCCTTTGTTGCCCCCAGGCCAACTTTTTTGAGACCTGTAGCAGGCATCGAATTTGAAATGAGCTCGTTTAGTGGATAAAAGTGTAAAATTTCTCCTTTTAAACATTTATGTTCTCTATATTCTATTGTGAATAGAATATTGGCTCATGTGTTTTGAAAGTCTTTTAGTTTTCATTTTATTCACATTTTAAAAAACGTCCCAACATTTTCGGAATTTGGGTTGTATATGTCTTCTGGCCAGCTGTCAGAACTGGCTAGAAGCGATGTTTATAGCTAAAATTTAAAATGTTTATATTTTTTCACATACCGTTTCACTTAACACTGATGATTCATAAAGTGGGATTGTATGGATTACCATCTTGTTCGATTTAACAGTCTTAACAGTCAAAACTCACAAACAATATACATTTGTTTTTATTGCTTCATTTGCGTTTGATTCTGTTCAAAATGTGTGGGAAACTGAATAAAACAGAAGGCAATTGTCCAGAGTGTTAAACACAGTTAACACGATATGAGATTAATGACAATATCTCTATAAGAAATGTTCTCTAACTTTGATATAATATATTAAATTTTAAGGAACTGCTATTATTCATTTTAATACAAGGGTGTGTGGGGGTGTGTGGGGGGAGGGGGGGGATCATGCCCTGTAAGACTTCTGTTTACCTACAGTAAACAATATAATTTCATTAACTGACAAATTCATTTTGATATAAAGGAGCATCATTTGAAGTTATCATAAATAGTCCCCTCCCTAGTAGGAGGCTTATCAGAGCACCAGACAATGCAGTATTTCTTTGTGCCAAGATAATGAATTCATGACATCATGAGAAAGTACTTACCCCAGTGACATATTCTCCTGTTGCCATGGGGCCACTGAAATGGCACTGCCAGCTTTTAGCAAATGGCGACTGGGGGAGGGTGAAGAGTAAACAGAATTGCCTTTGGTAGTGTGTTTGTCCAACATCTTCCTCTTCTCTCATCTAGACACAGCTTCTTTTGGGGGTGCTGAGAGGGCCGTTCTCAAGGGCCCTATACCCTGTGTGTTTGCTTACAGATCCCACGTATATGACTCCATTCACTCATGTGAGGTGACAGATGCTCAACACACAGCAAGACTGGGTGCAAATCAATGGCAGAAGAGGAAGGTTGTAAATCCAGTGTGACATGATTATCAGTTTGATTTCACATACTCATAAACCTATTTGTCATTTGAGTTCAGATCAGAAAAGGCCTAATAAAAACAGCACTGGCAGACTTCCTGGAGCAAATGGCAGATGTGAACTGATAAGCCTACGGGTGATTTATTATGCTTTATAAATTTCAAAGTGGTTAGAGGTTGACTTCCATAGTGTTTTTTAATTTTTTTCCATACTACGGAAGTCAGTGGGGACCAGCAACTGAAGGTGAACCGTCCCTTTAAAGGCCTTATGCAGTTAAAATGAGTGTTTTGTGACTTTTAGCCCTCAGCCATTAACCTGAGAATAGTGTACTCTTCATGTTCATGTCTTTCTTTCTTTTGTCGCAAAGAAATTAAGGTTTTTGAGGAAAATATTTCTCAATATATTTCTTGATATTTTTCTCCATTTAGTGGACCTCTAATGGGAGCCAATGCCCCTAAATTGCAAATTGAAGGTCCGAATTGCATTTTCAATGCAGCTTTAAGGGGCTCTACCTGATCCCAGCGAGGAATAAGGGTCTTATCTTGCAAAATGATTGGTCATTTTCTTAAAACAATAAAAATGTATATACTTTTTAACCACAAATGCTTGTCTTGCACCAGCCCGACCTCACGCATTACGAAATCATGTTGGAAAGGCCTCTCATGACGTAGGCAAAGTACCGACCCAGTGTTTACAAAGTGAACTTGCAAAGAAAGTCAAATACCCTTTACAAAAAAGGTAAAACAACGATGTTTGGACGATTTTGAAGTTGGAAGAGAAAATGAGATTGAGTTTATCGCCCCGAAGTACACAGCTGAAGAACTAACCACACGTGACCTTTCCAACGTGATTACACCGTAAAAAGTGAAAGTTGATTTAACTTAAAAAAATTGAGGAAACCCGTTGAAAAAAAAAAAGTTAAATGAACTTGACAATTCAATTAACTTATTTTTTAAATTATCATTTACTTAAAAATTTTAAGGCAACGGGTTTCCTCAATTTTTTTAAGCTAAGTCAATTTATCACTTTTTACAGTGTATGTAATGCGTGAAGACGTGCAAGATGAGCATTTGTGGTTAAAAAGTATATACAGTATATGTATATCTATATATATATTTTGTTTTTTTTGTTTTTTTAAGAAAATGACCAATCGTTTCACTAGATAAAACCCTTATTCCTCAACTGGGATTATGTAGAGCCTTTTGAAGCTGCATTGAAACTGCGATTTGGACCTTCAACCCATTGGCCACCATTAAAGTCCACTTTATGGAGAAAATCCTGGAATGTTTTCCTCAAAAACCTTAATTTTTTCACAACTGAACACAAAAAGACAAGAACATCTTGGATCACATGGGGGTGAGTAAATTATCAGGAAATTTTTATTCTGGAAGTGAACATATCCTTTAAACACTGACAAAATAAGCAGTTAGCAAGCAGATATACACATTCACTCTTAAATGTGCACTATTTCTGTAAATGCTTGTCATGCACAATGCACATTTTTTAGAAAATGAACATCCTTTACCACTAAACTCCAAAGCACCTGCCTCCGATTAGCATGCAGGAAGTTGCAAAGTGTGGTTTGCCAATGTGTCTTCAGTCTTGTTAAAATTTTCTGTACTATTTCCTTTCCCAACTGTGGAAGTAGGTGGAATTTAAATTCATTTTAAAAATGTATGCAGTGCTTTCATTCACAAATAGCTACAAGCTAAGCTTAACTCTATTGGCTATCTTAAAAAGTAACAAACCTACAATATGCGAAGCCCAAACTTCCTGTTTCAACAGGGATTATGTCAACACAGGAAAGACAACTGCACACATTAAACTATTTCACCTTATAACCCTTGTGAAAAAGATGCACACTTCTGCATACTTAGCATAAAGTTATTTTTACAGAAATAATACACTTTAAAAGAATGTACTTGAAAGTGCAAACTTAATGTTATACTTTTAAGTGCATGTTAATTACAATCAAAAGAAAATGTATTATATTTTGAATTTATATTAAATGCAGTTACTTGAACTTTACTGTTTTTAAGTGTCTTAAGTACACCTTTTTATGTAATTTCATAATTACTTCTATTGTTCTTTGAAATATGGTTAAAGAGAACTGCTGAATGTACTGACAAGCATTTGTGATAAACTAAAATATATTTGAATATCATTTGTATTGAAACATTTGTGTCCTGTATTTAAATGTATTTGTAATTAATTACATTTGTGATGATAAAGTTGCCATTTCCAATCACACAATACAGTTAAAACTATAATCAAGTACTTTACATCTGCTTTAGTATATTAGTGAGCAGAGTATAATAATTGTACTTCTATAAAGCATGAAAAAAAATAATATTGAAACATTTATTTAAGATGCAATTTCACATTAAAATTTCACATTAATATAAAGAGCACTTGAGTGTGCTGTGCCCAGGCCAGGAAGCAGACAGACTTGCTAAACCGACCGTCTGCTCGCCGCCTCACGTCACAGAAGTCAGTTAATTCTCAGCACACAGAGACTCTTTCACCTAGGTTTCACACTAGACTGTGTCTGTTCCCTGAACCAGAAAATACAAAAAACATCCAAACCAATTTAAGAGTAACAATTTAATTAATGTTCAACAAATAGAAAAAATTATATAATACAGAGAAACAATATAATACAGAGAAACAAAGCTCGACTTACTAAATATCAGGTCCTTTTCTACGAAAGCACATTTTGTAAATGATATGATCACTGATCATAACCTAGATGTGCTCTGTTTTACAGAAACCTGGCTAAAACCAGAGGAATACATTATTTAAAATGAGTCTAGCCCCCAAGATTACTGTTATAAAAATGAGCTGCATCCAAAAGGCAAAGGGGGAGGTGTTGTTACAATTTATAGCAATATTCTCAGTATTTCTCAGAGGGCAGGCTTTAAGTATAACTCCTTTGAAGTAATGGTGCTTCATATAACATTATCTAGAGAAACAAGTGTTAATGATAAATCCCCTGTGATGTTTGCACTGGCTACTGTATACAGGCCACCTGGGTACCATACAGATTTTATTAAAGAATTTGCTGATTTTCTATCAGAGTTAGTGCTGGCTGCAGATAAAGTCTTAATTGTTGGTCATTTTAATATCCACGTTGATAATGAAAAAGATGCATTAGGATTAGCATTCATAGACATTCTCAGCTCTATTGGGGTTAGACAACACGTGTCAGGACCTACTCATTGTCGAAATCATACTCTAGATTTAATACTGTCACATGGAATTTATGTTAATGGTGTTGAAATTCTGCAGCAAAGTGATGATATCTCAGATTATTATCTAGTGTTGTGTAAACTCCATATAGCTAAAACTGTAAATTCTACTCCTTGTCACAAGTATGGTAGAACCATCACTTCTACCACAAAAGACTGCTTTGTAAGTAATCTTCTTGATTTATTTCAATTCCTCAGCATATCCAACAGCGCAGAAAAACTTGATGATGTAACAGAAACTATGGACTCTCTCTTTTCTAGCACTTTAGATATGATTGCACCTTTACACTTAAGGAAGATTAAGGAAAAGAGTCCAACACTGTGTTATAATGAGCACACTCGCGCCCTAAAGAGAGCAGCCTGGAAAATGGAGTGCAGCTGGAGGAAAACAAAACTAGAGGTATTTTGTATTGCTTGGTGGGAAAGTACCCTATCATACAGAAAAGCATTAAAAACTGCTAGATCTGATTACTTTTAGTCTTTTTTTAGAAGAAAACAAACATAACCCCAGGTATTTATTCAATACAGTGGCTAAATTAACAAAAAATAAAGCATCAGCAGGTGTTGACATTTCCCAACAGCACAGCAGTAATGACTTTATGAACTATTTTACTTCCAAGATCGATTCTATCAGAGATAAAATTGTAACCATGCAGCCATCAGCTACAGTATTGCAGGAACAATTCCACTTATTCTCTACTATAGGAGAGGAAGAATTGTATAAACTTGTTAAATCATCTAAACCAACAACATGTATGTTAGACCCTATTCCATCTAAACTACTAAAAGAGGTGCTTCCAGAAGTCATAGATCCTCTTTTGGCTATTATTAATTTGTCATTGTCATTAGGATATGTCCCCAAAAAACCTTCAAATTGGCTGTTATTAAGCCTCTCATTAAGCACAACTTGACCCCAAATATCTAGTTAATTACAGACCGACCTTGAATCTCCCTTTTCTATCAAAGATACTAGAAAAGGTAGTATCCTCACAATTATATTCCTTCTTAGAGAAAAATGGTATCTGTGAGGATTTCCAGTCAGGATTTAGAGTGAATGAAGAGGTATCATATCGATCACAAGTGCAGTATGAAGTACCTCAAGGCTCAGTACTAGGGCTGTTACTTTTCATGCTTTACATGTTACCCGTGGGAAATATCATCAGGAAACACGGTGTTAACTTTCACTTTTATGCTGATGATACTCAGGTCTATATTTCTTTGTGGCCCGGTGAAACACACCAAATTGAGAAACTAACGGAATGCATAGTCAATATAAAAAACTGGATGACGAGTAATTTCTTACTGCTAAATTCTGAAAAAAAACCCCAGAAATTTTTTAATTTTCAGACCTAAAAACCCCACATGTAATAACTTAGAACACTGTCTAATACTTGATGGCCGCTCTGTAAATTCTTCGTCATCAGTTAGGAACCTAGGTGTGCTATTTGATAGCAATCATTAAGTTTTTAGCATTTGTAAAACTGCATTTTTTCATCTTAAAAATATATCTAAATTGAGACCTATGCTCTCAAAGTCAAATGCAGAAATGTTAATTCATGCATTTATGACTTCAAGGTTAGATTATTGTAATGCTTTATTGGGTGGTTGTTCTGCACGCTTAATAAACAAACTCCAGATGGTCCAAAATGCAGCAGCTAGAGTCCTTACTAGAACCAGGAAGTATGACCACATTAGCCCGGTTCAGTTAACAATGCACTGGCTCCCTATTAAACATTGTATAGATTTTAAAATCTTGTTTACTTATTAAGCCCTGAATGGTTTAGCTCCTCAGTACTTGACCGGGAACACTTCCCATAACACCCGATGTACTTGTTACATCGTAAGAAGAATGGCATCTAGGCTAATATTAGTCTATTTCTTTCTTATTCCGAGATCACCGTAGCCACCCGATCCAGTCTGTATCCAGATCAGATGGTCACTGCAGTCTACCGGATCCAGTCCGTATCCAGTCCAGATGGTGGATCAGCACCTAGAGATGACCTCTACCGCCCTGAACGTCAGCGGAGATCAGGACACCTAGATGAGCCCCAGAAACAGATCCCCAGTGAAGACCTCGTTACCTAGACGGCCATCGGGACAAGACCTCAGGAACCAGATGAGTCCTTTACAAAATCTGACTTTGCTGCAGTTGGAATTGAACTGCTGGTTCGTCTGGTCAGAGGAGAACTGGACCCCCGACCTGGTTTCTCCCAAGATTTTTTTCTCCATTCTGTCACCGATGGAGTTTTGGTTCCTTGCCGCTGTCGTCTCTGGCTTGCTTAGTTGGGGACACTTAATTTCCAGCGATATCGCCGACTTGATTGCACACATACTATATAAACTGAACTGAGCTGGATGATGACATCACTGAATTCAGTAATGAAATGCCTTTAACTGAAAATTGAGTGTTTAATCTTGTCATTTTACATTATTGACACGCTATTTTACTATTTTGATATTGGAAGGTTGCTTTGACACAATCTGTATTGTTAAAAGTGCTATATAAATAAAGGTGACTTGACTTGACTTGACTGAGGCGTGTTAAGAAATAGTCATGAAAGTGGTCTCTCCTCAGGTACACTTAAGTGTCCTTTAATTGATTAATATTTTATCTGCAAGTACAGTTTTTTTTAAAATGAAGATTTGAAGTACACTATAAGTGCATACTTAGTACAATTAAGTGCAGTATTTGAAGGGCAGTTGAGTTTTTGAGTAGTGGAATTTCTTCACATAATTCCCCAGACTTTCATGCACTTGGAGATCATAAAACACTAACCAGTCCTCAGCATTCAGTTCCATGCTGGGTTTTGGCCTTTCACATTCAATTGCTATTTCAGACTCTGTATTTAATCTAATTGTCACAAGCTATTTAGTTTGTATGCATACACCACACAATAGTATTTCTGTAAAAAATATGACACAGAATAAAACAGCAAAAGGTCATTTACAAAGAGGTCATGACAGAGACAAGAATTAGTTTTTCCTCTCAAACCCGTAGGACTTAAATCTTGTGTGATTTACAGCGAGGGCTCTCAGATTTCTCCTCCCTGATTATTATGGAACATTTTATCATATTGCTCTGTCATTTTAATCCAAGCCTTCTATTTGGAAAATGTATTTTTACCACATTGTCATTTTTATTAGATAAAAGGCTTTAATGCTTTTTCCAGAACCTCTTCTGGAGGTTCATCCTCTTGTTGGGTAATGCTTTTGTAGATAATATTTCTTTTAAATATAGTGTATACAATAGGCCTTTAGGCCTCATTCATGGAGCGCACAAGCAGAACAAATTTGTATATAAATGGTTTGTAAATCCATTGTGATGTAAATTGTTGCATTTATTCATTGAAACAATTCGTTCCCCTAGTGTTTCATGAATGAGGCTCTACATTTTGAATGGAAAACTAGTGTACTGCTTACTGCATACTGAGTAGTGTACACTGAATACTGCCTACTATTTTTTATAATGAGTATCTGAAGCAGATGCATTATGCATTTTTAAATTCTAAACATTAAAATTCACAACATATTGTTGCAACATATTTAATTCAGCACTGTATAAAAAATGTGTAAAAATGTTTTTGCATTTGATCAAGAATGAATCATGAATTAGATTGAGTGGCTAACACTACTTATTATTTCACACCCATACTTTAAAAAATGTACGTGCTATGGAAATAATATACTGTACATATAATTGCAAATAAATAACAATGTCATTTTAAGTTAAATGCAGTTAGCTTTAGAGTGCTTTTCTGACCCACTTAAGTAGGACATAAGTACATCTTTATATGTATTTACATAATTAATTCTATTGTCTTTGAAATATAATTAAAGTGTACTGTCAAATGTTCAGACAAGCATTTATGCACTGTAAAAAGTGATAAGTTGGCTTAACTTAAAAAAACTGAGGAAACCCGTTGCCTTAAAATTTTTAAGTAAATGATAAATAAAAAAAATAAGTTAAGTGAATTGTCAAGTTCACGTAACTTTTTTAAAAATGATTATTTACTTAATCATTTTAAGGCAACGGGTTTCCTCAATTTTTTTTTAAGTTAAGTCAACATCACTTTTTACAGTGTGGTAAACTAAAATTTCTATAGAAACTTGTATGTTATGTGTATATTTGTAATTAATGATAAGGCTTCAATTTAGTAAATGTCAACTATATAATATCAAATAACACACTACAGTTAAAATTATAATAAAATACTTTACATGTGCTTTAGCTGTGATAAAAATAAGTACACTTATTTGAAGCATTACGAAATATATTAAAATATATTAAAACATAATGATTTAAGATGCCTACTTTTAAGTAAAACTTTTATTTTGACAGTGCTACAGAGAGCGCTTTTTAAAAGTGTGTCATTACTTAAGTGGCCTTGCGATTTTATTTGCAAGTGCTTTTTTTTTCTTTAAATATACTTTTGAAGTACACTATTAGTGCACGTTCCATATAATTAGTGTACTTCTTTTTCATCAGGGTATACCCTAATGCATTGCTCATTAAGTAAATATACTAGGTAATCTGGCTATTCCAATCCATGCATGAAAAGATTTTTACAAAGGCTGTACAGACTACAAACTGCGTGCTGTAGAAACAGCCCAAGTAGTGTGGTAGTATGCTATTCTAACATTCTAACAATGCTAGTTATAAATAATATACTGTCGATCCTTCCCAATTTTTCTGTATGAAGTCAATTTTCAGTTCCTGTATTCAAGTTTAGAAATGCTCACTGGACAAAACACTCACTCAGTGCTCAGGGCTGAAAAATACTCACTATATATTCTGAGGTGCTATAAGGACATTTGCTTTCACATGCACAATCAAGATGTATGTTGTTATTGTCTGTGTGCGAAGGTCTAGCTGGTGGGTGTCCTCTGGGCCGAGGCGTAGTGTTTGTACTGGAGGAAGCGCCACGTGCAGACGCCACAGAGCTCCTATTGATTCGCCCTCATCAGGGCCAGGCTTCTGCGGGGGGCACGCGTGTGTGAAGTCAACACATTCCCAGCATTCCTCCACTTCCCCTGCAGGAGAGATGTCACTGGCCCACAGAGCACCAATCACTCGCTTTGTTCGCTTGCCCATCTCCTCTCCCCCAGGACCCCCGGCTCCTTCTCTGGCCCTCTTGCTGCCAAGTCGCCGCGCTATTTGCTGTTACTGCAAATATCTTGACCGCTCAATGTTTATTCGGTCCACCCCAAGGATGTCCTCAATGAATAGTTTCCCGTATTCTCATAATGCGTATGGTTGGATGTACATTTTAACATTACTTGGACCAGAACCATTAATTGTGATTATAGCATTTATGTGCCAGGAAACTGTGTCTGTTGTCAGCACTAACCTCAACCTTAGAGTGAACCGGGTGAGCAACAATAGCAAAGGGCGTATGCAGTTTGACATGGCAAAATATACAGCTTTGCTCATGAATATTAACTATGTGTCATTTGCCTTCTGATTTGTTGAGCTTGGAAGCCATATTTACTTACTTTCCTTGGTGTTGATTGTTCAGCTGCAAAACACTGCAAATACATATTAATAGACCAAAAGTCTGGAAAACATTGGTTGTAAAACCAAAGGCTTCTGCTTGGCCTTGAAATGATCAGTTTGTGCCAAGGGATCAAAGTTTGGCTGGTTAGCATTTCATTAGCCTACATTATAGCTCTATATATATTTTAGCAGTGAAACATTTTTGGAGGACTTTTGAAAGCTTGAAATTGACATTTTGCCTGTCTGCAACCTTTTACCTTACTAGGACCAGTGTTGTCTTATAGTTTAAAGTCAAAACATACTTTAAAATATGTTATTTTGTGGAAATGTCACGTTTCATTGATTTGCATGAGAATGCTAACAGATAGCTTTCTCCGGGTATTTTCTTTACAAAGAGGTCAAGCAAAATAAAACTCTTAAAATAATTATTATCTCTAAGAAAAACATTATGGAACAGTTATAGACTAATAGTTGCTATACTCCTGGTTACAGTCAGATTTACGGATGTGCAATATTGTCTCTTCAGAACACTTTGATTAAACCGCTCAATTCATATTGATTTTTATTTATTTTTTTAATGTAGGGTGGTGCGCTATGACTAATTTCATTGTCATTTAAACTGAAATTTTGTAACCGACTAGTCAATTAGTCTAAATACAAGAAACACTCAGAAGACAGTCAAAACATTGTGTGCATTTGCGATCCATTTGGAATACTTAAACTATGAATCAAACAGTCAAATAATTCCATATACCTTATCCGAAGTGTTCTTATTTTCCATAAAATTGTTAAAATGTACAACACTGACGCCAACAAAAGCAGGAGACAGGATGAATGAAAATGCAGATTCACTCTCTGATATTAGGTGGACAAGAGGGTGGCACTTTTGTACAGTGGTTATCATTGTTATCCCTGTAAACAAAGCAGCGCTGCGCATATAAACTCGTTATTCGGAGATAACATGAAAAACGTGAACAAAAACTTTAAGTTAGTTTCATTCATAATGTTTACCCCACTTCCAATGTCAACTATAGCAGCAGCATTTTCGTTAATCAACTAGCCGACTAGTCTCGCACATCCCTACATTATGATGTCTTTATGAACTTTTTTGAAGTGGTGAAATGGACTTTCAATGGAGGTACTAAAATCTCTCAAGTTTCACTGAAAATGCATTAGTCTTACAGGTTTGAAGAAAGAAATGTTTAACCATGCAAAACACCGCAAATATGTATTAATAAAACGTAAACATATCTAGTGAACCAAATATCTGGAAAACAGTGGCTGTACAGTACAACCAGTTGGCAAAGGTTTCTGATTGGTCTTAAAGTTGTCGGTTTATGCCAAAAATGTCTCTGACAAAATGCCACTGTCATTGTCTACACTTCAAAAATACATCATACAATTCATCCATACGAATCAAGCAAGATAATCGAAGTGTTCCTGACTGAGCGCCTCCCTGTTAATAATGGCAGAATTTAACATTTTGGGTGAACCATTTCTAATCTAATACCTCAAATTTTCAGCTGAGTCCAAGAAACCAGATAAGCCTGGTTTTGGGGAAGGTCGCTTTGCAAGACACAGCAACTTTATCATTGTGACTAGGGCATAGGTCCACTTCCTCAGTTTATATATAAGTCTACATCAACAGCTGAACAGTAGCAATGTGGAATCAGGGTCAGCGTCTACTTCCAGAGGGAATATCTTATCCATAAACCCCAAACATACTTCACTATGCGGTCGGGATGCACTTGGACAGAACGTCGCCAGCGAGACACTCGAAGCGCCGGTGCAAATGGACAACCATGCTTCTTTTCCTTTCTTTTCCCATTCACCTCGTAGGAGCTCAGAGCGAGGGTTTGCTGCGCCGCAGCGTTGTCATGGGAACACTGTTTGCATTTCCCAGTGAGCGATTCCAGAGCTGCTGCCGTTGGACTGGAATTCAGACTCTCCATTGAGCGTAGATCAGCCTGCAAAAGCAATTGTCTATTTGTGGCCACTCACTGAGAGACATTATGGGTGTGTTTCTATTAAAAGTAAAGCAGAACGAGATGGAGCAAAGGAAAACTCCAACGAGAACCAAAAGTTTTTGCGACAACATCTTTGAAATGACATACTCTCATTTCTGTATGTTGAAATAGATGATCTGAAAGTGAGCCACGAGCATCAGGAATGCTCAGATTCGTGGTCCACATGGCCCGCTCCTCCATTTTGTGTGGCATCACAGGGCTCTATTGAAGCCGTCTCGCTCTCTCAGACCGGCCCGGCTCACACAAAGAGCCCTTTCACTCTGACCTTGACTGAGCGCCTCCCTGGGCACCGCAGCAACCCGTGGAGAGGAATCCGCTCCAGTCTGCTTCCAGTGAATGATAACTCTCCTGTATGGCTGGAAAACCAGAAGTAATGCATTTCATATGGAGCTGGACCAATAGACCAACCACCAACACCAGCGTGAAAGCCAGATATTTCTCGGAGGGAGTCCAGACGGAAGTGAATCAGCACACAATGCTCAATGGATAAGGCTTGTTATGCATCATGTTCTTGATTTAATAATGGGAGAAGAGGAGGTTGGTTGGTTAGTTAATCACAAACATGAGGCCGCAACAATGACAGAGGCGTTTTGTTAGAGAAGGGAGAATTTATGAAATGCTCAAAAATGTTCATTTACAGTTGGCATCAATAATTAAAAAAATATATATAGTTTTTATTAAATAATAATTAGTACTACCCTTAATGTGCCATTTTCACCAACTGTGACGATGCATTTCCAGAGTTATTAACATTATTAACTATGTAAAAGTTACGTTTTGAACATTAATAACACCTTGATGTGAGTTTTGGAAAGCCAAATAAACACTTTTGTGGATTTCTTTGGAGCAAATAGGAACACAAAAATTTTATTTGTTGTAGTTTCCATTCACCACTATGAGAGTTTACCCAACTATAACAACAAAATGGGTCCATTAGCAGGATGACTGGTATAAATTGTACTTATTGTTACTTCTGGGAAACTTGAAAAATATCTTTTGTAGCTTCTGAAGGGCAGTACTAAATTTAAAAAATAAATAAATCTTTAAATAAGTACAATTTCCCAGAACATCCTGTACAAAAGTTTTCACCCCCCACTCTCAATGCACGGTATTTACTTCATGCATTATTATTTATTAGTGAATGTTTGCAGCTTTTGTAATAGTTGTGTATGAATCCCTCAGTTATCCTCAGTGTGGATAAAAATGGATCTCAAAATGAAAATGGGTGCTGGAAAACCAAAGAATGTGCAGGACCTGAAGGTTTTCTCTGAAGAACAGTGGGCAAATTTAACTCCTCAGGAACAACAAAAGACTCATGAACTACTATCCAAAAACAACAGTATTATGTATTAACCATATTCATTCATTTTTGAATGAAGTACAGTAATTGTTATAAATTCAGCTATTATTTTTTTTTGTGGATTATATATACACATCTATTGTGTAAAACGATTTTGCAGGGTAGTACAAAATGGAAAACAAATGATTGCTCTTATTTTTATTATGTAGAATCTGCAAAGTGTATATAAGCTTATGACCAAAACTGTACTTTGTTGTGAAACTAATAACTCAAATCATTAATCATCATGATTACTATTGCTCATACTGCTCAGGAATTTGAACAAACCAGGGATCAGTAAAATCTTTTTGGACTCTGAAGTGTACAGTGGAAAACGCTTTAGTTTCATAGAAAATTATTGGAACAAAAATATAACTAAACATTACTAACGAGTTATTAACCAAGTTTCCGATCTGTAACACTTTTTTTGTGTGTACTCTCCCTTTAAGCATGTACCATATTCAGCACTGTTTGCGTTACGGACATGAACGCTAAACTAAAAGTGTGTGGTTTGTAGAGAAGAGGTGTGATATTACTTTTCTAAGTAATCTACCTTACAATTTTCACCATGTGGATGATAATAGTGAGAAAAACACCTCACAGAGTTACACTGAATAATGACTCAAGCCATATCTAGAATATTATTCATACTTGGGGATGAGCTCTTGTGTGTTAAAACCCCAGTAAACAGTGACTATATAGAAGAAATAAAAAACATTTTTGGAAACAGTTCATAGATTAAGTTTCTCAAAATAGATGGCAGAGTACTACACCGTGACCTAATTTACATAAAATAAAAACAGGCACATGATTTGATTCCAAAGAGAAAAAAAAAAGTTTTAATCCTTGGAAAGACACAGTTGCAATTGAACAGCCTGAAGATAAAACACAGGCAGGAATTGCACTTCAAATTTTCTTAAAAAATAAAAATTAAAAAGCAGGCTTTTTCATCAATATATTTCTGTCATAGAAACAACTGCAAAACTGTACATCAAGCTTTTTACAAAGCATTTGGGACTTCCGTTTTAGAATGTTCTTTTCACATTTTTACACATTCATCAGCCAGATCTGCTACATTGTGACCACAAGAAAAAAAATAAAAAATTAAAATCAGGAATATCAGTCTTAAGACATATCAGGAGAAATCGGCATTGGCTTAGTAAATTCAAGTCCAACTTCGGCTGTCTTTGCGGGATGTTTTAAGAGCACGAGTCCTGCTGTCAGTCAATGCTGGGACAGCAGGTTTCTGCATCGGTATTGCAGTCTATACAATTTAAACCCAATTTCTCTGCAGACACAAACAGAGACAGACAACTCCTCGCAGGGTCACAGTTCCTTGTGACGGGGCGGACCGTGTGGTTTCCTGGAAAGAATTCAGTCTGTGTCCAAATGACATGGGTTGGTCCCTTGCTGCTGTGCGTCCTGATACACCCTAAGGAAGTCCTTGTACCGTGGAGCGCAGCTGAGCCAGGCCTCTCCGAATCGCACAGTCCCAGTGAAGAGGAACTCACCCTCCCCTGGTTTAACCCCGCACTGCCTGGGCATCTTCACAAAGCCTGTCCAGCGTTTAGCCCGGCCGCCCCCTGACACAAACACTTGTGTCTTCTGTCTGTAAAGGCGACTCAGGGACACGGTGACAGAGGTCCGGTCCTCCTCCTCCTCCGCCACACCAAGAATACTGCCCCGTGCCACTGTAGACGGAAAAAAGAAAACAATGTAAGAAAAACATAGTTGGTTCTTTTTTTTCCCCCTTCTCTCCATACTGACTGCATTATGGGATGTGCCTGGTCAAACAATCCTCAAAGAATGTATACGGGATTACCATTTTAATGTATAGCCCAATGGGCCAACAATCTAAAAAGATTTTAATGGAAATTTTCTCTTAACAATTTCTTAGGAAACACTATTTTAAAGACTAATTCTCACAATTAACTTGTTGCTGATGAGCATTCATACTAGCATATTGACAGTTTATTAATACTTATAAAGCACATATTAATGCCTTATTCTGCATAACCATATCCTTAATCCTATCCCACACCCAAACTTAACTACCTTACTATTAATAAGCAGCAAATTAGGAGTTTATTGAGACAGAAGTTGTAGTTAATAATGAGATTAATAGTGAGAACTGATCCCCAACTTAAAGT
This sequence comes from Onychostoma macrolepis, assembly GCF_012432095.1. Taxonomy (NCBI): domain Eukaryota; kingdom Metazoa; phylum Chordata; class Actinopteri; order Cypriniformes; family Cyprinidae; genus Onychostoma; species Onychostoma macrolepis. Next base: position 26,076,984 of record NC_081157.1, on the reverse strand, counting down.
CTGACCATTTCTTATTGATTCATTTTTTATTCCAACATAAATCACAAACTATATCTTTAAAACATGTTGTTACCATAGGACCATGCCCCTATAAGAAAGTAATAGGAATTTTTAAGTAGTATTTTTCAGGATTTTAAAAAGGTTTTCACTACCATTCATCTAAAACAATGCAGGTAGAGTTTAGATAAATATTACATAACTTCTAAAAGAACTCTTTTTAGTAACATACTATTACTAATAATGGAATACATTTGTGATGCAGATACATTTATATTAATTATTTCTTATTAGCATTGATCAAATTGTATTAATTAACAACATTAGTAAAGTTTGTAAGTTAACTTTGATGTTGGCTTGAGAAAGCCTAGTCTAATCTAAAATAGCTAGATTTAAGATGGATTTTGAAGAGTCCTAACTCAAACATTTCGTTAATTTAGGTCAACAGATTTTTTTTGGAGTTTTGATCATCCATTTTAGGAAAACTGTAAGTAAGATTGTTTTAATTTTAACACCTCTCTAGATCAGGCATTTTTTATTATTCCACTGCCCTATATCTCACATTTGTAAACACAAATGTGTGTTCTGTGTGAATGTTTATTCTTAAAATACTAAATGATAATAATAGGATTAAATCCATGAACAAGGCTGTCAGTAAAGTATGGAGATAATAGGGCCAAATATTGGCCTATTAACTGGCTGGTGCATCTGTGGTCCATTTATCGGTCTGTAATATTCTTAAGAACCAAACCCTGCAGTAATTTCAGCTCATTCAGTAGGACCTTACTTGATTCTTTGAAGAATCTTATTTGATCCCATCAAAGTATTCATGTAACTCAGTTGCCTGATGGGAAGGATGCTTTCAGACTGGTTCCAAATTATAACTGAAATTCAATTCCTAATTCAATTTGATTTTAAACTAGTGATTATCAAAAACATTTAAAAGATGGGACTCGTCTTACCAAAGTCACTGGTGCAAACGGCCAGCAGGACCTCCGCATCTGTACAGGGTTGGCAGGGTGCTGTGGAGAGACGCAAAACAACAAAATCAGACTTAACACAGCCAACACTTGATAGTAAAGCAACAGTAAGAACATTAACATGTGCATAATACAGCATGTTGTTTTTCGAAATCTTTCTAACAAAAAACAGCACGCTGATCCATCTACACCCGCCACGTGGACTTTCAAAGACATAATTAATTTCTGCTGCAGATGGTTATTTATTGAGCGTAAAGAAGCCAACTTTATCATCACGGTTTGTCGGCTTCTAACCAAACAGAGATGTGGGGTGGCCTGCGAGAAAAAGCTCCTGATAAAAAAACAAAAAACACAACACACATCTGTAGTTGGTGGAAACATCTCGACCCTTCCCCCTCTAGAAAAACACTGACAAACACACACCGCGTCCTCACACCCCAACGCAAATGAGATCCAGCTGAGAAGAACTCCAACAAGGAGCAGAGACTGCAAGGACTAGTAGCTCTGGGTCCAAAACAAAAAAGAAACGTCCAGAGGAGCCCACGTTCCACCTGTGCTAACAATCTAGTGCGAGTCGAACACTTTGTACTATTTTACAACCCATAGCGACACATGACAAGAGACAAACACTTTTTTGCTTTCAGGTGGCCGCAGAGTCCTGTGACTGCTGTAAGGCAATCAGTGTAACCTAAACACTGGCAGCACAGTGTCGGCTTTGATCAGCACGTTTCTCTATCCAAATAAATCAGGTCACAGTCTCATGGCTCTGGGGTCATTACAGCCCCCACGTGCAGATATAATCCAGCACATTTGTCTGGAGGGTCTCAACACTCTCAGGCTTGCAGGGGCTGAGCGAGCGTCTGGTTGTTTCAGGTGGCTGGGTGGAGGAGTTTATGGGTATTTTACGGGTTTATGGGTAGCGGTCTGTGGGTCAGGGCAGGTGTGTCTGACAGGCAAAAGTTTAGCTGTCTATTAGTGCAAGTGGATTGAGGGGCTTTAAAAAAGGTTTCCAAAACTGTAACAACTACAGTAAATGTGAGTGTTGGTTGGCAGTCCAAAACTCATTGCCACAAGTGTTATGGGTGGGGACAAGGAATTGCAATGTGGTTGCTAAAGTATTTTGGTTTTTAGTTCATTGTGATGCAATTGTCAAAGGATATTCTGGTTCATACCTTGAAAACACAACAAAATTGTTGTAAAGTGAGTGTTGACTGGTGCCTGACACCCAGTCTACACTGGAAGCAAGTCACAAATAAGAATGACAAACAAGGGTCACAAAAAAAACGGTAATATTGTGAAAAATTATGACAATTTAAAATACATGTTCTCTATTATAATACACTTTAAAATGTAATTTATTCCTGTGCTATAAAGCTGAATTTTCAGACTCATTAATCCAGTCTTCAGTGTCACATGATCCTTCAGAAATCATTTCTTATTATTATCAATGTTGCAAACAGTTGTGCTGCTTTTCGGAAACAGTAATACATTTTTAGTTAAACTTTAAGATGTGGTTATTACAGCGTAATTACAGGTCTGTACAGGACGTAAAGAGGCAACAGTGTGTAAATACTATTAAATAATGCATCATTTAATATATACTGCATGATATGCATAATTTACTGTTATTATGGTCACACTTTATTTTAAGGTGCAATTTTTTTAAAGTGACTTTTGCCTCAAACTTCTAATTTGCTTATTAATAGTTAGTAAGGTAGTTGTTAAGTTTATGTATTGGGTAGGATTAGGGATGTAGAATATGCAGAATATGTGCTTTATAATAAACTGCCAATATGTTTATAATAGGTATGCTAATAAGCAACTAGGTAATAATGAGAATTGGTCCCTATACTGAAGTGTTACTGTTTTTACTATAGTAAATACATTCAAGATAAAATAAAAAGTGTAAACTGTAAATAAAGTGTTCCCCATTTTTTTTTTTTTTTTTTTTTTATGAATCCATTTTTTTCTTTGATGAAAAGAAAGTTTGAAAGAGTATAAAGTTCATTCTTTGATGAATACATACTGTCACTTTTGAACAATTTAAAGTGTCCTTGCCGAGTATGTATTAATTAACCATAACAAAACTAAATCACTCCCATTATAAATCTATGCACTGCTTGTGCATCAGCAATGGCTGTTTACAGTGTAGGCTGATAGACCGTTTAAATAATAGCAATCTAGATTTACTATTATCACCGTAGACTGGGCTCTACCATGGAAAGTGGGCAAAATAACTGATCTGTATCAAAACCCGATCTGCTGAACCTGACCCTTCGCATATGAGCGCAGTAGGTCATGTCTGTTGAGGAAACTGTGGGTGGAGGAGAGCGGACCAGAGGTCGGCCGTGTTGCAACACAAGAAACGTCGCACCACCAAGAGGTCACCAGAGGTCATCCAGGAATCAGCTTTGCAACAGCTGGCAAACGCCAAAGCTTCAAAGCGGGTGATCGTTCAGAACGCTAGGCCTGGCAGAGGTTTAATGTGAAGCGTTAACTGCTGCCACATCCTGAACGCTAAAGCCGCGCTTAAAGTGCAGATGGGTTTTTTCAAAAGCTTTGTGGCGGATCACATGCAAAAGTTGAAACGGAACCGCAGGAATGGGCTGGCATCTGAGTCAGCAGCCCTCACTGCCCCGAATTAATGCAACGCTGCTGGGATCACAACCACTTCACACGCTGGCAGGGCAAAAGGGGGAAGATAGTGTCCCCTGCTACATCTGGTCCCTCTGCATTCCATGCTAATGGAGAAAAGATTCATATGCCACTTTGCCTGTATCCCAACCACTTCAGAGAGGCGGAACGAAAATTAATGAAGAAAAAAAGTGAGGGAGGGGAAGCCAGAGAGACCGGGGAAAAGAGGAAGAGGAAGGGAGTAGGGAAAAAAGATGGAGATAATATGTCCTCCCAACAGCTGGTCTAAGACACATTCCACAGTGATGGAAAGCAACTCAATTCCAGCACCGCAGGTCAACATTCATGAGGTGAACGCAAAAAAAAACACGAGCTCGGAAAAAGGAAAACGGGTCAGTTTACAGATCTGCCCGCTCAGATCACTGAAATCACAAACGGACACTGACATCACGGGCCACATCAAACCACACGTTAATGCCACACTGTCCCAAAACACGGAAACTGTTTAAAAGTTTCTCTGCTTTATACTATATCCATGCCAGCAAAATACAGCTGTTTATCAGAGTCAGATTTACATGGCAGTTATGCATTCATACCCCCCTGAGGTGAGGGAAACACACTGAACAACACTTTTGCTTTGTTTGGGAGAGGAAAAGCAGACTTGTTATATGATGTATCTACACTGCTTCAGGCTCTTCAGCTCTTCAGTTTTGGCAGGTGCACTGCTTGAAATTTAGTTTCTGAAAGGAGGCTGAATGTTTCACATGTTTTGCCGGTGTAAAACGCTTGTGACGTCCCGTTGTGAGACTTACTCCACACGTCCTGAAAAACACAGTCGGTATTTATCGCACGGAAAACAAGGTTCAAATCAGTATCACTTTCCAGAGCAAATACGAGCACAGATCCACCATCTCAGCATCACAGAGGGGAGGACGTTTCCTGAGGTAAAGATATCATCTGTTGCTGGGCATGAAAACATTGGCTCCGGATCGCATACTTTTTAAAATAAACAAACCCTCAGTATTGCGTGCATTAATAACCGTGTACCCAAGAACCCTGGAGTCACAGAAATTTAATAATGCTTTTTGCTGAAAGCAGCAATTATTGTTGGAATTCAACAGAAAGGAAGGGTACATAAAATGAAAACTTTTATTCAGCAAGGATGGATTAAGGATATTTTTAAAGATTTCTATTTCAAATATTTCACATCAAAAAAAATGTATTGTGGTTTTAAACGATGATAAGAAATGTTTCTTGAGCAGTAAATCCGCATATTTAAATGATTTCTGAAGGATCATGAGACACGGAAGACTGGAGTAATAGTAATTGTAATAATATTTCACAATATTACTGTTTTACTGTATTTTTGATCAAATAAATGAAGACTTGGTGAGCATCTTTCATAAACATTTGCAAAATCTTACTGTTCTTGAAATAATCCAGGAAATAATAATCATTTGATTTTTAGTCGATGTGGGATAGCTTTGAGACCATTTTCTGTTTTACATATTACCAAATTCTACTCTACTCCTTAAATTTGGCAAAAAAACACGTACATTTCTGTTTCAGGAAATACATCACATGAAAGAAAACTGTGCTTGTCAAGTAAGTCTTTAAAGATCAAGAGAACCTCATACCAGATAATGACTGTGGATCTGCTCCTGGTCTGTGGTTGACCAACTCGTACTGGAAGGCTGTGATTTTTCGGCTGATGTCCCTTTGAGGCACTGCCTCGATGAAAAGCGCCCCGTCCTGGATGCTGAAACAGTGCACTCTCCCCTCGGCCTGATCTTCCTCACGAAGGAGCAACCGCAGTTTGCCCAGCCGGTCCAGGTAGATGTGGGTCCCGCTGGACTCTTTAGAGGGCTTGATGCAGATGGAGAGAAGAGACGCCGCTGGGGACAGTGTGTTTGGCCGCAGGTTGACGATGATGGCCCCTGTGGGGTAAAGCCACTCCAGGAACCCCTGGGCACAGCGGAGATACACCTGTTCCACATCCCGAGTGTGTCCCTCATGGGTCAGCCCACTACAAGACAGAAGAAAGGAGATATAAACTCTGTTCCAGAACCTACTCTACTTTATATGGCAGAATCCTACTGAAACTGAATCTCGTAAGTAAATAAACTGAAAATAAACCAAAACACTCTATAGGCAGCAGGGTGATGGGCAAAATACATGACAATACACAATTTTGTAACATTTTACAATAAGGTTTTATTTGTAAGCATTAGTTTACTTCATTAGTTAACATGAACTTAATGAAAAATACAGCATGTAAAAATTTTAGTCAATGTTAATTTCAACATTTAAGAATACATTTTTAAAAGTTTTATTTGTGAACATTAATGCACTGTGAACTAACATGAACATTTATATTTTCACTAAATAGCATTTCTAATGCATTTATTAATGCAAACAAGTGAGACCTTCTTGTTAAGCTTTAACCAAAATTTAATGACATCTGTAAAACTGCTTTAAATTAAATAAGTTAACTATGCAGATAAGCATTTAACATATTTAACACAATATTTATTTGAAAATATTTATACAAAATATTTGCCATCTTGGATTTGGAACAAATACAAACAAGTAGATTAGTGGCTGAATGATACATATTTTTTTGTTAATGGCTCAACATTATAGGGTACAAGGTGTCCAATGGCTGATATAAAGTCAATGAATATGATAAATCACACCACTTAATATAAAGTAAATAACAAGCATAGCGGTTTCTAAAATTCTAATTACATTTCTTTACATAATATTTACTAAAATAACTTGAAATAAACACTCTTAATAAATAAGTAAAATAATAAAAATAATAAACAGATTTATACGTAAAATAGCAAGTTCTTCCATGATTTCAAAAATAAAAGAAATTTCTTTTAACATAAGCCTGTAGCTAAAATTCACCCTAACTACATTCTAAAAACATACTATTGATCTTATTGTGAATCCCACATCTCAACATCCAATCATCAACCGACGGATAGTAACAAGTCCCTCCCTGCCCTACATTTGCTTTTTTTCACAATAATCTGTTACACTCTGATGCACATACGAATAGAAAAGTCTAAGGCTACATCTGTTTAATCAACTTTAAAACCATGAGTTGGCACTGATGGCCTTGTGGTTTGTGCATCGACATTTAGCGCAACTGCGCCTCCAGCAACCAGAGTTCGATTCGAGATCCTTTGCCGATCCCACTTTCCTCTCTCTCCCTATGCTTTCCTGTCAATTCTCAACTGTCCTATCAAAATAAAAGGCATAAAAAACCCAACAATTTATTGAAAAAAACCCCAAAAACAACTGTACTCAAAAATTTAAGAAATCTGTGCAATCTGTTGAATCAGAATCAGCGAATGCTGATTTAAAATACTGAAGACATTGAGTTTTCAACACTGTCAATTAAGGTCCCAATTATGACACTTATTAGCCAAACATGATATGATATATAAGCCATGGCAATATAATGTTCAACCACTAGAGCAGCAGACTATCTCAAAATGGTTGAAAATATGGGCCACTATATCAATCTAACACTGGTAAAACGGTCTATTTTTAATCAGATTAGTCTATTTCTTTTTTTTAGTCTGGATGAAATACAGTTATAATCCATGTTTCTCTTGACTTCGTCTTCCATCCTGGAGGAGTTTTGTTCACTAAGCGCAGTCATTCTGGGATTGGCTTATCCGTGAATTCAGCCAAAACAAACGATTTCAAAAGGCAGCATAATTTTGCTGGCTACTGTCTGGAAGCAATTGTATGATGCCTCAAAACACTAGAAAGGAAATAGTAGGCCGTTCACTAGGATTTGGAATGGAGAAGTCGTCAAACATCAAACACTGTGATGTATTACTCACCAAATTCTGACATCCAGTTATAGCTGGTTAACTTTCACAAATAACTACTTACAGGCCTTAGATTAAACAAAGCAAAACCAAACGGTTTTGAAGCAAATGACGGGTAATCCCCCAAATAATGATGGTTGGATCTTCAGTCAGCTTTAGTTTAGTGGCCTTTTACGTGCGACACAGCAAAAGGAAACTTCAAACATTAGGGTGATTGTTCCGAACAGTCTGTGCCTGAGTCGAGTCCAAAGCTGAAGCTCATATGAAAGAAAAGCTTTTCTCAGAGCAAGAAGAATGAAGTTAATGTCTTTTCACACAAGGTGTTAAGACCCACGCGCGAGGCTTGCTGCATGACCCGTCACGTGCAAGCATGCGCACACACATACACATTAACCGTCTCTCATTTTTCTTCTCTCCTTTCCAACGTTTTGGCAAGATCCAGCGCTGGCATCCTGCCGTGGGTAGGATTTTTGAAACGCAAGTCAATGGTTCCTTGGACACACAGGCCTCTCTGCAGACAAGTGCAGAGACAGTAGCCGAACCCGGAGCATGCAAGTGCAAATGCAGGTCACGCAGCGAACCTCCCCTCGCTTTCAACTCCTCAAAAAGACGAGGAGCTGCATGTCCGGGCAGCAATCCTGCCACTGTCCACCGGCCGCACAAAAGACTCTCTCCGCTACTTTTAGACATCATCTGCGGTTCTGTGCCTTGAGTTTGCGGCCCACTGTCAGTTGGGCAGAAAATGAGCCATCTGCTTCTGAAGCCTCCAGCGGTTCTTCAATCAGAGATGAATGTAGGCCTGCTGCAAGACCCCAGATTAAACTCTCACCAAAATGAGAGGTGAGGACCAAAACTCCTGCGGAGCCTGGGGTGACACATGTGCAGAGCAGACTCGCAAGCTGCCGTGTCCTCATTTATAACGGCTCCTCTTTAATTAAGAGCATTTGAAATTCAGCTCTGCTGTAATAAGAGGCTGAACTCAGGCCTGGCAAATCAACACCAGATTATGGCTGCACAGTCAGAGTACAGTTTCAGCTTTATTATTGTAAAACGACTTCACAGAAACCCTGAATATGTAATGTTGAAGGAATTTTTGTTTTGTTTTTTGAAGGAAGGGAGCTATTGTTGAGGAATATTAACAAATGTTGTTATGAGATGAAGGTATGTGGTGGGGAAATCTGTAGCGTGAACTAATCTCATTAGTTAAAGATTTATCACCAGCCCAGATAAATTCAAAACGTCTTTTACATCTAGCTACACACTGAGCTCGAAGGATTTAAAAGCCATCTTGACAATATTATTATTATAGAAAGTCACTAAATGCTTCTAGAAAAATGCAGTGCAAGATTATGTGTAATAGCTTATTAACTCAGGCAAAGTTAAAACGCCTTTAAACAAACAATAGAGTGATTTCATGTTACACACATTAGGGATTAATATGGGTTTGGTCAAACCAGTGAGCAGAAATGAAATCACAGATCAAATCGTTTCTGATTTCAGGTTATGCCAGCAGCAATTAAGACAATTAAATGTGAGTACAAAATAAATAAATAAATAAATACATACACAGATACTATTAAGACCAAGAGAATAATTGAAAAAAAATAAGAATATAATAATAAAATGTAATGTTAATTAATTGAGACAGGTGCTACAACCACTCATAACAATCACTCCTAACAGGCCACCAAAATAACTGGGCCTTACACTAATAATAAATACTACTACTACACTCATAAACATAACCAGTGCTCATAACACTATTAGTGCTCATACTGAGCCTAAAAATAATAAAAGTACTAATAATATTACATTTTATTTAATGTTATTATTATAATTATTTTAGTATCAAAACGTTTATGTTTTTACCTTACAACATCAATATAACTGATCAACAGATTTAGTTAAATCTCTAAATACAGTTTACTAAAGTTACATTTAATATCCATTAACAAACGAGTAATACCTGAATAATCTAAATGTTTAAAGAGCGTCTCACCTTCCCCTCCAGCTGCACTGGTCGCTTGAGTACTGGGAGCGTGCAATCCGACACAGAAGCACAACCGACAGCAAATACGCCAAGAACGGCGAGAGCATGTTTGTCCCACCGCTGTCCACTTCTCCCCCAGCGCGATACTATAGCTCTGCTCTGTATGGAATAGGTACGGTATGGAATAAAACAGTCCAGCGTCCGTGTATTCTTCACTACATGGTGTTTTTCTTCAGTATCGGTTCACTTTCTAGCCCGTAATTTACTCAAGAAGCGCAACTAACGCCGAAAGTCTGAGACGCGCGTTGGCTGGCTCACTCCATGTCGAGCTCTGAGTAGCTCTGAGAAACAGCGCTCTCCTCGAGTGAAGACGGCGGTGAAGAGCTGAGGAATCCGAGCTGAGCCGCTCGCTGAACTTTGAAGAGCGCGCATGCGCAGACAGCTGCAGCGCTTTACTCCACTGGAGGAGCGTTCCTCAAGAGTTCAATGAGCGGCTCCGCTCGGATTCCTCTGCGCGTCACCGCCAGCTGACTGACACAGGACGCATGCGCAAAAGAGCTCCAGACACGCAATCTGGCTGATTAAATTGGCTCATTTGTTCATTGAGACGTGCACTAATTTTACTTCCAACTGCTTCATTTACATTCTAATAATAGCCTATATATATATTTATTTTTTTAATGAAAAATGTGTTAAACTAGTATAAATAGTAAAGCCTATTTTGCAAGCATGTATTAAAGGGATAGTTCACCCAAAAATGAAAATTCTGTCATTAATTACTCACCCTGATGTTGTTCCAAACACGTAAGTCCTCCGTTCATCTCAGGACACAAATTAAGATATTTTTGATGGAATCTGAGAGCTCTCAGACCCTCCATAGACAGCAAAGGTCCCTACACGATCAAGGTCCAGAAACATAGCAAGGAGAACGGTAAAATAGTCCATGTGACATCAGGGGTTCAACCGTAAATTTACGAAGCTACGAGAATACTTTTTGTGCGCAAAAGAAAAAAACCAAAAAAACACTTTATTAAAATTCATCTCCTCCACGTCACCGTAGCGCCATTTTGGAGAATATCCACTGGACGCAAACTGCGTAGGCTCTTCTGTGTTAGCTGCATACCGGATGCAATGTTTTCATTCCAATCAAAGCATAACTATACGTAGAAGACGTATCTGTGCGGTGTGGCTGACACAAGAGCGTACGGAGTTTGCGTCCAGCGAATATTCTCCAAAATGGCGCTACACTGACATAGAGGAGACGAACTGTTGAATAAAGTCATTATTATTGTTTTCTTTGCGCACAAAAAGTATTCTCGTAGCTTCGTAAAATTACAGTTGAACCCCTGATGTCACATGGATTATTTTACCGTTCTCCTTGCTATGTTTCTGGACCTTGATCGTGTAGGGACCCTTGCTGTCTATGGAGGGTCTGAGAGCTCTCAGATTCCATCAAAAATATCTTAATTTGTGTCCCGGAGATGAACGGAGGACTTACGTGTTTGAAACAACATCGGGGTGAGTAATTAATGACAGAATTTTCATTTTTGGGTGAACTACCCCTTTAATAGCCGAAAGAGGCTATTTACACTAAGTTCAAATAGCAATGGATTCTATTTACACTTTGTTAAAATAGCAGGATTGTCTGCTATTTATACTACTTATTGAAAATAGTGGCAATTATCTGCACCTCAGTATTGTAGTACATTATAAAACAGTATGCAATAATAATGTATTGAGTGTAAATTAAATTTTAATTCAAATTATTAAATGGATTTCACCTTATAGGACAATAAATCCCTATAGACTTGAACCCAGGTCGATCAGGTCAAAAATGACTTCACCACTGAAGCTGATGTTTGACAGTCGTCTTTTGTAGTGTTCACCACCCCAATCACACTTTGGTGGGCAGAGTTAGTGTACATAGCCTCTGCCAACAAGACAGGTTATTTGCACTTAATGTAAACAGACACTCCTGCAAATATATATATTTTTAAATATATACATATATGTGCGTGTGCATTTATATATACTGAAGGAGTGGATGCCCAGCTGCCAGATCCTTCATATTGATATTAATTATATTATTACATTATTTCTTGTTTGACTATTAATGAAGTTATGGCAAGAGTGAAATGTGTAACATTATGTGCGCTTAAGAGATATTAAAGAATCCTGCTTTATTCTGTACTTCCAGAGAGTCTAAGATGATGACTTTAATTCCATACTGATAAAATTCTAGCTAGGGCTTGGCGGCCTTGAAGTTCTGATAAGTGCTCTGTGTGTGTGTGTGTGTGTGTGTGTGTGTGCTGGTAGCTCTCTCTCTGTGTCAGAAGAATGTCTCTGCCAGTTGTCGCCATCCTGACCAAAAATAGGTATCTGGAAGACACCTATCTTGTATGATCCCTGATCGCTGACGTCTGCCCAATCAGATGGAGATATGCTTGAAGCGTTTACATCCATATGTAGAAATTGTCTAAGTTTATCTAGGTTTTAGAACCAATTACAATTTTTCTGACTGATGTATTGACGCAATTAGCATCCCCTGTTAGGGTATAATTACTGTTTTTTTCTGTAATGTAAGCAGAGCGGCCTACGAACTCGATTGCGAGTCTTGAAGCTGACTTCTGCTGATGAAACTGCAAACTATCTTCTTCAGTAAATTTTCTTCATTTTTTTTATCGAATCTTTGACTGCTGGTCTTCATTCAACACATCTGGTCCGAGGGTCTTTACTGTAAATTTCCCCTACAAAACATAATAAATATACACATATATTATGTAAACGCAAACTTTTATTTTGGATCCGATTAATCGCGATTAATCCTTTGGCAGCACTAAAATAAAATGGAATTTGGAACATGATTATAATAAGAAGAACTGAAATATTGTAACAGACAGCTCTATGAAGAAAAGGCAGTTTGCTAAGATAATTGTGTGTAATTAAACAAACCTCTTACCCTCAGTAAGGCGTGTAAACATTACCATTTGTGCTATAAACTTGAATGATGACTCAAAGCATGTGGTTTTATGAGGAGGTGCATTTTCATTTCTAATCCAGTTTACAATTTTCACCTGATGGTTGATAAAATAGGCATAAAAATTGCTCAGACTTGCGTGAAGTAGCAACATGTAGCATCCAGAATATCAGAGACTTGGCTCTTTTGACTTGGGTCAGACACAACACTCAAAACACACTAGCATTTTGGCAAAAACTGATACTTCTTCAGAAAATGTGAATGAAATGCGATACTCTATTCTTCCGACATCTTCAAGTGTGTTCAAGAAACCCGCTAGACAGGAGAGACTAGAGGTGTCAGAGACAGTTATTTAACACTGGTTTCACAACACGTGATTAAGAGCAGTTTGTGACCGTACTTGTTTTGATACAGACATACTGCTGGCCTGCCGCTGTCTCTCGGGATAATGATACAGCTCCTCCTTAAACGAGAACAACGTGCTTGTCAGGACAAGCGAACCACGGCTCAGAGACACCTGCAGATGTTTTCCCTTATTATTCCCTCTCGTTCTGTCTTTTAAGAGACAACGAGCAGAACAGAGCTTCTATAAGAGAGCATATGTATATGTAAACAGTTCATACAGTATATACAGTAAATCTTAGGTTTCGTAATTCCCAAGGTACCTCAAAACAGCCCACATTTCTGACTTCTGATTGCTAGAACGGATTCTGTTTAGTGTGGGCGGACCTCGTTCTCTGTTTTGGCTAACTGTGCCCTTCTGTGTTTACATGAAGGGGGAAAAAAAATGAAAATGAAAATCTGTCATTGTTTATTCACCCTTATGTCATTGGAAACTAAAATCCTCTTATTTTTTTTCCATGGAATTCAAAAGGAGACATTTTGAATATTCTTCATGCAGCTCTTTTCCATGGAAAGACCAGTTCCACAGTTCCAAAACAATGCTGTTATTTTTTACTAGAACTATTAAAAATCTTATTTGTTAACTGAAATAAATACGAAATTAAATAAAATATTATGAAATTAAAAAATAAATAAATAAATGAAAATGTTGCCTTTGCACCTGGAAGTTTAACTACTATTACTAAAACTAAAACTGAAACAAAATAAATGTAAGCTAAATATATTAAATAATAATAATAATAATAATAAAAATGAAAAAAGCATTTCAAAACATCTTTTTATTAAATTTTTATTTTTTTTTCCTCTGTGGAACACAAGGGGTTTTTTGAAGAATGTTTCAACTGTTTTTAACTACACAACGGAAATTCCAAAAGCTCCAAAAATAACACAGTTAGAATTACATTAATTTGACTTAATATTAGTCTTCTGGCAAGATTCATTAATATAATAAACAGATTAAAATTTAAGCCTTTATTCACTCTCAGATCAAAACATTGAACACGGACACATACATAGACTACATCAAATATGGTATCGTGAATGTTTGGTCACATCACATATGAGAACCAAAAAAAAGTTTTGATAATAGCTGATTACACAGAAGAAAGAGAATCATACCGGTTTGGAACATAATGTCAGTCAATAACATCCAAATTTTTGATTTTAGGTGAAATTTTGCTCTATAATGTTTATCACTATGAGAGTGGAGATTTTGAGGGACACATTGACAGCCTGAAAACGCAAGAACCACATATCTAAACTAACAGGAGATTGAGAAGGAAAGAGCTAGAATTTTGGGCAGTCTGTTTTTGGTTTCTGAGTTATTGCCTAATTGCATGCAGGGATTGAGTCACTCTGAGCTGTTGCATGGCCAGTCCCTGATCTGAAAAACAAATGCAAAGTGGAGTTAACTGCGGTCAAGGTGTGTATGCGTGCGTGTGTGTGTGTGTGTGTGTGTGTGTTTGTGGGCAGGAACAAGGAAACCAGAGGATCAGGGAGAATTATGCATCATAGTATGACATCACTACTCAGTGGTTCACTTCTCCAAGTTACGAGAAACTTTTTTCTCACTTTGTAAATTGAGAACCAAGCCCTCACGGAGATAAACATACCAAAACAGTGAGGCAGGAAATGAACCAACCAGCTGTCCTGTTTAAGTGCGTTGCTCAGGGAAGATGGAGGGCAGGCTATTCTGTTGTTTCACAATGCCAGTAATCACAGTAAATGTCAACCAGACAAGTGCGTTTGATAAAATGCTGCTATGAGAGAAGTGCTCTTACAAACAGGGACTGAAGATATGCATACTTATCATATTTCTGGCACCTGTACAGTATGTATAAACCAGATACCTTGCATTCTTCAGTATGTTTCAAAAACAAATGTTCATCTCTCTGAAAATGAAAGACAAAGTGTATTGAAACTTATTGGTCGAGCGCAGACCTGAAGTGTAGTGCAACATAGCAGCCAAAACACATTTCAACACTGTGACTGCTGAAGTGTCAATCATCACTTTGGTTGTTTTTGCTTCTGGTAAAACTGCCATTCATTCAGGCATATGTTCAGATCGATGCTTGTGTGTTTTTGCCAGGACTGATAAGCTTCAAGAAACAGTTCAACCAGAAATGAATAATCTGTCATCATTTACTAACACTCAAGTCATTGCAAACCCACATAACTTGATTTTTTTTTAGTGCACTTATATTGAATGTGCATCTGTAATGTACTTCAAGTCTTAAAAGTTTATTATAAATACATATTATTTAAACAAAAGGTTTAAATTATGTTTTATTAACATCCAGCAGTACACGTTAACCATATTTCAAAGACAATACAAGAAATGATGAAATTACATATAAAAATGTACTTAAGTCTTACTTAAGCACTATAAAGTTCAGCTAATTGCATTTAATATCAATTTTATCTATACTGTAATTGCAATTCTATAATTGTAATATAATTCCAAACATTACATTTAGTTCAAACTTAAGTAAATTCTAAATATTAAAGTATAATATAAGTATGCTTTTTCCACAAGGAGTGAATGAGGACTGAGGATTTTAAACTACAAGAAGTACAATAAAGCGCTAAAAGTAGTCCATAACTATTCCAAGTTTTTTGAAGCTGATTGAGGAAAAGACCAAAATGTTGTTGAATTTGAGAATCTCATCTGATAGAAATTTGTGGTCAAATTATTATTAGATTAACTGATTCATTAAAAGGATAGTTAACCCAAAAATGGAAATTCGGTCATTAATTACTCACCTTCATGTCGTCCCAAATCCGTAAGACCTTCGCTCATCTTCGAAACACGAGATATTTGTGATGAAATCCGAGAGCTTTCTGACCCTCCATAGACAGCAATGCAACAGACACCTTCAATGCCCAGAAAGGTACAGTAGTAAGGACATCATTAAAATAATCCATGTGATATCAATGGTTCAACTGTAATTTTACAAAGGTACGAGAATACTTTTTGAAAGAAAACAAAAATAAAAACTCTATTCAACAATTTCTTCTCTTCAGTGTCAGTCTTCGACATGCATTCACGAGAGTACCACGATGCATGCGTGTGATGCTGCTGACACAGGAGCCGGCGTTCTGACGTAGAACTCGGATCTGCTGTGCCTCGTTTACAAGACTGACAGATTTACTAACAGCTTGCGCCAGCGCAAAATAATTTGTCAGGATTTACTAAAGTTGTGCAGTGAAGAATTAACGCTGAAAAGGCATGGACACAGTTATTTATTTTTGCACCTGACCTTATTGAATATGCATTTGTAGGAGTTTCCCTTTCAGACGCAAAATGTATGGGAGGAAAGTATTAAAATGAATCACGCAAAACGATTTACTAATGTTTGCGCTCGTAAAATTACTGGTATTTGTGCCATTATTTAACGCCAAAAAATGCATGTCTTAAAGCAGGCGGTAATTTGCGCTGCTCTTGGTACATTGTGCTGGTGATTATGGAAATGATCTGGCTTCATCTGTGTTTTTTAATGTGCACATTGTTAGTAATCACACGCAGAATTTTCCCCTCCCATCGGTGCTTTTATGGAATTCTAAAGCTAATTTGCCCTGTGCAGTAAATCCGGCCCTTGGTGTTTTCTTAATGCAAAGCCATAGCATCAGGTCCTCTTTGAAACTCTCTCCATTCACTTTAATAGCAAAAATTCTCCTTTTGCGTTCCAATGAAAAAAGAAGGTCACATGGGTCTGGAACGACATGAGGGTGAGTAAATAATACAAGAATGTTCATTTTGGATGAACTAACCCTTTAAAGAATGCAAGTAACTGCAAAGTTTCTATGGGAACATTAGTCAATGCAAACTCAAAAGATACATTGTACGCGCCTAGGATGACATTTTGCATGCGAATGTGTGCACTGCGCATTACTCAGCCTGCTGCGCTGTATCAGCCCTTTTAATGCTTTCAAGCTGTGAGTCAGTCAGCCATCAGCGAGCTCATACCTCACTCCCACTCCTTTCCATAAATCTCCACCATCCCTCACCCCAAAACCCTCTCCGGAGGAACTTTCTGACAAAGAGAGACTCACCCTAGCAGGTGTAAGATTATTGTTTTATGATGCCGAAGCCACATTAGTTACTCTCATCATAGTTTCGCACAGTTTAATAGTGAAAATATAGAATTTAGTGTAGCCCATTCTATAGCTCATTCCTTTAAAAGGGTTTTTAAAGATTATGACTAAATTCCAGGTAGTGGTTTTTGTTTTGTTCCAGATAATTTGTGATTTTTGAGAAACAACGCTACATTAGTAACAGCTGGGTGTGGGCGGGAGCTTCACTAATAGCTGTTGTCATAGAAATAGCATTAGTAATCTTGGTTTGACTCATCATCTTTAGGAGGGGCCCTTCCTCTTTTCAGATCAGTATCGCTGGACTGATTTTGATATGGCCCCTGTGGTGAAGAAGCGGCCCCTCTTGGCCGGCATTCCAGCCCTGGTGTGGGAGGAGAGATCAGAATTTGCTTGCTGAAGACAATCATTTTAGATATGCTTGAACTGCGAAGTGGGCAGACCATAAAAAGCATCAACCATTGGAGCAGCTGATGGCAGTGGACAGGCGTGGAGATCATAGCGCGTGGGTGAACCCTTCAGTTCCTCATAAAGTCCCAGAAGCTTTTCCTGGCTTAACATGTAACACGCTTCTGTTTAAATTCAGCTTCATCTGCAGCACATCCACAATTTTTGAGATACAAGAGTTTTTGTTTTTCACAAAGGCATCGCCAAACTTCTGGTTTCAGTCTGTGACTTTGTTCCATGACTGTGACTTAAATACAGGCCAGCGATGAGTTCATTTGAAAAACCAAACTCCAAAGCAAATGTTTTCAAAAGATGCTTTGATCCGACACCACAGAATAAGTCTGATGGGAACTGGAAATGCTTTCATATTTTCTAAAGAAAAGCCATTGATAAACATAAAGAAACATAAACAGATCTATACGTTGGCCTGTATAGAGTGTCACGCAGTAGTGCATGAAGGAAATCCCAGAATGCATTGCAACTAGCTCAATGACAGATCGATCCAAGATGGTGCACGAAATATCAGTTATAAATATAATCAATATACCAAATAATAAGTAGAAGTATCGATTATAAATAGAAAATACAATAAAATATAATGAAAATTTACTATTTTACATTATATGTGCATGCAATAGGTGGTTATAATTATTATTGTCAGGGTTGGGTCAGAGAGACGAAGAGATGAGGATCTATATACAGAAATGTAATTTTTTTTTAAATAATAAAAAAAGTGTGATAAATGTAATGGCTTTACAAAGTAAAAACAACTCCCTAGCTCCCAAGATTGTGAATCAGTATATCGTCTACACGAATCCGGTCACTTTTTCAGTATTTTACATTTTACTCCCTTTTCTTTGTAGATGTGTATATGTGATGTGTGTGTAATGATGCTCTGTTTTTGGTTTCAGGGTGACTTTTTGACATTCTGTCAAGGGTCTACAGATGAAAAATAGGCTTTTTGGCTAATTCTGGCACATTTACAGTCATGTTTATTAACGTGCATTGCCCCTGTGAACAAATAAACAAATAAAACAAACACTGGTAAGTACCCTGCTCACTGCACATTGGGACAGTGATTACTCTGGCGACATGACTACATACAACGTCAACGGACAACATTGTAGAATGTCACCGTTGGAATGAATCAAAAACAGGCAGGACCAACTGACCCTTCACAAAGACCCAGCCCCCCCTTCGTTGTTAACTAGGTCCTACAAGCCATGCTGTTCTCATGCCACACATCATGTTCTCACGCACTGAAAAATACATTGTGGAGCAAAGAGGAAAATGACAACACACCTACAGACAAGACACAGCAAGTTACTTTTGGTATTTAACAAAATCTCAGCTTTCAAATTTTGTCATTTTTTAAACAAACTGTACTGATTTTCTTTAATGTGTCGTGACAGATCACTGTAGCGCCTCAGTTCAAGTGTGAAGTGAAGCGATCATCTCTTCCTCTTTGCTAGTTATAGCACAAAATAAACATGAATGAACATCAGAAGGTATCTTGTTTCAACTGCGGAAAGACGTCAATACACTTTTTTCAAGTTCAAGTCCACTGACGTAAATCTGCTCAACAGTCTGGTTTATTTGTGGGACAAAAATGGCAGATTCAGCGTTATGATTGGTCAGATCACCTGTCAATCAAACTCCCTGTGAAGGGTCAATTTCTTTTTGATATTATTTTTTATTTTCTTTAAACACATTGTTCTGTTACATGCCCTTACAACATTTCAGATGAATATTAATTATAAATGTTAGCTAGATGTGTTCACTACCTGCTAGCGATGTGTGTTGATGCTGAAATATATTTGTCTTTTCAAATCTTCTCTCATGTGTCATTATAATTATTGAGCTGGCTTGTGTTTCATGTTTCGTGCTTCAGAAATGTGACGCAATTTCCAGTAAGGGAGCATAGTGAGCATCGATGCTCCCTATTTTTGCGGTGCATTGTGGGATTTTTCAGGGAGCAAAAGTTCCATAGCTCTGGAAGGATTTCTTGATTGAGACTCCCTAATCAGTGCCCTGACTACTGAACTGGGAGCTGATTAAGATGCACCCTATGACTCAGGAAAATGAAGAAACACAAACAAAAAAATTATAACAGAACATACATGTGACAGTTAAAGAATCACATTGTTATCTTAGCAAAATGCTAATGCTAAACTCCAGCAACTCCAATGCTGCCTAGACTTTTCTAGATCCATCATTTAGGGGCTATTCACACAAAAGTCTGTTTGTTTAAATGACAACAACATTTTGGGGCCTGAAAATGTAAACTTTTGAAAACAATACCGTTATTATCTCTGTGTAAACACAAATTTGTGATATCATTTGCATACGTATTACCTGTTCAGTCTATAGGTATGTGCAAATAAAAGAAAATGCATATGTGTGTATGCGCGTAGTGTTTCTTTATAAAGTGAAATTGCCAACTGCAGCTTATTTCGTCGTTTTCGTGGATCCATGTAAACAGATATTTTTTGACAATGCTGTACACAAAACTTTTCAAAAAGGCAAATGATCATCGTTGCCATGGTAATATACCCTGAAGCATGAGATGCTAGGTAGTAATAAAGTTAAATCACAAGGTCTAGAGATGCAAATTTAAAACGCTGAACTTCTTTTAACTTGGGGGCTGCTTTTTAGAACACTGTGTCATTCGCAAGATGCTGCAAAAGATGCAAGCACAACATTTAAACATGTCTGTCTAGAAGAGCATGTTTACATAGAAAAACTATAGGAAAGCAATGGAAAAACACATTCTGTGTGAATGGCCATTAGTTAGTTAACTAGCAGTAGAGAACAAAATGTATTTAGATATATTCTGGTTGTCAAATGGTAGTGGATCATATTCATAATCATACCATGTGGTTAAAAAGAGGGGTATAAACAATATCCTATTGCTGAGCTTTGTTTTTTAGTACAGTGTTCTTCATAAAAACATGCTTTAGTATTTCTCCCACAGTATTAATAAATCAGTACACATACTATAGTAAATTCATAGCTAGTTTTGTATTTACTATGATTTTACTACGAAATCATAGTGCATTTTGTGGTTACTATGGTTTTACTACAAAAACAGTTAAACCATGCGTACTTTAGTAAAACCATGATTTGGTAACACTTTTGATTATCGAACACATGTAAATATTTTCCCTAAATAAACTCTTAATTTGCTGCTTATTAGTTAATAAAGATGTTAAGTTTGGGTATGGGGTGGATAAAGGGATCAAGGATATGGTCATGCAATAAGGCATTAATATGTGCTTTATAAGTACTAACAAACATCCAATATGCTAGTAATATGCATGCTAGTAAGCAACTAGTGAGAAATTGTCCTTAAAACAAAGTGTTATCGTTAGTTTTTGTAAGGGTTTGCTAGAACACATGTGCAAGTGAGAGAAATTGACTTCATACATCCACTAAAAATCACCAAAACACCATCTGATTAAAAGTCATATCAAAGGTGGCTCAGAAAAGTGCATAAACGTCTGCATGCTCTTTCTCAACTGGTTTTACATGCTTTCTGTAACTGCGTTCCAAGAGCGGATGACAGATAAACACACACATACAAATACTGTTTCTGGAGAACAGTGATTTCATTGTGCGCATGTTTCATTCAGAGGAACTGTAAACAAATGATTTAGATCACAACCAGGACTTGGCGCTCTGGGCCTTTGTATTTCCCCCGAAAGCTTTCGAGACTGTTTACCAGGATGTCAACTTTACCTATAAAACTTTATGACTTTATTAGAGTCAAAAATCAGTTCAGTTACTGGAGCAGTATGTAAAACATTAACCACTGTAAAAATGTTACGCTGGTTGTTTTCATCGACTACACCATCAGATATGTGCATTTGTATTCTCCTGGGACATCAACAGACGCACATTGACTTCAGGGTCAAAGGTTATCATAATTCATTGAGGCGGCCCTGCCTTTGTGTAGTCTTTGGATTCAAACAATTGATCTCCTGTTTCAAAGATTGTGCTCTGCGCTGCTTGAGGACTGGCCGTGAGCCTGCTGCTGTTTTACAGGTGGGTGGACACCTGTTTCATTCATTCCACTCAGAAAAGGGTGACGACAGCTCTGAGTAAATACCTGGCGCTGAGTCGCGATGAGCGTCTGTTTGCGCATAAAAAAAAAAACATCAGTGATCTATGAAATGAAACTTGATCTCACTGTGTGATATTTCAGAATTACATTCGTTTAAGGGAAAGGGGAGGAAGCAGCATTGCTCAACCAAAGGTCAACTAAATCAAGTTCAAAGATTCACTTCAGCTTTCTGTTTTCGAAATGAATTGCTAATTCAGTGTTTCATTAACACTGCTCCTTATTCATTTTTGTTCTCTGCTTTTTATTTATTTATTTATTTTTTGTTTTATTTTTTTCTTAGTGAATTTCTTTAGGGACATACATGTCACTGTTTTAAGTCCTGGTGGGGCTTAATTTTTAAAAAATTTGTTTTAACTGATTCAGAATTTTATTAAGAGGGGAAAAGGTAGGCACATAATTAATTACATTAGATTTTTTTTTTTTTTTTTTTTTTTTTTTTTTTTTTTATTATTTATTTTATTTTAAATTGCTTTTAGTAAATAGTGTTAAGAAAATGTCAGCCAGTTTCTAAAGCAGGGTATATTTTTATTTTAAACAAATAAAATAAAAATATGAAATGTATTCCTAAGTAATACTTAAACAGTGACAAGTTACTCTAGCCCTAAAGCAGGCAACGTGTACCACGAGATACATACTCTTTAGTCTCTTGTAGGAGGCACGAAGAAGAATTTTTCATCCAATACTGTTATCATTATCATAGTTGAGGTTGTTTGGAGTATGGGGTCACATGGCTTGGTTCAAATTTTCTGTGCTTATTTTGTCAGTTTGACCTAAAGCCAACACGTCCGCCCATGGGGCTGGACATTCAGAAAATGTAGAAAGTAGGCATATATTAATCTTACTTTTTTCAGCAAAAAAATGCAATACGACTATTAGTATTAATTCTGAACATTGTCTTGAGATGTTGAAAAAGAAAATTAAGTCATATGTTGTCCGTGTTGTTTTTTATCACATTTTGAAATATGCGTATCTCCTGAGATCCGTAGGGTATAAAAAAAGGATTATCCTCAGTATTGACAATGAATGGTGTCACAAGGTAAATTGAATTCTGGGGTGGTATGGGGTGGTATGTGTGTGAGGGGTTGGGTGGGGTGGGGTGTTTTGAAGGGGGTTTGGCGTTTCCCATTGGTGGTTATGGGGGGGTGGGGGGCATTTCATAAACGCATCAAGGAGAGCAGATCCCCATCAGTAGAAATCGCATTCCAGGGCCAGAGGCCCTTAGGGAAGAGCCTTATAGGCCTTCCTGACCTCTAGGCCCCCTGTACACAGTCCCCCTTTCTATTTATTTTGAAGATGCAATTTTGATTAAATTGTGCAAATGTTAATATTTGCGTGTAAAACGGATAATATTACATTTAGTTGACTACATCTTTGCATTTTTAACTAGATTTTTCTCTTGCAGGGTTTCACACAGCTCATTTTATGGTAGAACAGGGGTGTCCAACCCTGCTCTTATAGGGCTACCATCCTGCAGTGTTTAGCTCCAACCCTGATCAAACACATCTGAAAAATGTAATTAAAGTCTTCAGGATTACATAAAAAATTACATCATATGATTGTTTAGGGATGGCGCTAAACTGTGCAGGACAGTGGACCTCAAGGGTTAGAATTGCCCACCCCTGAGGATAAAGATGAGAATACAAAAAATATCTATGCCTCAATTTTAGGACACTTAGACATGTCATACATGCAGCATATTTTGAATAATCCATATTTGTTTGCATTAAATAAATCATAGAATTATTGATGACTTAGGCTGTTTTTTATACCCTAAACAGGTAACGTGACCTGGGAGATACAACTCGTAAAATCCAAAATAAATTTTTTAATATTAGATGATATTTTACTTGAGTCCAGATGATATAAAAAAGTGACATGAAATGATTTTTTGCTGATCATTTTCCACTCTTGCCTGTTTTAGGGCTAGTTTTAGTTTTAATGATAATATCAAATTAATTGACGTTGAATGCATGTTATTAATAATCCTCCCTCCCAAAACACAAGTTAATTTAAAATATTAAGCATTATGTATAAGGTTGGAAACACCCATTGTTGCTAATAATAACACTGACAAATCAATCAGAATGTAAATATTATTTTGAAATAACTTCTGTTGGGAAACTATGTTCTGATTGCTGTTCAAAAATGATGAAAAACACTATGTATCTGTTACATTAAGCATCTATTAAAACAGACACTGTATATACAACTAAACTGTCTGTACTTCCTTGCCTTTGCATATGAATAGTTTTCCCTCACAAAAAAAGATCATATGTTTCTTATACACTAAACACAATAAAATCTGCTTTTGGTTTCAATTGACTAGTGTTGATTTCTTAAACAGATTTGTCATTTCAATTGGACTATCACTGTATTTTACATTAATATGCACCACAAATATCTCATTCGAGATAAAATATTTGGTTTTTGATCCACATTTCAACATAAGCAAAAAATCCCACGGGTGCTGAAAGTAACGGCACATTTCATGGAAATGCCATGTACTAAAATAAATACGCAGAGACAGAATCAGTCAGCAGTGAACTGAGAAGAGACATTCTTTGAGTTTTATAGGTTTTTCAGAATTCTTCAGACCTGATCAGCTTTAGATTGAATATGACCACATTTCTGTATCATTTCATGTCTTGGCATCAGAAAGAGAGTTTGTCTTTCTGGTGAAATGGATTGAGCGAATACCCAGAAAAAGTTGGCCCAATTGCTGCCAAGCTCTTGCAAAATACTTAATTTGTCCCACAGAAAAACAAGTGAGACTTGCCAAGGCCTGGGCCATTACATATCACAGTGACAAACACATAACCTGTAGAGACAGTACGGGAGAGGCTTTGTCATGAAGAGGACCTGTGCCAAAACAGCCCTGATAAAAAAAAAATAAGCCATTTTGAGTTCCCTGCGTACAGTTAAAAGAGCAGAAAATGGCTTCCAAACTGCTCTGTGTGTGTGGACCGGGACAAGCACTGCATCCAAAACCAAAAGCAGCAGCATGGACTTTCTTCCAAAGGAATTTGGTTTCAGACAAGCTTCGAAGGCACGGCAACATCATGTCTAATGGTTTAAAACAAATTCAAATCAGCTTCACACACAATATTTTCTGACTACAATGCTTAGTTTTCTTCAATATCAAAAATTTATATAAGCAGTCTAATGCTACTGTGTTGCAACCACATACTGTATAATAAAGTAGGTCTTCTCAAGATTGTTCATTGTACTAATAAAACAACTTTCAGAACTCAAAACTTCCTCACCAGTGGGGGGGGGGGGGGATTCACATCAATTAAAGTGCGTATTAAGGTAACACTTTATTTCAATAGTCCACTTTAGACATTCTACTAACAGTAAGTAACTTTGTAACTACATGTCGACTAGCAGTCATTAGAGTATTAGTAGACTGTCTGCTTAATATCTTCTAACACTTTATTTTGATGGGTCCACAACATACTGACTATGAGAAACTTTGCAAGTATATGTCAACTTATTCTACTGACCCTAAACCTACCCTACTGAGAGTTAGTAGACATGTAGTTGCAAAGTTACTTCTATTTAGTAGAATGTTTAAAGTGGACTATCGAAATAAAGTGTAACCCATATTAATTGCAATTAAATTAAAGTTTTAAAAAGTTGAAAGTTAAAATTTACATTACATGCCAGTTGCTGAACTTTCAAGCGTTTTTTGATCTCCTTATAAGTAGGACTTAAGTACGTCTTTGTATGTAATTTCATAATTGTTTTGGAAAAATGGTAGTATGGTAAATATGGTTGAAGTATGGTAAATTAGGTAACTGCCGAATATACCAACAAGCATTTATGGTCAACTAAATCATACATTAACATCACTTCTACTGAAACTTGTATATCTGTTTAAATATATATATATTTTTTAATGATGAAGTTGCATTTTAGATACATGTCAAATATAATAAATTATATTAACTACATCACAATAGTGTCCAAAAGATTAAAACATGATATAAAATGTGCATTAAAGTAAAAGAATCTCATTTAAATTATTACAAAGTGCACTTTAAGCATACTTATTCACAAGGGCATTTCAGTCAGTTGTTGTGAAGCGCATTTCAATGCAAATTGTTTGATTTTCATATCGTCGATGAGGCACTTAAACTTTTATTAGACATGAAAAGCAAACCCGCAGTTAGCAGCAAAGTGCTGAATCTCATTTCACATGCAAAAAAAAAAAAAAAATGTTTATACAGGAGATGTCTTAAAGGCACAGCAGCATAAAACAGCTTGTGGAATTCAAGGGTCAGAGAGTGTAAATAGTCATATAAAACTAAATATAACTTTTTTTTTGGTTTAAAAAAAACAGTATAAATGGACCTTATTATAAACATTATGAGTGGACCTCAGGGAGAAAAATTAACTAGGAAAATCCATGATATGACCCCTTTAAAAATGAAACCCTGAGCAGGTGCCGAGGCAAGTAAGCGGTGCGGACAAGCACTTGGATGCATATGAGGTTTTTCTTATTAAGATCTTGTTTCATGCACGCTGTGCTGACAACGTGGAACTGAGTGACCGCAGCAGGTCTGCTCGAGTCCTGCATAATGAGGGAGCGGAGGCCAGCTGGAGAAACTCGATGATAGTCGTGGCATTGGAAATGAAAATCAAAAAGGCAGTCTGACCAGTTCATAAGCAGCACCGCCGCAGGCCTCAGCACCGCCCTGCGCACACGAAGTCACACTCCTCGCACACACTCACACGCCTACAGACACACGACGTCGTCATGCTCCAAGTCACACACACAGCCGCGAGCGGAAAAACACTCAAGCTCAAGCACACAGGGTCATCAAACACAAGAAAGCCTCCGAATATCTAAAGCAAATAGACTGAGAATTCAACTGTGGATTCAGTTAGAGTTCATTTTCACACGCTTGCTCAAATACAGTTATGTCCATTAAGAAAACAAAAAAGAAAGAGAGCAACTCTTCCAGTCTTGTCAGTGATTAGGGCAGTTTTGTTCAAAACACGGCGATGAATAGAGCCACGGCACAATGCCTGCAGGGCTAAAAGAGCTTCAGTTCTATTGCAACGTGTGGAGAGGTTTGTCTTTGCAAACACCTGTTGGATTGCATTAATCACCAATGCAAGACCAGACATGAGTGCAGGTGAACTGTGAATAAGAAGGAGAGAGAGAGAGAGAGTGAGAGAGACAGCTGACAGGTGCTTCAAAAACAGACGTGTGTTAAAGGAGTGTGACTGGCTGGATTCAGGCTGTTTTCAAAAACTTGGCTGAAACTTGGTATATAGTAGTGATGCACATAGTAAAAAAAAAAAATCAGTAGTGTGAGAGTAGTTGCTTTCAAAACAGTGTAACTTTACCCGTACTGAGTTTTTTTTTTTTTTCTTCTTTCAGCGAGCTCCAGTGTAGCATGACAAAACAATACATTGTTGTTTATGTCATGCTGTAGAGAGCACAAAGACGTTCACACATGCAGTGATTTAGCAAGAAGGTACTGTGAGTGACTGCTTTATATGATTTGTCTTTGGCCACATACAAAGGGGGAAAAAAAACCTTGTGTGAGGAAAACAGTGTCAGAAAATTGTTATGATGCATTATACACTGCTGCAATTTATACACAAGCACTTCCATCCATCTAGAAATTTTAACAGGAAAAGCTGTTTTGTTATGAAAATGGAAGGATTTGTTAGTTTTACTGGCAATAAATGTTATTTATGATCAGATTTTCAAAAACTATGTAACTCCGGTAACATTAGTGCATCCAGCAGCATGAATGTCCATTACCAGCAACAATAAAGGCACCAGATGATATTCTCTTATCAAATCACTGCATGTGTGAATGGCCCATTGCAACCAAATGGTTTGTTGGCTTCAAAAGGGTTAGATCAAATAGTTATTTTTAATGAAATATTGTCACTATTCACTAATTAATTTAGCTCATCTCGCAGTTATGATTCCTGAAGTCCCTTATGGCATTTTGCATTGTCTTTTTGTTAAAGACTGACATTCATCACACCGTTTTAAATTTTACTTTTTATATATACTACCTTTCAAATGTTTGGGGTCAGTAAGAGTTTATATATATATATATATATATATATATATATACATGGCATATAAATGACATTAAACTGATAAAAAAAGATACAGTAAGAAACAATAAAAGATACATTTACCATGTCACAAAAGATTTGCTAAAAAAAATTGTAAGCAACACAACTGATTTTAATGATAACAATACATGTTTCTTGAGCAGCAAATCATCATATTAGAATGATTTCTGAAGGATCATGTGACACTAAAGACTGAAGTAATGATGCTGAAAAGTCAGCATTGTGTCACAGGAATAAATTACATTTTAAAATATATTAAAACAGAAAATAGTTATTTTAAATTGCACTAATATTTCACAATTGTATTGTTTTACTGTATTTTTGATCAAATAAATGCAGCCATGGTGAGCATAAGAGACCTTCAAAAATATTAAAAGATCTTTCCAACAACAACAACAAAAAAATATTTTTCTATATTACACCTTCAATGTAAGTCAATGTCTCTTTCATCGGTTTTAACATCAGTAATACCACACCTCAAGAAGTCACATGATTTGAAGGATCATTCATGTTTGTAGCATAAAGTCAGGAGTTTCTTCATATCCTTTAGTAATAGGGACTATGTAACAATGCGCAATAGCAAAGTAGTAGGTATTGCATTTACCAACATTCAAATTATGAGAGGCTCTATAAGTGTGTTGGTATTTAGGTCTCTAGGTGATGACTGTCTTGTAAAAACTTGTAAAACATCACATGAGCAGCGCTAAGCTGCTTTCTGCTCCCGCCATCTCAAGCGTATAATCAAAATCCCAGGATATGTCTCCAAACAAAGCTTATAATTCAAACTCGCCACTTTAATAGAAACTCAGCCTACATTTATTGCACTCTGTCTTTCTCTCTTGCCCTGCAAGCCACTCTTACATAAACTTACAGCACAACTAGTAATGGACTCTTAGCTCACAAAGAGCTAATTATATTTTTAAAATATATATACAGTGCTGCTTGAAAGTTTGTGAACCCTTTAGAATTTTCTATATTTCTGCATAAATACGACCCAAAACATCATCAGATTTTGAAAATTGAACCGAATCAAACAAGTGAGAGAAAAATATTTTCTTTGTCCTTTATTTATTGAGAAAAATGATCCAGTGTTACATATCTGTGCATTGCAAAAGTATGTGAATCTTTGCTTTCAGTATCCGGTGTGATCCCCTTTTGCTGCAGTAACTGAAGGTAAAGTTTCTTTTAAATGCTGATCAGTCCTGCACAATAACAGTTGTGAGTTGAGTTTTAGCCCATTCCTTAGTGCAGAACCACTTAAACTCTGTTATGTTGGTGGGTTTTCTTCCTATGAACCGCTTGCTTAGGTCCTTCCACAACATTTTAATTGGATTAAGGTCTGGACTTTGACTCAGCCATTCCAAAACATTAACTTTGTTCTTCTTTAACCATTCTTTGGTGGAATGACTTGTGTGCTTGAGATCGTTGTCTTGCTGCATGACCCACGTTCTCTTGAGACTCTGTTCTTAAACAGATGTCCTGACGTTTTCCATTAGAATTTGCAGGTATAATTCAGAATTCATTGTTCCATCAATGATGGCAGGCTGTCCTGGCCAAGATGCAGCAAATCAGGCCCAAGCCATGAAACCACCACCACCACCATGTTTCACAGATGGGATACGATTCTTAAGCTGGAATGCAGTTTCCGAACATGATAGCTTCTCATTTAAACCAATAAGTTCTATTTTGGTTTCATCCATTCATTAAACCTCTCTCCAATAGTCATCTGGCTTGTCCACGTGATCTTTAGCAAGCAATTTTCTTTTTGGAGAACAGTGGCTTTCTTCTTCCACACCACGCTTGCTCAGTGTTCTCCTGATGGTGGGCT
Source organism: Onychostoma macrolepis (assembly GCF_012432095.1). NCBI lineage: Eukaryota > Metazoa > Chordata > Actinopteri > Cypriniformes > Cyprinidae > Onychostoma > Onychostoma macrolepis. Next base: position 26,047,555 of record NC_081157.1, on the reverse strand, counting down.
CATGAACATTAACATTAGCCAATGTGAGAAAGGTCTTTAGTTGCTTAGAAGTTACCCTGGGAACATTTGCAACCTCGCAGTCTATTACACGTTCTGCTTTGGAGTGATCTTTGTTGGTCGACCACTTCGCGGGAAGGTAACAGTGGTCTTGAATTTCCTCCATTTGTACACAATCTGTCTGACTGTGGATTTGTGGAGTCCAAACTCTTTAGAGAAGGTTTTGTAACCTTTTCTAGCCTGATGAGCAACATCAACTCTTTTCCGAGGTCCTCAGTAATCTCCTTTGTTCGTGACATGATTCACTCCCACAAACATGATCAGATCCCTGTTCTTTGAATAAAACAGGTCACGTACTGACAGTACCATACTGATAGTCATTGCACTGACTGAAAACACCTCTGCACAGATGGACTCTAATTTCACCTTTAAATTAACTGCTAATCCAAGAGATTCACATACTTTTGCCACTCACAGATATGTAATATTGGATCATTTTCCTGAATAAATAAATGACAAAGAAAAGAGTTGTGTCTCATTTGTTTGATTGGGTTCTCTTTGTCTACTCTCAGGATTCTCTTCTTGTCAAGAGGAAAATATTCTGCATAGAACCTTAGATTTCTTTTCCATAAGATTTGAGGAGACAAGAAAAGAAAATCTCAGCTGCGTAAGAAAAACACGATCACACCTGCAGGCAGGATTTCACCGCCAGCAGAACTGTTCCAGACCACTCTCTGGGATCAGATCAATCCTCTCGTGTGCCTGCTTTCCGCGTAAGCCGTTTAAAGAAGTTATATCACAGAAAGGTGGATTGTACTTGTTCTTTTAAAATAAAAGGTTTTGTTGTACTATGTAGGCATGTTCTAACTTTAACAGCTCAAAAGTCCACCTAGACCTCTTATAGAAACTAAGCTGCAAAGAGGGTTCATTAAGAAATCTAATTCAAAAATCAATTAGATTACATATTAACATACTGTATGACCACCCACATTTACACATCAACTCTGTATTTATCAGCCAAGTCAGGTAATAAGGAAAAAGCAGGTAGTATTATTCTCAAACAACAGAGGAAGTAATGATAAGAGTATAGTCTGTCAAACCTCGTGTTGTTCCTAGCTGTGTGTAGCGCCTGCAGCTCAGCACATCTGCATGAAAAAGCAGACAAAATCATATATATTACAACAAAATCTAACATATTTTAACTTCCAAAAACAACAACGACAACAAAATCTACATCACATTTAACAATTTCTGCTGGTACAAAGAGGCTGTTTATTGAAAAATGGGGCAGTGCCAATTATATTGCACCTAATAATAAACAACTAAGAAAGTTTGCTTTATCAAACTGTTTCGAACTCCCCAAACCAAACTTCATTTTGGCCTGATTCTGTTCAAAATGATGTCGCACCAGTTTGTTCTTTCGTTTTGAAGTATATCAGGGTCATGTGAAAAACATACTGGTACAAGAAACTAACTGTAGAAATGGAAAGAAACTGCAGGATATGGTATTAGTGCAGCATGTTCCACTTCTGAACATGAACATTTCCAAATCATCCCAGCATAAAAGGCTGTTGACATATATTGTACATCTTTAGTACATGACCATCAATCAAATGTGAAAATGTGGTGTTTTCAGATTTATTATTTTTCAAACAGACTCTTATCAGAAAAGAGCACACCTAATGATAGGCCTGTCAGCTCATACTTCCTCCCAGTGTCCCTCACAACATCCTGAGTGAGTAAATCAGAAATATTGGCAGAGCGTGGCGCGGAGTGGCCGGAAACCCTCTGGAAGCGTGGATGGTTTCTGGTGCGGGTCCAGCCTGACCCCAGCCTCCCGCTGAGGGAGCTTCTCTGACTTTCATCCGTTAAGGAAACATCTGGACACCAATGGCCCAGACTGATGTGTGTGTGTGAGCGGAGGACGCTGCAATGTGTGCATGCAGACAAAAAGACAGCAAATTCCATCATTATTCATCATTCATTTCGATCAATTTGGCTCTTTTGCCAACCTAAACATCTATCAACCACCCAAAAACTTGAAACCACCAGAATACTTTAGCAGCTGCATAGAAATACACTGGTATTGTGGCAAACAAAACAAAGATATGTGACAAAATTGCATGTTTTCTTGTTTCTCTGGATGCAGCAACTTACTATTAGTATTTTTTATTGATACATTGTGCCAGTTTCACAGAAAGTGACAATTTAGTTCTTTTGAACAGATTGGATAGAAACAGATTCTTTATTTGCAAATATTTTATGCAATATTATTATTATTATTTTTTTTTTTTTTTGCTTACGTTAAATTTTCAACTTTGGATGAAAACATAGCTACTGTCTTAGTACATTAGTACAAACCTTGAAAAAATAACTGCCGTCCACTGGTGTCTCTAGGTGGGCGTTTCTGTAAGTGTGATATGTCATGTAAAAACTACAAATGGGCATCTATGGTATCATGAAAAACCTCGAACAAACATGGAATCTAAAGGTGCTTTATTGTGGAAAAAGTTTCTTCAGATTATTAAAAAAAGGTTTACTGAATGGTTCTTGGAGGAACCCAAATGCACTTATGGTCCAGGAACCTGTTTTTTTAATTGTATTGTTACATTGATGATTAATAACTAATGACAAAGACCACAGACCTAGTAATGTTTAACCCAGCTTGTTTAACTTCCTTCCAGGTTGAAAAATAGCTTGGTTTGTTTCGGCTAGGTAACACTTATTGAATTCTTCCAGATCGTTCATCACCGGTGTCCCTGTCTCTCCATCTTTCACCGCAGACAGATATACTGATGCTGAGCACTGGACATGCAGAGACAAGGGTTGTGTTGTTTTTGAAGAGGAACACAGTCTGTCTGTCCACCAGCAGGTGAAGGAGACAAAGAAGAGTTGTAGCATTCATCCTCATGTCTGAGTGAAGAATAACCACACGGTGTGTTGACAGAGGTGAGAGGGATGGGGTCGAAGGTCACACCTGCTGATAATTTAGCTGTCTGAAAAGACAATTCTCCCACATAGATGTACCTTATTGAAACCAACAAAGATGGACTGAAAAAGTCAAAACAACGTCTGTTTTTCTTTGAGATGTTCTTAAAACCCTTGAATAATAAATAATAAAATACTAAAGTGAAACTTACCATATGCAGTTTGCATAGTTAGGATAGAGCAAAACAAATTGGACAAAATGTCAAAAGTCAAAAGGTCAAAGGTTATGCATCAACTTGGAGGAGGTTATCAGGTTGCACAGGTTGATAAGTTGCATGATGCACTCACCCTCAAAAAAAAAAAAAAAAAAAAAACTTTGATTTTAAGAACGTTTTGGTTTACTTATATGATAATCAAATTTTGATTCTGTGTTTTGTACTGCAGTTGAACTCGTCGCTATTCATAAACTTATTTCACAGGGCTGTGTTTCCATTGTATGCTCATACACTCTTAAAAATAAACATTCTTTATTGGCATCTGGTTCCATAAAGAATCTTTACATTCATGGCATTTTTCCATTCCATAAAAAGCTTCCTTATAGTGGAAAAAGTTTTTAAGATTATTTAAATGTTCTTAACACTAAGAAAAAAGTGTGAAAAAAGGTTATTTTAATAACTGTTCACTGAAAAGTTATTTTGAAGGAAGTCCTATGTTGAGAAAACCCCCTTTTATAATTTATATTTTTAAGAGTGTAGGGACTATGATTTCTATGATCATCTTCTTTTTACGATGCTTTTAGGAAATTCAGCCCAGAACTACATCAATAAACTGATATTTAACAATGTGTAAACAGAATGGAATCATTAAAGTGACCAATCAAACACACACACACACACACACACACACACACACACAGGCAGTAGTATGGACGTGATATTAGGGAATCATGGGAGGATGTTGTGCTTCCTGTGCGAATCGACTTCTGACCCAGTCCATCCTCTCTACCTGGAGCCAGACCACGTCTCCCCTTTTCCTCTCTTCTCCTTTCTCACTATACTGTAGCTCCATCCAACATACATAATTGTTGCCTTTGTGCTGCATGACTGACTTGCCAGCTAAGACAACAGCCCTTTCTACTGAGCTCAACTGTATAAATCTGCTATTCTCTGCACCCACGGTCTCTCATCTGCTCTAATGTGGGCTGACACCCCCCACTTTGAAGTCCATGGGTGCTGTGAACCTGGGCCCACCCAACAAAAGCAGGCTGATCCACGACTGACGCTCCAGCAGACCCACTTATGCTGACATAGGATTGGAAAAAAGACAAGGGCTTTTTTTCCTAAGAAGCTTTCACGCTAGAGCTTCTCCTGCAGACCTGAGACAGTTTGACGTCAGAATTTGGTTTGTTTCATTGGTGTCAAAGCAATGTGTTCCAAGCTGTGAAAGTGAACTGCTTTAGACTGCACCGAATAAATATCCTTCAGCAAGCAGCTTGCATTCTTTACATTTCTTGCAATGCATCCATGGTAGAGAGATGCAATGTGCGTGTAAAGTTTTGGTGGTTAATCCAGTGGGAGTCATTATAGATACAGTGGAAAAACAGCTGCTGCTGGTATGATGACGCAAATATAATGTTTAGATTCAGATAGCCTAGTAAAATCTGAGTAGTAGATCCAAACAGTACGGACATCCTGAGATGCATCCATGTTCATTCAGGTCCGTTACGTTATCATCAGTGGCAAAAGTAAACATGTCTATTAATATGTTCTTCATTCCAAAGAAACCCTGGGTTTTTCTAAAACCGTTTGGCAGAAATCACTCATTCGTGTGTCTACATTTGAGTCACAACTTTTGCGAAGAATTAGCTTTAAACTTTTGTTTATTTTGAAAGCTAAGCTGCTCTTTTCTGTAAAAAGCCATAGCGATCACTGGCTATCAAGGTCAGCTGCTATTCTGCTTGTTATTATTATAATAATTATAATCACATATTATAGTCCCCAAGTGACCCAGAAGTGCCAGTAACAAGTCTAGGATCACATATAATTTTTATAACTTTCAGAGATGTTTTTTGACCACTGTAAATTTGAGTAAAGACGAAGTTTCAATGTACAGTCATGTTCTTCAAGTATAAAAGTTCCAAAAATAGCTATGTTTATGGACTGTACCTCTTTCTCAGTCTCATTTTTGTCAAATTTGTGTAAATTTTGTCTCTTTACTAAAGTATAAAGTGTCTGTATGACGTTGTGGGCCTATAAAAACTGTGGTTTTACAATTTCCTCCAGGACACAGGCACTGCTTGTTGGTGATGGAACATTGGGAAGAACCGGGATGTGGTTGGCATGAAGTGGGACGGGATGGGCGATTGAAAGGCCTATTCATACCACTTACCACTGACCTACAGTTGAGGTCTGTTTAGCTAAAGCTCAGTGAAAGGCTGAATGTCAAAAAGAGAGAGGGGCAAAGAGCAAGAGAAGCATGTTGTGTTGATAAGTGCCCTCAGCATCAACATTTAATCCATTAAACCAGCCATAATGGCTATTCTTCAGCCTGACACAATGCCAATGAACGTATTTAACTCTACAAAACAAAAGAGTGTCTGGGAAACATGTCTGAATCGAACCATGTCAGGCCTGAAAGACATGCATTCTCCTGTCTCCCCAATCTCTGACCTCTCTCTCTCTTTCCCCGGAAACGTTAGGATATGCAAAACCGCCACCCTCGTGATTTGCATGTGGTTAGAGGCTGTGAGGTTGCGGGCAGAAGACTCTTTGTAGTGTGACGCCGCTGGAATGTGTCTGTGTTCACGGTGCTAATACGTCCGCGCGAGGAAACAACACAAGTTCCAACAGTTCGCCCCCTAAGGTCCTTCACTGGCTTCGCCATGTGTTTGTTTTGAGAGCACTGAATGAAACCATGCACTCTTGATGACACAGCTATGGCATAATGCCGTCTCTCCTCCAGCACCTAGAGGATTACTTTGTTTCTTTATTCGCCCCTCCACCCATCCCGTACGGTACAGTGGGCCCAAAGGGTTTATCCACCAACCGCTTCTATCCCAGCACCCTCAGGCCCACACAGATGAAGAAAATAGAGGTGTGGAAAACGCAGCTTTTCTGCTGATCTGTTCCCGAGACCATTCGGCTCAGTTCTGCAGCCAAAACAAGCTCACTGTCAAGTCTCGGAAAATTTTCAGGGCTAAAATCGGAGAAGTTGATATAGCGCCGTCTTGCCAACTGGTACACGGCTGCAGAAGGGCTTAGAGAAGAAAATGACAGAAAGAAGGAGCGGGGGAAGGAAAGCAGGATGGGTACTTCTAATTTGGGGACTATTCATTTGGGCCTCAATCATTCTCTTAGACCAGCAGATATCAAGACCTTCTAAGACCTGCCAAAATTTTTCCTTAACAAGCACTTCATCTCCATTACCCAATTACGGTGTCTAAGGGCAATTTGAGTCAGCGTAGCTCAAGGTAAAACATATAATTTAAAAATATGTTATGTATATCTGGTGAATGAGTCTTGGCATGGCGTTGACTGGCAGAGGTTGTTCATAAGAATAAGAACGGGTTTTGAAGAACGAAGCCCTGGATTTATTCACATGAATCATTCTGTTGCTAAAACCGGGCAACTAGTACCAAGCAGCAGTTACATTTGTTTAACCAAAGGCCATTTAGATGTGGAACCTTGAGCGAGCTTTGCATATGAAAATGAAGGCGGTCTTTAGCAGCAGGATTGTAGTAGAGTTGCCAGAGGCTCATCTGGACTACTGTTAAACTTTGCTCCGGGGCTGCTCCGTGACACATGATTGCCTGATCGCCTCTTTGCATATGTGAACGAGCGCGAGCATGGATATATCATCCTGCAATAAACCAGAGAATTACCTCAGCGCGCAAAAACTCAGCATGTTCCATTCACTACATCTGGTTCACTTTAGCTCCAGCATCCCAAGGAGCTTTCACCTCCAAAAGCATGCACACACACAGCATATTAGGTTTGTGTGTGTGCAGGGGGCTGTGTTGCAATGGCTTACGTTGAATTCGCTCAACTTGAGGTTTTATGGCTAATGTTTTATTTATCAATAACTTCACCGTGTTATGCTTGAAAGAGCCATCCATATTCACAGGAAGAACCAAAGGGAATAGAAACGTCCAGCTCCACTTTGTTGGACCTTGTCAGCTCGTTTCCCTTTCAAGTGCTCCTCCATACGGAGTTGTGGTTTGTGATCCAAGCTAGCAATAAAAGAGGAACTGATGATGAATTTTCTTGAATGTTTTCTACATAAGTGCAGTTGGAACTTTTTGGGAGCCATTTTTAGCTCCGAAATGCAAAGTGCAGAGTAACCAGTCATGATATGGGGCCCTGACGGAAATTATGCGATTAGGAGGAGGCATCGCTGGAAGAAACCGGTTTATAAAGGTGTGCATATCTGGCAGCAATTGGGATGGATAGAGGGAGAGAGAGGAACAGAGCAGAGGAAAAACAGGAAAGGAATGCATATGGTGTTTATAGTCACACTCGGTTAAGACTGTCAAAGCCAAAGTGTATATCTTTGATTCCAGGCAGTAGAAAGTGTAAAGAGATGCCAAACCCTCACTGAATGCCAGAACTGTGTGTACTCCACGTCAGTCTAGAAGGAGCCCCTCCAAACGCATGTAAAACATTGAGGTTCACCTCTGTACCTTTAAAGGAGTCCCATAGGCAGACCGGTCCCCCTCTAATAAAACTGCACTCTGTACCATTTCCCTGAACTGAACAAAGATTTCTTTGTTCCTCTGGTAATACAGAAGAAAAAATGCCAGTAATACTGTTCCATGCTGTAAATCACTCCAAGCAGATGGGTCACAGTTATGGCTGCACTTTATTATCGCTTGGGCTTATGGGATATCAGTCACTGAGGCTCTTATGATTTTGGGAAGCCAAGGACTGTGCTGGTTGGACAGTAGCTGGGCTGCTTCCTAGATTACATCAAGTTTCTATTTCAACTCACTGCTCAATATGGGCCACAAATAAATCTAGACCTGCCTCTGTGTAAATCTCAAGAATTTTACAGCAGTACAGATCGCATGTGATAAAACACATACACTTTATATCGATGTGTAAATACAAGCCTGACTGCAAACAGCAAAGGTAGGTTTGATTATTCCTGAACACAATCAGATTGTTGCACATGGCACCTTGTTTCACCAAGGATTTCCTATTTAGAGAGGAAGGACCAGTCTGATCAACATGAAATGGGAATAATTCACTTTCAGAAACTAGTTTTACCACAATAACAGATCAACATGCAATAAAGTAATAGTTAATTCAAATAACTGCACAGCAGAATCCACAAACAGTGCTACCGGCAAAACAAAATCAGTGGAAAATGACTGTGGTCAGAATTTCCTTCCATCCAAAAGTAATAGGTTACCAATCATTTCATGGACCTAATACATAAACCAAAGCAAATGATCTGTTTCTGCATAAGGTTATCATTTACTTTTTACTGACAGCCTCAAACAAGATCTTCCAAAAAAAAAAAAAAAAACTTGCAACCGTTGATAAATCCAGTGTCCACTTTTTCCTAAGAAGAACTCATTGTGGTGCTACCTTAGAAAGATTCAAGCTAGTGATTTTGGAAAGCTTCTGTCATTATTGTGTGCAATATATCAGACTGAATTAATCTGAGGCTGATTGTATATACTATCAATTTATTGTGATTGGAGGGAATTGTGACCGTGAAGAATTGTGCATTTGAACAATGAAAAATGTTCACATTTTCCTTGCTGACTTTGGATGAAAATCTGCATAATGGGTTTAAACATCATACTGCACTTGAATTGATATCTACAAGCATAATCAAATTAGCCATAATATTTAATAATGCATTTGTGGAACTGTACGTTTCAGTTGTGGAAATCTGCTGACCATTTTACAGCACAGATTCCATGTTGATTTGCCTATAGCTACTATTTCATGCTGCTCTACTGATGAGTGTGAATCAGTAATATTATCTCAGGTCAGTTTTAAAATTTTTAAAATACCTATAAGCAAATCTGTATTTCTGTGGGCGTATAAAAACAAATCTGGGGCCAAAAATACAGGCAGACAGAGGGAGGAGAGGCACTCAGAGGGAAAAGAGGCGGGAGAGCAAACTTAATTTTAGCTGTATGTGATGCTGTAATCCAATCTCCACAGCAACTCTTTGTGTGCTGTGGAATAAGACTGTGGGCTTTGGCACTCGCTGATTCCTACCCTTGATAAAACTTCCACTTTCCACCCCCATAAGATGACTCTTTAAAACAAAAAGAACGGGGGAAAAAGAAAAAGAACATGGAGACTGAGGAGTCGGGGGAGTTTTAGATGACAAATAGAAGTCAGGCGAGAGATTTGATGATTTGGGGAGAGAGACTGATGTTAGAAAAACAGGGTAAGAAAGCAAGGGACTTAAAGAAAAAGAGGCAGCAAAAAGGGAAAAGTGTGTGAGGCAGAGGGGTGAACTGAAGTGCAAATAGAGCTGGGTGAGAGGAAAGGGACATTCCTGGGCCAGCTGTGGCTTAAATGGGAATTCAGAGTGGATCTGTCAAAAGAAATAAAATGCAGAGCTATTTTGGTATTTGCTCAGAGACCAAAATCTCCTCAGATGGAACTTTGATTGAAATTGTGACTTCAATAATGGTGATACCAAACTACTCTAGAGAGGTATTGCCGACAGAGACCGAGCACAGGTCAAGTCGGTTGACCTCTGACTGCAGCACCGCCATTCACGCCAGCTTAATGTCATCAGGGGGGCGACTCGGGGGCCAAGGAGGCAACTGAGGAAATGAGTAGCTATACTGTCCGTCCCCAGAGACAGGTGCTGAAGTGTTTAACAAATAAATGACTTGAGCGAGAGAGACTGAAAGGAATAGAGTCTGAAGCCGACACTCATTGTTAACACCGAATATGCTGCCAGTCATAACATAACTACTGTTCCACTGAGGAGCGATTGTTACTGTACTAACTATAGATCTCTCAGGGAAGCTATACTTTTGGCCGGAATATGATGACTTGTCCTCAGCTGACTCTGGTAGCAAAATACAAGGAGGTTATAACATATGGAGAAAGCTATCTGTTAGGATTCATTTTAATGGCAGTTGCTTGGCTGGCGCAAACCCACTAGAAGACTATTGACACCACAAGAATCCACACAGTCTTCACTAGCGACTATCCTGAGTGATGAAGTCCAAAGTTACAAACGGGAAGTCCATGTTTCATTTCACATTTTAAGAGCCCTCAAACTAATAGATAAATAAAGTCACTTCTAAAACTTCTATGATATAATGATTTAATTATTTGTGATTTAGATGTTGCTCTCAAATGTTCTTCTATCTGACACAGTTGCTAACACAGGCTCACTGGTAAAAGTTGGTGCCTCATTGGTGCCTCTTCCAACCTTTTCAAAAACTCCATAAAACATACTGTATCCACCTTACCCCACCGTACTCTACAATTCATTTCAGTTTCTTGCTAAAATGAACACCAGAAACTTTAAATTCTTTTCACACAAATCATCATCACGGGGGCAGATTTTCATGTTTGCGTCACATAACGAGCTCCATATGTATTTGCTGATGTAGTAAACTTGCTCAGTAGCTCACCTGGTACAGGTACTCGAATCACCATAAAACTTGAATCACTCAAAGACTTGTAGAAGCAAGCTAAATGGCATGGTTGTTACAGCAAATGTATTTTTTTTTTATCTCATATTTGAGTTTGCTAACACTGTCGGTTAGGTTTAGTGTAACTTAACTTGTTTTCAAATGTGACAGAGCATTTAGCGTTACTCAGTGGACACTTCATTTCTGAACTTTTGGAATACATACAAGAACCAGTATAATAAAATGCCAGCAGTTTTATGTTCATCTGTTCTCACTGGACACACATTTCACTTGGAAAGTGACGCAAAATCTGCAATGTAATCATTTTGCTGAAAAGTCACCACTGGCACATTTTTCCAATGAGGCTGGGTTAGATTTTGAAGAGGATTTTTTTAAACTTCTGGAAACGTATTCAATCAAGACCTTGATATAGAAACTAAGAAAGACAAAACTGGTCACTAATCTCAAGCTAGCTCACTGTATAGTATCAGAGATGCCTTTCAGAATGTAAACAAATGTGTCTTTGTATTCATTGGGTGACACAGATAACACAGGATTATGTTTTGTCTATGCTAGCTTTGAGTAGCCGTGCTCACAGTTTATCTCTGCTGGGGAGTGATGTGACCTGTCAACAGGCTTAAATTTTGGGAAAATATGGCACAGACGAGGCAGGGTTTCAGCCAAGGCGTCTGCCATTAAAAACACAAACCCTTAGTAAGATAATGACCTCTATTCACCTCATGACTGACAGAGCGTCACCTCCACACCTGCTGCACCGTAATCTTGCTAACTGTCTGTTACTACGGCATACGTGTATGAACCTGCATCTGCGTTAAGAGTCTGTGAGTGTTTTTGGCTCTTTTGTACTTGCATATGGACGTAAGCTCTAGGTATACATCCTGTTTCCAATGCGCACAGCGGGGCCATGCTGACCCCTGAGGGCCACACACGCACGTGGAGCTGGCAGGGACAGACACACATCCTGGTCCTGAAACAACAGGTCAGGCAGGCTTGGAGTCAAGAGCACCCTGCCTGTGGCCTGAGCCATTGTGTCACTGTTTATCACCATGGATCGTTGCCCAACAAAACATTCGCACATGTCATTGTTCCTACACATTGCCCACGCCTTCTCAGTAAACAGAGCGGGAAGTGTGTGTGTGTGTGTGTGTGTGTGTGTGTGTTCGGGATTACTGTTATCACTTCTTTGCTATTCACTTATGTTTAATAAGAAATTGTTACCATCTGCCTTTGTGTATACAGTCTGCAATTGTATATGTACAAGTATGCACAAGGTGTTGCTAGCATATACTGACTGCTTCTATGCGAGAATGTGTAAACTATGGTAAAAAAAAAAAAAAAAATATGCCAAGAATTTCGGCTGTTGTTATTTCTTTAATCTTTATTTGCCCCTCTGGATCAAGAATTTAATACTTATGTACTCTTTAGTATGAAAAGATAAATGTAAACTAGTTCATCTACAGTCAAACTATATGAGTTATGCAATGTCAAATGAATGAATAAATCAAATTAATCCTTTGAGTTTTACCATTTCAATGAAATAGTTGAACCATTTCACATTTATGCATAGATAGATAGATAATGCAGAAATAATAAAAAAGAAATTATTCAAAATACATTTACTTCATTGAATGTCAATTCCATGACAATTTATCAACATACATTACATTTTTGAAAAATGTGTAAAAGAAATGTAAATTATTTTTCATATTATTTAATGCAAGAGTAAAATATACTTGAGTTTTACATTTCTTTTTATGAGCTGAATCACAGCTGCAGTGAACTGAAGTGTGACACATACATTACAATAAATTCCTTATTAATTAACATAATAAACAGCAAACTAATACAAATATTTAGAGAATGCAACATAACATTGTGTATAAATCCAATTATTTTCCATAGGGACAATAAAGTAAGGTATACATGACCTTAAGAAATGTCGAGGTCATGGAATGATTTAAGTATGTGACGAAAAAGAACTGCTGAATTGTTTTGATTAACTGGATCATGTAAATAAACTGTCATAATTTATCCACCCTCAACTTGTTCCAAACCTGCATGAGTTTCTTTCTTCTGTTGAACACAAAAGTTGACGGCAGCCACTGACTTCCATAGTATAGAAAAAATACATAGTATGCAAGTCAATGGCAACCATCAACTGTTTGGTTACCAACATTCTTCATAATATCTTCTATTGTGTTCAACAGAATACAGGTTTGGAACAACTTCAGGGTGAGTAAATGATAACAAAAATTATCACTTTAAAGAAAATTATTTATTATCTCTAAGCTATAGAAAAAGCTGTGAAGCTATAAGCTAACAAAAAGTTTGTAATTACAAGTAGCTACTAATTAAGTAGCATAACAGTAGTTCAGATTTTACAGTAGCAAGATAATTTTCCTACAATTAGCAATGTGTGATAAAACATTGCTGCATTGCTGTTTTAATGTCAGACTACATTCCACACTAAACAAAGCAGCTCAGACAATAATCAAACACGCTCTACCAGAATATCTCTCTCACTCAATAAGTGCATTTGAATCATTGCTCTTTTGATTTCCCCCTGTTTCGCATTTTATGTTAGAGTATTAGAATACATTTATTTGAGTAAATTAATGTTTTACAGTTTATGCTATCACCCAAATTGAAATCCTTGATCTTTTAGTACTAGATAACTACTGATGTTTTGAATTTAAAGGGATAGTTCACCCATAAATGAAAATTACCCCATGATTTACTCACCCTCAAGCTATCCAATGTGTATATGACTTTCTTCTTTCAGACGAATACAATCAGAGTTGCAGTATACATATACATATAGAGGATTTTGATACACGTCAAGAGGAGACTGGTTTTCCTTTGCTGTAAACAAAACTTGGTTCTCGCGAGACTAGCATATTCTCACTGGAGCTACATCCTATGTCATTCGCTGGAACGCCACTCTCTCGTGAACGCGCGTACGACAGGAGCCAGAGATTACGCTTTATAAAGTTTTAAATATGAATATTCTTATATATACAAGCACATCGCTTCTCTTCAGAAAAGCCAGGACATTCATTAAATGAACTCTGATTGTATTCGTCTGAAAGAAGAAAGTCATTTACACCTACAGTAGGACGGCTTGAGGGTGAATAAATCATGGGGTAATTTTCATTTTTGGGTGAACTATCCCTTTAATCATGCAGTCTGACAATTACATAGCTTTAAAATTATTGCCCTCTTATATAAGTACAGTTAGTTTCTCTACAGCAGAGATTGGTAGTCAAACTTGTATCATCTGCATCATGACCAATTTCAGTTATACATTTGTAACTGATTAAATAGTAACAAAGTAGTGTAGAGATGTTACATCTCAAATTCTTGTAATTTGTTACTTATTTTACACATATATTTGTAATAGCTCATTTTCACATGGAATACATTAACTGAAAAAAATAAATAAATAAATAAACTGCAGTTATACATGCATTAATCTTCTGTATAAGAGCTTGCAGTATGGACTGGGGTTGTGCACCAATTATTTGAATTAAACTAGCAAACTGAATGTAGAATTGAATGCAATGAATTAAAAACGAAAAAGAAAAGAAAATCAAAGAAATGTATGTTGTCACAATTTTTAAGTAGAAAAGCAAAGTTTGTCAACACTTTAGCAAAGCCTTGTTTGCAGTTTGGTAAAAATAAGCTAATAAGCTTTTGAAGATTTATAGGGCTTAAATGCCTCAGATAGATTTCCTGAGCTTTGTTGATTATATTTAAGAATTTTCCAGTGCTAGTTGATCCAATCTGATTACAATTTTAGTAATTTATTGTACAATTAGTTATCGGAACTTATTTTAAAGTAACTATTCCCCCTCTAATTATGCTAATGCAGATAGCGGGCACTCTATCATAGCTAATGGGAATTGTTCGCAGTAGAGCAGAGACTGCAGGCTCATAATGGAGCTGTTTGACAGGCTCACAGCAGGCCCACTGGAGCAGATAACCGCAGAATTCAAAGCCCCTTTGTGGCGGGCAGAGCAGGACAGGCCCGTTTCCGGCTAGTGCTGCTCTGATCTCATCAGCCAGCGGACAAAAGATGGGCTCCATGTGCAAGCGGCTAACCACATCACACACCACTCCGGCTTCCCTTTACACTAGACAGAAACTCTCTAAGCGTGCACAATCTCTGATTTGAGCCCTTCTCACCCTGTCTTTCCTTCCTTTGTCTAAACCACAAAAACATGCTGTGGTGGGCATGAGGAGTAGATCCTGAGACACACTGACAGGCTTTTGTAACTGCAGGCTTGTTATGGAGTAGCTTATCTGTTGCAACACACATTTGAAAAAGAAGAAATGCAGTCGGTTTAAACGAAACATCACATTCTGTTGTTCTCAACATTGCAATAGCATGCAAAGATCCAATAAAGCGAATCAAACTTAACCTAACTTTGCAAGATCAAGAGAAAAAATGGCAACGAGCAACGGGATGTCAGGACATAACATGAACAAATTCATAAAAACCACTTATGGTTTAAAGTGGTTGGGATGGAGATCCTGCAGTCGTTCTCTTCTGAGGAGGGATTGTTACTTTCCACAACAATAACCTAGCATGAATGTCCACAGAAACCACATCCACAACCCTGTTCTCATGCTCAACATCAATTTTCGCTGACAGCCTGCTCGGTTCAGCCACTCACACACAACAATAGGACCGCCGTGCTGCCTGGCTGAAGACAGAACAATGGCAGCATTTAGAAATCAGCTACAACACCTCTGCAATGGCATCAACCCATGAGAGTGACTCAGGCTCTGACTCAGCTCAGCTGGTGCTGTCTATTGCTCTGTGGAAAACTTTGGGTAGTAACCAGGGAATGTTTTAAAGATGGAGACCATCCTCTAAACAGGAGGGCTGATGGAAGTGATTATAGACGTATGGGCGTAATTCAACTCCCCTCGGTCTCGGTTCTTAAAATAGCGTGATGGAGGGGGCGACGGGTAGAGCGGATGTGGGAGTTCCTGTGCTCTGATGTGGGGGCTAGGGCCACACGAGCATGGCGGCATGCCCACCCCCTGGGGAGGCGATACGCACATGCCATCCAGCTGAAATAAGGAGACCTGCAAGGAACTTTCAAATGGACGCACCCCTTAACACCAACAATTGGGAACCAACTCATGGAAAATATGGATAAAAAGAGTGCTGTCTATCATACATGTGGATTAAGAAATGTAAGGAAGCAGTAACAGCAGACTGTGGAAATCATCATAGAGTCTGGTCCACTTTGAAGTTTATTCTGGCGAAGCTAGTAAAGTGACCATTCACATTTGATTTTTTATTAGATGCATAGGGGGAGGTTTTACATGCTTGATACTGTGGTCTAAGTGAAAGAATGAGAAAGCTCTCTGAAAATTATTGTATACAACACACTCTCATGGCAATTACATGTTGGCAAATTGGTGAGTAATTCATATACATTTGTACAATCTCATTCTTATGACGCACTGATGGTTAAGTTTAGGGGTGGACATACTTTTGTTTCTATGTGATTCGCCAGTCTGGTCTCATTGTTTATGCGTAATGTTTACAAGCACAAAACATACATTTTTGTACTTTTTGACTGATGCTGAAATGTACAATTTGGACGTATTACAATGTTTAAAATGTAAAGTTTACTACATATTTTTAGCTGAAATTTTTTAAAATATTTACAAACCTTTTACATGAAGATATTAGTATCAATGTGTTTTTATAATTTTATCGAGAAGCGATTTAGATTTTTAGACCCCTTAACCTACCCATTTTATAGCAAATATAAAAAGATTTGTAATAGACCAAAATATGCAGGGAAATTACCATTTTAGTAACAATATAGCCTTAAAAGATGTTTTTATAGTCACTAATCTCACTCCTACCTCTACCATAACCATTTCTTAAAAATATGTACAGTATAAAGAAAAATATGCAGATAAGTGCAATCACAATAATTTATTGAAATTAAAAGTAGTCCAAATGACAATGCATTGGTGGAATACAGTAGTTTTGTATGAGGTGCAGGGTACAAGTTAAGTTGTTAATCACTGAAAATATTATCCAGATTATTGTCCTGATCCAGTCCGTGAAGGCGCGCATTTCTTATTCAAACACACCTCAAGAAACACGGCAAGTCACAATCTGTGACGAAGCATGCGAGAGCCAATGAGCGTTCAATTTTTTGCTGTAAAACCTGTCGTAAAGCTTTTGAATTTGTAACAAGTGCATCAGCGCGGGTATTGCAGCTTATATAAACCAAGATTAAGCTATAGTTCAATTTGGACATTTAAGTAATTTTTTTTAAATGTGTCTTAGAAAAAAAAAAAAAACATCTTGGGACAAAACAATCGCACTGACATATCAGTACAAGTTTCTTTTAGTTAAAACAGCCCAGTCATGCATTGTAATCTGGGACTAGGTATAAACCTTGTCTGTGAAACTGGGGGGCTAGAATTTTATTGCAAACCTTGCAAACTTTAGCAAAACAGTAACCACTCCAGCATCAAAAGCACTCATGGTAACCTACTTGTCATCTGAAACTGAGACTAGCAGCAGTAGTCTCTACAAAATGATAGATTGGGAACATTGTGCCTGGTTCCACTACCTGAAAATAAATGTACGCAGTCTGTAATTTGGGCTCCTGTTAAAGAACACAAGAAACGTTTTATAAAGAGCAGTAGCACAGGCAGCCAACTCAAACCAGAGTCGGGTCAGGTAATAATCAGTGTCTTTGACACACATCCAGCCATATCCATGAGGTTAACCAGGCAAGACTAAATACCCACCAGGAACACAGACAATCAAAGCGATTCAGCATAGAGCTCAAATCAATCCCTAATTCTAAAAGCAGGGTTAGGTTAAGAATAGACACATTCTCAGCTTTCAATTAAGTTCAATGTGGCTGCCTTTCCCCTTAAACAAAACTAAACTGAACTGGCTTATACCTTACAAACAAGGCCTAATCTGTGTGGTTCCAGTGATAAACAGACATATTCTCCTGCTATCAACAATAATAATCAGGTATATGTCAAAAACATAGTGACACAAAGTGACAGCGTTGTTGTTTGTATTATTTAAGCCCCAGCATGCACATCACAAGAGCTCATGTGAGAAGGAAATGCAGAGGCATTGAATTAAATAACCCTCCTCCTGCATCATATGACAGAAAATTATAACCAAACATTGTAAAGCGTAAACACACAGACAAAGGGTGAAACACAAGGGAGATAATCTAATTTTGGTGTCCTGTGATGTGCGTTTGAAACCCTCTCTTAGTCCCGGGGCCCTCGAGGGTGCGCCTTTCCATTTGTTTTTGATCACAAGTTCAAGGCCTAAGACTCAGCCCCCCAAATTAAAGTTGTGTCCTTTGTTTGCACCTATTTGGCAGTCACAGCTTCATCACATGCTTTAGCAGCACAGATCATAATCATAATTTTATATACAAGACAACTTGTGGCTATGTTGCCCTGTGGTGCAGGTTGTCTAACTTTAATGAATAGTGGGTGGTGTAGATCTTGGTAGCTTTGGCTAAAATTGTCAACTTAAAGAGAGCATATCAAAATCAGCACTGCAGCGGTCTTATACAAGAACACCCTGATGATCACACAATAAGAACATTGACCAGTGTTGCTGCTTAAGCACATACTTAATTTAATAACAAAGTCAAGTGGAAAACACATACCGACAAAACAGACAACGCACTGAAATCTTGGAGAAAGCAGAAGTGCGCCTATGAAGAGTTTCTTCAAGAGAAAAACAGCAGGCAACATTTTATATCCTTAACAAAACAATGCTAACTATACTCTGTAAATGCAATGGGTTTATGGGCAGGAAAATATTTCCTTAATTCATTTTCCTTGAAGCAAAGTCTTAACCACCTGGTGTTTTCGTTCAGAGATTTATGGGTGAAACTATTAAACTAATGACATCTGAACAGTGTGTTGTCCTTAATTTTCATACATAATTTCACTCTTTACCAATGGAAGACTACTAAAGCGATTCTAACGAAATGAAACAGAGAGGTATGTAAACAAAGACTTCAGCCATAAAAAAGTATAGTAAAAAGTAAGCCATGTCAAAGGAGATTTTATGGAGTGCTGCTAAATGAATCAGACAAGATGTAAGAGTCAGTGACTTGCATTCGACATTCAATCAGGGTTTGTGCTTGATCCTAGAGTAACCAAGTCCCTGGATCCAGCTGTGCCTGAGATCCAGAGGTGTCCAGGGCTAGCCAACAGGCTCAGAGTGTGAGGAGCCCTTCCACTGACCCCTCCCGGCCTCCCTGTACGTGTTTGGATTGGCTCAAAGAGATCCCAGGGAATAGCCGTTAATCTACAGAAGAACGTCTTTTAATTATTGGAGAATTCTGAAGGAATTGAATAATGAGATCCAAATGCAGGGTGCGGGTAGGAGAGGGTACAAGGGAGAAAGGAGATACGACTCTGTGGCTAGTGCTGACCCCTGGCTGGCCCCACATGTGTACGCCTCCAGAAGATTGGCTCCAGGTTGAGTGGGTTACTCTGAGCTGGAACAGAAATCCTGAATAACATTCTGACTAATGGGATCACACTGATTCTAACGACTTTATCCACTGACACCACTAGAGACCATTCCTTCATGATGCAGTGCAAGGATCTGGAGTGCAGCAACCTTTGAACTCACACTGATTGGCTTCATGCGAACACAGCCGTGTACAAAGCCAAAAGTCCGACCTTAGGCGACCATTGCCGGTTGAGATCTAATAGTAGTAATTCAATAGCACTCCGCAGCAGACATACCACAGCACACTGTCAAATCCGCATACAACATAATACCAGACCAGCCTCATTCGTCTTCATTGGATGTGACAGGGAATCACGATTATGATACATGGCATTACATCTGTGTTCCTACTCCCAAGACGCAAGGAAAGTCTAGACAGATAGAGTAGGCTTACCATGAAAGGCGCTTCGCTGCAATTTAGAAAAACACCACAAAAGTAAAGTACAACATCCTCCTATTATCTACATCTGAGGACAACACACTCTCAGTGGACCACCCCAAAAGACGAACTGACCCCGTGTCTCTGGCTGCTCAGTGCTGGAGTTAGGCCAGACCAAACTATTTGTCCTCCCTCTACGGGACTCATTGCAGAGCACTGGCTCTACCGCTGCTCAGTCAGGCGCCGGAGGACCATCCGGCAGCCATCGGCTCAGTGAGAAACATACTCTTAGAAGGGGGTGGGAAGCACGTGAAGGCCGACACCACACTCCCAATAAGACTCAAAACACACTAGAGGATGCAAAGAGCAGACAAGGGTCAGGGGAGCAACGGCCTCATCACCAGCTGGCTGTTGTTTTGGTGATGAGCTCATTCTGGACAAGAGCCAGACAGGCCCTGAAGCCTGAGCCGTCCTTATGAGGTCACCAGTAAAACACACGGAAACCCTCCTGAGTCAAACGCAGTCACAAAAAGGGTCGAACGTTGACAGAAACCCCAGTCATGTTACACCAATGACGAAAGTTCTCTTAGGCAAAGAACAAACAGCACTGGAAGAAAAAGTCCTGAGAAGATACAAAAAACATTCTCAATGTCAGTCACAGGGTGAGGTCATGGCAGGTTGGCTCTGTAGGTTTCTGCCAAAGGATTCAAGGAAATGCCAAGAGAGGGCTGCTATTTTCAGGTTGCATGCATGCTCTGGAGCCAGATTATGCAGTCCGATGGGCCGGCCAGTAGTTTCAAATTTAAAGAAAATATAGATCTGAATTGTAGACACTCAGTGGACAATTTAGAAGGTATATGTGTTCAACTGCAAATACGCAACTAGCCAATTATCAGCAACTCAGTTCTCAAAACCAACTCAATAAACAAAAGCATGCAGATCAAGAAGGTCAAGAGGTTCAGCTTTTGTTGAAACCAAACATTAGAACATGACTGAGTTCAGTGTACCCAGTGGCCTCTACAATCACTGGACCTAAATCCAACAGGGCATCTTTGGGATGTGGTGAAAGAGCAGAACAGCCAAAGCATATTTCACAGAAGCTTGGCTAATTCAAGCTTGATTTCACATTCCATTGTGTTTCCCAAAATGTCTTCATAACTGGGGATCCTTAACGGTGCCAATAACAATTTGGCTATTACTTAAAAATGCAGTTCTTATTGTTTTCTTCAGAAGTTGCCAAATGATGAGATCATTTCAGATGTCAACATAAAACATAATCAGACATTTTCTTTTTTACAATTCAATAAAACTTTTTGTACATTTTTTTTGGAAGCGCCACAAATGCAGTCGTTTAAAATTAGCTCTGCTTTACGTGTAGCTTCAAGGGATAGTTCACCCAAAAATGAAAATTCTGTCACTAATTATTAAATTCTTCATAAAATTACGGTTGAGCCACTGACATCACATGGACTACTTTACCGATGTCCTTACTACCTTTCTGGGCCTTGAACATGTCAGTTGCTTTGCTGTCTATGCAGGGTCAGAAAGCTTTTGGATTTCATCAAAAATATCATAATTTGTGTTCCAAAGATGAACAAAGGACTTACGGGTGAGTACTATGAGGGTGAGTAATTAATGACAGAATTTTCATTTTTGTGTGAACTATCCCTTTAATATGGTTGTTCTGTCTGACAAAAATCATGAAATCTCACTTGGCCAGAAAGTAATTAATCTTTTCTGAATTGTTGAAATATTGGTGTCGGAACAACGTTAACTCAGAGACTAGTGTACACGGAGAGTTCTTGCAGGAGTTCTACACATGGATAGTGTTCACAAACGGCTGTAAGGCAGTATCCACACTAGAAATGGAGTAAAGACATGGACCCATGCAGCAACAATATGACACAATTTAACAAACAGATAACAACGGCATATGAAAGTAATATTAGGTCCCTTGAGTATTTATGATCGTTCCTGAAACAGTATCACAAGAACACACGATACGTGGGATTCAACACTTGCAATGCAGTGTCATCAGCATTTATGTGCTTGCGTAAAGTTTCTGGCCTTACTCTCCCTGGAATATCTGACACACACACACACACACACACACACACACAGAGAGAGAGCCTTCTGAGAGGAATCTGGTAACTTCAGACAGAAAGTGACAAGGAAATGAGAGGCTAATTGGGGACAGTCTACTTTATCAGAAGGCAAGCCCACAGACTCAAAGAGGACAAAGACACGGGAAGCCACAGTATTCATTTCATTTACCAGCACAGGATTCAGTAGCTAATCTATTTTAACAAGATAAGATAGAACATATGTGGAATAATGCAAACAAAAACATCCCTGCTCAATCAAACACCAACAGCATGGGTGTTATGACTCCAGGCATAATGACACTGATTTTAAAGGGACAGTTCACTCAAAAATAAAAGTTCTGTCATTCATGTCCTTAAGTAAATGTCATTAAGTCAAACCTGTATGACAGGCAAGAATAAGAATTGCTGGAAACACTTTATGATAAGGTTTCATTAGTTAACGTTAGCTAATGCCTTCACTAACATTAACAACGAGCAAAACATTTGTTACAGTATTTTTTTTTTTTTGTTAATGTTACTTGCAACTCATTAGTTCATGTTAACACACAAGAATATAGTTCAAGTTAACTAATGTTTACAAATGGAACTTTATTGTAAAGGTTTGGAACAAGACGAGTAAATGATGACTGAATTGTCTGTTTGTATTTCAGTTCAGATATGCGTGAACAGAAGTACAAAAAAAGGTGTGAGAACAACACATTGCTAACCTGAAGAAAAAAAAAACCCAATACAGCTAAAACATGTCAATTAAACTAATGTATGACCTCATTAGCTAGTCTAGATTTGACATCAACAGCATGTCAGCAACTGAATCTGACCTCTCGAGTCAATTAGCAAGATGATCTATAGGCATCCCTCCGCACACGCTATATAAAAACGGCCTGCCCATTAACCTGTGGTCTATAAAAGCACACGACTTAGCAATTAGCCCACATTCCCGATGCGATCCAGCAGCCTCCGTCCCCAAATTACTATAATTCCTAACAACAACGTGGCAATTTCTAAAGCAGGGAGCGCATGCCTCTCAAACTGTTCATTAAAGCTTTTGGAAAGATGTAAGGACCGTGGTTTCCTGGAGAATGACCGCATCAGCTGTCATAATCATAATTATAGCATCTCTGCTATTTCTACTGTAATCATATAATTACAACATATCTGGTATTTCAATCATATAATTACATTATTTGGCCATCCTCACAAAAAGATACCTTTTCTGGGGCCTCTATATTTTCGAAAATGAAATATCTGCGGATGTCCACAGATATTTATCTAGAAGCGTGCCACGTGTTTGGCACTGGGTCCTCTTGTTTGAGTCGAGGAGTCTGCTAGCTTTGATAGATGGTAACATGATGTTGAACGGGCAAGACTTTCGTATCTGTTTTCTTGAAAACATTTCCTGTCGACTCCTATTGCACCACACACGGGGCATGAGATCTGAAAACATGATCTTTTAGAAACAGAAATCCCTATCTGAAAACAAACAACAGCTCGTTGGTATTATAACAGCGCTGTTATGAAATCATGATCCTCTCACAGTTCGCTCAACTAGTTTTTCATGTTTTTGGAATATTATCTCTTTAATAAAGTGATTTCTTAACTCTCTGTGGGACAAAATGTTATGTTCCTCTTTTACTGGGCTTTGAATTTTATTAACGCAGACAGCTGCCATGTTTTATCAAAACAATGAGCTCAGGCAAAACTTTCATTCTGTAAACATTTTTCTAAAATGCCCACACATTTTGGATGTGCATTACTCTCAGTTTGGTCTCAGAAAAGTAGCTACCTTAACGAGAGTCGAGGTCTGTTAACTGCAGACCCTCCACAGCTTCTCTCCATAAAATCCTGGTCATTATCACGAAGGACTCGCCAGCCGGTCTGTGGCCAGGAGACGTTAATGAGCACAGGGTGTCATTTCTCTCTCACCAGGTGTTAGGAGCTCCAGGACTCGTGTGCTGTAGTTCCACCTGGGCGTAATTAAACGTCCCACAAATTTATAACGATTTTATAAAGGGCCCCACATATGCAGTTACCTAGGGCTGTGTCCAACAGGGCTGGATTTATGACTCACTGTCCAACTCTTCTATTTAATGAGATACAGAAGAGATGGTTCCTATTAGAAACTGCTGAAATAAACATAGCAAATTAAAAATTAATGTCCCATGTGGAAATCATCATTTGGGTATGTGCAAGAATATCATTCCACACAGGATACACCACAAAAGTGGAACATCTGCTCATGCTTTGTAAAACATTATTGTGAACCCTTTTTTAATTATTTAGCATTGCTATCCATAGAAAATTCAGTTTGTCTTGATTTTCCCTGGAAACACAAAACATTCATTAGACCGATTATCCAACAACAACAAGGATAAAGAATACTTCAGTCAACATTAAAAATATCACAATACATCAGTGAGTCTGTGAAGCCAACATGACTAAATTTCACAAATGAATGTGCATATGATTTCAAGAAATCCAAACCTGTCAAAAGTGGCATCAAGCTAAGCTATTATATCATGTGACTCAAAAAAGGGAAAGAAATACAGAAATAATAGTTTTATTTTTAACAAAATGGGTCAATAGTTTGGAAAAATTAAGATGTCTTAATGTTTTTTATGCTCAACCAAGGCTGCAATTATTTGATCAAAATACAGTATAAAAATGGTAATATTGTGAAATATTATTACAATTTAAAATAACGGTTTTCTATTTGAATAGATTTTAAAATGTAATTTAAACCTGTGATGTAATGCTGTATTTTCAACATTACTTCTCCAGTCTTCAGTGTCACATGATCCTTCAGAAATCATTCATACATACATACTTGATTATATACATATAGTGTTTAACCTTTTTTTTTTTTATGGAGAAGTCTCTTATGCTCAAGACTGCATCAAAATACAGCAAAACAGTAAAAATGATCCTTCAGAAGTCATTATAATATGCTGATATAATAATAAGAAATGCCTTGAGCATAAAATCAGCATATTAAATTGATTTCTGAAGGATAATTTTTACTGTTTTGCTGTATTTTGCTGCAGTATTGAGAATAAGAGACTTCTCCATAAAAAAAAAAAAAAAAAATGGTTAAACACTATATGTATATAATCAAGTATGCATGTGTGTGCATATAGGAACTTCCGGCTTACTTAAGTATGAGACTGTTCTGTTGGCATGATATAAAATTACTCATACCTTCATATGTACTTACCAGCATGATGGTAGGGTGTATTTTGGTGATGTAATCGAATATGATGGAAAAGTGAGATAATTAGGTTTAATTAGACATGCTGTTCTTGTCCTGGACAAGACGTCTTAAGAAGAAAGTCGACAAGGCCTCTTCTTGGAATGATGTTTCTGAGACACATGCTGCAAACTCTGCTCCCTACAAGAGGGCACATTGTTCTTTCCAAAAACACAACTAAATGAAAGTAGATAATAATCAAACTCACAAGGTCTGAACGAGCAGAGTTGAGAAGAAATGTGTTTCGGCTACACATATTTCTTTCTCCTGGTACTTGCATGGACTTTGTGTGGTGTGACAACTGAATCGGCCGTGTGGTGCAGAGATGAAAGCTGTTATTCATTCGTAAGTGTATGTAACTCTCAGAGGTGCAGTTACAATGATGCAGTGCAACATGGGATGTACTTATTCTTACGAAGAGAACAAACAAACAAAAAAAAAAACTTTCCCAGAAGAGTTGAAGTGGTTATGGACAACCAACTGCTTATACTCAACAAGCACGTATAAGTATCTACACAGTTTGGCCATACAGTCAACATGAATCTAAGCAGTTAAAGCTCCTTTCTTGTAAAGACAGCAGGTTCATAGCTTGAACTTTATTAAAACACTATTAAAAGAGAGACTTTAACCTCAGAATAGTGCAGATCACTATGGGCAGCAGCTAATCCTATAACAAACAGCTCAGGAGAGAGTGGAAAATGCCCTGTCGCAATATCACCGTGGATGAGAACGGCCCCCTCCTCATCGGCCTCTTTAAAAGGCCTCCATTGTACGGGAGCCATTGCCATGGCTACTGTCGGCCAACTGTAAGCCTTTCAGAATTATTAGCATTCTTCCTGACTCTCGGCACTGTAGCAGAGCCCCTCACTATTCCAGAAAACCAGCCAGATAAAAACGCACACGTCTCAGAATTACTAACAGATCTTTCCATCTTGCTCCCCTCGAAATTAATTAAATTCGAATTAGAAAAGGTTGAAGTGGAGAAGGTGAAACCTCATACTAACTAAACATCCAGGGTTTGCGTAAGGTATATGGAGACTGCAGTACTGCCTTTGCACACGAGATGGAACAGATTTTTAACAATGACAGTGTTGAATAAAAATCAGAATCAGTCCTAAACCGATGCGATTTGATAGGAAGAAGTGATAAAAACTTTCTCTTCAATGCAAATTGAAGCTTTTGTCATAAATGCCATTTATCTGTCAAAATATGTAATTGATTTGTCAAAATACATTTATGAATTTGCTGGAGAGCTGCTTTATTGTTGAAACTGGTATTGTAATTATAACATTTCCGGTTTCTTAATTAAAGCAACTGTATCTAAGTTTTACTTGTTCATTTATTTATTTACCTTGAAATGCGGTTTCAAAATGTGGCCTAATGGATAGAGTTGTAACCCAAAGGTCGCGGGTTCGAGTCTCAGGTCCGGCAGGAATTGTCGTGGGGGGAGTGAATGACCAGCGCTCTCTTCCACCCTCAATACCACGACTGAGGTGAGACCCTTGAGCAAGGCACCGACCGAACCCCCAACTGCTCCCCGGGGCGCCGCAGCAATATGGCTGCCCACTGCTCTGTGCGTGTGTTCACTGCTGTGTGTGTGCACTTGGATGGGTTAAATGCAGAGCACAAATTCCGATTATAGGTCACCATACTTGGCTACACGTCACTTCACTTGCATGTGTATGAATGGAAGTCAATGGAACGAAAAGAGTAGTGTGACTGGCCCTTTAACCTCCAAGTTCTTATTTCTGTGGTGTTCCACACATTTTGCAACATCATTGGTCCAATATCCCTTAATTTAATACAATACTGTGTTTTTCTGTGATCGTGGTTCGTTGAAAAACATTTTCGTTTCCACAGTAGAGAGACAAATACTTGTCACTGGAAAATTGTTGCACCTTGTCTGGAGGGTACAAGTCATTTTCACTACATTGTCTCTACATCGTATATGTAATAGATGTAATTTAGATGGAGACACTCATCAAGGACATCATGCAATTGTGTCCCTGGTCTCCACCCAGATAATTTAAGCACAATTGTCCTTTATCTTAGGAGGACAGGCTGGTTTAGTAACAGTGGAGACTATGACTTTGGAGACTCCCTGTGCATAGGGCATAGTTTCACAAAACCTAATCGGCTTAACTGGTGCTATTTATAACGGTATTACCAAAAATGTCTCCGTATATTACATTATTGTAAGAAAACCCAATCTGGCCTTTTTAATTGGAAAATGCCCAGTGGTTTTTCCAGGACCTATTATTACTCCAGTACATGCACAACTGTGTAGCCTTAATAACAGTATAAATTTGAATCTGCTTCCCAATTAAAAGTATAACCAACTTTTAAACACAAGGCATAGTCATGATGACCTAACCAGGATATTAAAAGTTGAAGGGATGGTTCACGCAAAAATAAAAGATTTGTCATCATTTATTCACAATAATAATGTTCCAACCCCATGACTTTCTTTCTTCTGTCAAACATAAAACAATATATTTTGAGAAAGTGAAAGTGTTTTTTATCCATACAATGGAAATAAATGGTCACTAAAATTGTTTAGATACCAGAATTCTTCAAAAAAATCTTATTTTGTGTTCCCCAGAAGAAAGTAAGTCATACAGGTTTGGAATGGCAAAAGGTGAGTAAACGATGACAAGATGTTCATTTTTGGGTGGAACCTTTAAGTGTTTCATTGTCATTTAATAGCTCATGTTGTTCCAACCTCATATTTTATTTTCCATGAAACACAATCTACAAACTTCTGTTATACATACAAAGAAAGTGGATTAACAAGATTCAAAAACAAAAGTATCTTGATTAGTTCATTCAGCATGTATGTTATACTTCACATCGTCTAACGTCACACAATAGCCTTATTTGAGAAAACAAAATGTGCTGTTTTTCAAACCTGTGGCATTGGAATTGCACATATGACACATATTCAATTTTAATATATGTTAGTGAGAAGAAAGATACAAACTTTTAGATATCAATCTGCATATGTGATGGACATCGGTTATGCTCATCTTTGGTATTTCCTTTGAAAGCATCGTGGGTGAAACAGCTCTTATTCAACTTATAACACAGATGTTTTTTTGCGCATAACCCCCATTGATTTTGCCTTCAAACACAGCGTGATGCCTCCAAAGGCGTGAACGCAATTTGGTTTGTTCCTCAAACAAAGCCATCTTAAATGATCACTTTAGTATAACTTCAGAAGACATTTACTGTACATTTAAGCATTTAGCACACTTTTTCATTGTTTTATTGCATTCAAGGTAGAGCATGCATTTTGATTTGATCAATTCATGCATTTCCTGGGAATCGAACCCATGACCTTGACATTGCCCATTTTTTTTGCATGGAAAAGAACAAATGGACAACAACTCTTTGTTTTTGATGTAAGAAAACAACACAGAATGGCATGCAGGCGAGTAAATAATTCCAAAATTATTCCTTAGAAGAAAAGACAAATACTACTGAAAGTTCAGGGGGAACGCAAGGACATACTCAAGTCCAAATCCTGATTACCCAACAGGCAGTAATCTAAATCGAACTACTTCATCTACTGTGCTTCTCTAAAAGAATGAGCCCCATCCACCAAAGACTTCAACTCAACAATCAGACCTTTGTTTTAGCCAGGAGTGCTGTTGTGTGTTTTGAGACCATGTGGGTTCTTCTCTAAGCTCCAGTAAAGCCTGTGCCCAAAGTGAGAGGCGAGGTGGGTTGGGCTGAGTGTGAGAGCACCAGGCTTCCTCGTCCGGCCCACAGTCAGATATCAACCACTCGGATACACTCCACCAGAGGAAGCCAAGACTGGAATAACCTTGCCAAGCTGCATCTGTCCACTGCCAGGGCTTCCTCTCCTGTAAATGTTAACACTTTCCCTGGAGTATAATGAGGTGGATTAGATTGAGTTTCATTACTAAGTTGCTTGTCTGGAAAGCTGTTGTGTTGGCTGTGATGGAAGGGAACTAATTGTTTGAGAGTGTGAGAGAAGAATGTAATCTACCTACAGGTCCCTGTGCACCAATGTTCCCTCAAAACCCAATTATCAATTTGAAAGTGTGAATATGAGAGTCAAAAGGCAGCAGTAGTATTTTGAAACAAACACGAGATGGGCTTCAAGAAGTTGTCCCAAAAAAATTGTCATTATTTGCACACCCTAATGTCTTTCCACACCTGTATGACTTCTTTTGTGGAACAAAAGTATTTCAGATAATCTTGATGTAGCTTTTTCCATTACGCAACAGTTCATTAGTTCCAAATAGAACTAAGATGCACCATTAAAGTATCAGAAAGTTTTCAAAGTATCAAAAATCCACCCTAAAAGTATAATGACCCGAGTCAGTAAATTGGAATAAGATTGGAGAATGAATCAGATATGTGACCAGTCTCAACAGGTTTATTGAAAACACAGCCTCAAAAGACTGATTCATTTGCTGATCGGTTTTCTAGTTCAACTTGTTGATTCAAATATCACGAAGGTGAGTAAATTATGACAGAATCTTTCGAATTTTTGGGTGAATCATTTTTTTAATTTGTGTTGAAGTGGGATATAGATAAGCCACCTCTGGAATTGGATCTGGCATTTATAGTGGATCCTCTACCTCATTTGCCTCTGAAAAGAAATGCTATGATCCACACATGAAAAATCATTTATAATAATGATGTCAGTAATTTGCAATATTTCTATAAATGCACTTAAACAGAGGATCACTACTACATTGTTTCTACAGTGCTGTAAAGTAAGCTTAACTCTGTGGTTTAGAGCCCCCATAAGTGCGAGCTCCAAGACATTTGACTTAATTTAATGATGACAGCTCAGACACTGTTAGATGGACATTATCTGACAGCAGGGAGGACATATGGACGCGGTCCCTGATGTCCACAGAGAAAGCAGTGCAAAGAGGACGTCAGGTGGGAACGGATTTATTGGGGAGCAGTCTGAAACAAACAAACAAACAAACAAACAAAAGAGAAGATAAATGCACTAAGATCATAATAAAGGCACCACTTTAAAATGATATTTTGCATTTGAGCGCCTACAGATTGAGGTTGAAAACTGGTACTGCAATAATCTGTTTGTTTTTTTTCATGGCTTTATTCCAGAGGTAGATGACTGATGCAGAGATATTATATTCTGTGGATATTAATTTTCTAAAAGATAAGATCAAGTGATAAAGAAAAAAATAAAATCAACCTACTGACAATTATTCAATATCTTTGCATGGAAAATGGAAAAATACTATGATTTATAAATATTTATCAGAGACTTATATTTGTTGAATGGCTTGAACTGATTCCCTAAACCGAATCTTAAGTGAATGCAAATCAAAGGTAATGTAATTTCCTAATGAAGTTTAAATATGAGATGCTTTTTAAATCATCTCTGTCATAACTCTCTCCTTCTCATGAGTTACAAGACAAAAAGGATAGCAAGATTAGTTTAAATACTCTTAACAAACCTACTGGTCATATAAAAAGTACATTAAATTCATTACAGCATTTACAATGTTGCTTAATTTTATATTTCCAGCAAAACCATTAGAAATTTTGACTATAATTTAAAACTGAGATATTCAAACTGGCAAAAAATATGTATAAAAAGAGTCAATATGATTTTTTAAGAGGTCTCTTGCTTACTATGGCTGTATTTATCTAAAAACAGTAATATTGTGAAACATTATTACAATTTAAAATAATGGTTTTCTATTTGAATTTATTTTAAAATGTGATTTATTGATAGCAGACATTACTCCAGTCTCCAGTGTCACGTGATCCTTCAGAAATAATTTTAATATGTTGATTTGGTGCTTCTAACTTGGTGACCCTAAACTTTTGAACTGCACACACACACACACACACACACACACACAACCCCATTAAAAATACATACGTGTTATTATATGATTACTAATAGTTGACCAGTATTATCAATAGCCCCTTTCACACAGTAATACCAGTAAACTGCCATAAATTACTGGAACGCCTTTAAATACAAAATACAATTCATGCCGGTAAATACAAAAATGTGCTCTTTACACAGGCAACAATGTTCCGTATTTTTACCGGTAAAGCATCATTCACACATCCACATTAACCAGAAATGACCTCTAAACGGCTGCGCCTCCCGGCATTGTGTTTGTAAGCATGGAGGGATAAACATGATCAGTGTTTTTGTTGTTTTTATTTCTGTGTCAAACGTTCACATTCATGCAGCGCTTTTGGCCCAGAGACATTGCATTACACGACTTCAAACCGAACTACACAGCGCGTAGTAAATGCGTCAGAATGTTATGAATGGCTCAGAGCCGTTGAATTTGGATTTCAATGCTCTGGATTGGCTTCTGAATACCAGTAAACTGCATGAACAAATTTACCGGTATTTTTGAAAAGGTCCTGTTCACACATGACCTCTTAACTGTAATTTACTGGTAATTTACCAGTAAAGTCTGTATGTGTGAAAGGGGCTTTTATGACAGCTCATCTATTTCACTGTTGCTATGGGGTGTATTGTGCATGTACATGTGAACAACCACAGCTACCCAGTCTTTATACTTTTTGAGAAAGCTATATTCTCATCAGATTATTAACACATTTTCTGTTAACTGAAACCTGAAGACCAAACACCCACTAATGCATACAAATACCTTGTTCGCCCACCAGTGGATGAGTAACGCAGGAAGCAGCAACCCACACCACAAAATGTTCTCACATAAAACCTCTTCAGTTGCCTAAATGTGTTACCTTGGCTACCAGAGTTGGCCTGGGCACTCCCAACCAATCACAGAGCTGATTCCTGTGGGTCCGCACTGTGGCGACGTCACTTTCCCTAATACAGGAAACAAGAAACGACCATTAAAATGAAAAGTCCTCCTCGTGATCCTCCAATAAGCCCCGTGTCAACACTCACCAATTAGTGTCGCTAAGCGAGGCCATGACATCAGCCAGCACTTGCTCATCGTCAATGACATCATCGTAGGTCAAGAACATCTCGTATACCTGGCTGGCTGTCGTCTTCCTGATCTTCAGACCCAAGAGAGACAATGGAGTCAGAATTAAATACGGGATACAACACGAGTGTCTAGACTAAGTCTGGACTGAAGTCGCCTGCTAATGGTCTCACCACAGGGAACGGGTGACAGAGCAACATCAACAGCTGCACTAAGACCTTCGTCCTCACGTCACCCTTGAACTGCACCATTCCACAGAACCTACGGTCAAAGAGCCAATCAGAGAGAGAGAGCTCAGGCATGATGACCAATCACAGAAAAGATCACACTAAAACCAGAAAGCACATTTCAAATGACATTTTAAGAGTGATTAAATCAAAACGTAAGTTGAAAATGGTTCATGAAACAGTGTTTGAAACATTTTTTTTCAAAACAAAATTTTTGAAACCAAAGATTCTGGAAAAATGCGTTTCTGAAAGTCTGTAATAAACATTGATGAAGAAACACATTTGATGTGAAAATAAATCACAAAGGCAATTAGTTTGAAAAGTTCATAAACGCATGAGGTGGTGTGGAACTGAAACAAATGATTTATCTAAAGTGATATGTTTAACATAATATTTAAATTAATAACGGTTCAATACAATCACTTCATCAATTATTTTATTTTTCTGAATTTTTAAAATAAATAGAAAATAGTACAAACATTGATGAAGCGATTGTATTGACCGATTATTAAAAAGTAAAGATTCTGAAAGCTTTTTACACTGCTTGAAGGAGATTTCATAATAATTTAAGGCAAGACACTCCAGGTGAATAGAGTAAAAATAATTAATAGAAATAACCATAATTCAAGTTGATTGATTACATTAAATATTAAAAAGTATTACATTTTTTCAATGCTATGTTTAAATATGTAAATGAGGTATTATCCAAGTAAATTTGCACTAATTTGTATACATGTCCAAAAATAAATCTGAACACTGGATAAAGCCAGGTTCAAAATTCTTTTTTCTTTTTTTTTTTTACATTAAAGTTTTTAGATAGGAGATTTTGGCAGAGATTGCTGCATGTTTTCACTATGTTTTTAAGAAAAAAAAAAAAAAGAAAGGAAAAAAAAAGTATAAAATCAGGCCAATAATATAAAAAAACCTCTCTGTAAAAACCTTCAGAATACAGACAGCAATACAACTTTAAGGTTTGTTGTATGCAAGTGCTACCTGAAGTGAGATGGAAAAAAAATTCACTTGAAAGTATTTTGGATGTTTCTTTCCACTAATATGTAACAAGTTATGAAAGACCAAATAGCTCAAAATCTTAAAATTGACCAGTGCATGAAAAACTATTTGTTTGCCTCTAGTGTCATATGTGTCACATATTATATTTTATAAAATCTATTTTTAAAATGTTTAACATTATTATAAAAATGGTGATAAATGGTGGACACCCAACTTGTCATGGACCCATATATCTACAGAGTGCTGTAAATGCAACTTACACAGCAATACTTGACAACAACTTCTGGACATCTTTGGACTTCTTGATTTCCTCTTTACAGAGCAAGAGTAGCTCCATGCAGAATGGATGACTGAAAACAGAGAAATTACCTCAGAACAAAACAAACCAACACACACATCCACCCTCAGCCTCCTCGTTTCAACACAAGACTTGGCTGGGCTCATCTTAAGTTCTCCCAAAGGTTCCCTGTGTGAGTTCTTTCTGTGTATTTCTGTCATGATATCATCTCTCCTGCCGAGCTCTGGATGGTTTGTGTATCTGAGCCAAGGGAGGCAGTAATGTACACTGGGCTTTCCCACGCTCACCTCTCCTCGCTGGCGAAGAGGTCAAAGCAGCCGTTAGCCAGGAGCTGGTCCACCATCTTTAGCAGAGGTACAGAAACTCTGCAAGCGAATCAAAATAAATATCTCATTTAGTTTGCAGCCATCAAGTTCCAAAAAATTATCACATTGCTATTTAATATATAAAGCATTTTTTGTTGGATTTCCAAGTATATATACCATTACCAAGACGTATTATTGCCCATACTGTGATAGAAGATTTTGGTCATCCCTGCATTTGTTTTGTGGCTAATCTATGTTGTGTTTTGCAGTGCAGTTGTACCTGTCATTGCGCAGGTTATCTCTGAAGATGCGTAACAGCGTGTCTCCAAACTGCTGAAGCGCTGTGACATCCTGCTGAATGCTCTTCAGATACTCGAATAAAGACTGAGAGGAATAACGCACCTGCAGACACACACAAGCATGTTTTCACTAGTGACAAACTCTTATATCCATTATTATTTGTATGGTAACATATTAGTTTAGGGACCAATTCTCACTATTAAGTAGTTGTTTATTAGCATTAATATTACTAGCATATTTGCTGTTTATTAGTACTTAAACAGCAAATATTAATTATTTATTCTGTATAACCATATTTTAGATCCCTTAATCTTACCAATACCTAAACTTAACAACTATCTTAGTGACTAGTAGTAAGCTTCAAATTATGAGTTTACTGAGGGAAAAGTCACAGTTAATAGTTAGTTAAGACAAAGGTTTTCAATCTCTTAGGGCACCAAATAAGTCAAGATTGCCACTAGCGCCTCATCTAGTTTTATGTAACTGATAATGTGAAATGATAAATGGTCAAGGGTGTGCTATTCTGTACCTCACAACTGTGTTGTGAAATCTTGCATATAACATGAAGAATGTTGGTTGGTTGGTTGTTTTAGATATTGTAAAATAAAGATTTCAGCCTATTTTGCAGGATGTTAAACCTATCTAAAGGGGTCTTACTCTGTGTATCTGTTTGCACAATTAAGGCCATTGCATACTGAGTGCAACATTTTCCTCTGAAACTTTTGTCCATCATCATCATAAAAAAAAAAAAAAAAAAAAGGCACCAGGGTTTGATTTTCAAACCTTTACTCGTATAAACTCACATTTTTGTAGTACTGAACTGTAAGGTGCTACACATGTGCCTTCCATGCCATATTTACACAAAACATGGCATTTAAATAAAGTTTAATCTTGCAAATGCTTTGATAAAGAATGAATTATAAAGTAATAAATTATTCATCATTATATACGACTCCCCTGCAGCAGTGTGTTATTGTGTGTGAGGAGTCAGATGGGGCACGGTTATGTGCAGTATCAGTCCAAACTCTGCTGTGTGATCCAGAGGGAGCCGAGATTCAGAGAGAAGCTCCATCATTCAGCATCGAGTCTGTGAGAACCGCTCATTTATCCAGCAGTTTTGGCTCGGAGAGTTCACGCAGTTCCAGGCTGAAGGTGAGAGCGTAACCTCTACTGTGGCTCTAATCAAAACTCTGCCGGTTTTTAGGAGAGGACTCATTTATAGGTCCAGTTGGCAGATGAGTTGACATTTACTATGCGCAAAGCTCCTGTTAAAGGCCTTCACATTATTTTTTCTTCATCAACAAACACTGGTGGCTATAAATAACAAAAGGGCTTAATACTGTATCAAGCTCTCCCAACAGCCACTGGAGCACAGGCACTGAGCCTAAAACACTAACAACGTGGAACAAAGGAAAGATGGAGAAAGAAAATATACATCTACCACACTTTATATACAGAAATAAGATTTTACAACTTGATCTTGCTGTTTTAGAAAAAGGACAAACTACCTGATATTTATTTGCCAACTACTTTTTTGTATGTGTTTTCCCCCTGTATTTGGTTTATCTGCATTATCTGTTTCACATTTTC
Source organism: Onychostoma macrolepis (assembly GCF_012432095.1). NCBI lineage: Eukaryota > Metazoa > Chordata > Actinopteri > Cypriniformes > Cyprinidae > Onychostoma > Onychostoma macrolepis. The sequence goes on along the minus strand of NC_081157.1, from coordinate 26,012,028 downwards.
AAAATATTTGAGAATTTATCCCTATAAAAGAAAAAAAAGTGCCATGTCATTGTCCTCTATTGTGCAAATACATTAATGCGTTTATAACTATGGTTTAAATGTGCAAATACATTCCACAGAATATCAAATTACTAAAATGATATCAAATCTCCAATCCAAAAATAAGCAATAATAATAATAATAATAATAATAATAATAATAATAATGTGAAAAAACACAGTACCATTTGAAAATTTGATGTTTTTTTTGTTGTTATTTATAGTTTCTACAAAAATATTAAGCATTTTATAAAGCATTTTATAGCTTTTATTGGGCTATTACTGCATGTTTCTTTGTGAAATTGAAACATAACAAAACTAAATTGAAATTTTAAAACAAACCCCAAGTTACACAAATAAAATAAATTTCTTCATATAAACAAACTAAGGCTTTGTCTGTGCTCTTTCCATTTAAAACGAGAGGCAACCACTGCATTTTAATCATCATCCAAACAAAGATGCAGCACGAGCAATTTTTAATCTAAATTAGATTGTATAATTTCAAAATTAGAAGCAAAAACAGAATGGTCTGATTTAAGTTTTGTGCAACTACACATAAAATATATATTTGCATTAAACAAAAAGCAGATGAGCTGAATGAGACGCAGGTTCACTCTCTGCCAGCAGGTGGCGCTAATGAACAGCAATGATACAGTGTTTCCTGGGTTACCACTGTAAACAAAGCAGAGCTGCATTATGAAATCTACTTTACTTTAATATGCATAATTCAGAGGCAAGATCGTAAATAAATGCAGTCTTGGTGGGCACTGGGCAGCAAGAGACCTTTAAAAAAAACAAAACAATAAAAAGTAAAAAAAAAAAAAAAAAAAATCTTATCAACCATTTTGAATAGTATTGTATAAATGAGGGAAAAACAGCAGCTAACAAAACAGGAAAATAAAACAAGAAAGAAAGTATAGGAAAATGCTTTAAAAAAAAAAAAAAAAAAGAAACCTTACAGAGTAAAGGAGAAAGGAAAAGATCAAGTGTATGAGCTGGTGAGCTGAAGATCCCTCCAGGGGCCCTCAGTCACCACCGAAAGCATGAGCGCAAATGTGAAGGGACTCTGTGCCAATCCCGCTTGCTCTGTTCCAGCTAAATTTGTTTTGAATGAATCCTGGCCCACTGGAGGAGCTGTGGTTTTGCCTCAAAGCCGTTTACACCCTGTGCACTTTGAGGCCAGGATGGGCACAGACTTGCATTTGAGGCAAAATTTCAGTTTATTCAAACACATGTGAGGAATTTTCTTAAAACACCAAAGCGTTTCAACACCAGCTTATTTTTGAAAACCCAAAATAACGGACCACTTTTGTGTTGCAATTCTTGCAAATCTGAAATGAAGCAATGCAAAAGTAATACTACATGGTCTAATAGTCTCAATTTCCCTGAAACTATTCACACTCTTGACTGCGGTCACTACAGACAGACTCTCTGGAGAACAGAGTGTCGACGGCTCCCTCTGTTGGTCACTGCTGTGTCTTTTATCACCATGCAATTTATTCTAATTGATCCCTTTCTGTGACCTCACTGTTTGCCTCATATGGATATTCTGATGGCTGTGGTCTGGTTATGTTGTAGATTTATTTTTAATCAAGATTTTCAACCAGGGGTCAGTGAAACGCATTCCGGGGCATCCAACAATTGATTGATTAATGTATTTATTTTTAGAAACGAATGTGTTTATACTGCAAGGATGCATTAACTTGATCAAAAGTGACAGTAAAGAAATTTATAAAGTTTTCTAAAAGATTTCTACTTTAAATAAAAGCTGTTTCTTTTGAATATTCTATTCATCAAAGAATCCTAAAAAAAATTAAGCAGCAAGAATGTTTTCAACATAGATAATAATAATTGTTAAACAGCATATCGGCATATATGATTTCTGATGGATTATATGACACTGGAGACAGAAAATGCAGCTTTACCATCACGGGAATAAATTACATTTTAAAATATATTCACTTATTTTTTAATTGTAATAATATTTCACATCATTGCTGATCAGATAAATGCAGACTAGGTGAGCATAAAAAAAATCTCATCAACTTACTTTAAATAAAACATTTCCATGTTCTTTCTTTCGGAATGAACAACTAATTTATTAACAAATTATTTTATTAAGTGCTGTTGTCAAGCGATCACGATTAAATCGCATCCAAAATAAAAGTTTTTGTTTACATAATATATGTGTGTGTAGTGTGTGCGCGCATGCATGCATGCATATTAAATATATATATATATATATATATATATATATATATATATTGACATACACACATACATATATATATATATATTGACATACACACACATACATATATATATATATATATATATATATATATATATATATATATATATATATATATATATATATATATATATATATTTATTTTGAAATATAATTTATATAAATATTAATATTTTATATATAACTACAACATGTACGTGCGTGTATTTATATGTACGTAATAAATATACATAGTACATATTATGTAAAACTTATTCTGGATGTGATTAATCGTTAGACAGCACTAATTTCATTATGTGTTGCAGTAATGTTTGTTATTGTTTACAATAGCACTGCCAGTCGGTTAAATTGTAATTCAAATGAACTTTGACTTATTAAATTATTAATTTATAGGACTAAAATTATATTCTAAAGTGCAACTGAAAAAAAAGTCTTTAGACCGTCTGTTTTAACCTTTATAAAGGTTAAATTTCTGTTTATAACAAACTACACTTTAAGCCTCTCAAGGAAAAAAAAAAAAAAAAAGTATGGACTGAGGGTGAATTGTGGTTTAATGCTTGTGTTTATGTTGTGCAACCTACTGTAGATTCGGTGAGGCCACCCACAGACACAGTGAGGCCCAGGAGCGTGTGGTACTGGTACTGATGCAGGCGCAGCAGCTGTGTGATGTGAGGGAAGGCCTGTGATGCAGCGTTCCAGTTCAGGGAGTTTCCTGTCTCTCTACGGTCCATGTGAAAAAAAAACAAAAAAACACCAGAGGTCAGAGATAAACATGTGTGAAGCATTTGGGATGGGTCTCTTATTCAACAACAGTTAAAACTGTAAGCAGTGAAAATAAAAATATGTACTTTCCAGAAACTTCAATGCAACAGAGCACCTCCCAAAGTTAATGACATAATGTAAGCCAAGTTAATACCTGACGCATTTGATCTGTTGCACGCAACCCAGAGGTGCAGGGAGATGACAATATATAAGACGTGAACAAAACAACAAAGACTCCCAAACCAGAATAAAGGACACACAAGTATTAATAATTAATTTGCGCTTTACATAAAAAAAACAAAAACAAAAACAAAAAACATTGACCAACCTTTAATAACTGAATAAATCTCCTCCAATATTTTTACAATCAGAGAGGATATGTAGGAAAACTAATAGTTTGATACAGTCATAGAGATTCAGGATTTGAAGCCCTTAATTCTACTTCAGAATAGCACTTATTATTTTGATCTTAATCTTCCTATTAAAATCGAAGGGAACACACTATATCAATTTGTTCTCTAAAAGTAAGAAGCACACAACGAGTTGTATTAGCAGCTGTTTGAAAACTGATTTACAATACCTTTTCATTCATTTTACACACTCACACACAAATTTTACTGTACCTTCTGATCACACTGCAAAAATGTGATGTTCTTCTTGTTTTCCAGTGCAAATATCTACAGACTTTTTAAAATTAAGATACACAGAGAAGGGAAATGACAGAGAGGAGTCTTGTATACTGTCAAATTGAGTTTATGAAACAAATCTGTCAATAGAGTCAGACAAATCAACTTCGTTCAAAAGGAGTGCAAGGTTTTAGACCCCACTGACAGATACTTGTTCATGTTTTAACCATAAACTCACTTTATTTGGTTCAATTTCTCATAAAACAAGACTTCAAACTATCAAATTATCTTCATAACTGTCTTCATTTTACATTAAGTCTTGATTTAAGGATGTTTAAATATTAGATTTTTATTTTGAGTCCTTCATTTGTAAAAGGAGAATTAAGACCGTTTAAGACCTGCAGAAACCTTTCTAGAGCAAACTATACTCTTGAGTAAAAAGAAAATACTAAAATAGTCTATTAATGTGGTATATAAATCAAAAGTAAAAAAGTTTCTAATGCTAGGGTCAATAGTGTTGTGTTTTATAGGAAATATATTACAGAATTTAAATAGCAGTAGGTGTGTTAGTAAAACTAGACTGTTTTAACACGCTGCCGAGTACGATTACACCCCTGTGGCACTCACGGAGGGAAGATGCTCAGTAGCTCCTCCCGGTGAGGAATGTGAGGTACTGCGGGCTCTGTGCTGTGAAGAAGACGCAGGAAAACGGTGCCGGCGTGGGCTCGGTAGCGGTCGATCTTCTCTGCAGCTTGCTGAGCCAGGCAACACATCATACGCTGAACTCTACACAAAATTAGAGAAATATCTGTGAGCGGTCTGCCATGCTGCATTACGCTTACTGCGACTAGATTTAAAGGGTTAATTCACCCAAAAGTCAAAACAGTGTCATCATTTACTCACCTCAAGACAAGTTGTTCCAAAACTGTATACATTTTTCTTTCAGCTGCTGAACACAAATATTGACTTCCATACTATGAAAAAATAAATAAAAATACTATAGAAGTCAATGGGGACCAGATACTGTTCGGTAACCCATAATCTTCAAAATATCATCTTTTGTGTTCAACAGAAGAAAGAAACTCATAGAGGTTTAAAAAACAATTTAAGGTGAGTAAATGATGACCTAATTTCCTAACTCTCCCTTTAAGCAAGATTGACAGCGTCTCACAGGTCAGAGGAGAGGAGCTCTGGAGCAGACGCCACCACCAGCAGGGTCACGTCCATAAGGCTGCTCATTGCTGCCGCCCTCACCCTGAAACAGAACGAGAGCGAAGATTCAGAGCTACACCGTGACTGTCAAACTGCTTTTGGAGAAACACAAGCACACAAAAGATGCTTCAAATATTTGATGACACTTCGTTAGTCACAAAGGCAGTATGACAACTGCACATGTTGTTTGTTGACACTTCCAGCATCATGTTGAAGGTTTGCTGTGCCTGGAGGCATCTGTGGGGAATGTGAGGAACGTGACACTCGTGGGGCAGCGAGGACAAGGCCGGAGGGCAGTGACAAACAATCCGTTTACTGTTATATTTAAAAGTACACTTCCCGGCAAATCACATGAAGTGGCTATATTAAACTGATTCAACTCATTATATAATGAGGATATAATAATAATTATTTAATTATTATATTATTATTTAAATTCACATTTAGTAATTTAGCAGACGCTTTTATCCAAAGCGACTTACAAATAAGGACAATGGAAGCAATCAAAATAGCAATTATTATTATTAGATAATTATAATAATGATTATTACTATTATTATATTGTAATAATATTGTTTTAACAATACAACAGTATTACTATAGTAATATTTGTGTATATATAAAATATGTATTTATTTCTTTTTATAATATTTTTGTTTAATTCTTATAATTTAATGAAATATTGTAATGATAATATCTATTATTAGTATTATTACTATATTGTTTTTTATTTTTTATAATACAATAGTATTACTATAATAAAAAAATATATATTTATTTACAATTTTAATTATGATGTTGATAATAATAATAATAATAATAATAATACAATTATTATTTTAAATTGATTTACTATTATTTTAGTGTAGTACCACAATACCACTGACCAGAGGAGAACTGCCCCCCGACTGAACCTGGTTTCTCCCAAGGCTTTTTTTCTCCATTTCTGTCACCGATGGAGTTCTGGTTCCTTGCCACTGTCGCCTTTGGCTTGCTTAGTTGGGGACACTTAATTTCTTGCAATATTATTGACTTGATTGCACAGACACTATCTGAGGAGAACTGAACTTAGCTGGATGATGACGTTACTGATCTGTATTGTATAAAGCGCTATATAAATAGAGGTGACACTGCTGCAACACAAGTACTGTATGCACCTCTACAAAGGCATGTGAACGTACCAGGCCCCTACGTCCCCTCTGCTGTCCGTGCTGTAGTCGTTCGTACAGCCCAGCAAGGCTTCATACACAGAACTTATGTTGTCCTCACACAGGACACGGTCGGGGCTGCCTCGCGCACACACTCCTACAGTTACACACACCCTGAGAAGCACAAGAAAGCACAGGACACATGGACATGCAATGCAAGATGGGACAAAGCAGTGAACGGAGACATGAATTTCAGGTCCTGCAGGAAGGTGCAGGCGTTGACCGAGCTTAAGCTCAGGCAGACTGGTTCTTCAAGCGCAAAGGAGACATAAAAAGGTGTTACTCACTGAGACATGGCTGTGGCCGCATCCCTCCTGGCTTCTGTTAGTCTTTCTTCTTTCTGCACAACCTTACAGGTGGCCTGGAGCCCAGCCAAGATCTAGGGAACACGATTGAGAATGCAAACTCAACCTAACAGTTCAGATACAGACTTGAGCAGACGAGACATTATGAGGTCTGACCTTCTGTAGTTTGCCATGGATCATAAAAGGAGGCAGTGAGCCCAGGGCGAGAGCGCAGCCACAGCGCGTCAGAACCTCGGGACTCTCCAGGGCTGACAGGTATTGACTAACCAGCTGATCTGTATGGCAACAAATGGATGTAAACAAATAATAAATGGCCAAAAGTGTGTGTACACCCAAAAACACACCCATAAATACTTGTTCAGCATTTCATATCAAAACCACAAGCATTAATCGCTCCCATTGTTTAAAGTGTATTAGTTTCCTGTACCTTGCATTTTCACATGGGCTACCCCTGGTTCAACCTGATAATACTGCCGACACAATGCTGCCAGTGCTGACACTGCAGCATCCTTCAAAAACATGTAAAATTTTTAAAACGACCATATTGTTGGTACAGTTGTAAGCTGTTCTGGGTGTTGAGTTGTGGACTGTACCTGTAAACCCCGTCTGGCTCCGCCGGAGAACAGGTGAAGGGTCTTCAAGCTGTCGTCTATTAGCCATTGCCAACCAGCTGCAAGAAATCAGAATGTACATTAACTCAAATCGGCTGACAGCCTCACAAATCCATTAAACAATCACTCTTCCATGAGACATTTGTGGTAGTGGTAGTAGTGGTTATATATTTTGATTATCATGGCAAAAACTGAGATGCAATAAAATAAGATTTACATAAACAAAAAAATAAAAACCAAGCAAACAGAAAAATACAGCAGTTCAAATTATAAAATTTGAACTGCTTTAAAGATTTTAAAAAATGCAAATGTAAAGAGGTTTGGTTGACTCACTGATAACTGGGTCATCTTCAAAAGGCATCTTGGATAGAGAGAGCTTTTCAATGAGGACACAGACTGAAACAAAAACAACGAGAGAAAACCAGATCAGGATGTAAAAAGGCAATAACTGGGCCTCTGTTTCGTTGCATTGTAACGTGAATGATTCAGAGACATCAGTAATGTCTTAAACATATTTTTTCTCTCTACTAAATCACTGATTCTTAAGACACTGGACAAAACATGTCTGAGCTTTATACGTCATTAGTTTTAAAAATGACGAAGTCTCACATAAATTTACCATTTCATTCCATTTGATTTTATCTCCATCAAAATAATGACATTAATAATATAATTGACATCTCTTAAACCACCTGTAATCATATCACAACTCTGCACTTAAGATACAAATATATAATAAACTTTAGAAACACAAATAAGTATTTCTTAAAGAACTGGCAGATTTACGAATCAATTGTAAGAATAAACTTCTTCTAAACTTAACTGCTATTTTCTTCATATTTTTAAAACTTTAAAATAAAATTAAGAATGTTTTGTATTCCCAAAAACATCCCTAAAGAATCTTCCTATCTTAAAATTGTTCTAAAGACTTGAGAATTTTAATTCTTAAAATAATTCTTAAAAATGATTGGAAATAAGCTATTAAAGTTAATATAACGTCCAACTTTCTTAAAGCCCCAAAGGTAAAAAGCTTAATAAAAGTATCAGGTTGTGTCAAATATTAAAAATTATAAAATAACACTAGACACATATATATTACTAGGAATGTGCACAAGTACGTTAAAATGACCCAATGGATCAGTAATGTAAATATGCATTTCAAAATTCTGTAACCACACTACAGGATGCATTTACTTCAGTGAGCACAAAAAAAATAAAAAAATAAGTTTTTTTAAGAAAACATTTGAGACTTGAGTCGCATCGGACTCAGCGAGCAAGGTTTCTGTGCGTGATGAATTTTAAGCATAGCGAATACGAAAAAACGCACATGAAAATTTCGCACTCAGTGTGCAATGACCTTAAGTGATTTTCTGCACAATTTGGGGTTTTATTCATGTCTACAGCAGAAAGCTAAATTTTGAGGTCCGCTCAAATCTCTTACCACAGACTGAGTTATAATAGTAATGAGACTTGCTTTAGAATTTAGTTTATCATTTCAACACAATCAATTCTATACAGGGTTCCTACACATTTTCCATTTCAAAATTCCATACTTTTCCAGACACAAATTTCCAAACCTCTCGGTAGATTTTCAGACCATATTTAACATAAATGGTTCATAGAGCATTATTTTCAGCTTTATATTTGGTATATAGTAGTCATCTGTAAATTATTTTTATTTTCTCAGGGTTTTTTTTTTCATTGATTTTCTCGAAGTGACAACATACAGAGTCCCTAATATAAAAAAATAATAAATAAATAAAAAATACAGACTTTTACATGCACACAAGAAACTTTTTTTGTGCCCTCGTGAAACTATTCACATGTGCATGGGAATGTTTTGCATGCTTACGCATTACAATTTCTAGTTTAATATAACCTATTTCCACTGCCATCTTACTATGAATAAAACGAGAGCATGGATGCACATGAATTAACAGAGATCTACTTGCTCAAAATTTAGCTTTTCTTATGGTAGTACCTCTAATATTAAGGCCTAATGTCAAATTTAACACATCCTCTGTGGCGGCACAGAAACCATGACACGAAATGGGCTGATGGCATATTAGTGCTGGGCGGTATGACCAAAAATTTATATCACAGTATTTTTCAAAATTATACCGGTTTCACGGTATATGACGGTATTTTTTTTTTTCATGCATGACCCGGTGTTAACCATATTTTCTACTGATTGAGAGGAATAACTGCAGTAGATTGACTTAGAATGCCCTATTTTACTGTCATGATGAGCGAATATTGTAGAAAAATTCCACACTAAATAGTGACTAAACACGACCCATTAATACATGTTAACCAGGAGTCATTCTCATTTATAATCGCGACATCGTCTGATAAAATCAACGTGCATCTAATGTTACACACGCTCGCTGCACAGAACAGACGCAGAGAGACGCGACACTGCGCCGGGAGAGTCAAGGTGCGTTCACACCAGACGCGAATGAAGCGTTAAGCGCGAGTGATTTACATGTTAAGTCAATGCAAAGACGCGAATAGACATCTTGCGGCGCGGTTGGCGCGATTAACCAATCAGGAGCTTGCTCTAGTAGTGACGTGATTACTACGTAGCGAGGGAGGCAGAAATCCGCAAAATGTTCAAGCGTCCACCTACGCGCGAACAGCGCGATTTATTCGCTCAAGTCGCGTCTGGTGTGAACGCACAGTCAGACCTCGCGCTCACGGGGCAGCACTGGCGACATCTTCCAACTGAACCATAGCTAAGGTTTATCCAAAAATGTCGCTAGGTTTGTCAGTTTGTATATTCTATGGAAAAAAGCCGCTAAAAGGGTCTGAAAGTTGCTAAATATAGTGCTAAAGTCGCGCTCGTGTGTGTGAGACGCGGGAGCTGATGGCAGCGCGCGGTGGATATTGTGGATGAGTTCTTCTGTGTCATCACGTTCTACAGCTTCAGAACACGCTTAGTAACACATACAGCTGTGTTCTTGCCACAATGCAATAGTGAAAAGAGACCCCTCTCAAACAGTGTCGCGTTCCGAAGGTTATTTAAATAACACCGGTATTGCGGTATTTAAAAAATTCATATCATAAGAAAAATAAACACCGGTATTCGGTATGAACCGGTATACCGCCCAGCACTATGGCATATCATTTGCCAAGTTCAAGGGTCTATAAAAAAAACTGGTACTGTAAAAAAAAAAAGTGTTTAAGATTTGGCTTTCATTGGGGCAATATGCCATATTTCAAGGCCTTAGGTCTCTTTAATGCATAGTCTGTGGCGACCAAGAAACCACACCGCGAAATGGGCTGATGGCACAACAGATGGATCAGTGTGCATTGTCCTATATGCTACATTTAATGGTTTCTTGTGCACACATAAAAGTCTGTAATTTTTTTTTTTTTTGCAAAGGTCCTTGAGTTATGTAATACAGTGCTAAGAATATAGTGTGAAGAAAAACAAAATGCTTCTAACTAGTGCTGTGTGATTTGGAAAAAAAATTTAAATCTCGATTTTTTTCAGAACATTTAACTGATTCTTGATTTTTTTTTTTACGTTTTAACTAGTCAACTTGAAAATGTAACTACAACATGATTCAAGTAACTTTTTCTTTATTAATCCTCTATAGAATAATAGAAAATTCTATTCCAAGTCCAGCACACATGAATTTGTTAACATATAAATGTTAAACAAATCACTTGTTAAATATCTTTGCAGAAAAGATGCGTGAACTACAACTACATCTTGTACAAACTCGTCTTCTACATATTGTGTTCAGAAATAATGAGGAAAATGCTTTAAAAAAATAAATAAATAAAAATAAATAAATAACACCAGTAGACTATTATTAACTATAAAAGTTCTGTAAAAAGAACAGCTGCTTTCAGTCTGTCACCATGATGCAAACATGAAATATCAGACATACAGTAGTAGTTCTTTACAGGTTTTTTATTCGATTGCGCTGCTTTCCATTGTCTTTTCTGTGTAAACATGTACGTGTTTGACTGCTGAGCTCACGTCCCTTGCATGAAACGGGTTTATAAAAACACTGCACTCAAGTTAAAAGAAGTTCACTCCCGTCTTCTTGCATGTTTTACCTATTTCACTGCCCGCGTAGCATGTTTGTCAACACAAAAGTGCATTCTGTGCGAATGGCGCTTAGCAATATATTTATGGTCCTTCACAGAGCGCGTCACATGTGAGCGATAATCATGTGCGCCGGCATGCAGTTGGATTATTCTTTTCTCTTTACTGTTATCATTGCCATATTGCCAAAGTGTCTAATTCTAACATTTGGTAATATTTCTATTCAAAATCGCGATTCCTCGATTTCTAAAAAATAAAATCGTGGCAAAACATTAAATTCGAATTAATCGACAAAATCGCCCAGCCCTACTTCTAACCTGCATTTTGCATAATGAAAAAGCGAAAAAATTATAAAAAACTAAATGGGGTCAAAAGTCTGGAAACACAAACATTTTTCCATATATTTCCAGATCTGGTAAATACTTAAATCAAATTCCATACTTCTCCAAACTCCGTAGGAACCCTGTCTATAGAATAACTGTAAAAGATCGTTAGTTTCTCACCAGCTGGTCTCATTAGCTCTCCACCAAATCCCCTAGGGTAAAAAAAAACATCAGTTACAAGCTATAGACAAATTAGTGCCTCTAAAAAGCTTTGATGTCAATTACTGCCGGGTGATGAAGCAAGTGCTTACCTGTACTGCTTTTTATCAGAGAGCTGAAGTGAAGGCACATATGGAGGATCAGTTGCAATAAACTGCTTTTTTTATATATATTTTACAAAATAACACAAGAGACTAATTCTGCAGACCTTTTGATGAATGTTTTTTAGGCCATCAATGGTGTCAGAGGACAGTGAGTCAGTCAACGAACTACAAGGAAACAAATGCATTAAATAAAATAAAAGCATGGTTAGGCAAAGCTTTAACAGAAAAGCCGGTGTAACCTATTGTTCTGGGTTGCAAGCTCATAGACGGCATGAGTGATCTCAGCGCAGGCCAGGATAGCGCCGTGACGGCCGTGTAAATCCATGCCTGTGGCCATGGGCAGCAGCTGGGGTAAAACTGAAATCATCAAGACAGACAAGATGCAACAAACTTTCACTTGGTCTTTTTGTGTAGAGGTGAAAGAGATGTTGAGTTGGGCATATATTAACAGACATATGGAGCTGTTCTCACCAGTGTTGGCCATGTATTCAGGAGCCCGGAAAGTTAGATTGTGCAGGGCTTTTGTGGCCAGCTCTCTGATCACCCTGATAAAAGCAAACACAGCCTCAGTTAAAAATATAAAACCAAAGAATCCACATGAAACAGTACACATATACTTACCCATCCCAGTGATTGACTTTCATAGCCACCAAGTGGTCAATTAAGGGTTTGGTGTATTCCTCAAAATCAGCGATGTAGACACTGGAAAAAAAGTGTCGTAAATTAGTTTTACACAGCCATTTTCCAACATCTCTGACTGTTAGAAATCAACAGGCTGATTTTGCTACTATAGGACACATATGTCAGTGACAACTGTTATGAGTTCTGTATGTGTGTACATATGTATGTGGATGGTCATATCGTAGGGCATTTTGGAGGCTCGTTTGAAGCATTTGTTTCTGAACCTGGCAAATTTTGACCCCTTAGTTTTGTTCGTTTAGGCATATACGAACATGCCAATCATGCTCAGATCTATACCAAAAAATAATCAGTCCAAAATCACCTGAATGAGGTGGTCTCAGCTTGACTGAAAATAAACTTGAAAATGCCTTAAAAGTGAATCTGTTTCTTACAAACATGCAGTTTTTTTGCTTCAAAAGACGTTAACTGATTGCCTGGAGATGTGTGGATTATTGTGATGTTTTTAATCAGCTGTTTGGACTCCCATTCTGACGGCACCCATTCACTGCAGAGGATCCATTGGTGAGCAAGTGATATAATACTAAATTTCTCCAAATCTGTTCCAATGAAGAAACAAACTCCTGAGGGTGAGTATTTTTCAGGAAATTTTCATTTTTGGGTGAACCCATCCAAGCTAACTTTTAACAGCGGGCTGCGCAGTAAGCCTTCAGTATGGCTCTTTGCTCCCTAAGGCTAGCATTTTTCACATTGCTCTTTTAATACATTAAGGTGTCACAGTCAAATGGTGACATTTTTCTGTTGGGTGGGACATAAGACACGACAGCGTAGCCGCTGCTTCACTCATCGATGCATTCAAAACATACCGTGACTGAGCTTTGAACCGAAGTGTTCTGAGAATTGGGGTGTATGACTGATCTACCTGCTGCTGTAATGTTAGCAGAGTGTACCATGAAGAACAATTGGGATCAATTAAACAAGTCAAAACAGCTCTTAGTCACACATTGTCACCTTCTTACTCCTTACCTGATAATTAAGTAGCAGTTATTCAGGTTACCGACCGTGAAGTAGTCTGCCGCTGTAAGAATGTCTATGCCATGGGGGAAGGTGCCCTGTGGAGACAGGATATCTCCGAAGATCAGATTAGAGATACACAGACTTCATAGCAGGCTTCATAGAATACGGCCCGTTGCACTACAGATCAGTGCAGGTGTTTATAATGGATCTGAATGGTGTTTATGTAAGTGTACTCTTTCGTTGTACCTGTCTGCCCACATTCTCTTGGAAAGCAGCCTACAAACAGAGAAAAGGACACAAACTTTAAGTTTCCTGTAATTTCTTATGTATACAGTTAGAATATTTTCTCCTATCCAGAGGTTGCGTTGTGCAAACATTTTCATTTACAAAATTTGAAAGATATTACTTCCAAAAGCTAATGATTTTCCTTGTTTACTTACATTTCCTCAGTAAGGAAAGTAAATGTGTATTGGAAGTGAAAAAAGGCATGACCAGGCGACAGACCGAAGTAAGGATTTAGGAAGAAAAATGAGTTTCAAGTGTATTCCAGCTAAATAATTTTACGACATTGTAAGATCACAATATTTGTCTTTTTCACATTGTGAGAACAAAATAATGAGGAGACAGAGGTTATTAGCACTAAGAGCAAACAGCAACAAATGCTATTTAAACTAAGTGGAAAAAAAGCACTATTTTCTTTGTACTACGTATAAATTAATATTTGTAACGCAACCTCTACTCCTATCCCAGCTTAGTACGCTAAGACAACTATAAAGAAAAGCAAATTGCTTAATTTCACTGGCATCAAAATTGCATGTGAATTGCGTACTTTTCTGGCGCCTATGTTAGTAGGGACCTATGATTGCAAAATCTAGACAAATTCGACAAATGTCATGGAATTAGTCAAAGACTGGATGAATTAATCAAAAGTAGGTCAGTACATTTAAATCGTATCTGTGAATATTAAGTCGCAAAAAGACTATTTAAATATGAATCTTGCATGTTTTGTGTGTGAATGAATGGTGCAGACGCGCAGGTTTTGTTTACTACACATACTGAAGCACACGTGACGTTTGCTGTGATTTCAGCATCTGCCGCCTCATTAAATGAGGACATAAATATATGAACAACATCCCCAGAACTGCTCTGAGGGTCACTTCATGAGCATGTTACCGTTTCATTTGAATAAAACTATCGTCATATAATATACACACAAAATGAAACTTAAATGTCCTTATGGCAACTCATCAAAATAAAAGTTTGAGTTTGAGAAATCGTCAGAAACTTATTACTTTTGTGCAGTAGAATGTATGTACCACTACTTTACTACTATTAATAAAATTATTACAACTTTTTTAAAGGACTAATTCTTCCATGTTTTAATTTTAATTTTAATAGTAAACACCCTTGGGTTTGCCAAAAATAGTTTAACAATTTCTTAAAAAAAAACAAAAAAAAAAACTATAGGGCTATTGTAAAAATAAATTGTAATAAATAAAGTGTTTATGCATTAAATTAATTAGACATGCTTAAACACAGAATTTGGTAGCAAAAAAAAACATGAAAAAAATAAAATAAAAATATTTCAAACCTATTTTTCCAAATGTTTTTGTTAAACTTTTAACAAATTGATGTTAAATTGTATAAGTTTCAAATTTTGATTAATTGGCATGCTTTCTGAGTAAAAACATTTAATTTTACCATTAAAAAGGAGCCCAGAAAAATTAAAATGGAAAAAATGGAATTTTGGAAAAAAATTAAACGAATTTTATAGGGCCCTATGTATGAACACTCTTATTTGCTGTGCACTGGTGGTGTGAAACTGATGTAACACTGACTCAACCAATTCTGGCAGTTAAGGGTTGAACTACCTTCTTTTCTGACTAATGAAAGACAGATGGATCGTTTGTACCGACACTTAGTAACCAGTTCCCAAATTTTTACACACTTCAGCTTCAAAGAGTTTTTCAGGATAAACTCACAGAGGCGGCCTTTCTGCAGGTGATGTTCCTGTCAAATACAGTCGCGATGACAAGTGCGCTGTGAAGGAACAGGCAAATGAGAATGATTAGTGACACATAGACATTTATATACAATGACAACAGCAACAAATTAATTTAATAACAACTGTTATTAAAATGTTTGTGCATCCTAACTCTTGGCATTCACTGATTGCATTAGTTTGACAGCCTGAGGTGACACACATTCAGTGCCTTCACTCAAACACGTACTCTAAACCTTCAGATCTTTCACCTATAGTTCTGAGGCATATCACAAACAAGCATGTACTTCTCATCTCAAAACTCATCTATCATTTCAGTGCCCCCATAAGCCTGTTGCACTCTTTTCCCTTTATTCCACCACTCCTCCTCCTCCTCAGTTGAGCTGTGTGAACGTGCCCGCGAGGTATTCCCACCGTCACTCACAGCCTGGGAGAATGAAGTACACAAACATACACACGCACAACCCTACGGGCTTAACACAGCCGTGCTGGTTTCGATGTACAACTGATAGTGGCCTGGAGCAGCATAAAATGGACAGAGACTGAACATGCATGCAGAGCAAGTCGTGTCACTCTTATTGTTTTATAATAATGTCTTACATTTTTACGATTGTGCAATTAGTCAGGAAACCATCGAAACATGCTGCCTGTGCACTTTACATTACTCTAAGCTTAAAGGGATCGTTCTTCCTTTGACGTACTTTCTTCCAACAAACACAAAAGGAGTAATTATGAAGAATTGTACTGGTCAAACATTAAAAATGCAATTACAGTGAACGGAGACTGGAGTTTTAAAATTAAAAATTGAGGTGGCCTATAAATCTTGCATGCTATATTCCAAGGCTTTTAAAGTCATACGATAACTTTATTCAAAGAACAAACCAATAGTTGTTATTCACCGAAAAATATTCACTATACTGACTGTTATCCACTGCAACCAGATCATTGAGTTACTCAGTCAAGAACTTGAGTCAGGTTCGTCAATGAATCTAGACCGGTTTTGTAAACTGCACAACCGATACATACACTGCAAAGATTCAGTTCGCTCACAACCAGGATCTGCTACTTTTCATTTTACATGAATGCACAAAGGAGACCTGATGAATGTAATATACTGCATGAGTAACATTAAGTCATTTTAAGGTGCTTTTGCATCCTATTTGAAGCTTCTGCCTTCATTTAATGCAATTGCAATAAAAAACCGAACACAAATTTTTTTTCACGTTCTTTTTTTCCTTTTCCGTTCCCCTGAAAAAAGAGAGTCATACAGGTTTGAAACAGGTTAATTAACTAAAGTTTGAGTAAATAATGACAGAATTATCATTTGTGAGAGAACTTTTCTAGGGGAAAGTGTCCCAAAAGTCAGAGGGGACCATGATGGATGATTTATTCTCCTTAAAGATCGGTTTTATTTGTGTAAATATCTGCATATACGCTACAGTTCAACAATTTAGAGTCTGGGAGATTTTTTTATGTTTCTGAGAAAAGCCACTTATGTTCACCAGGGTTGCATTTACTCAATAAAAAAAATACAGTAAACGCTGTAATATTGTGAATCAGTATTACAATTTAAAATGACTGTCTTGTTTTTTTAAATATTTTTTGTAATATATGGAATGCAATTAAAGCTGAATTTTCTGAATCATTACTGCAGTCTTAAGTGTCAAATCCTTCAGAAATCCCTCTAATATGCTGATCTGCTGCTCAAGAAACATTTCTTATTATCAATGTTGAAAACAGTTTTGCTGCTTAATATTTTTGTGGAAACTCTTGAACATTTTTTCAGGATTATTTGATGAATAGAAAGGTCAAAAGAACAGCATTTATAGGCATAGCATTTACACACACAGTATACACACACACACACACACATATATTTTCTCCAAAATCGGGGAAAAAGACAATAGTGTAGTTTCATGCAATGACACGGTTTCTGAAAGCGTCAGTAAGCTCATAGAAACAACCTTTGACTGCTGATGAAATTAGAACAGGACTCGACAGGCCTACAGCCTGGGTGCCAAATGGCGACCGAAACCCACGACAACAGACGAAACCTGGCAGCACCGTGGGGATAGGGAGGAGGGAAGTTACGGGGAGGGCCAACAAACTGAAGGAGTAATGCAAAGTGCACAGTCAGTTACACACAGGCCCACACTTGTCCCAAACAGGGAGGGGGGGACCCAGCGGAGCATCTTTCAGCTGTCATTCTCGTAATATCATTATGTTTTTATGGTGACTGAAAGGCTTACTGTTGAACCTGGGAGGGAAAAAATGCTTTCTGCTGATGAAACTCTTTCGCTGAGCTGAATCACCACTACATCACCACACAAACAGAACACGGTAGAATTAGAAGAAGAATTGCAATATACAGTTACGCAGCAAAGTTAAATACAGCAAACCCCTAACCATAAGTCTGAGTGGTAATAATACTGCCAAGCACCGCAATTAAAGAAAATAGACAACTTTCTCATGGGACACCACAGAAAATACGTTAAATAATGCTTGCTGTCTTGAAACTTGTGTGTCAATGTTTGTTGAAATTACAGTTCATTTTAGACCCTTGGCAGAAATAAAGACTGTCAATTCATATTCCTTGTTTCGCTGTCACACAAAAGCATTCATAAGACTTGGCATATAACACACACACACACACACACAAATCATATAAACTACAAAATTTTGCTTCTACTGTTATTATACAACAGTAGACAACTTGAAAAAGAGCTCAGTGAAGATTCTTCAAATTTCTCCTTTTCTGTTCCACACAGAGACAAAAAAAGGATTTGGGGGTGAAATATGAATCTAATTTTCTGTCTAAATTATTAGCTTCATGAGGTTTATCATCTTTTGTCAGGTTTAGCAAAGCAGTATCTTCTCCCGCTTTGTTCTCTGGGCACAGTTTATGGTTGTTGATTCTCACTCCATTTTAAGTTTGGTAATTTACTAGACCAACAGACTACACTATAGGGAGAGGTTATGAGCTGTGAGAGGTGTATAAACTGGTTTTAAGGCGGTAAATAACTACAGCCAGGCGAACAGGTATGAGAAGAGGCTGTTGAGCGTTTTTGGACATTTATAATACAAGCCTTAACTTTCCTCCTGGAAGTTCAATTCTCATTAAACAATTCTCCACAGATGTTCACAAAAATAGAACACTCAATTCTTGAGAAGGAATTAAGTCAAACAGCAGTTTTCTTTCAAATATAATTTGCTGTGACAGGAATGTTCTTAAAATAATTATCAGGTAGTGTGATGAAAAAGGTCCATTTCTCTTACTACATACTACAAGGTTTGCTGACTAAAAAACAAAGAGTCCTCAGTATGGGGGCTGCAGCCTCACTAATCAAATTCCACAGCCTAACCTCACTTACAAAAAAGGTATTTTCATTGGAGAGAAAGTGTAACCATAAGGTCAACAGAGCCACCCAGGTTGAGCGGTCATTTTCACCCATCACTGAAATCAGATCAGCTCTCACCACAGTTGGTTCTGGTGGAAAGTGCTTTCATCCTGGAGAACATCCAAAAACATCTTCACAAAGATCTAAGAAAGGTCACGCCAAATGCTTGAATAAATAGTGGGCGTACAGGAGTCAGTTTCCATCAAGGGTTGAGAACTTTAGACCTGATCCACACAACCACCACACAGGAAATCTAACGAGCTGGACTATTTAAAATAAAAAAATAACAGTAAAGTTAAGAGCCAACAGCAATATATTAAATCATTTTCGTAAACGCGAACAGTCTGCAGCACAAACAGTATGAGACAAACTATTTTGTTTGTGCCTTAATTAGCAAATGTAATAAATGGCATAAATAACACATATAGGGTCAGATTTACTAACAGCTTGAAACCAGCACAAACCGTCTTTTGGCGTTAAAATAGTACTGTCAGTATTTACTAAAGACGAGCAGTGAAAAATTAGCGCTGAAAAGGCGTTAAAGTTATTTTTGCGCCTGACCTCATTAAATATGTATCTGTAGGAGTTTCCCTTTCAGATGCACAATTTATGGGAGGAGAGTATTAAAATGAATCACGCAACGCGATTTACTAACATTTGCGCTCATCAAATTACTGGTATTTGCGCATGTCTTAAAGCATGTCTTAAACTAGTTTGTGCTTGAAATGGCTGCAATTTTTGTTGCTAGGAGGAGGCATGGCAAAGAACAGAGTGCGCGGTAGAAGGGACAGGATTTTTTTCCAAATGTATTAATTTATTTGGAATGCCAGAAGACCACATTATTTGAATCCGAACATATCCTTATGCTAATTTGTTCTTTAATTTGCGCGTTGTCAGTAAATTTGTTGTTCTGAAGTTGCGCTCTCAAACTAATTTGCCCTGTTTAGTAAATCTGGCCCATAATGTCTCAGTAAAGCACAGTGGCTGAAGTGGTGGTGGTGGGTTCGTACCTGGCAATCTGGTTGACATAAGGCTTCAGTTCATTTGGGTCATAGGCACGGGCGAAAGCCCAGCACACGTAGCAGGCAGCATCTCGTACATTCGATCCCCAACTGCATGCGCCTCTTTTCTCATCATATGTCAGGGCTTTTAGAATCACAGGCACCACTGTCCAATACAGACAAAATATTAGCACACAAAAAGAATTAGTTTTGCAATCCAAAATATTTCAAAAGATTCATATATGCATTTATTTAAAAAAAAAAAAAAAAGTTAAAACGGCAACATTGTTCAATATTACTACAATTTATAATAAATGTTTTCTATCTGAATATATTTTATAATGTATTTTATTTCTGATGCAAAGCTGAATTTTCAGCACCACTACTCCAATCTTCAGTGTCACATGATCCTTCAGAAATTATTCTAATATGCTGATTTGATGCTCAAGAAACATTTATGATTATCGTTGTCAATGTTGAAAGTTGTGCTGCTTAATGTTTTTAAACCGTGATACTTCAGGATTTATTGACGACAGCATTTATTTGAAATAAAAGTCTTTAGGAACATTATAATTGTCTTTATTGAAACTTTTGATCAATTTAATGCATCCATAAAAGTTTTAATTGCTCAAAACATATCTTTTAAACTTTTTTTTTTTTTTTTTTTTGATTAAATTATGATTTAGATTACCAAACATTTATAATAAAATGTGAGCGGTGCATAAATAGACGCAAACACACAAGTGGGAGAGAGTATTGATAGTTGACCTTTGGAAGAACCTCATTACAAGGAACTGTCTTCTAAAATCTTAGGTGGAGCCAAAATTGAGTTTATGATTCATGCTGTATATGCAAATAAACGTGAATCAATTTTTCAAAACAACACTAAAATCTACCATTACATTTGGTTAAATTAAACGAAGATCCAGATCTGGCAAAAATAACTGCATTTTCATAACCATGCTGAAAGACACTTCACATCAGGCATAGAGCACATTTGGATTCATGCAAATCACACTGGTTGTCCTCAATATCTCCACACCCCTCTGACAACATCCTCAAACCTGCTTCACACCTAACTCTACCACTCCTGGGCTAATTCAACCATTCAGGCAAACAAAAGCCACAAACAGTCTTGTCTGGCTTCTCATCCATGTGGATTCTCACTAGCAGGTGAAAGAGGAGGCAAACTAACAACGTATCGTGGCTTGGGGCTTGCCTAATGTCAGGCACATTGATGCTGCCTCAGGGCTCTACTGCTTGGGCATAGACTCCACCCCACAGAGTCAACACCTCAGAGAGAACGTGAGAGACTCATCAGACTCATCAGAAACTAGACGGAGCACCTAAACGAACACACACCGCTCTCAAGGTCGACCACAGCGGCCAAACTGTTCCACTGTGGGACCATCATACGATTCAGGAGGTACACTGTGGACATACATCCATCGACGATACATCCAACATCCCAAACGTTGAGTCTAAATACAGGTAAGGCCGCAATTTCCAATGGCAACTCTTCTTATTGCTGCTCACATGTACTTTTAGCATTTGTAAAGGCTGAACTGCTGATGTACTTTGTAGCAGGTGTTTCAGGGGTAGATCTAAAGTGCTAACTATAGATGCACCTGCTAGACTACATCTGGTAGAAAATATTCTAAAGTATTTGCCATGTGGTTTTACACATACTCATAATATTCAGCCTATGGTCTTAATAACCAAAGAAATTCAAAGTCTCTTATTATGCTGAAATCACAAGTTACCGGTGTACCCTCAGAAGAATGACTAAGAACCAAGAAACAAGGAAAGAAGACATACAACAGTAAAATTAAATTTCACAATACAAAAATCCTTTTAATTTGTGCCTTAAGGAGGGAGCAGTTTCGTATGAAACATGGGAGACAAAACCTGAGCCACCACTTCTTGCGACAGCTTGTGACAAACAGGTTCCTTAAGGTGGAGTCATTTTCTGCATAACTTGCCTCGCAATCTATTTCTTCAATCTTCCGCTTCCCAATACAAACCTTCAGGCCTCAAAATCTTTGCACACTTACCGGACCATTATGTATCCTGATTGTAGTGCAGAATTGTCGAAGTAATTTCCTTCAAGCACTGAAGCAGTCCAATTGGTTACAAATGTTATAACAGATGAAATATCATTCCAATAGCTCTGCTAGCTTTTCTGCATTTACAGTGTAAGTGAGATCAATTTTTAAATGTCTGGAGTTTGTATCCTGCAGGTAAGGTCATGGGAAACAGGTGTATGTGGTTTCCCACGCCATCAGGTTTTAAAAAGGGGAGCATGTTCCTACAGGCCTACCCTGGCTTCGGCGGTGCAGCTAGAGCATGTCATGCTAACACGCAGGCCAACAAACAATACAGAACAGCTACAACCAAGTTGAAAACTTTCTTTTTATTGGGTCACTACCTTTCTGACCCGACAAACCGATGACGCTTTGCTCCAGGGTGTGGTAGAACGGTTAATTATAATTATTATTCTTTCTGTTGCCAGATAAGCTGACAAACCACGGAGCATTGGATTTGAACCTCTGCACCAGTATGGACACTCTCCAGGGAAGAAAACCGAAGAAACCACATTACATTCCCCGCCCTCCTGGCAAACCTTTCAAATATCAGTGCTTCCAATGTCCCTTCACCTGCAACATCAAGTCTCATCTCTTCAACCACATGAAGTATAACCTGTGCAAGAACTCCATCTCTCTGGTGTCTCAGCGCATGGAACAGACTGGGAAAACACCCAGAGCTTCCCAGCATAACTTCCCCTTCAACTATAAGAGTAAAGAGCCACTCCTAGAAGATGAAGCCAGCAAACCAATGGAAAGGATCAACGACAAGGCTGAACAAGAGGAGATGGGTAAGGGACCAAGAGAAAAGCCTGGAAGTCCCTTCAAGGAGGTTACTAAAGATGTCCCTGAGCCAATCCGTGAGACCAGGGACAAAAATGCAGACATGGACATTGGACAGAACAAAATATCTTCAGCTTTCTCACCAGTTGCACGAACATGTGAAAGCGAAGCTCTCTCACGGTCTCCACACAAAGATGATCAATCATCTTCAACCATTCCTCAGTTTTACCACCAAGTGGCACCATGGGTTCCACCTGCTTCCACAGCACCTCTTCTTCCTCTAATACCGGACTATCCTTCATACATTGTACCCGAGAGGCCCTTGCATTCTCTCTACACACCCTACTCACACAACCAAGGGAACACCCCAGCCTACCAACTCACACCTCGAGAGACCCAGAGACCTCTGGTTCCATCACCTTTGGTCCCACCTAGTACTTCCCTTCTCCATCCTTATCACTATAGATATGGCCATTCTATTATACCTGGTCCACCGCTACCCTACAGCCTCTACCAACACCCTGAATTGTCCATGTCCTTACAGAGAACCAGGTACCTTCCTCTGGATGTGTATAGCAACAGATTTTATCCTCGCGAGTACGGAGGGCATCTAGTACCCCTATCTCATCCTGACTCTTATGGCAGACTTCCTGAGGACAGGGCTTTCCAGGAGCACAGTACAGTAGACAAAGGTACTCGCCAGAGTCCTTTAGAAGGGTGTGCCGCCTCCGGGTCTCCAGACAGGCCTAGTACTGCAGATGTAACCCAGCGGATCCCGGTTACATTTAGACACACTTCTCATGGGGAGTCACTCCCAGTCAATCAATCACAGCATGCTGATCCAGGGGCTACTACAGCAACTGAAATCTTACCCAAGAAATCATGTGGACAAACTCAAGAGAACTTGTTACAAAAAAAAAAAGAGAGGTATGTAAACTCTATGTAACGCCCCAATAACACTTTACACCACAATCAAATAAAAGAATATCTGGTTAGGTTGCCCACAAACAAGTTAACGATTACACTACTCTTTACATAATTAGAAAAAAAATAAACATTTGTATCTTGTCTTATCTTTCTAGGAATGAACCACAAACCACAGCCTCCACAAGAAGCCGTGAGAGTTCATCAGAAAAGGAAGACGAAGAAACTGAGGAGGAGCCAGGTCCTCTTAACCTTTCCAAGAGGGACCGGGCCGTATCCAGCAACATGACACACCACTACCCTGACCGAGAGCTCCATTATGATTCAGAAAGTAGTCAGGACGAGGCACCGCTCAACCTCTGCCTCAGGGTACAGTCCAATAAACAAGCCTTGCCCAACACCACAGGCTCTGAAACTCCAGTAAGACAAACCATTATAAACGCTGAGGTATGCACAATTGTTCCACCCAGAGAACAAGAAATAGACCCATGTGACCAGAGGCACACTGCCGCCTTTGCTTTGTGTCAGCTAGCTAGCTCAAAGGACATTATCAATGACTCTTCTATTGGCCAACAAGAAACAACTGAGGGCCAGAACAGTCAAAGTCTTCCTTCCCCAGTCAAAGACACTCCAGATACACCAAAACAGAGCACACGGGCACTGGGACAAAAACGGGTAAACAGTAGACCTCTGAGGCACACCACCAAAAGAGCAAAGGTCAAAGAACCTGCTCGAACTCAGAGAAAGAGGTCACAAAACTGCTGATTCAGAGATCTCAAAGTGTGGACTGCTGCTACACAAAAACAAAGGAGCAATGCTCAAGATCAATACTCAAAGAGACTTTACAGGAAGACGGCCAACATCTACATTGAAGTCTTCAATTATTATTCTATTTATGTCTGTAAAATTGCTTGTCATTAGAGCTCAGAGATCATGGGATCAATTCCAAGTGTACACATGAACTGACAACTTTAATGTAAGCTGCTTTAGACAAAAGTATTTGCCTAATGCATAAATGTAAATATAGATAATTCCAAAATATTCTTAGTGTACAACATTAAGCACTGACTGGAAGAAAAAGGCAGCCAAGATTGTGCACTGAGAATTTTGTGTGCGTTAACAAAACATGTAATAGATCATTAAAGGGAGCTGGGTGGTGGCATTTTTTTAAATAAAGGATCTTGTTAAACTTGAAGTATTTGAATTAAGTGTTTGCATAAAGTGGATTATGTTTGCCTATGAATGTTTTTGAAACTGAGTATGTACAATGATTATAGCTCTGATAAACTTAAATCCAATAGCTTTCAAATTGAACACAATAGTGCAAGAAAAAAATGCAAGCCAACCATCTGAGAGACGGGAAGGAAGCAGCAGTCCTCTTCGGCCTAGCTCTGCAAGAGCCAGGCAGCCCCCATGCCAGGCATTATCTGTTTCCTGGAAACTGTAATATGTAAAGACATAACGTCATGAAAAATATCTCACTAAGCATTTGAAAATACTTGAGCCACATCATAACATCACGCCGCACCTGAAACACTCCAAAACAGACTCAACCACATCATCTGCAAGCTCTTTAGGTAGTCTACCAGTTACCCTTCCAACCCTGTAGGTGGTTAAAAAAGAAAGGGAGTTAAAAAATAATCATTTTACTTTGTTGAAAAGATTTAGAGCTCTAGGCATTATTACAGAGAAATATGGCATTCAAATATAGCACTATCACAGCTAGACCAGACAACTGTTCTCACCCCTTGGCAGAAGACCATCTCACTATTGTCTCTTTGTCTTTCAGACCCACCAACAGTTGTTCTGCGACAATGAACAAGCAAATTAGCAGTACATGAGAGCAATTAGCAATTTACCAAATAAAACAAACATGTGCATGAATACTTACCAATTATATTCTCTACATCCTGAGGTATGTCATAGTCTTCCTCCTGACTGACAGACTCTAGATCAGGTTTTGTAGCCTCTACGCTTTCAGTGACAGAAGACTGGGCCAGGTTCACTGCGAGTGACCGACTTCCTCTCTGGTATCTGGATACAGTCATACAAATTCTTACAAACTAGCTAATACTTTTAAGCATCCTTTCCTTCATTTCATCAGATTTTGTCAATACGTCGCTCCTCATTTACCTCCATTTGGCCAAACGTGGTTTTAGAAAAGTCAAACCAAGTCTCTGGACAACTTTTACTCCCAGTTTACGCAACGTGGCCTGGTTACTCTCAGCTATTCTCTTCTGATTCAGACACTGAAGCACTGTTGGGGCTTTGAACAGTCAGGTAAGGATTAGTAAG
Organism: Onychostoma macrolepis; assembly: GCF_012432095.1. Classification (NCBI taxonomy): domain Eukaryota; kingdom Metazoa; phylum Chordata; class Actinopteri; order Cypriniformes; family Cyprinidae; genus Onychostoma; species Onychostoma macrolepis. Next base: position 25,986,166 of record NC_081157.1, on the reverse strand, counting down.
CATTTATCTACAATCTTAGACCAAAGAAAGACCTAAAGGATATATACACACCATATTGCAGGAAATCATCACGTTTCCCATGCTTGAAGAGCTGGGCCTGGTGAGAAATAATTTTGACATGCAGTCTTTTTAAAATCGAAACATATGAGATTAATTTCAATTATTTTAAACATTTAGTGAAAATCTATGTAAGCCTGCGGTACACTCACCCCTGGCTGGGAAACACGGTACTACCCTATTTCAAGTTGATGTTAAGTCAAATTTATCAAACCCATTTTCAACATGTCTGAATCCCGTTAATCTTAGTGCCAGCAGCAGTCTCATGTAATTATCAGGTTTAAAAGTGCACCGCACATGTTCCTGCTCGCTGCCTTGTGGCACTTAAAGCATATATGCAAAACACTGATGGCAGTTTTAGCACCGCAGGCATTCTCAACACACGGAGCCAGTTTTGAGCGCCTCGGGTGATAGAGACACGCTTCACAAAAGAATAACAACACTAGGATCATTTTCATAGCTCTCTGGACTTCAAACTACACAGGATGTTTCACTGCAATGAAAATAATTCTGATAAAGATCAGTCACTAAAATGAGTGATTATCAGCGTTTTAATAAAGCAGTGAAAAACAAGTAGGAGGGCATGTAACCGCTGCCTAGGCTTTGGCAGGTATCACCTGCAAATATGTGCAGCTACTGATGTGCAGCGGAGGAATTATAGGCCTAAAGGCCCATTTACACCTAGAACAAAGACTATAAAGATAACTACCTGTATTTAAGCATCCATCAACTTCTGTTTAATATAAGCATGTGCTGCAGTTTTGTCATCTACCTCTTCAAATGCTCGAGTCGCATGGATTCTCATTAGCTGTCAATGTTTTTATCATTCACCACCTGGAAAGTGATTCCAACACTCTTGTTCCCATGTGTCATTATTGTTACAAATTGTGGTGTGGACTTTTCTTGAAACTTGGATTGTTATGCCAAGTATTTGAAGGTTCAATATTCTAATTCTCCTGAAAAAAGAGGAGGAAGTGGAGAACATGAACAGTCCAGCATGTGATTGGAGGCTCACCAGGGATTGCAAAGCTCCATCAAGGGTCACAGTTCCCTCCATGGTCATCTCACTGGTCTGAGAGATGGTGGTCAGACACCAGTCAAGAAAATTACCCAAAAACTTCAGCTTCACATCTGGACGGGTCACAAACCTGTGCAGAAAATACAAACCCTTCAAGCAAAGAGCTAATCTATAAGTGTTTAAACAGTGCCCTCTACTGGTCAGGGAGTAAATCTGTCAGTATTTTGCAATAAACACAGCTTTTGGATATTGTAAGAGTAATTCTATAACATCAGGAAATAATACTGGTCTGGGAAAAATTGTAATTTTTAGATTTTTTAACCAAACAGCCATTTAGACAAGTGGATTCAATAATTAAGAGTAAAATTTAAATAAATGGCATTCGCCAAATGAATTCAAGGAAGAACAATATTTAATCATTTTCATTTATATGCACCAATATACTGTACATTGGTAGACTAAAGTACTAAACAGCAAAATGTATCTGTTTATACATTTTACTAAAACATTTTATTACATGAAGACTTGTGAATCGCAAATCAGTGTTTGAAATAAATTACCAGTTTGCATTGATTCCTAAAAATGAATTGTCTACTGAAGTTTAATAAGAGACATTTTAAACCCTTTCAATCTTAACCCTCTCATACTGGTAAAACACAGAAGCATGATGAATACTGTCTAATGAGACACTCTTTAAGAAAATGAAAGGAAATAATAAAAACAATGCAATGTTTACGCTGCTGCTTAATTTGACATTGCCAGCCAAAACATTTACCCTGATAATAAACACACATATGCAGAAATAACTTACTTAGATACCAGCACTGATGCAGCATCTCGAGATTTGTCACTCACTCTGAGAAAGGACTGCAGCAAAAATAATAAGTCATAATGGCACATAGGTAATGTTAAATAAAATTTTTAAATATTTACATATACAGTATGATTCGCAAAACTGACAAATTATTAATAAAAAATAATGATAAACTATTTTGACTCATTGACATACAATACAGATGTTGAAGTCTAAGAGCGGTCTGTGTTTGTGGGTGTTACCTTGGCCACAGCCAGAATACGATCCATGATGGGCTCTCTGTTCAGCCCGGGGTCAGTGGACAGGTGGCCGTCCAGACGGGACAAGTCAAAGGGAATGAGACACGTCATGGAGAGCCAGAGGAGGAGTATGTAGCGTGTTTCCCAGGTCTAATACAGAAACATACAGTCACTAACTAGATGATTTTGTGCTCTTGGGAAGGGTAAATTACAAATAACACAAGGACGCTATTCTTCCAGACATGACATATGGTGCCCCACTGCAACTAGTTACTACCTGAAGTAGTGAACTGCTACACAATGGCAAATGGCAATATTGAATCCGTGAGTGAATTTATTTAAATTCTGAATAGATTAGAAAGTGCACAAAAATCACTCCCTTTATAATCACTAAGAAGCTGAAAACTGAACAATAAACCTTTTATTCACATCTAGGGCTGGACGAAATGGCCAACATTGATATCACGATATATTTCTTAATTTCGGTTGATTCGATATAATTCCGATATTGATATGAACACTATTAAAAAAAGCCTCATAAAAACTGCCAAGAATGCCCACAACAGATGTCTGTACCTACCAACTTATGAAAAATGAATTTGCCAAGGCTATGAACTCCTCCTATAAAACTATATAATATTTTAGGCGGCGGAAAAAACAGCACAAATAAATTAATGTTCACCTTTTATTTGTATTTAGCCTTCATACAAACAAGAAATGTGAAATCACTGTCAAATAAACATCTCAGACTCACCTTATTAATATATCTTTAACTTCAAACTATAGGCTAACATACACTACCAGTCAAAGGTTTTTGAACAGTAAGATTTTAGTTTTTTAAAGAATTTTCTTCTGCTCACCAAGCCTGCATTTATTTGATCCAAAATACAGCAAAAACAGTAACATTTTGAAATACTTACCATTTAAAATAACTGTTTTCTATTTGAAAATATTTTAAAATGCAAGTTATTCCTGTGATTTCAAAGCTGAATTTTTAGCATCATTACTCCAGTCACATTATCCTTCAGAAATCATTCTAATATTCTGATTTGCTGCTCAAAAAACATTTATTATTATGTTGAAAACAGCGGAGTAGAATTTGATTCTCTGTCAGTAGGACGCGCTTTGAGAGCGGTAGAACCAGCGGTTTCTCCAGTAATGGCTGTAATCTAAGCAGCTTAGCTCGTGAACGCTACTTTATCAGAAAAAATGAAAATGCCATCAAAACTATTCTGAAGACAGTATGTTCCCTTCAGAGATACATTCATATAAATCACCCGCTTTTTGAAACCTGCAGTGCTCATATTTATTCAACGAAGTCAAACGCCACAAATAAATCAATGTATGGGAAACACTGGTAATGTATATCGAAATATCGGAAATGTGTTTAAAAATCATATCACCGTTATTGAAAAAAATGATATCGCGATACATATTGATATTGAATTACTGTCCAGCCCTATTCACATCACATCTACACTTTGTTTGTTATAATATGAGGATTTGGGAGCTTGCATAAGTCAGCACTGAACAAAACTCCAGCATTTTGAATGAAGAGAGATTCTGGTCAAATTAAAAACTGTTCAATCAATCAACAAATATGTCTGTGACGTTGCTCAATGCTGCAAAAACACATTGTATATAGAAACCTTTGACCAGTGGATGAAAGCCCTACCTGCAGGGATTGGTTACATGTTTGTGACTGTAGGAAACTCTATTTTTGAGACTGCCTGCAGTTTTAAAAAGACTGCAGACACTGCAGTTTTAAAAAGAAATACTCAGCAGTGGTGTTGACTGATGAATTTGCACATGGTTATTATTAAATGGACACCATAGGGGGTCTTTAACTAACATTTTAAGTGAAATTTAGGGAGAAATCCATTAAAAAAAATAGCCTATATGAGCTGATTTCTGTAACAACACTACACGTTAATTAATTTAGCTTGCATGATTATGTGTTCCACTGCGGGGCTCATTACAGAGCCTATGATAAGTTATGAAACTGAGGGACTAACTCACCTCAGTGTCTTTTTGGTCCTGTCTGCATAAAAGGTCCAGAACTGGCTGAACATCTGACACCTCGTGGGGGAACAGCTGCATGAAGATCTTGTAGCCTCTGACCTGTGGAAGCACCAGGAATCACAAAATCAGACAGAAACACACAAATCACTATATCGTGACTTCAAATAGAGGTTATCAGTCAAACGTAGAGAGCCGTGCACCGCCTTGCCTTTGAGATGATGTAGAGGAATTTGAAACAGAGATGGACCAGAAGAGGTGGAGACTTCTCATTGCGGATCATCTCCAAGAGCATGTTCAGCATCCACTCTGCACAAAAACAAATACAGCATTACTGACAGTGTTCAATCACAGAGCACATTCATCACATTCACGACTTCAACTTACCTAAGTGAGGATCCAGAAGATGTGGCTGTTCCTGGTAGTGATCCATGATAACTGAAAGAGTTACCCAAAGCACAGCTTGACATTTTATACATGTCATCTTATATATAACACCAACAAAAAAAAAAACACAGACAGACAGACAGCTAAAGAGACAGACAGACAGACAGACCTTAGATAGATAGACAGACAGACAGACAGACAGACAGATAGACCTTAGATAGATAGATAGACAGACAGACAGACAGACAGACAGATAGCTAAAGAGACAGACAGATAGACCTTAGATAGATAGACAGACAGACAGACAGATAGATAGATAGACAGACAGACAGATAAATAAACAGACATATAGACAGACAGATAGGCCTAAACAGACAGACAGATAGATAGACAGCTAGAGACAGACAGACAGACATATAGACAGACAGATAGATAGATAGAAAGACAGACTGACAGATAAATAGACAAATTAATAGACAGATAAACAGACAGACAGACATATAGATAGACCTAAACAGACAGACAGGCAGACAGACAGACAGATAGATAGATAAATAAAGAGACAGATGGACCTATCCATCTTTCCCTACTGTCTATCACAGTGACCCTCAGCCTTGTGTGTTTATGTGTTAAACACTGTGGTATGAAACGTTCACACAATAAGTTCTTATTTGTTACACTGTTTATTTAAGTTTATATTGTTATAATGTTTTTATTCTATTATTTTGATCTCATTGTTATTATATTTCTCCACATATATTTCAAGCTTTGGCAATATGGTATTTTTTACAGTCATGCCAATAAAGCAATATTGAATGAATGAATGATAGACAGACAGACAGACAGATAGACAGACAGAATCATATACATGAGAGGCGGTCTTACCCAGAAACCTCTCGATGGTGGCCTCTCTGCTGACCGTGTCGTGATGAATGTCCGGCAGGCTGCTGAGGAGAGCTCGAGTCTCCTCGCCTTCACTGAACTCGGACAGCACACACGCCTGCACCACCAGCTCTGGCTCCTCTCCATTACCGTTACACACACCCTCCATCACCGACATCAGCCGTCTCTGGTATGTCAGCGATGTCTCTGGCTGATCAGATGAAAAGTGCGCTAAACGTGCGTGTGTTTGTTTGGAGAAGATCTGACCGAGTCCCGCTGAAGCCGCTGCCGCTCACAATGACGCACTCATTTCTCTTCAAACTCCAGCTCCGGTCACTCTACTCTTCGCAGCACACTGGAAAACATACATTAAAAGCAACTCGCTGTCTTCTTCAAGAGATTGACAAACCGTCTTACATATGACATAATCTGAAAACACCTTAGTGAAAGAAGTGTAATGCATCCCGCGTGTTATTATGATCGCGCCCCTCCTGTCTGTCACGCACGGTAACGGCAAGCCGAGAGGATCAAAAGAAATCAAACACGCGTTTCCACTTCAAGTTAAGAGTCTTTACAACCTGAAAGAAATGTTGCAACGGATCTCGTAAATGTTTTAAAGCTTATATTCCCTTTCATACATTTTTTTTTTTACCACCATATCGTAGTTAATATATACTATAAAGAACAATAACTAAAAGAGCCTACCATTAAAAAGGCATCAATACACTCATTGACGAAGATCTATCTATCTATCTATCTATCTATCTATCTATCTATTCAATTCAACATTGCTTTTTTGGCATGACTGTAAAAAATACCATATTGCCAAAGCTTGAAATATAGGCCTATGTGGAGAAATATAATAACAATGAGATCAAAATAATAGAATAAAAACATTATAACAATATAAACTTAAATAAACAGTGTAACAAATAAAAACTTATTGTGTGAACATTTCATACCACAGTGTTTAACACATAAACACACAAGGCTGAGGGTCACTGTGGTAGTCAGTAGGGAAACACTGAGGTCAGACATAATACACATATTACACACATTATGTACATTCACCTGCTGTCTCTCAGGCTGTGGCACGTCCACACACACACACACACACACACACATTCACCTGCTGTCTCTCAGGCTGTGGCACATCCACACGTATCTCGCAGCCAGTGCTACTGTCTGTCCCTCTCCTAGTACTATCTTTATTTGTTCTGTTTCACTAATGGCTGTAAAGTTCTTTATTAAGTTGGTGAGTTTGTTGAAGTAGAGGTTTCTTATGGATATGTATTTATGACAGTGAAGGAGGAAGTGCGTCTCTGTCTCGATCTCTCCTGTCTCACAGTGAGCACACACCCTTTGCTCTCTGGGTAACCAGCTCTTTCTGTGTCTGCCGGTCTCGATGGCTAGTCTGTGTTCACTGAGCCTGTACTTGGTCAGGATCTGTCTCTGCTTTGTGTCTCTGACACTCTGGAGATAATCTTCCAATTCATAATTTGATTTTATGGTCCGATATAGTTGTAATTTACTTTGTGTTTTAGTCTCTAGATCCCAATGTCTCAGATATGTATTTTTAGATTGTTTGATAATTTGATTTATTCTGATGTTTGGGTGAGAAGCAGTGCTGGTCTGAGATTGGTTAGTGTTAGTAGAGTTAGTCAGGTTAGTAAGTCTCAGAACCAGCTGACTGAGTGGACTCTTTTCGGGGTTCAGTTCTTGGGTTTGTATTGCTTTAAAATGTAGCGATTCTGTGGGACTTGATTTTAGATGCATCCAGAATTTGAGGGATCTTTTTTGTATATTTATAATCAATGGGAATCGGCCTAATACTGCCCTACATGCATTATTGGGTGTTCTCCTTTGTAATTTTAGAATAATTTTGCAGACATCTGTGTGTAGGGCTTCTGTTGGATGTCTGTCCCATAGCTCTGATCACTGAGTGGACCCCAAACCTCACTTCCATACAGCGCTATGGGTCGAATCACACCATCAAAGATTTTACACCAAATTGGAAGCGGTATTTCAATATTTTGGAATTCTTTCTTGATTGCGTATAGAGCTCTTCGAGCTTTATTTTTGAGAGCATTCACTGCCATACTGAAACTCCCCGACGCGGTGATGATCAGGCCGAGGTAAGTGTACTGCATCGTGTGTTCTAGGGCGGTGCTGTGATTTGGAAGGAAGCCAGTCTGACTAGGACTCAGGACACTGTGTTCGTTAAGGAAGTTTACCATTCTATGGTTTAAAATACTGCTGAATAACTTCCCCAGATTTGCTCACACAAATGCCTCTGAAATTATTAGGGTCCAATTTGTCTCCACTCTTGTAAATTGGGGTAATAAGTCCTTGGCTCCTGAACTAAGTACAAGGTTGAATAATTTGAGCACAGCTGACTGAAGCTCAGGTGTGCTGTGTTTCAGCATTTCACCTAGAATGTTGTCAGGACAACAAGCTTTCTTACATTTTTGGCTTTTGAGTTTGTTTGTCAAGTATTTATATGTGACTGGGAAGTCAAGTGGATTTTGATTATTTTTAATTGTGTCTTCATAGGTTTGCAGATTTTGTTTGATCAGATTATAATTGTCATCGAGTTGTTTTGGTGGGATTACTTCATACAAATTTTCAAAATGTTTTGTCCAAATGTTTCCATCTTGTATTGGCAAGTTATTCCACACATCCCAGAACTGATTATGATTTATTGAATGTCTATTTCTTGTAAACTTTTGGTCAGATGGTGTTGCTTTATTTGTGTCTTTGTATTGTTTTAGTTTTAGTTAACAGTATTCAGTTCTTATGTTGGTGTTGTATGGTTCTTTATGTTTCAGACTTGATAATTTTCTAAGTTGTTTTCTTAATGTTTTGCAGTCTGAGTCAAACCATTTTTCATCTTTTGTTTTTTTTCTTAGTGTATTTTTGCCTTTCTTTTTCAATTAACTTATATATGCTGCTTTTTTAAATATGTAATTGATTTCCTTTGTAGCCAAATTAACACCATCTTTAGTTGTTTCACATTTTTTATTCATAAATATAGTGATTAGATTCTTCAGAATTCAGGGCAAAGATCTGTCTATAAATACAAAATATAATATAATAAATAATATAAATATCTGCCTATCTATCTATCCATCCATACCCATTTTCAAAAACAAAACTTAGTATCTGGCTTAGTGACTGGTAATGGAGGTAATGAGCATTAACCACTAAATAAAATCAATAACACACCAACACAAAGTTCTTTTAAAGTTTTATTTCAATGTCCAAACATCCTTTATGTATCTGCAAGCTGAAAGTTTACAGTGCTACAAGCGCAGTAGCTCTTTTAATAAGATGTTTCAAATCAACAGCCCATTAATAATAATTAGTAAGACTGTAGTGAAATGCAGCTTATCATATGATGCTACTTAGTGCACACATTTTAAATCAAGTCTTGTAAATGAGGATCTCTTCAAGAGCATATTCATGTAATCAAGTTAAAGCGCAATTCACAAGGGAATGATCTATTTTAACCAATTTGTTAACTGGCCATTGTTTGGAAGCATAAATTCACAGCTTTATCCTTTAAAATATATATATATAATATATAAGACGTTTTTAATCTGTGTAAATTACTTTAAGACTTTCATCTTGTCGGTGCATTTCCATTAGACTGGTAAAGCAGGATTAAGTTCACTTGGTCATGCACTTGGTCATATATTTTAATACATCAGGGTGCATCTACTTTGTTAGATCCTTCATGATCCGTAGAGAAGAACCCCTGTAGCCACCACCAAAATGATTCCAGTGGTTCAGATAATGGAACAGCTGGTATAGTTGTTGCCTCTTTGCAAAGCCAGCGGCCTTGGGGATCTTCTCATGGTAAGCATTGTAAAACGAACCCCCAAAACCACCAAACATACCAGCTATAGCCAGCTCGAACTCTGAATGGCCATAATACGATGCTGGGTCAAAGATGATGGGACCGTCAGAACATTCAGCCACATTTCCTCCCCAGAGATCTCCATGCAGCAGAGCTGGAACCACCTCCGTGTCTGTAAACAGCTGAGGGATCTTCAGCTAAACAAAGAGATTGTCTGAAATACATATGCAGCACTGTATGTGGGCTTAGAGACTGCATCGTTAGCTTGTCATGAAATAAAATTGATAGTTCACCCAAAAATGAAAATTCTGTCATTATTTACTCAAGAAATAGAAGAAAAGCCAGTAATTAAAGTTTGGAATGACATGAGGGGGAGTAAATGATAACAGACTTTTCATTTCTGTGTGATCGGTCCCTTAAATTTATTCAATGAACGACAAGCTAATGAATTTTTTTTCATAGTTTTATGACCAAGTCTTGTGTTATAATTAAAATAATAATAATAATAAAGCTTTATAATACATTTCCTTTTTTTTTGTTCTTGTCAATGGATAACGTAGATTTTCTGTTTTCCTCTGAATATTTTTAGCAAGCTTTGGATAAACATTATGGATAAATATCAAATTGTGAATTTATTTTGTGTACTTTTACACTTCATTTCATATAAGCCAATTTTTTTTTTGAATAACTTGCGCTAATGAATTATTCCCAATAAAACCCAATTTTGTAAATGCACTACAAAAGTCAATATTTAGATTTCATGTTGCCTTAAAGCATTAATATAATCTTTGTTATAACATTACTGTATATTAATGTTTAAAAGAATATATGTCTTTACTCCATCTGAAAACTAGAGACAGTATCTTTTTGCATTTGAGTGTTATTATGCTGAAGCAAAAAAATTCGAGCAGTTTGGTTTACTTGGAGTTTGGCCCACAATTCCCTGGCTTCTCTGTCTCCATACGACTGTTCCACCAAGCTGAGCTGGTGCTGCAGTCTTTGCTGAGCGAAAAAGGACACCCAATCATCCTGCCAATCATTTACCTGAAAACCAAAGGAGAGATAAAAACCTCTTGTACATTTAAATATGAACCACCCCAATTGTTTTTATGATCAGACACCCTAGTAATGCTGACCTGAGGGATATAACCACAGCAGGTAGCCACGTGAAACCCAAACTTGTTGGTTATTTGAACTTCAGATGTTCCTGATCCTTTTCCTTTGTAAACACAGAAACTCTAATAAATAATAATGTAATCAAAAAGTCTCCATCAATGCAATATCTATAAAGAACATTACCGACAGTCTGCTGTTCCTTGTTTTCTTTCTCTATCTGTCTTTTGTTGTAAAGATGTAGGTCAGCTAGTTGTTCCCCCAGTTTTGATGAGTATCTACATAAACATTAAATATGATAAAAAGAGCACATGCCAAAATGCTAATGGAACATTGACCAAATTCTCACTCCTGTTATGATGGGTTCACATGATTTTGAGTCATACTTATTTAAGCTCCTCATATCCACGTGTTCCATTACGAGAAGAGCTCCACTTCTCTCAAGGTCCAAGACTTTCACAGGCCTGGGTACTTTCACTGTGTTTGTACACAGGATCGCTTCCAAGCTCGCCATCTCTCCATCAAACATCCTCCTAGCCTACAGAGAGAGAGAGATTAGAGAAAAAATAAAATAATAAATAATAAGTCAATGATTTGTACTTTCAAATAGTTAGAATGACAGATTGATACTTTGATTATCAACTGATAATGCATATTACAATAATATACAAGTATATGATATAATGCTCAACAAATCATTAATTTATGCACTTTCAAGTAATATATAGAAAGTGGCATTGCATAATGTGCAACAGATCATTACACTTTCAACCAGTAAATAAATCCAGACTTGGTGAGCATAGAGACTTCTTTCAAAAATATTGGAAAACCAATTATTCCAAACTTTTGTGGAGTGTGTACTTTACTATACCAAATTATTACTCCAAATAGCACTGCAAGTGTGCAAATCAAAAGCAACGCGTTAAGTTCAAGTGTATATGTGCTCACCTCATTCTTGTGGTTGATCTTGACGAACACCCTGCCAGTGTCAGTGTCAAAGCTCTGGCCTTCACTGATGCATCCTCCTCCTGAATGACCAGTGCTCTTCAGAAGAGAAGTGCCCAGCTCCCTCTTCAGCAGCGCCTCCATCTCACTGCACATGCTCGTACAACCATAAAATCGACACAAAACCAATGCGTTTCTGCAAGACCGGTTTATATTGCGACCCTACTTACAAGTGCTGAGTAAAAGTCCCTGGATGTTTACACGCGCTAGTATAACAACACAGGCGTGCAGGATTACTGTTGCTCAACGACATGTCAAAATAAAAGTCTGTGTTTTCGCGCTGGATGACAAATGAAAAATGTTTGTGCTCGTGTTCGAGTTAGTCATGGGTCCGTGTCCTAGGCCTAATGCTCCCCTGTTGTCTTTTCTGTAGATTCTGCATTGTCCTAATATAGTGGTACAATACAATAGGTCTAAATAATAAGTCTCATTTTGCCTTTCATGGCAAAATGTGCAATAACCTTATATTTATTTGTTACCACCTCCATCCCATATCCCTGCATCTCATTCTATTACTCCATTACTTCTATCATCTATAGCACAACTGTACATACAATTTATTTATTTTTCAATCTTTGTATATTTATATTTACATATGTGTATTTTTTATTCTCATATTATTTTTATTGTCTGTGTGTTGTTGTCTCTGTGTACTGGAAGCTTATGTCACTAAAACAAATTCATTGTATGCGCAAGCATACTTAGCAATAAAGCTCTTTCTGATTCTGATTTCAGATGAATCTCTTTTTCTGGGATTCTGCGGTGGTTATTCAATTACTCAACTAAATTGTAAAATTTAAATATTTTTAAAAATAGTTTATTTAGTATTTTACATTAATGACACTTTTTTTTTAATTACCAAATGTTTTATTTTCTATAATATATCTAAATATGTTACAGTTTAAAAGTAGGCCTAAATCTTCCCACGATCTTACATATACACAAGAAATGTTTTTTTTTGTTTTAAATATAGTCCTATGTAAGGGATAATAAATGGCTCCACTTCGGTGGTTCTTTGCCGCCATGTCACGCATTTAAAACACTTTTATGCACAGCAAGACGTTGATTATCCTGCTTATTCCATGGTCATTTGTCAAGTTATCTAAGTTAAAACTAGTATTGCTCTTTGCAGCGCAATATTTGGCCGAATGGTAATATTTGGCCGTCAGTTATGGCACGTTAGCGCTAGCATTCTACCTGTTTCAAATCAGACACAGAGATGAAATAGTGCAGTAAGATCACATTTATTTGAATGAATTATAGCATTTATTTCAATGAATTGTCGATCGATCGATCGAGAGAGAGATAGATTACAGATGACAGATATGTGTGCATTAGGCCTTGCGTGCCGCGTCTGCACATCTCTCAAACAATTAATTACTTCAAAAACAGCGATTTTACCACCTCATTGCTGATAATGTAGCGATCTAGTATCTAGGCCAGTGGTTCTCAAACTTTTTATACCGAGTACCACCTCAGAAAATGTTTGTCTCTCAAAGTACCACCATGATGACCAACATTAAAATACAGTGTAGTAGTCCTAACTATTCAACTCTGCACAGTTCAAAAAGGAGGCAGTTTTATTCTTAATAAGAATAATTATTGTTGTCAGTCACTTTAACATTATAAATACACAGTTTGAACAATTAACGCTGCACTGCGCTTACATACAGGTAAATACAAACTTAATAATGATTTAATTAAAATGTGTTGTACCTAAAAAATTTAAATGCATTGTGTTTTAACATTAATTTATATTTAAAATAGTGATTCCTCTGAGTACCACTAGAGGGAGCCTGAGTTCTCATACCACACTTTGAGAACCATTGATCTAGATGCTATTTTATTCATGGAAATCTGGCTGTGGCTGTCCCTCAGGAGTTGGCAGGCTGCTATAAATCTTGCTGCTATATTTGCACATTCAGATTTTTCACCAAGAATGAAGGAGAGTTTTTCAGTTGGGGTGCAATTATTAAATTGGGGAAGTATTTTGTTTGTTTTGGGATAGCAGTGGTTTCTGATGTTTTGGTATTTTGGGCATTCTGTGAGGAAGTGCAGCTCTGTTTCGATCTATCCCAGACTGCAGTGGGAGCAGGATCTCTCCTCACAGTTGAGCCATATCTGTCTGTGCCGTCCCGTCTCTACGGCCAGACTGTGATCACTGAGTCTGTACATCGTCAATGTTTTCCTGAGTTTCACATCAGTCACTGTGCTCAGGTGGCTTGCCATGGTGTACTCTAGATTTAGTGCCGAATAACATTCTAATTTGTGTTGGTTTTTGATGGTGTTTGTCCAATGGGTGTCGTACTTGTGTTTCTCTGTGTTGATGATTTGTGTGGGCCGAATGGTTGAGAGTGTGTGCGAGTCCTGAGGCTGGCTGATCTCGGTCAGTCTCAGCACCAGCTGAAGGAGGGGGCTCTTTGTGAGCTTCAGCTCTTGGTGTTTTAGGGCTTTATAATAGTATGTGCTGGGGTCGCTTGTCTTTAAGTGTTTCCAGAATTTCAGAGCTCTTTTTTGAATGTTTAGAAGGAGAGGGTCTTGGCCTAATTGTGCCCTGCATCCATTGTTTGGTGTTTTTCTTTGGACTTTGAGTGTTCTTTTACAGAAATCTACATGTAGAGTTTCAATCGGATGTTTTTCCCAATTTACAAAGTCAAATTTTATAGATGGACCCCACACCTCACCGCCATATAATGCAATTGGTTCAATTGCTGCTTTGAAAAGTTTGAGCCAGATTTGGACTGGAATGCCAATTTTAATTGACCTTTTTATGGCATAGAAAGCCCTTTGAGCTTTCTCTTTGAGCTCATTCACAGCCAAAGTAAAGTTACCTGTTGAGGTGATTTTTAGGCCGAAGTAAGTGTATGTTTATGTGGGTTCAATGGTTCTGTGTGATAGTGTGAATGTGTGTGTTAGTCCCTGAGGTCTAGAGCATTTCTGGAAGATCATGACTTTAGTTTTTTGGGGGTTGACCGTCAGGGCCCAGGTCTGAGAGAAATACTCCAGCAGATTCAGGCTGTCCTGAAGCCCCTCTTTAGTGGGCGACACAAGAACCAGGTCGTCTGCGTAAAGAAGACACTTAATTTCTGTGTCATGTAGAGTGAGACCTTGAGTAGGAGAGTGCTTTGATTTATGTAAATGTTGAAGAGGGTGGGGCTTAAGCTGCATCCCTGTCTCACTCCACGCCTTTGAAGAAAAAATTCTGTTCTTTTGTTTCCAATTTTAACAGCACATTGACTGGTTGTGTACATTGATTTGATCAAATCAGAATTTCCCCCCTACCACTGTCAGTTAGTTTCAGATATAATCCATCATGCCAGATTGAGTCAAATGCTTTCTTGAAATCTATGAAACAAGCAAAACATTTTCTTTTGTTTTGATGTACATATTTATGAATTAGTGTTTGTAGGGTAAAAATGTGATCAGAAGTTCGACATTTTGGGAGGAATCCAATTTGACATATACTCAAGGCATCGTGTTTCATAAGGAAGTCTAACAGTCTTGTGTTTAAGATGTTACAGAAAACCTTCCCCAGGTTACAGTTCACGCAGATGCCTCGGTAGTTGTTGGGGTCTAGTTTATCTCCGTTCTTGTAAATGGGGCTGATGAGGCCCTGGTTCCAGATCT
This sequence comes from Onychostoma macrolepis, assembly GCF_012432095.1. Classification (NCBI taxonomy): domain Eukaryota; kingdom Metazoa; phylum Chordata; class Actinopteri; order Cypriniformes; family Cyprinidae; genus Onychostoma; species Onychostoma macrolepis. The sequence continues at coordinate 25,971,146 of NC_081157.1, read as the reverse complement.
CAGGGAAGAACCCTGCACACAGAACATCACTGAAGAGTTTCAGGATGGCCAGTTTGAAGCCTTGCTCTGTGTGTTTCAGCATCTCGTTCTTGGGCTGGAGGACCCGTAATTTGACTTCCAATTCTTTCATTGTTATGGGGAAATCTAAAGGGTTTTGGTTTGTTTTGATTGATTTTTCCAAGATGTCTAGTTTTTTAATTATTTAGTTTTGATCAGAGTTCTGAACTTCAGTTGAGCTATATAATTCTTGGAAATGATTTTTCCATATCTCTCCATATTGGATAGCCAGATCTTCTTGGTTTGATTTGTATAGTACTTCCCATTTATCCATTTGTTTGAATTGATTGATTTTTCAATTTCTTCAAACTGGTCCTGCAGAAATTGGGCTTTTTTTTTCCGGCGAAGTGTGGCTTTGTATTGCCTTAGTGCCTCGCAGTAATGAGGACGGAGGTCCTGGTTTTCTGGTTGACTGTGTTTTTGGTTGGATACATTTCTGAGGTTTTTTCTCAGAGCCTTACAGTCTGAATCAAACCATCTGTCAGTGTCCAATTTCTTTTTCTTTGGTTTTAGAATTGTCATATCACTTCTTTGCGCTGTCTTGTAGAATCTGTCATTTATATCTTTCACTGCTAGATTGATGCCGAATTGATTTTTAGGGTATTCCTGTATTTGGAAAGAATGTAAGAGGGACTGTATTTCTGAAGATTCAATAGCATTAATGTATTAGTCGTACTGTTTTCTGTTCATTTGAATGACATAATTTTGTGCATTTGATTTGGTGTCCTGATTGGTTTAGTGTTTCAGATTGCTTTATATAGAGGGTGATTTGGCTGTGGTCTGAGAAAGGTTTCAAGGGTCTGACTGTGAAAGCTCTCAAAGAGGAAAGATGGAGATCTGTGATTGCATAATCTGTGCTGCTACCAAGAGCTGAGCTGTAGGTGAAGTGACCGAGTGAGTCGCCTCGCAGTCTTCCATCGACGATGTACAGAGCCAGATTCTGACAGAGCTGCAGCAGCTGCCTTCTGTGAGAGTTCACTGGCGGATCACAGTTCTGTCTGGGGGGGTGGGAAGGAAAAAATGTGTTATTGCCGGTAATGAATCTGGTGCCTTGTGATTCTATGAAATCGGTTCTAGAATTAAAGTCACCCATAAGCAGCACATTTCCCTGGACCTGGAAATGGCTGATTTCTTGCTCTATGTTTTAGGAAGATGGGCTGAGATGTTCATATGATGCCTTTTTTGATTTTCAGCCACAGGTGGTACTGTTCTCTTTTGACTAACTCAAAAGAGTTAGTCAAAGAGTTAATAAACAAATAAAAAAATCAAGCAAACAAAAAATTGTGTTTTAGATAGTGACAGTATTCCACCAGAGCATCAGTTTTGCTGTGCTCTACACTTAAATATTAAAATAACATTTGTTATTGATTTGTAATGTAAATTATAATAACATGTATATCTGTTAAATCTTAATTGACATTGTCTGTTAAGTAAGATTTAACAGACAAACTGGACGCACACAAACCCCCACCCACAAACAATTAAATGTGATTATCATCTAATATATATACATGTTATTATAATTTACATTACAGATCAGATATTTGTGACATCAGTGAAAATGTTTTCTCACATAAATTACAGCGATTAGGACATTTCTTTATGAATGGACGATCAACTCGCAGCAAGTGGTCTATGCACTTATTAATAATGGCTTTGAATACATGGAAAACAAGGGCTGCCTGTACTGTAGAAAGATTTGTAGGTAATTACACAGTAAAATGATACAGTGTAATATATACCAAATTTGTTACATTTATTTCTCGTTAGTTGATTTGATTAATTTGTGTCATTGTCTATTGAACATGATCCACCTTTCTCTGTTTATACCATCTGTGATTGGCTGGATTAGTTCCACCTTGTCATTAGCTCACACTACAAGATCACGTGGCGATAATATCAAACAGGTTTGAAAATATTTTAGCGTCTGTGACTGCTCGAGACATGTTCAGATCACGCAGCTGACCTGTTCATAGTTAACGAGCTTTGGTGACCGCAACGAGCATTATTTTGGCCGCAGTCCGGGGGTTTTGTCGTAGAACTTGGGAATCTGTCTGCGAAAATCAGCAAAATCCAGCCAAAAGTCCTGGGCCCATATTCTTAAAGATTCTAAGAATCCTCTCAGAGAGCTCCTAATTTAGCTTAAAAACTTAACTAGGAGTCTTTGCTTAAAAGTGATTCAGGACCAATCTGAGAGCAAGAAAAGACAAAAACATGAATCTTAATTAGGAGGCGGGGCTGACCCCGTTGCTAGCTATGACACAGTATTTTGAAGACTGTGATTGGTTGGTTGTCCAAGAAAGAAATAAAAGAGCGCTTTTAAAAGAGTAGGGTCTATTATTAGCCGTCACTTTGTAATTACAGGTGTAATTTTTCCTGTTTTACCATGCACTGTAAAAAGATTTATGTGAAATCTACAGTAATTTACTGTGTTTCTGCACAGGAAATTACTGTATACTAGCTCACAGTAGAATACCGTAGTTTCCGTCAAAATTGCAGTAATGTAAGAAGTACTGTGAATGACACAGTAACCAGAAATGTCTTGTAGAAAATCAGAGTAACTTCCAACATATTGTAGAAAACACAATAACTAATTATATACTGTATAAAATCACAGTAATTACCAATGTATTGTAGAAAACACAATAAGCAATTGTGTACTGTAGAAAATTACAGTAACCAACAATGTGATGTAAAAAAAAAAAAAAAATGACCAGAAGGTCATCAAGATTTTATTGCTTTCAACACATCTAGCAATAAGTGAAGAATGATTAATGAAGCTTGTTATAATGATGAGCAGTTAACTGTGACTGTTGATAAATGAATATTTATATTTAAATCATGCAACATGCATTATTTATTTCATTTTTTTAATTATTATTTATTTGGGCTGAATCAATATAACTAAACAGCAATGGAACCTGTTGGTACCGATAGTCTAGTGGTTAGCACACTGATATATATAGTGCCACTGTGTCTCTGGTGACCCGTGTTCGATTCCTGGCTTAAGGTCCTTTGCCGATCACATTCCCCTCTCTCTACCCCACACCAATCGCTACACTCTCCTGTGTAATAAGCACAAAAAGGCAAAAAAAAATAATAATAATAATTGCACTAGCAAATTAGTGAGTTTTACTTTACAGTTACATAGTTGCTACTGTAAATGAAAACAGCGAAAATATGGTTATTTCTTCTACAGTAAGTTACTTATCACTAGCTGCCAGTTAATTACTGTAGTTCTTTTCTACAGTAAGTTACTTGTCACTTGCTGCCGGTTAATTACTGTGAATTTCATAGTCAGTTTCTTACAGTGTACTCACACACACACACACACACACACACACACACACAAACAAACAAACAAACAAACAAACAAACAAACAAACACACACACACACACACACAACCACACAACCACACACACACACGTTTCACTATCTTTGTGGGGACATTCATAGGTGTAATGGTTTTTATACTGTACTTACTGTATGTGCTATTGTCCTACACCAACCCTACACCTAAACCTACCCCTTACAGGAGACTTTCTGCATTTTTAGATTTTCAAAAAACTTAATTCTGTGTGATTTATTAGCTTGTTTGCCCATGGGGACCTCAATTTAGGTCCCCACCGTGACACGAGTCTGTGTGTATTCAGGTTTAAGTCCCCACCTGAATAGAAAAACAAGTACACACACACACACACAAACACAAACACAAACACACACACACACACACACACACACACACTTACACTTCAATTGTAGGGGCACATGCAATACAAAAAAGAGTTTATTTACACTATTTACATAAAATAGTACAGGGAATTTTTACAATCTGTAAAGACTTACCTGGAGGGTAGAAGGGACGTGGCTTGTGACCAAAGTAATGAAATAATCAAAACAACTCGTGTACCCACTACACTGAAAAAAAATGTACAAAACAAGACCACAAAGGGAATGAGTAGAAAATTCAAAGATGCTGTAAGCTAAGCTCTGTACCCAAAAATCAATGTACAGTAGATCAATGCACTGGTGTGTTTACAGTTTTTTTGGATTGCTTACACACTAAAATTAAAAGGAGTACACTATTAGCAAAACCTTACACTCAAGAAGCAAAACATCAGCCCATACTTGCACAACTATAAGCACATTGTCAACCTCACACTTGTTGCAAAACTCTACACACAGTGATTTGCAAAACACTAAACACACTTAACATACATTACACACAAAAATCTATCATGAAGTCACTTCCTTGCAATACCAAAGCACTGACTGTCAAATTACCGTACCGTCCAACCAATTGGTTCAACACAGTCATCAGGTGTGCAAACACTTGTTTGCTTAATTGTAGACACACCAATCAGGTGTATAAGCACTATAAAAAGCAGCAGGTGAATTCATCGGTCTTCAAGCACAATGGAAAGAGTCAGAGAAAGAGTAAGACGAGGAGGAGAACGAGGAGGAGGACAAGGAGGAGGAGGAAGGAGAGGAAGAGGAATCAACAGAGGAAGAGGAAGAGATGGAGGCCATGCTGGAGGTAGAGGTAGAGGTAGAGGTAGAGGTAGAGGTAGAGGTAGAGGAAGAGGAAGAGGAAGAGGAAGACAAGAAGGTGCTCAAAGAGGACCGAATCTGACAAATGAGATCCGCGCAACACTGGTTGACCACGTTGTCAACCATGGCCTGACTCTGAGGGAGGCTAGACTGCGTGTACAGCCAAATCTAAGCCGATACACAGTGGCAAGTGTGATAAAAACATTTCGACTGGAAAATAGGTATTGTAAAAATATCATATCAAAAACATCTTCACGGTTTCAGTAACTGCTTACAGTACTGTATTCTATGCACTATGAGCACTTCTGTTACCTTTTCCTGTGAAATTACTGTACTATTGTATACTGTTTTTTTTCTACATAGGATTGAGGGTCAGGAACGACAAGGGGGAAGGCCTCATATGTTCATAGAACAGCAAGAGAGGGAGATAGTAAACATGGTTTTGGCCAACAATGCTATAACACTCAATCAGCTCCAAGCTAACATTGTCAATAACCATGCCAGTTTCAACGATATCCATCAGGTCTCAACATCAACACTGGCACGCATCCTAAAAAACATATTCAAATGAAGCAAATTTATCGAGTGCCTTTCGAGCGCAATTCGAAAGGGTGAAAGCGACTGCGGCATGATTATGCAGAGGTATGTATTCACTTTAGCAGTGTGATCTTGCATACTGTCTCATAATCTTTTACTGTACTGTAATATGTATACTAGATCTACACTGAACTACACAATTTTGCCTGACACTGTTCTTCAGGGAGTTTTACGAATGGATGGAGAGGAGATCCAGCATGAGTTCATTTACGTAGATGAGGCTGGGTTCAACCTGACGAGAACACGAAGGAGGGGAAGAAACATCATTGGCCACAGGGCTATAGTCAATGTCCCAGGGCAACGTGGGGGTAATATAACACTCTGTGCAGCCATTACACAGAATGGGGTCCTCCACCGCCATGCCCATATGGGCCCTTACAACACAGCACTCATACTTACATTCTTGGACCAATTGCACAACATAACAGCAGCAAATAAAATCGATAATATGCAATACATTGTTGTCTGGGACAATGTCTTTCCACCACTCTGCTCTGGTTCAGAACTGGTTTCAGCAACATCCACATTTCACCGTCCTATATCTTCCACCATACTCTCCATTCCTCAACCCTATAGAAGAGTTTTTCTCGGCATGGCGGTGGAAGGTATATGATCTCCGTCTCCAGGCTGAGGTACCCCTCATCCAAGCCATGGAGGAGGCCTGTGACCAGATGGAGGTAGCAGCAATGCAAGGATGGATTCGTCATTCTAGACGTTTCTTTCCAAGGTGTCTTGCTAATGACAACATTGCCTGCGATGTTGATGAAATTCTCTGGCCAGATCCAGCTAGGCGAAGAGACAATGTCTAGTTTTTTGTTGTTGTTTTTACAGTAAACTTACAGTACAATACGTAAAGTGACATTTTGTTACAGTATTATGAATCTCCATGTCAACATTTTGGGCGTGTTGAGAAATAAATGAGTTTCTTCAGTCTGCAACATTGGTCTTGTGTAGTGTTTGGTGGATTTACATTATATTTGTACTTTGTTGATGGTAGCCTACTCTAATCATAGTGAAGTAGAAGTGCTAAAAGTGTTTTAGGTTTATCACAGCAGAGTGTAACTCGTGCAAACAGAGTATAGTAATGTGAAACGTGTGTTTCATATGGTAACAAAGTGTGGTTTTTAAACAGAAGTGTATAGTTTTTACAAGAGTGTTTAATTATGCAAAGGATCTGTAGTGTTTTGCTAATTGGGTGTGTGGTTGTGCTAATTGTGTGTAGTGTTTTGAAAACACGGGCCCTGTTTTGAAAATCGTGCTTAAGCAATCCAAAAAAACTGTAATACAGAAAATGGCAATCAAAGCAACAAAGGAGTTGTCATGATGTCAGTAGGTTAAAGATGATTGACAGCAGCAGAACCAATTGAAGGTCACTAAGAAATTAAAAATATAAAAATGGAGAGATGGAAGAGAAAAAACAAGCAAACAAATACACCACTGGGATGTATTAACAGATATGTTCCATTTAGCTCTTTAAACTTGTCAGATTTCAAAGACTCCTTCAGGATTCTTCCTGCTTCAGAGATCAATATCAAGATCAAGGAGGTTGAGAACGTCTGAATCTTCAATTCAGTTTTAAGAGGTGAAGAATTTGCTTCATCTAACCATTAAAAGGGAAGTTACTGTGGATTCTCTTTCCAACTGAGATGCTTCTGCAGGGCCTTCATATTTGTGGTGGGATTTTGCTCAAGAGGAAAGTCATCATGAAGTCTTCTAACAATGTGCAGGTGATGCTTGCACCCATTTCCTTTTCAAAATCTGTCATTTGTACAGCTCCGTTTCCTTCAATTAAAAGTGTAATCAATCTAGGGATCATTTTGACCATGACGTTCAATTCTCCCTCAATCTCTTGCTTGTTTTCCTCTTCTGAAAACGTCCGATCAAACACCATGAAGGCCTGAGCTCCACCCATGTACAAGCATGACCACATGAGTTGCAGTTTTCTGGTCAAACACCCGAGGGTAGGTGATGGGATATTGCCCAGCTGGGTCATAGTGAGCACTTCATATCTGGAGGTTTTACTGTAATACATTGTAAACTGTGTTTTGAGGTTTAAGTGTCAGCCAGAATTCTGCACTTGCTTCATTTGGAACAGTTTTCTTTGACTGAGCAAAATAAACAATACAGCATTCAAAATTTAATCTAAAATGCAATCATTTAAATTTTTTTTTTTTTTTTTTTTGGACTGTTATAAAAGTACAATAACACTCACAATCATGCAGTTGGCAACATGGCTATGATTCAGACAATTAAAATGGCGTTGATATTTAGAACAACAGTAAGTAGACATATTGGCCCCATTCAGTTACATTGTAAGTGTCTCACCACAACACACACACAATCTGCAATCAATTAACCATATATTTTCAATAAAATATTATATTCATTATCTTGTGTTTTCATACTGTTGAAGAAAGATTTTGAAATTGTTTAGCAGAGCTCCTCATAATTTCAAGTCCAATAATGAGCAACACAAAAAAGGAGTAACTAAATGTATGCACAATTCTGTTGTAGGAGAGCTCTAGACAAACCCTAATTTTTTTTTATATTTGCATTTTGTTACTCTGAAAATATTTTCTTCTATGGTTTTTTAGTCTCTCTGACTCTGTAACTTATTGAGCTCCAAACAACACATTAATTCTGTCACAAGACTGTTTAAATGTTTTAAAGCTTAAACACTCTCTCTCTCTCTCTCTCTCTCTGTCTCTCTCTCTCTCTTTCTCTCTGTCCATGCAATGGGGGTCTACTGTATCAAACCGATGAGTTAAATTAAGTAGGCCTATGTTTGATATATACAGAACAAGATATGGGTTGATGCAGGACCTCAACTCATTCCATGCTGCTTAAAAATGCTCTTGTAGATGACAGGAGAAAATTTACTCCACTCAAAATTGTTCCAGCACTTGGCCCTTGATGAGGTGAGGGCACCATCTCTTGGTAAAGGTGCACAATTGTGCAATTTTAATGCAAAACTGTATTGGAACCGAGTCCGCCAAAATAAATATGTTCGTCTCTCCTCCCTTCTGGACTTTCGATTACCATTTGCAAGCCCTTTGCTATTATTTCAGCGATCTCACTGTTCAAAGCACTCATTCCTTCACAAGTATTTTGTCGTAGTTTAAAATCAAACACATTTGTCATATTTGCAGCAGAAGCACATCCTCAAAGAGGACTTTTGGAGCCTTGGTGTTAGAAAGGTTAAGAACCACTTAATTAAAGAGCAGAGCTAAAGACATTCATTCACCTCCTAAGCTTGATTTGATCTTGATTGTGATTGTGACAGTGATGTATGCATTACTGCAGTGTCATAATCAAGGGAAGAACACAATTACATGCTTCCTGCTCCCCGTAGAGAACGTAAGTAAGACTTCACACTGACAGACTCTCTATATAGAGCAATGGGTTTGCTACAGTTGTGTTGTGGGAGAGGCCAGTGCTCAAGCAGAAAGGAGATGGAGGTAGAAGCGTCTAAAGAGAGCGGATTTAGTATGATGAGGTATTTGAGCGCACTTACACATTATCATAGGGATGTCTGTGAAGGTTAATGATTGGGTTGAAATTAAATTGTTAAAAAATGTGAAGGGTTAAAGGTTCTTTATTGGCATCAGTGGTTCCATGAAGGTTCTTTATAGAGGAAAAAGTTTCTCTAGATTTTTAAAATGTTTTTTACACTAAGAAAATAATGTCTCTTTTAATGAACTAAACACACTCACTGTATACGCCATTCAAACATTTGGGTACAGTAAGATTTATTTTGAAGTTTTAAAAAGAAGAGTCTTATGTTGACCAAGTTGCATTTATTTGTTTGTTTATTTATTCGTTCATCTGTGATGGCAAAGATGAATTTTTTAGCATCATTACTTCATTCTTCACTGTCACATGATCTTTCAGAATCATTCTAATGTGCTGATTTGCTACTTAAGAAACAACAACTATTATTATCAATGTTGAAAACGTTGTGCTGTTTAATTAACTGTGAATCTGGAAGTGTTTTATCTAATTTTATATACATGGGTAGTTAACAAATAGCCAGTAAAAAATGCTTTTTTTGTATAAAACTATTTTTGAAGAAGAAATGCATATATATATATGTAGCATGAAGTCTGGTCTTTTCTTTTTTTTTACATTTTTACTGAACTGTACCATAAATTTGTCCTATGGTGTGACATAGCAAAAATTTAATTTACCCCCAGTTTCACAGACAAGGCTTAAGTCTAGTCCCAGACTAAAATTGCATGACTGAGCTGTTTTAATTGAAAGAAACTTGCACTGACACATTTATAAAAATGAGTTAAATGTCCTAATTGAACTATGGCCTAATCCTGGCTTAACCTAAACCCTGTTTGTGAAACCAGACCGTAAAGTCCCCATTAGTTTAAGCCTACAAAAAACTGTGCTATATAAAAACTATAAAATTGGATAAAATGCATATACTTGATCCCCAGAGATACCTGGATATCCATATTTGGCAGCTCCTTCAACTTGCTTCTGATGGGAGTTATCAGGAAATTGTAGCTAGCTGTAGATTTTATCTTTCTTTTGAAAACTCAGAGCACAGAGACAACATTACCAAGAAATTCTGCAACGTGCTTGGTGCGATGCCAGTGGTACTGGGCTCATCTAGAGCAGAAATACAGTATGAGCGTTTCATCCCTGAGATGCATTTATCTACGTCAATGACTTCCCCTCTGTGAGAGCTCTAGCGAAGTATCTCCTTTTGAGCAGACATGAGGCTCTGTACAGCCGGTGCTTCAACTGGAGGCGACATTTTGAAGTGAAAATCAGTTCATTCCCTGCTGAGCATGCTTGCTACAGCTGTGATTACATCAGGCGACAAGTGCTCACGAAGTACTAGTGAGGGATTACAGGAGCCATGGTCCTAAAACTCTCTTAAACCCATCAGTATATTTTACTAATGCTGACTTATTAAGCTACTCAAAGGTATTAGCTGTTTTGAAAGTAGGCTATATGAGAAATATAAATATGGTATAAGAACAAAAGGCTTGTTTACAATTATTATTTTTTTTTAACTTTGCAGGTAAAGTCATAGCGTGCACAGGGGACAGAATGTAAATGCTTTTTCTTTTTTTTTTTTACTCTATACCAAACCTTGTTTTAACACTATTTAGGTAATAAAGTTAAAAAGAAAAAAAAAAAAAAAAGATAAGATATTGTTTGTTGGCCTTTGACTAAAATACTTTCTAGTCTAGTCTTTCATGTTGACCACTAGACAATTTAGCTTGCACGTGGAACAGAATTCAAATTTTGACCTTAAAATATCTCATAAGACATGTTTCAAGCAAAAAGGCAGCCAGGAATACAAATTCTTTTAAAATATTAAGCACCAGTTTATGTCACTGACAGAGCTCAAGAACACATGGCGACACTACTGTCAAGTAGGGTGGTCCAATTAGAGAATGGCATGGTACTGTACATGAAATGTTTAGCTAGTGTTGTGCAAATGTTTTACTAGTGGTTTAAAATTACTTTACCTGCAGTACAGGGTCGTTCACAATTAGCTCCATGTGCAGTTGTGGCAACTTAAAGAAAATACCTTCAATGCTGGATGCATTTGCAGGTTTGGTTTTTAATTAAATGTATGCCATCATTCAATTTATGTGCTGTTATGCTGAAGTAGTTATCTTGAAACTGATGCAAACCATTCAGCTGGCTCCATGTCAGGGTCATGGTCACCCTTTGCTAAAAACAAACAAACAATAGAAGCCCAATAGAAACCATCACAGAAATTCTAATGGATTCCATTAACATACCATTATAAACCATTAGCTTTTTCCAGTAAAACCATTACAAAATTCATTTCTGTAGTGTGTTTTGGGCATTTTTCCAATAGGATTTAACATCCCACCAATAGAATCCATCACATACCAGTAGACACCAATATAGTTTCCATTAAAACCAATACAATTCCCATTATAACCATTAAAACCATTACATTTTCTAGTGTGTTTTGGGCGGGTTCTATTGGTTTTTTTCAGCAGGGATTATTTTACGATAATGACTGTTATACCACTTAATTCGCTGGTCACCAAACAAATTGAAATTATTTTATAATCTAATCTGTATATTATCTTAAAGTTTCCGCTAAGAAAATAAATAGTCCACTACAAAGAACTATAGTGTTGTCTGCTTTTGAAACACATTGCTTCATGAGTTTTGAAGTTCGAAATTTACAAATCTTTTCTTGGGATCAAAGGGCAAACATGTCATACTCAGTCTTTATTGAAATCTTTTGCAATTTGTTTGTAAATTAATTGTCATTTTACAAGTTTGTGCTGTGCGCTCGTTGCATTAACGTCTTGACCAGCAGGTGTCGCCAGCGTGCGTAGTTTTCGAGTGCTTCGTGAATCATTCGATTCTCTCTCATACACAAACAATCGAACACACCACAACTAAAGTAAAGTAATATTACTGAAGTCATTCAAAATAATTCACTATAATCGACAACAGGGACGCAATATATATAGGACGCCAGTTGCGCTTGTCCAGTGTTAAATGAGACACATTTTGTATAGCGATTTGTTTTGTTATTATTAAGGAATATCTGACCAAAGAATACCAGACTTAAGAATTCTGAAGAACTGTGTAATAAAACAGAAATTGAACAGAATGGACTATGTCCCGTATTTTCTGACTTTTTCTGAGAAGTAGCGAATCGATGTCCTTACGTTAATGAATCATTCTATTGAGTCGGTTCAGTCAAACGGGTCATAGATTTGCAAAGAATTCTTTATAGTTCTGACAGATCATTTCACTCGCGCAGTGCATTTGGAGCGATTTCTCCTTCAAACAGTAACATGATACTTAAGCACACAGTGAAGGAAAAGAGAGCAGGAGGAGGTGGATGTTTGCCTACAGTCCATTGAAATCGACCCTGCAAAAATGCATCCTGTCCACGCTGAAGAAGTTACTACATCTGCACATGGACCTCGTGAACGACTCAGTACTCCAGGTAAAAACGTTTTCAAAACAGCATCATACCATTACAACTAACATGGTGGTACCATGGTATTCTTTAAAGTAAATTGGCTTTACAGTTAAATATAAATAATTTCAGTGCCAATTATCTCAAAGTATCACTAAGTGAGTCCTCCATACCATGGTACTTTGACACCCTAATTGTTATGTGTAGGTTTTAATTTAAATAATTTAGTAGTTTTGTATGAATGCAACAAAAATGTGTTCATAACAATGATATGAAGAGTCTGGAGGCGTACAATATATTTGATATGTGACATGATGACCACAAAACCAGCTAAGGGTAAAAAAAAAAATTCTAATTGAGATTTATACATCATCTGGAAGCTGAATAAATAGCTTTCCATTGATATATGGTTTGTTAAGATAGGACAATATTTGGCTAAGATACAACTAAAATAAATAAAATAAAATAAATAAAAATATTGAGAAAATCGCCTTTAAAGTTGTCCAAATTAAGTTCTTAGCAATGCATATTACTAATCAAAAATTAAGTTTTGATATATTTACGGTAGGAAATTTACAAAATATCTTAATGGAACATGATCTTTACTTAATATCCTAATGATTTTTGGTATAAAAGAAAAATCGATAATTTGAACCCCTACAATGTATTGTTGGCTATTGCTATAAATATACCCCAGCGACTTAAAGGGATAGTTCACCCAAAAATGAAAATTTGATGTTTATCTGCTTACCCCAGGGCATCCAAGATAGGTGACTTTGTTTCTTCAGTAGAACACAAACGAAGATTTTTAACTCAAACCGTTGCAGTCTGTCAGTCATATAATGTCAGTCAATGGTACCCACGGCTTTGAGAGACAAAAAAAACATACACAGACAAAACCAAATTAAACCCTGCGGCTCGTGATGATACATTGAGGTCTTTAGACACGAAACGATCGGTCTGTCCAAGAAACTGAACAGTATTTATATAGTTTTTACCTCTGATTCGCTGCCCGGTCCAACTGTCCTGAGCTTGTTCACACAGCAGTTGGTGCGTGATGCGTCGTCTTCTTGCTTTACGGCGGATCGCAGACTTATAAGTGCATTACTGCCACCTATCTCTCAAATGGACCATTGACACTCTATCTACAATCTCAATTAGGAATCCCTTTAAGACTGGTTTTGTGGTCCAGGGTCACATATTTTATTGGACTGTCCTACTAGATAACATTTTCATTGAAATAATTTTATTATATATTTTACAAGGAAAAATGTATTAATATGCATTTATAAGAAAGATCTTGTAAAAAGAAAGATGTTGTAAGAAACTTTTCCTTATTTATTTTACTTTAATTTGATTGCCATGTAACATTACCTGCAACAAAGATGACAAGACAGAGTAAAAGGGTCTGTTGTTATAACATAAGTTACCACTGGGTGCTGCTGTGTCTCCATCCTCTCAACATTAGCCTGCAACAACTGGACTGAAATGAACATGATGTGTTTCCAACCACAAGGGAATGACTTCTGTTTATTACACTTCAATGTACAAGTTGAGCAATAACACTGACTCTCTGTTGCTATTCAGTGGTATATGACAAACAAACATGATTTTTTTATGCTACTAATTCACTGGCTGCATTTTGGCAGTGCATATGCTTCGGCAAGACCTTCCTAATTAGGCCCCATGCATGAAATTAATGAGTTTAAAGAAAACTTATTACAGTCAAAATGGCAACGCTGCTATTTATTTGAAAGGAATTGGACTTATGGGTATTATGGTATATGGAGAGCCCTGCTACTTAAACATAATGAGGAGTTGGTAGTAAAATAAGAGAAATATTGGAGCAGGCTGTGGGCTGTGTGTCTCCCTTTAGTTAGCTGGGCCGACCTGGGTGTGATTATGTAAAAGCACTATTCGCATGGACAACGATTTTCAGTGCCAAAATTGCCAATTTCTGGCAACATGAGCAACAGTGACCCATGCAACAAAGTGGAGCACATTTCGTCAGTGTAAATGCTCCAACCAAACTAATTTTTCTACACTGCAATTTGCACCTTGTCATTTTGGGGTACTTAACAATACAGTAGATGTGATACATGCACACATTTTCATCAGTTAGAATGAATTCAGTTTGATTTCAGATTGCCGAAGTTCTGTTTATACCCTAAACGTTGCATTATTCATTTACACATTCATTACATGTATTCCCAACACAGTTTGTGCATATGCAAGGTCCCCAGTCATTCAGAAGGAGCTGGAGAAACCATGAATATAATTGTCAATTAAACAAATTATTAATTGACCTTTTGATAAAATATCTAAAATGATTTAATAAATATTCAAGTCTCCCCCACTGACCAGTTTGTAAGACGTAAATAATATATAAACGTTTGTGTGATGTAAAACATCATTACGGCACTGGGCAAGACATTTTTTTGAATCTGACTGAAAAAAGTGTTTACATGCTATTTTTTTCCCTGTTGATCAAATTATATCAGGTCTACACCACCCCTTCCAATCCAATTGAAACTTAATTTGGATCGATTGAGGTGTTTACGTCAAGGCTTTTCGGTCCAGTTGAGCCATCAAACTGATTTTTATTTATGGTATTCAGCTGCAACAGAATGTTGCAAAATATACACAGAATAAATATGTTTGATATCTAAATGTTTGTCTTCATTTTTTTTTTTTTTGTACGTTATTGGAATCTAAACTGGGAATCAGAATTGGAATGCTAAAATTCAAATGATACCCAACCCTGGCAACATCTATTTAATAAAGGGGTGTGCAATATTGACAAAAAATAATATCTTGATATTTTCTGTGATTTTATCGATAACGATAATTAGACGATACTTTGCTGTATGTTATTGTGCTGTACCTTAAGGACTGTCGTGGACAGCTGACTCCTAAAGTTTTTTATATTCTTCATATTCTGTGTGGTGGTCATTATAGAAATTAATCTTTTCCAAGCTGATTTTTACATTTTATGGGCATTTTTACCTTTATGAAGCCTTTTTTTTTTTTTTAATCTTTTGAGTCAAATTCTTACATTTAATCAGTGAATTAGAATAACAAGACTTTTAGGCTGTTACCAAGCAAATGAAATCCAACAAAATTCATCTTTGCAATGCAGAGAAAACACAGAAGCTGCATCTGAAGTGGCATTTAGATGCATATACACACTGTTTAATGCAAGACATGAATACATTTAACCTGAAATTACAAATGCATAAATTATGTTTTGATATATTAAACATAAAACATTAAATGCCAATATTTGAAATTATTTAAATAATAAAAGATACTTTCAATGTAAAATTAAAACCGCCAGTAGGTGGCAGCAAATCACTGTAAATAAGTGATTCATTGCGATTGAACCGAATCATTTAAACAGTTGATTCATTCAGGAACGTAACGCCGTCATGTTGTCGTCACGTTGTGTTTATTTTTGTTGTCAAAATAAATAAAAAACAGGAAATATGGTGTCTAAAACATTGAATTGTTGTAAAACATCAATATCACATTTGTAATCTTTGCAGCGTTATTTTTCGTTAATCTTCGTGTGAAACTAGGCTATATTTACTGGTAGAAATAGCCTAGGCCTATATACATTTCTATATACATGTCTTTAATTTTGTGTTCATTCTAAATGTAGTGGTGCAGTGAAAGAACACACTATACGCACATGCACTAGTCTAGACATTACGTAATGAATGCGCGCACTCTGTAGGTGTGTTTTGAATGGGTTTTGCAAAATACTCGATAATGTAAAATCGCACATCGTTAAAACAACAATTACGATATTATCGCAGACGATATATCTCACGCCCCTAATTTAATATTTCAGATATTTGATAGCACATCGTCTAAACTGTAGTATATTTGGAAAGATAGGTAAAAACTATAACTTGGCTACCTGCAGTAGCTCGATTTTAACTGCCCTTGTAAATGTACATTTAAAAAAAAAGTGTTAGAAACAATTCTCACTCACTCAGTCAGAAATGACTAGAAATTTTACAAACAATTATAAAGAAATAGCAAACCACATTAAATTAAACATGACATTTTGAGGTAGAAAAACTGAAATAGTATTTTCTGGTAAAACATACTCGAAAAAAAAAAAGAAATTAGAATGTACTTAATGTGAATGCCTATCCACCTTTTTCTTGCTGTTAAAATGGGCGTGGCCATTTGTAAATTCTATGAGTCTAGCTTCTGGTCTCATCCGCTTCCAGCTATTTTTAGCAGTGCAAAACAGTTCATTTTGCTGCTTGATATTGAAAATTTTTGTGTCTTACCATTTTATTTGAATGTATTATCGTAATTATGAACACACTGGTTTGTAGTGCAAACAGTTTTACTGTTTACTGCACGTTGTTATTCTTCTCGTTATTTATCTATAACAGCTAATGAACCGGATAATGAGTCTCACCCATAGGCTTACTTCCGCGTTGAAGAAAAAAGTGGATATAATATTGTAGTTACAAAGTCTGCCAGCAGGAGCCAAATAATAGCTAGCCAAACTTTGACCCCTTGCATACTATAGTATATGTAAACAATCTAGATCATTCCCAGTATTAACAATGAGGTTGTGCTTGATTATGATATGCGCAATCTAGTTTAGTTGCATCATGTTGTTTCACTCACCCGCAGCGTAGACGGTCTGTGAGGAATACGACTCTGTTATTGCCCTAAAAACAAAACACTGGTGATTTCAGACTATTGCACCCCAGGCCATCACCTATCGCCCTCCTCTCTTTTTATCGCTCTCTCTGTCTCTCGTTTTCCCTCCTCCATTGCATCACTCTCTAAATTATTAAGCTCTGTCATTCTTTCCGAGGGAATCCGTCTCTCATCAGATCTGTAGGCCATCTCATCTGCTTCACCGCTCTTTCACCTCAAGCACCAACACTTGCGATGTCGCCTCCTGACAGACAGGAAATCGCTCACATCGCGGCCCTCACACACACACACACACACACACACACACACACACACACACACACACACACACACTCGCACCTTTTTCTGTTCTTGGCACACAGTCATTTCATCAGTGCTGGGGATTAACTAACTGAAAGCAGCAATGCTACTAACTTAACCACATTTTCAATTGCTGTGTGACAATAGCTCAGTTGATTTTAAAACAGCGTAGCGTTTGGTATTAGATGTTTTTTTTTTTCAGCAAGCAGCAGTATATTTGGACAAAATGCTACATAATTACACATGGTGACCTGAAGGCTGGTTTATTTCGGTAAGTAGGATTAAGTATGATGTCACACATCATCGTTTCCAGGTCTAAACGCTCTGTCAGATCCCAAAAGCAAACAACAAATGACTCTAACATAGACTTACAGTGTGCTGTATTTATCGAACATATATATATATATATATATATATATATATATATATATAATATACCAAAATCTCAGACAGTGATAAATCTTTTCCGAAGCATTAAAATATTGGTGTTCAAGACATTGTGAGTCTGAAAACTGTAGTCTACATGGTGAGAGATTCACACTTAAAATAGAGTAGAGAGTACATCATGAGTTAACAAGTGGAGATTTGTTCAGATGGTTCATTTAAATGGATTGGTTCAAAAAATGATTTAATGATTCATGATACTGAGTCCCTGCACAGAAGTTCTTTTATATATAGCTTGTAATACATTTCATTATAAAATGCATTATCTTTATTAGTATCCTTTGGTTTCCTCGCATTTACTTTTGGTTCTTGGTGTAAATCAATGTCTTTAAATGCTGTTTAATGCCCTTAATAATGCCATTGTTTCTCTCTTAGACCAATACCACTCTGAATGCAAAAAGCAAATGAACAAATGATAAATGTAAATTAGATAAAAATAGCTTCAATGCAGTTAGCTTTTTAACCTTGTAATGCCTGACAAATGAAATAAAAGTCTAATTGGAACAGTTTATAGAACGTTTAGACAAAATATAAAAGAAAAAAAAATTGCATATGTGTTGTATCATAGCAGGCTTTTATGGCTCATATAGTGAGAACGTGGAGCTCATACTCAAAGAGGAAAAAATGACTCAGTTTTATTTAGAGGCCCAAACTGAGTGAAAATTATATTTGTTGCAGCTGCATGATATTTCTGGCCAATAAGATAAAATTCTTATAGCTTGTAATGTAAATAACTTTATATTACAGTATAGCAGACTACTACATAAAATGCAACAGTTGTCACAATGTCTCCCAATGATATGCCAACATAAGTAAGATGATATGGTAACACTTCAGAATAGGGAACACTTATTCACTATTAACTACGACTTTTCCCTCAATAAATTCCTAATTGGCTGCTTATTAGTGCGGTAGTTGTTAAGTTTAGGTATTGGGTAGGATTAGGGATGTAGAATATGGTCATGTAGAATAAGGCATTAATATGTGCTTAATTACTACTAATAAATGGCTAAAATTGTAATAATATGCATGCTAATGAGCAACTAAAGAGACCCTAAAATAAAGTGTTACCGATGATATTTAAATAGTTTTATGATAAACATTTCTGTATGCAAAGGGGAAAACATAAATTGCATTGATGATTTAGAGATGAACAAATAAACATTATAGAGTATGCTTTATTGAATAGTATATTGTATTGCACATAACAGCCTTTTCTAAATTGCAGTTAGACATATTTCCCCAACACTGCTACTCGTTTACTGTCTCGCATCTCTTTTGTTCTTTTTGTTCTCTGCAACTTTTCCTTCACAGAATCCCTCCCACCCCACTTCATCTCTCTCACGTCTGTCTTGCCTCCATTGTCGATTTGCCCTCTGTTTTTCTGTAACGTCACGGCCCAGTGCTGAACGTCACTAAAGTGATGGAGGGAAAAAGTGGAGGGTTGAGGCGAGGGACTGACGGAGGAAAGAGAGCGAGTGTTCTGTGTTTGGGTGCATGTGAGACAGACAGACACACACAAAAACACAGATCTGTTGCCTGTGGGTGTGAGGGCGGTGTAAAATGGCTCAGTCTGGTGAGAACACAACAGGCGTTTAATGCATCTTGCCCAAACCGTAAAGTGCTGGTAAGAGATTTCCCCAGTGTAACTCAATCACATCCTTAAAGAAAGAATGTGCTTTGCCAAAAAAAAACTGTATTGAAGACAATGGGGACTCCAGTATGGGTGGCGCGAGTCTCTAAACTCATCAGCCGCAATCCCCACTGAAGACTGACCACTTGAGAATTCATCTTCATGACTGCAAACAGCCCTCAGCTTCATTTCTAAAACAAATATAATAACAAATATAACCAAACCAAACATTGGCAGAGCAATTTAGTATTTGACGACTGTGACGTCAACTAAGCCTTTTGGAAGTTGATTTCCGCTGACAATTGGCATATTTGGGGTGGTACTATCTTTTTATTTTGTTTTGTAATGGAATGGCAGATGGACAAAAATGTTTTGTTTTATTTTTTTATTAATAGATTTTGGTTAATTATAATTTATAATTGTGAATTATAATTTAATTAATTTATTGTATTATTAAATGAAAATAGATACATGTTTAATTTTTGTTAACATTTATCATTAATAGATGTAGTTATTAAATGAATATTTATAAATATATTTCATTTTTATTCAAATCTATTATTAATACATTTAGATTATTATAATTTTATTTTCATTTGTATTAATTGAATATAGATGAAGTATTTATTTTTTTATTAAAATCTAGTGTTTAATAAATGAAAATTAATTAAATTATAAAATAAAAATCACAAATTTCATTCATGTTTTTTTCTTGTGTGCAGATGATTACTTAATGTTGCCATTCCCTGGTTTACTTTTTAAATTTCCTATTTTCTTGCTACCTAGCAACCCTGTAAAACCGCCTCTCTGCATCGCTTTTCATATGAAGGCCAAGCGCTTATTGAAGTCATGTGAAAAGGCCTATTACAGTCGATGACACCATAGAATCCCACTAAGTGATTTTTTTTTTTACATGAGTTCTCTTCATTACATAGATATGCCAATAACATTAATGCAGTCACCTCGAATATAGCACAGATGCAATTCACACAACAAAAGTGCACCATGCTCACGTATCATGAAAATAGCTGTGTGAGCGTACAAGTCCATTAAATATGGGGGGTGCCTGTGCAGTAATTCTGTGGTTTCTGCGTGAATGGTGTTTGCTTGAGAAACAGATGTGTGCTCAGTCACCAGGAGCAGAATTTGGAGGCAAGTGCTTTTGGAAAGCCCTCAAAAACACTGCAAACAGATTAACAGGAACATAAAAATCACTCAAACACATCCAGAGGGATCATACTCCAAAACAAATAGAGATTGGCAGCTCAATGACCAATATCCATGTTTTGAGGGGGGTATGAATGAGGATGAGAAAGGGTGAATTTAAAGTGTAAAATAGGCGTTGCAAACTTTGACCCCTTGACTAGACTGGCAGTTCTTAAAAGAGGTCATTTTCATTGAGATTTTAAAGGCATTCTTAAACTTCTGGGGTCTGAGGGTGTTTTGGGGCCCTGGAGAAGTTTTGACATGCCCTGACATTTGTGGTTTTTCATCTTAAAAAAATATTAATGGATAAAGTCTGATAACACTGTAATCAGCACAAACTGGGCTACAATAATATGTGACCCTGGACCACAAAACCAGTCTTAAGTCGCTGGGGTATATTTGTAGCAATAGCCAAAAATACATTGTATGGGTCAAAATTATCGATTTTTCTTTTATGCCAAAAAACATTAGGATATTAAGTAAAGATCATGTTCAATGAAGATATTTTGTAAATTTCTTACCGTAAATGTATAAAAACTTAATTTTTGATTAGTAATATGCATTGCTAATAACTTCATTTGGACAACTTTAAAGGCGTTTTTCTGTTTTTTGTTTTTTGCACCCTCAGATTCCAGATTTTCAAATAATTGTATCTCTGCCAAATATTGTCCGATCCTAACAATCCATATGGAAAGCTTATTTATTCATCTTTCAGATGATGTATAAATCTCAATTTCGAAAAATGTACACTTAAGACTGGTTTTGTCGTCCAGGGTCACATATGTGAGCAGCATGAAAGTACATGTTTGTTTTTTTGAGAAAACAATGTTTATGCGTGGTTAGTGAAAAACTGAAATAAGGCCATAAAACATACAGAATATTTGTTCACAAGACTTTTGAGAACTGGATGTGGTAGACTAGAATTTTTGCTACAAAATGATGCGAAAATTATCCTGTTCACTCCTTCACAGAAAACAATATATTGATTTAACATTTGCAAAACATGTTTTGTGATAGAATGTCCTTATGCGTGGGAGTGACAATGGCCATGAATATTTAGTGATTCACACCTGAGAGACAAAGGGCCTCCCATAATGGGCCATCAATATGAATGTGACTGAGGTAGGTAAGAAAGAGTGTGAGGAGAGTAGGGTTGGGTACCGAAACTGGGTACATACCAGTACCTATGTAACCGGTATGTACTAGAACTGAATCAGAACGGAGATTTCGGTGCCATGCCTGAGAGATCGATTTAAATATTTGTCCTTTGTTTCTAAACATTCTTAAATTAAAATGCCTAAAGCTAAAATTATCTTGTATTCACATTTTTAAACCTGTTGTCCAACAAAAGAGAGCATTATTACCTTTTTAGTCCACAACACCAGTTAAATGCTTCCTTTTGTGATCTTGTCACAGAATGAGGCAGAAAATATGTTCCATAGGCTACTAATACATCGATTGGCAATGGATTATAAATATACTTAATTATTATGAAAATACCAGAGATGGCTTGAATAACACAGATAAACATTGTCGTAGTCGAGTGTTTATTGTATTTGTTTTATCATTCAAAACGTTTATATCTTGTTTACTCAGTTACATCCATAGCAATGCATTTGTCCATATTGGGGATTTCCTGGAGCTTCATGAGTTTCTGATACTTCTGTGACTGGATATGTGGATTTTTTTGTGCGAGGGCACCCTCTGGAATCCAGTATGAATGAAAAAGACATCATGTGTTTAGTGCTAATGGCCAATCCAATTATTAATTGGTAATCTTTATTTATTTTTTATTATTTTTAAGTATCGGTTCAGGCACCGTTTAGGCACCGGTACCGTTTTAAAACTATCGATTTGGCACCGGTATCGGAAAAACCCCAAACGATACCCAACCCTAGAGGAGAGTAAAATAATGTGGGTTTTTGATCATTATTTGTATTTTATTTGCAATACAGAATAATAAAAATATACAAGTGAAGGTCAAGGACACATGATTGAACATGCTGATCTGAACACTGAGCCTTGAACAGTAACACACCTTTGTGCTAAACATTCATTCATAGTGTTAACACTCACACTACTTTTATATCTTGTGGTTTTATGTTATAAAACATTAAACAAACATCCTGACGTTGTGAGACATTTAGACAATGAAATGACACATATTTCAAAATGTTTCACTTGATTTCATACATGTAGTCAGGAATTATAGTTTGGAAAAAGTCTAACTAGTAAAATGTGTGCAAGTTATGTCACAATAACAACAGATAAGCTTAGGCTACTCATCAGAGTGATATCCTCCACTGGATCCAGCTGCGCCACGCATCACGTTGTGTTCTTCTTCTTCTTTGGATCTAAATTCTGGGTTATTTCTCTCAGTGCGTCTTCTTCCAGAAGCAAAAAGTAGCCGGGATGAACTTGTTTGTTTACGTGGAGGCGATGTGGGCATTTACATGCGTGCGTGTCTCACGTGGATGTTTAGAATCTGAAAAGCGCGATCGGCTTGTGGGTGTGACTGCATTAGAGATAATGAGTTGAGACGGGAAAAACTGGACATCGCGTTGGTTTCATACAGATTACTTTAAACTCACAGCACATGCAGAGATTAAGTTTGCTGCCAGTGCTGGACTGGTAATGTGGCATACCGGGCAATGTGGCATTTGGGCCGGTACATATTTTTTTTTTCCTGCCAAGGAAGCCCATCACAAAGCACTATATAGACAGAGTGATAAGGGATCTTGCTCCGCCTAGGTAAATATCGCTTCACCTCTCTTCCAACTTCCTTTCAGTCTCTCAAAATGTACAGACCAAAGTGAAACGGTGGTGCTGAAAAGCTCAGGGAAAAGTAGCTTAAAAATTTGGAGGCGGATGCCGCAAAATGTGCCTCGTCGTCGACAATTCCGAAATGTACACAGCAGCGTTGTCAAGAACAGGCTTGTTCTGCTGTGGGTGATGCAGGCCAAAGGGACAGGCAGGAGGATCGAGGAGAGGAGAGGAGAGGAGTTTAATCGGTAAGAAGCTTGATAACAGGGGCTCGCATGAAGGGGAAACGAAGGAATCTAACCTGTCCTAATGCATGTGCGCGCCACGAGTGTAGAATACATAAACACTTTTTAATAAAACGAAAATTCGTCCCTTGCGCTTTTTTGGCCAAGTCAAGTGTGTTCACAGAGGTTTCCGTGGGCCAATGTGAATAAATCTAGATTTAAATATGACCTGACATTTTGTTCTTATCCAGAACAACGAGATGGGGTAGGCTATTCACACACCATTTTTTATTTTGTGAGTTTGCAATATATTCAAATACTTAACTTTCAATATTAAAGATATCAGTACTGTAATCACTGTTTAAAAAAAATCATAATTTATTGCTCTCCACATTCCTCTCTTATTCTTATAAAGGTTGCATTCTTTGAGGAAGTCTTTGCTGTTCCTTAGTGTGAAGATTATACTGGCAACATTTTCAATTATAGCAGCCTATATGTTGTACTCAGTTGCATACTTATTTTTATTAATTGGAAATTACACTTTGACATTTTAGCTTCTTTTCTTCAGGGGAGGTATATAAATAAATATATATATATATATATATATATATATATATATATATATTTGTACAGATTTTTTGTCTCAGTCCAGCCCTGTTTGCTGAATTTACTGTGAACTAAGCCACTCTGAAACCATTGACCTAAGCTTGAATCACAATCTGTCGCTTATTTTCATTACAAATATGGCGTTTATTTAGGCGTAGAACTGATTTAGGCTGATAGACGTCACGATGTTAAGCTGGCAAACATTTTACAAGATTAGATGTTTGTCAGTGGTGCTGAGGATCTGCAAATCATTCACCATCATCCTCAGTCATCTCTCCTTACTGTGTTTATGTGGTAAGTGAAATTTTATGTACTATAATGTAACTGTAACAGGCAACCGTTAGCAATCTAATGTAATCTAATGGAACGTGAGACAAATTAAATAATCAAATTACACTTCAAATAAATTTTTTCCAATTATGTTTTCTGTCATTTAGGTAGTTCTTAGCATGCTGATGTATGTTCAAGTGTTCATTTTTCTAATAAGTTTGCTATTAATTAGTTATTTGATGCTATAAAAATGGGGTGTGGTGTTATGATTGTGAGCTTGCGATTGGGTCTGTGGGAGTTTGGGTGGGACTTTGATTCCGCAGCTCCACCTCACCATCACTACTGCACAGACTTGGGCTCCAAATTATGTCGTTTTTGCAGGATGACAGTGGCCGTACTGAGAATGTTTTGGCTTCACTTTTCTATAGTGGAAGGAAGTGGAGATGTGTCTTCAATCTTTTTTACAGACTATGGGCCCATTCAAAGCATGGGGCTCAGTGTGGCCGCACCAGTTGCACCACCCAAAGGACTGCCCTGCACATTATCATTAGGGATGGGTCACAATTTTCGAATAATGCGATTAGTTGATTTAATTATAGAATATCAAATAGGTTGTGCGATTATTAAAATTTCCCCATGTTTTCCGTGCTGATGCGGTGGAGACACATTCATGTAAGCAGAGGGTAGCGCTGCCAATAATGCACCTAAAAGCTGTCAAAGAGAGCAGAAGAACACATGGTCTCACGCGCACACTGTAGACTTGCAAGGCATAAAAAAAACACTTGCGTAGCATATAACGGTTACAATAACTTTGGACGAATGTCAAATAAGAGTTCTGTGCAGACTACAAACACTTCCGACTGAGTTAGAAGTGTGGCCGAATCCGTATTCAGAAAGGCGTGGAAAAAAATAACATGTTCTACGGAGCGACTAAAGGGACATTGAAGTACGGTTCTGTGATCAGTAGTAAATCTCCATCCGAAGGCCAGTAGTCGCTCTCGTGCGGTAAATCCAAATACGCCCCACAGAAGAAATCCAGGAAATGCCCATAGCAGTTGCTGAATAAACAGAAGATTTAAATGCTTTCATTAATTCAACGTGACTAATAAACTCCTACGGCAAGACTGCGGCAATATACAGTGGCATGCAAAAGTTTGGGAACCCCTTGCAGAATCTGTGAAAATGTGAAGAATTTTAACAAAATAGGAAAAATGTTATTTTTCATGTAGTACTGTCCTGAGCAGGGACGTGCAGAGTTCCTCAGGGACAGGGGCTCAAATGTAAAAAATGGGCAATATGAGGAAAAAAAAAAATTATAGGTCAAAAGATTGGATACATTAGTCACTTATAGTAATCAAGCCTGCATTTATTTGATCAAAATTTTTACTTATTTACTTAATGCATTTTATGCAATGCTGATTTATTAGCAATGTTGAAAACCTGTGATACTTTTTTTTCAGGATTCTTTGATGAATAAAAAGTTAAATAAGAACAGCATTTATTTAAAATATAACTTTTGTAACAATATAGCCTACACTACCGTTCAAAAGCTTGAGGTCAGTATTTTTATTTTTTTAAGAAATAATTTTTTATTCAGCAAGGATTTGTTAAATTGATAGAAACAGTGATAAAGACTGACATTGTCAAAAAAATCTATTTTGAATAAATGCTGTTCTTTTAAACTTTTTATTTATCAATGAACACCAAAAAAGTATCACAGATTCCAATAAAAAAATAAAATAAAAAAATAGATAAATAAATAAAAATTAAGCAGCACAACTGTTTCCAACCTTGATAATAAATCAGCATATTAGAATGATTTCTGAAGGACCATGCATTGAAAAATGGAGTAATGATGCTGAAAATTCAGCTTTGAATAACAGAAATAAATGATATTTTATTAAAATAGTATAAATGTATATTAAAATAGAAAAACATTCTTTTAAATTGTAATAATAATTCTCAATATTAGGCTACAGTTTTTTTCTGTATTTTTGATCAAATAAATGCAAGCTTGATGAGCATAAGACACTTTCATAATGCTGCATAATTATCAAAAATGGTAATATAATAAAGTCCTTTCACGTCACCATTTTGCCAGCCTACACTTCACATAATAGGCTTGTAGGTGCCACTGGGGCTTAAACAACTATGATAGTTTCATCAAATAGTAAACGGTGTAGGCCTATATCATACATAAATATAACTAAGTGAATTGAATAGCCTACTGATTACCATTATTGTGACACGGTTTTGTGCAGTGCTTTTAGCATACATTTTCTCAGCAATGTCATTTGATTTATGAAATGAGGCAAACCTCAGATCCAGATCGCTCCACAAATAAGCTCGACTGTCCCATGTAATTTTCAAACGATTAATGAATAAGAATGGAAAATAACCGCTCCACTTCACGTATTGTCCAATGAAATTTGAACTTCTTGTGCCAGATCATGATTGATTGGTGTATTATATGACAAACGGGCATTGATGAATTATGTAATATTCTAAAATATATAATATGTGGATTTTTAACTAAATCGACACACTAGCTTTGATTAAAATATTGTTTAGTTTATTTTTTCCTTCCATCGACCCACTGAAAGAACCATGGCTCGAGAGACTGTGGAATATCAGTCAAACAAAACACACAAATCCCATAGCAATGCCTCAGATTGACAGATATGTAAAAATAAACAGGAATTTTCTGACTTTAGAGTGATTAGTTACTGTTTTGTACAAATTGTAAGGTTAATTAGAATTCAAATGCATTTTGTTTTGTTGACCACAATATCATTGCTATTTGTCCGAGAGGGGCAATTTTGAATAATTTTGAAAAAGGGCAGGTGCTCGAGCCCCCAATGTGCCTGGTCCTGAGTAAGATATTTTACCTAAAAGATGTTTACATAGTCCACAACACAAAAAAAATAGCTGAAATTATTAAAATAACCCCCTTCAAAAGTTTGGGAACCCTTGGTTCTTAATACTGTGTGTTTACTTGGATGATCCACGACTGTTCTTTTTTTTGTGATGGTTGTTCATGAGTCCCTTATTTGTTCTGAACAGTTAAACTGAGCACTGTTCTTCAGAAAAATCCTCCATGTCCTGTAGATTCTTCAGTTTTCCAGCATCTTTTGCATTTTTGAACCCTTTCCAGCAGTGACTGTATGATTTTGAGATCCATCTTTTCACACTGAGAACAATTGAGGGACTCAAACACAACTATTAAAAAAGGTTAAAAAGTTCACTGATGCTCCTGAAGGAAACAATGCATTAAGACCTGGGGGGTGAAAACTTTTGAACAGGATGAAGATGTCCAAATTTTTCATATTTTGTTGAAATATCACTTTTTTCCATTTAGTACTGCCCTTCGGAAGCAACAGAAGATACTTGCATGTTTCCTGGAACACAAATTAAGTACAATTTACCTTGATCTTGAAATTCAAAAAGTTTTCACCCCCGGCTCTTAATGTATCGTGTTTCCTTTTCCAGCATCAGTAAATGTTTGAACCTTTTTTTTAATAGTTGTGTTTGAGTCCCTCAATTGTCTTCAATGTGAGAAGATGGATCTCAAAATCATACAGTCACTGCTGGAAAGGGTTCAAATATGCAAAAGATGCTGGAAAACTGAAGAATCTGCAGGGCATGGAGGATTGTCCGAAGAACAGTGCTCAGTTTAACTGTTCAGAACAAACAAGGGACTCATGAACAATCACCACAAAACAAAAAATAAAAACAGTCATAGATAATTCAGGGAACCACACACAATACTGAGAACCAAGGGTTCCCAAACTTTTGAAGGGGGTTATTTGAATAATTTCAGATATTTTTATTTTGTCTTGTGGAGTATTCGTAAACATTTACGTAAAATATATTACTCAGGACAGTACTAAATGAAAAATGACATGCATTTTGTATGATCTCTATTTTGTTAAAATTATTCACATTTTCACAGATTCTGCAAGGGGTTCCCAAACTTTTGCATGCCACTGTATGGTTTATCTGAGTTCTTATGATTATAATTTTCATTATAATGAAGTATATCTTTAATGCAATTCTAATCGATAGTGTTATGAAATCAAGAGAAAGGATTCAATTGCAGATATACAACAGTTTATTGAGAAGTCACTTAGTCGGAACAGAGCTCGTGCACAGCGTGGATGGAAGACAGGCGCAGGGACGCAATGGGCAGCCAAGTCCAGCTGTGGAATCCTCCGAAGCCAGGGCAGAGACAGTAACACACCAGAAGACAGAACGTGCGGGACTGGAACGCTGAGAAACTGTGAGGATCTGACAAAGAGAGGAGCGTTAGCTGATCTTAAATAGCCCCAGTAATGAGCCACAGCTGGGACGGACCCCTTCTCCTAGGAGCGCCCTCTGGCGCTCCCAGCCAACCTTACCCGTTGATTGTAATCATCAATAAGGGAGTGATCCCGCAACCCAACTTCTCTCCTCCGGACCGTAACCCTCCCAGTCCACCAAATACTGGTGTCCCCTCCGCCTCGAGTCCAAAATACGATTGACCGAATACGTTGACTCCCCGTCTACGAGACGCAGCGGTGGAGGAACCGGGGCAGGCGGATTAAGGGGTGAACGAAAAACGGGTTTTAATTTAGAAACATGAAACATGGGATGAACTCTCCTGTACGCTGGAGGAAGTTTGAGGTGGACTGCCACCAGACTAAGGATTTTGGTGACAGGAAACAGGCCAATGAATTTGGGAGCAAGTTTATTACAGACGGAGCGGAGCGGAATGTTCTTAGAAGAAATCCACACCTTTTGACCAACGACGTATACGGGAGGCTTCGACCGGTGGTGATCGGCCTGAGCCTTAGTGCGCGCCCCCACCCGGAGAAGAGTCTCTCGGGCTCTTCTCCAGGTGCGACGGCACCTCTGGACGAATGCGTGGGCAGAGGGAACCGCGACTTCGGATTCCAGACTAGGATAGATAGGTGGCTGGTACCCTAGACTACACTCAAATGGCGAGAGGCCCGTGGACGACACTGGTAACGAGTTGTGCGCGTACTCAACACACGAGAGTTGTTGACACCAGGAAGTGGGATTCTGCGCCACCAAACGTCGCAACACTCTCTCCAGATCCTGGTTAGCCCGCTCCGTCTGGCCGTTGCTCTGAGGGTGAAAACCAGAGGACAGACTAACACTCGCCCCCAGCAAACGACAAAACTCTCTCCAAAATTTGGATACGAACTGGGGTCCCCTGTCGGAAACCACGTCCATCGGGAGGCCATGAATGCGAAAGACGTGATCAATGACAGTAACTGCTGTCTCCTTAGCAGACGGTAATTTGGGTAAGGGGATGAAATGAGCCGCCTTCGAGAACCGGTCCACTACAGTCAAAACGACCGTATTGCCCAGGGAAGGCGGGAGGGCTGTAACGAAATCTAACTACTCTACTCTGCCCCCGAATCCAGCAGAGCCGAACTGTCATGTCTTCCGGTTGCCCATTGCAGTCTTACCGGGAGGAGCGTGGTGGTTGAGGGTTGGTTCAACGATACTCCACCCGACAGTAACCTCAAATCTACTGCCGGGCTTGCTCTTTTACTGGGCATTCTGCCAGGAAGTGCCCCAACGCACCACAGTACAAACACAATCCTCTAGCTCGTCGACGCTCTCTCTCCTCCCGGGAAAGCCGAGCTCTACCAACCTGCATGGGTTCGCTGTCAGACAAGTGGCTGACCGTGCGTCCAGACTCGACCGGGTAATAATCAGGAACTACTGGCAACAGCTGATGACGAACTCGCAGGCCATGTTGTTGTAACCGTAAATCAACACGGAGGGCTAAATCAATCAGTCCATCCAAGCTGGTGGGCAACTCCAAAGTGAATCTCCCTTTGGATCCGGTCAGCCAACCCATGCAGGAACATGTCCCACTGTGCCTCCTCGTTCCACTTGCATTCGGCCGCCAGGGTTCGAAACTCTATGGAAAAGTCCGAGACAGATCTTTCACCCTGATGGTGATTGGCCAGCCTGCACGCCGCTTCGCACCCGACCACCGCACGATCGAAGACTCTCTTCATCTCCTCAGAAGGTGTGTGGAACGAGGAACAGCAGGAATGACGATTCTCCCACACCGCTGTTCCCCATAAAGCCGCCTTCCCAGACAGCAGGGTGAGAACTAACGCCACCTTGGATTCCTCTGCGGCGAAAGTCTGTGGTTGCAGGGAGAAAAACATTGAGCATTTTACGAGAAAATCTCGACACAGGTTGGGCTCACCGTGGTATGCCTACGGTGCCGGCAGCCGCGGCTCGCGTTGAGTCGCGCTGTTAAGAGGAATCGGGGGAACAGGTGATGGGGGTGGCACAGCGGGCATCCTCAGTTGTTGAAGTTGAGTGGTGAGCTTGGACACCTGCGCCACTAACGCTTTCACGGCTTGTCCATTCGCGAGCATTTGCTCATCCTGACGATCCAATCACACGTTGTTGTTTTCAAGGCATCCTTGAATGGCTAGAGCTTCCGCTGAATCCATTGATGGTCAGATCCTTCTGTTATGAAATCAAGAGAAAGGATTCAATTGCAGATATACAACAGTTTATTGAGAAGTCACTTAGTCGGAACAGAGCTCGTGCACAGCATGGATGGAAGACAGGCGCATGGATGGGCAGCCAAGTCCAGCTGTGGAATCCTCCGAAGCCAGGGCAGAGACAGGAACACACCAGAAGACAGAACGTGCGGGACTGGAATGCTGAGAAACTGTGAGGATCTGACAAAGAGAGGAGCGTTAGCTGATCTTAAATAGCCCCAGTAATGAGCCACAGCTGGGACTGATCAGCCCGTAATCACGAGCTTGGACACACCCACTCACAGCACACCACAACAGACAAGCAAGGATGAGACAGTGATTCTATCAACCGTGACACATAGCCTTTATCACTGCTTAGAATACTATGAAATATGTTGCGTGTCTTATTCTGTTTAAGAAGCCACATCATCTCACAGAAGGATTTATTTCAAAACACTCGGATGACGTTTGAGTTTGAAGTAAAAACTTTATTAAATATCATATTTTCATGTGCTTTCAGATGGAGCAGCATTTACTACACAGAGCTTTAGTTAACTGAGAAGCTACGAAGACAGCTGTCATTATCGCAAACAATTTCTTAAATTGCATAATGGTAGGTTTACATTGTCTGGGTTATTTCTTTTTATTTTTTAATTTTCAATGTGTTGGCTATGATTGTTTTCATTCCGAAGTGCCCTTCGGAGGGCAATACAGTATATCCCTTTTGGAACGCACCGGTTGTTGATGTTACAGCTGCAGAGAAAATGTACATCATACAACTGGCTGAGGGCAGGAAATGCTAATACGGGACAGTCCGTCAGCTGTCATGGGCAGAGCCAGAGCAGTATGACGTCACACTGCTCAGACAATTAAAACGGCTTGATAATTGAGACTGTTTAGGTTTTTTGGGATTAAAAAAAGGAGTGAATGGATTTTTATCATTGTAGGGTGGTTGTGTCCACACACTGCTAAGACACATTTATATGAAAAAGTGAATTTTGCATCCGGTGTCCCCTTTAAGGCACAATGTATTTTTTTCTATAATTTAGGCTAATGCATTAATAAATGTGCACACTGTGCATACTAGAAAATAGGCACCAATTATGTGTTAGTTGGTAAAGTATAAATTAAAATGGATCCCATGTAAATGTGCATAAAATAACTAATTTTACATTCTGGCATTTATGTATTCTGCAGGCTTCCTCCCATTCCATTTTCACATTCTTGCACATAAAAGATTTTTGGTCACACTTTATATTAGGTGGCCTTAACTAGTTACATCAAAAAATAAGTACAATGTACTTATTGTGGTCATATTGTATTGCAAAACACTTTTGCTGCTATTGAGGTGGGATACGGGTAAGGTTAGGGACAGGTTTGGTGGTATGGGTAGATTTAAGGGTGGGTTAAGCTGTAAGGGAAGGGTCAACAGTGTAATTATAAATTTAATTGCAGAAATTACAGATGTAATTACATATGTGTATTTTTAAAAATATAAGTACAATGTAAAAACATGTATGTACACAATAAGTGTAACATAAATGGCCGGACACTGAGGTAAATGATAACCAGATGGTGTTTATTGAACAGGATGAGGCAGACTGAGAAATGAACTGACGACTGGAGGTGAGAAGTAGAATTCTTGGGGAACCACTGAATGGGTGAGATAGATAGTGACCACTTTCTCTTCCACAGAGTTGCGGGAAAGACGAGACGAGGGAATCCACAGAGGCACACTGAATCTGAACACTGACGATCTAGGAGGGAGAGGAGGACACAAGGAGCAGAGACAGGAGGTAAGGCACAAGGGTAAGTATCGCTTTTCAAAGGATATGCTTGGAGAGTAGTTCTCAAGGGGTTCGAGTCCACGTCGTGATTACGAGATCGGACAGTTAGAGTGGCTGAAGTGAGGGCTTATAAACTGGAGTAGATGACTGTGGTGATAAGGTGCAGGTGAGCATGATTAGTACTCGGGTGATGTGGATCGTTGTGATTGGTGGAGAACTGGGCCTGGCCGATCCATGGCAATAAGTGCATTGTATCAAATGATTAATTTAAATGTAAGTACATAGTAGTTAAGGCCACCTAATATAAAGTGGGACCAGATCTCCCCCCACATTTGTACTGAATTCAATTTAGGTTTCATAGAACTGTTAATAATTTTCAATGTTGAATATTCTGTGTTTACAAGGTTTTGAAACTGATCTTACAATCTAACTCAGCATTGTTAAAGAGTTCATTGATTACCTAACATTCAGTGAAGGTTGACTAATCTTTGAACAACCTAGGCTCACTGGAAATACGTGCCTCTATATACATTTCTGCAAACCTGAAAAAAAAACTATATGTACAAATCGCTGCAGTTTCCAGTTGAAATGAACACCAGAGGTAATTTTCACACAATTACTTGCAGAATATTATGTTATGACTTCAAAACAATTTTAACATCCTGCACAATTTGAAAACTGATACTTTTGAACGTTGTTGTCACATACAGCTTCATATGCATGAGTTTTCTATTACAGTAGGTTTGCTCGGTATAGCTAATGCGATACGGCGTTGCACTTGTGTGATGAAGAGTTCCACATTGAACCCCATGAAACTACAGTTTAACAAAAGAGCTAAAGTCCATGTAAGGACGTTAAAATAGCACGACTGCATCAACAAATGTGTTTTTATATCACTTTTGCATTTGTTGCACTTTTGCAACACTATCAGGTAGGTTTAGGGTTGGGTTAGGTGTAGGGGATATTTCCAACATGACTTTTGAATTCTGAACAGCCGCAATACGTACCTCAAGCAGTGTAATAAAAACACAGTAATTTGTGTCTGTACCAACGTAAAAATGTGCCACGGTCATGTATTGAACATGTGTTTTAGCGTCACTCTCTGGACATTTCACTTTGAAACTGCCGCGAAATATGCAGTAAGGTACGTAATTACGGTTTTGCAGAAATGTATATAGAGTGTAGCATTTGGACCAATCAGACACACAATTTTGCATTTGATTTAACAAATCAATTAGTTATTAGATTAACAAATAGTCACAGACCCCTCACCCAATACACATACTCGGTGTCAGTAGGTCTGTCAATGACTTCAGGCCCCCGGTTCCATGGCAACCCATCAGATAACACTAGTTTTATTGATTAAAGGAATGCAAGCAGATCAACTCTTACTACCTTTTTCCTATAGGAAAGACATTATGCCATAAAAATGGACTCTAATTAATCCATAGAAAAACTTTCTTTGAACGAACACACATATCATTTATGTCATTGTGTATATTATTACTGTTCTTGTATATGTTTTTGTGTATTGTATATACTGTTTTGTATTGTATACATGCTTATGATAGATCACTTGTTAATATCACTTTAACTTATACCATGTCTGGTCTCTATCAATTCGTCTTTGGATGATCTAATTGAGAGTGAATATTACATGTTGATACCTATGCAACATATTAGTGTCCTAAGAATCTTTAATAGTTTGTATATCAACTTCCAATCCAACCCCTTTGCAAATTACCATGCTCTCAGACAAAGGGTCATAAAACCCCCCAGTATTTCCAAACTCCCGCTTGGAAATTCAGCTTTTCTCATTGGTCAAGCCCATCCTGAGAGGCGTGACTCTTCACAGACCTTAAAGGGCTCACGCACAATTCCGCTCTCTCTCTTCCGCAAAAGATCTTCTGCTAAATCTCCGGATTGCTGCCCGTGTGGAGAGCACTGAGCTGGTCCCGGTGGGCCCCAACATATCTCAGTCTGCGGTTCTGTTAGATCATAGAAGGATGTGAGCTAGAACTCTTCTGGACCCTTAAGTTTTAGGCCAGGCCAGGCCTTGTGGCCTTGACTTTCCATTCAACCAAAGCTCCTCGGACCTCAGATGATCTCTTTCTTAGCTCTTTTTTTCACTTTCTACCTGGAAAGAACATTTATATCTCAGAACATTTTTGGAATTCATCACTCTTCAACCCGGAAGAATGTGATCGGGAGTCCAAAACCTTGAAACCATTAAGACTTTCATCTGAGACTGTATTCCGGACACTCGCCAACAGCCAAGGAAGTGCAAGTATTGTACATCTAACTAAACTAAACAGAGGTTTAGTATAATTATAAACCCCGTTATAAACGATGCTGATGGTTTTACTCAGGTGGTTAACTGACTCTTTCCATAACTGCATTCTGTTTTCTCTAATGCTTCATTTATCCACTTTAGCTCCCCTTTTGTATATACGCATGAGTGTATGTATGTTTGTTTGTTTGTTTAGATTAGTTATGTGTGTTAGCGTTTAGTTAATAAAAATTGTGTGCACAAATTACATGAGTTTCTGGTTTAATTAATGCAAATTTATGATTTTTTTATCCTTACTACATGTATGCTCTAATGTATTAATACTTAGGAAAGTATTTTCTGTGGCCAAGAAAATATCCTTTCTTAGAGTTGATATGAACTTACACTGAATGTTCGCTGGACGGACAGATCAGTTGATGGCAATTTAATTCTGCTTCAATTACTGTCAGCCGATATAAATAATTGTAATTAATCATAATTAATTGTAATTATTTATATACAATTCCCTTTTAAGCTAATTTGCAACAAGAGGCATGTATTTTCATGAGCCTGGGTTGTCTTTGAACTATGTAGTTATCAGTGAGCATGTCTCACACATGAGGATGCAATGATGGAGAAAAAGCTTAGGGGGATGTTGAGAATCAGGACCAAGCTAACTGAGCAAGATAAACTTTAGTTGCAATGGAGCTGCTTTTCAGTTAAAATGCCTGGAGGTGGGGAATAATTAGTCAAAAATTGTCAAATTCACTCAGTATTGCTCGGTAAGCCCCTCCCCTCGAACGCAGACTAGCCAATGGCAGTCGAGTATCAGTTGCACAGGGAGCGGAACTCGGACATCTTTAGGTTTCAGCGCCATAGAGAAACATTGGAAGATCCGAAGCTTGCATCGGTTTTATAGGGTTTATGCTTCAAAAATGGAAAAAAACAATGTGCTTGGGGTACTTGTAACTCTGATTCCAGGTATCCTGAGAGGATGGGCAATATGATTTATTTTATTAAATTTCCTGAATCCAAACAAAACAGAGCAAAATGTCCCTAAGTATTCACCCCAATACAAATGAAAACAAAAACGTTCATTTTCTGGTTTTCATACACTCATTAAGTTACAATTTTCATCTGCTCAAGCAGAACGTTAATGTTATCTTGTGCTTTAGCAAGGTATCTCTGGCTAAAACTAACCAACATTAAAGTTAGTGAGTCCATGCTAATGTACAAACCTAAATAGCGGACTGTTCTCGCGTCTTGTACAGTGTAGGTCAAAAACACATAAATGAAGGTCGACATTTCAGTGCCTCTCCATATTAAACTGGTTAAATGTACATTAATTTAATCGTACCCTGCGATACATGAACAGTGTTGATCCGCGATCGTGATGACAACCGTAACATGAGACTTCTCCCGCTTGCATTGTGATCTGTAAACCCTCGCTTCAAGTTACCCACCGTATTTATTTTTAAATAGTTTATAAATCCCTCCATGGAATATTTAATTCCCGTTTGGTGGCCTTCTGTGTCCAAAATTGTGCAAAAACATCGTGGGACAAGGTTTTCACACTGCAGCTGTCATTGTAAGACAGTGAGCAACTCCGTTGGTTTGTCTGAGGGAGCAACAGTAACTAAGGGGGGCAGGGCTTACCGATAGGTCAATTGACCGTTCGTAAAACCCGCCCTCCTTAGTTACCATGACCGACAAACAATGCTGTTCTCTCTCACACTATACATCATGTTCTCTCGCAGTGAAAAATACATCGCAGAGCAAAGAGGACACGGTCAAGACACCAACAGAGAAGACAGAGCAGGTTACTTCTGATATGAAACAAGGTCTCAGGACTCTCAGCTTTCAAATTTTGTCATTTTTAAAGAAATTCAAACAATAAATACCATTTTGTGGCTCTTCAATGTGTCGTGACAGATCCGTGTATTGCACTGATAAAGCACCAAATGAACATGAATAAACATCAGAAAGTATTTTATGTCAACCGCGGAACACAGCATTTTTCAAGTTTAAGTCCACTGAAGTTAATCTGCTCTTCTGTCTGATTTGTGGTTAAAGGCTAGAAAGGATACAGCTGCGGCTACTGGGCATTTGCATTTACATATTTTCCGAGCCAACAATATAACGTGAAACCTATGAAAATGGTTTAAAAAAGCACATGGCGCCATAGTTTCATCACTTTACAGGGTCACAGTGACCGTCTTTTTGCAGTTATCGACCTGTCATAGTTTGAGTGGAAAGATGACATGAAGTGACGTGAGGTTAGCTGCATTGAAAACAGATGAGCACACATTTGCATATACAGCTCCCGATCGGGGCGAAGTTCACAGGATTTTGTCCACAGAGTAAGAGCACACATTTTAACATATTATTTTATTATTTCTCACTCAGTATTTTAACTTAAGTCATGCATACAGCGCCGGACATGACAGATTTTCTGGTACGCAAAACAAGTACTTTAAAGGAATTACTTAGCTTATTGCCGTTACTGTGGCAGCCAACAACAGCATACTGTAACTTTACCCTCTGCACATATTTATATTTAGTTATATTGAAAAGTTTCAATTCAGTCGATCTTTTTTACCCTGTTTTAACATGGATTTCTATGGAGACTGGCCGGAGATGTCGGGCAAGATGGCGGATAGCAGCAGCGGCACATAATATCCGCGTTCTGATTGGTCAGGATCGCCTGTCAATCAAGCTCTTTGCGGACGGTCAATTACAATTAAATACATGTTAACAGTATTTACAGTAGTTGTGTTGCAGGCACCAAAACAGTCAAGTCAAACCTATTTTTATGTTGAAATAATGAAGATTTCTGTGCCATTCCAGGTTGGTTGCTGGCCCCTGCTGGACCCTTACGAAAATAAGTTGAACCATGTTAAATATATTCTGAATCCGTATGTATAAAAAAAAATCTGTATTTTCAACAACATTATATAATTAATAAAATGCTAAACTTTCATGATATGACCAATTTAGGAAGTAAATTATGTTTACATTTATATGTATGCATTTGGCAGATGCTTTTATACAAAGTGATTCAAGTTGCATTTAATGTTCACATTTTCATCTGTTCAGAAGGCATGTGGTTAAATGAGATGAAGACAAAGTTTGTAAAAGAAGGAAGGAAGTTAAAGTCGAGAGCAAAAAGGGCCTGTTCCTGTGCCACGTGCTGATGTGGAGAGGTGGAGGGAATTGGGTGATCTGGTCCAGGTTATTAGTTAGGCTCTGTTAGACCATGTAATAGTCTCACAGCGCAACAGGGACGCACTGTTCCAGGGCCACACTCATCCCTGTATGACACCAAGATATGGATGATAGTCCACACGACATAACAGCCTCTAACACACATTTACACACATTTACACACATAATCTACGGACAGGCATCTGTGCTCGTGTGTATGAGCGTGTGCCTGAGTGCGAGAGTTCGCCACTGCTGCAGCATGTTTGCATATGTGCTGAACAGGCTGTTTCTGCCCTTAAAAGCAACTATATTTTCCTCTGCTTCTCTCTTGCTCTCTCTCCCTCTCTTCCATTTCATTTCTTTATTGCTCTCCTCCTCCTCATCTCTCTCACGCTCAGCTCTGGTCAATGAAAACAGCACGGTGTCAAAAGGCAACTTATATAGAGAAAAAAAGAGATTCTTGACTGCTCTGGGTCTGTCGTTCTTTCATGCTACAGTTGTACAAATGAGAATATTTTCTAACCTCTTCGCGCAATCCCTCCTCTATGTAGGTCTCCATTGTCGCTGTAGCTAACCCGCATTCCGGTTTGTTCTGTTTATGCAGTTTTTCTTCAGCTACCTTGTAAATCGATACCCCCACGGCAGGGTTGCCACCTTGCAGATAAACTGATTACTGCAAGAGAGTTAAATAAGTACGCGCAAAGTACGTACAAAGTACGCGCACTGTAAAAGTGAAGTATACTTTGGCCTTAACAGTCAGGTGCGTTTGGATGGTTTTAAGAACATTTTTGCTAAAATTATACAAGAATACCTCTAAAATGTTGCTGTCAGGGAATTACAGTATAATGGTGACATAGAGTATACACAGTATTTCTTTTGCCTATTCAAAATTTTTGATTTAAGATTATCTATTAACATCTTAATCATATTAATTGCATGATATGCTAATTGTTTTCAATTCATTTTATTTTGTATCTCACAAAAAACAGTCCAGCTGTTTATCAACATCTTGTGCTACAAGTATCACATTTTTAAAAGAGTTCATCAAAAAATATAAATTCTCTCATCATTAATGCTGCCTTCACGTGCTATCGGAATTATCGTAAATATGAGTTTCCTAATCGGAAATTGGACGTGAACGGCCTCTCAAGTTAATTAAATATAAATAATATAAAATATAAAAAGAAATAATTTTGATACCCGCGTTTCCGAGTTGGGCGGGTCATAAACTTTAAACATGGTGGAGGGGACAACCATTGCTGCTGTCAATGCTGTTCTCACAACAACTACATCCCTTTGTCTTGTCGCTAAAGTAGTGTATTTATGGGCTAGATATGAACGATCATTCGAAGCATATTGTATGTTTTATAAGCAGTGAAATAAGCATGTTCGGCAAATTTCCGATAGCACGTGAAGGCAGCATTACTCACCCACAGCTGTCCCAGATGTTCTCAGCTGAACACAAAGATTTTTAGAAAACTAATCCAAATGTACCCAAATGTTGAGACTCTAAAAACAAAAGGGTTGACGTAAATGTGTTGCGAACTGTGGTGCGAAGTGTCATAAACAAATTAAGAAACACTAGTCACAACGCGCTTATGGCATACTTGACTTTGCGGTGTTTTGGCCAAAAGCGATGGAAACATGAAGCTGATATGACATGATCAATTGCTCTAATGTTTATTGCATTATCCTTGCAATAATAAATCACACTAATTTAATCCCTCAAACTAAATTAATGTTAATATTTTAATTACTTATTTAACTGAATTAATTTACATATCGATTCAGACCACAATGGAGGTGCTGGTAACTACAGAATGAAAGTGAATGTGTTGTAGAAACGTTAGGAAAAGTTCTGTTCACTAACACTAATGTTATCATTTGTAATCACTGTC
Source organism: Onychostoma macrolepis (assembly GCF_012432095.1). Lineage (NCBI taxonomy): Eukaryota > Metazoa > Chordata > Actinopteri > Cypriniformes > Cyprinidae > Onychostoma > Onychostoma macrolepis. Next base: position 25,931,185 of record NC_081157.1, on the reverse strand, counting down.
AAAAGAGGTTTTCTCTTTCAGTGAGAAGTGCTTGCCTCGATTTGCAGTCACTGCAGTTTTTAATCACGTTGGTGCATAATTTAAAAATTTCTTTAAAGAAAAACGGCAGATAAAAATGCTTTGCAATGTCACAATTCATCTCAGCCCATGTAAGAATAAAACCCATTAATTTTTTACCACTTTGAGCACATTTTACCACAAAACATTTTTTTAAGCTTTACCGTGCGAGCAACAAGCAATGAGGCAGAGCTTAGCAAGGGTCAGTTACTTCGAGCTCAGAACGACCCAATACCAGCCGCAGTGACTCTCACAAAGAGCCCAAGACAGAAGGAAATATAAAATCACAGCGGCCCACTTAATCAACTGCAATTATGGGAGAAAATTGCTCCTCTCCATTATGGGAGATTGGTGTTGGAGTAAAAATAGGAAGATTAGGCTTATTAGGATGAACCAGGGCCAGAAGGGGGGTCTGCGCCCAGGCAGATAGGCCGTCTCGCCCAGAAACCAGCCAGCGTGGCTTCCACGTGAACGTCCTCTGCTTGAGACAAGTGGAGAATGTTCCAGTGACACACGCCAGGAGAGCCGCTCAAGTACAGCTCCTTACAAATTGAACCATCCACCCTGATAGACAGATAGACGGAAACAGAGACAGAGAGGCTCATTGGGGTAATATCAGCACTCTGTTGGTGCCAGCTTTCCTCGCAAGATGAGCCCTGGTTATGTTAGTGCTATTGTGGGCTACACCAGGATGGAGTGGGCTAAATTGATCTTGGCTGGCAATTTTGCAAGTGAGAGTGTATTACATGATGGTAAAAGCATTCTTGGACTCGCCACTGAGGACAGTTGATGGTTGACAGTGAACGTCTGTGTGGTGAGTGTATTTTGGGTTGCACCTTATATATGTATCTCTCTCTCTCACATACAGACGCACCACACGCTTCCCCATGGCATACAAACAGCCCTTGGGCCCATTTGACTGCGCCATAAAACAGCATTGTTTAAAGAGAGCAAACAGATCAGAGGAATGAATAAACACGACTCCCGTCTGCGTGTTTTATGTGGCGTCCTTTTTCGATTTGTTTTTGCCTACATGAAGCACTGGCTGGAGGTCTCAGAGCCACGGCCAAAAGCTTCCCTGCATGGGTGTGGAAGTGCTCCGGGCTTCATTAAACACACACACACACTGCACAGCGCCCCCCTTGTCCCTGGCGCTGGTGTATATCTGTCAAATTTGGAGAAGAACGGCCAGTGAGAGAGAGAGAGAGAGAGATGGAAAGACAAAAGGAAATGGAAAGAAACAGAGAAAGTAGCTCGGTTGCAAAAACAGCGTTTTAGGCACCATAGATGGTGAAGCCAACAAAGATACCTTTTTTACATCAAAAAAAGGCAATCCCATAATGCAGTTCAACAATCCTAGATCCAAGAAGGTGGACTAAGTGAGAGTTTGTTGTAAATATGCCTCTAATACTGAATGTAGCGATAATGGACTATGTTATCCAATAATTGTGTGTGTGGTATTTTTATGCCACTGATGCGAAATGTATTGATTATGTAAGAAGAATCACATGAAACTAGCGGAGGTGTGTAGGAAATTAGTCACCCGAGACAACAGTCTGTTATACAGTTAATCATTAAGCAACAATATTTGCCTTGCTATTGGCATGAGAATAAAATATTCCAGATCACAACTTGGCAGTTTACCCAGTAGTTGTATGTTACGTGTTTTTCATACTCATTAATGGTTTAGTTCACCCAAAAATGAAAATCCTGTCATTATTTACTCACCCTCAAGTTCCTCCAAACCTGTATGAATTTCTTTTGTAACCAAAAGAAGATATTTTGAAGAATGTACATAACCAGACAATTGACACTTCGCAAAAATCCACAACCCTTAGTTACTGTTGCTACGTCCGACCAGCTATGGCACGCTCACGCTACACATTATGTTCTCACACAGTGAAAAATACATGGTGGAGCAAAGAGGAAACTGACAATGCGCCGACAGACAAGACCGAGCAGACTTTTGGTATGAAACAAAGTCTCAGCTTTCAAATTGTAATTTTTTTGAAGAAATTCAAACAATAAATACCATTTTGTGGCTCTTTAATGTGTCATGACAGATCGCTGTAGCACCTCAGTTCAAGCGGAACGTGAACCGATCATCTCTTCCTGTTTTATAGTTAAAGCATGAAATAAACATGAATGAACATTAGAAGGTATCTTTTTCTGCCAATGTCAGTACACATCATTTTTCAAGTTCAGGTCCACCGACGGTCTGGTTTGTTCGTCACACAAAATGGCAGATTTGAAGGTATGATTGGTCAGATCACCTGTCAATCAAACTCCTGGCGAAGGGTCAGTTGCTGGCTGCCATTGACTTTCATAGTTTTTTTCCCATACTGTGGAAGTCAATGGCTACTAGCCACTGTTTGGTTACCTACATTCATCAAAGTATTTTTTTTTTTCAACAGAAGAAAGAAATATGACAACATGATGATAACATTATTGGGTGAATTATCCCTTTAAGGCATTGCATTGTTAGCTTAGCAACATGCTACTTTCAAACTCCCATTGGAATCAACTGTGGTTAACAGATAGACCGTTAATGATTATTTAATAAATTAATATTAAAAAAATGTATTAACACACAACAGGGTGTGGGGTCTAACCTTGACAGATAAGGTTACATTTTCTGACATCCAGGAGAGACTGGTAGAGGTGAGCTCCTAGTAAATGGAGACTAGTATAGGTGAGCTCCTCCACACCAAATGAAGTCAGTTGAGATGGTCCAGGCATCTTGTAAGGATGCCTTCTGGGGAAGCTTCTCCAGCATGTTAAGATGAGAAAAGACCCCAGGGTACACCTAGGACTTGCTAGAGGTATTATATCTCCCGGCTGGCCTGGGAACACCTAGGGAACCCATGGGAGGAACTGATGGAAGTTGCCAGGGAAAAAGATGTGAGGGTGGTCCTACTTACTAGCTGTTGCCATGACCCAGTCTTGGATAATCAAACTTCATCCGGAGCGATGACAATTCCTTATACACTTCTTCACACAATATGTTTTTATTAGTTCTCCATATATGGGCAAAAAACAAATCATATAGGACAATGGCTCATTTACAGCAACCATAACTTCTATCTTGTCATACTATGGTCTCTCAAAGGAGACAGATCACATGAGACACATGAGTGAGAAAGATTTTCTTTCATTGATAGGCGCAACTTCTAATTGCTGCTTATTTGCATAAAGTACTACTTTCTAAACTTTATCACATCACTAAAAATGCTTGCATTGCATTGCCTGTGAAATCATCAGCTCTGATTGAAAATGAATGACTTCCAGTTGCTTAGTTGCTGCTGGTGACGTCGCCTTAAATGGTAGATGCCTTTTAAGCCTGAGACACACTGCACGATTTTCGGCTGTCCCAGACAAAAGTTTGGCATCGTGAAACAATCGTGACGAATCAGAAATCGTGCAGTGTGTCTCGGGCTTTATACACACTATATTATGGAAAATCGAATGTGCGTATGGGTGTGTGATTGAGAAGTTGTTGATAGTTGATGCTTCTACTCTTTCTGAATCTTAAGAAAGTATGCCCAGGTCATATTTCACCCCCAAAATTAAAATAAAATATTACAATTGTGCATGAATTTAATGAAGAACCATTTTAGCACCATTAAGATTTTTGCATAATTTTTAAACACATTTTCTTCCCAAATTATCATTACTGTAATGCTTTCATAAAAAAAGCCATTGTTTTCAGTGATGATTCACATTAGTTTCACATTACATGTCATGCAGCAGTTTATTAATTGTATAAATTAAAGGCAGTGCAACACATACATTTAAAAATGATGTTTTATATAGATAGATAATTAGTGCTGTGAAACGATTAATCGTGATTAATCGCATCCAAAATAAAAGTTTTTGTTTACATAATACATGTATGTGTACTGTGTATATTTATTATGTATATATAAATACACACACATACAGTATATATTTGGAAGATATTTACATGTATACACATTTATATATTTATATTCTTATTTTTTATAAATATATTTAATATATAAACATAACATATTTTTCTTAAATATATACATGCATGTGTTTGTATTTATACATAAATATACACAGTATACACACAAATATTGTTAACAAAAACTTTTATTCGCGATTAATCGTTTGACAGCACTAGATGGATAGATAGATAGATAGATGATTTTTCTTGCATTTCTTATATTTCTAAGAAAAATATATGTTATTTGTATTTTGAGTTTGACCTGAACATTTTCTTGACAAGTATTCTGTGAATTACTCACCTACACTCTTTAGTTGTACCTCCATTTCTTTTTTTCCCTACATTTCTCCTCTCTTTTCCACATCTTTCCTTCCTATCCTTCTTTTAAAAATGTATATATTTTCGTCCTTCTCTATTTCCCAGTCTTTCCATTCTTCCTTCTCTCTCTCTCTTTCTCCGTCTCAGTTCTGGGCCTCTGGGATCTCATTAAGCCACTAACTTCAAATAAATAAAACAAACTGCTGAGACAAAATGAGCGATGTATGAAAAAAAGAGAGCCTTGCTTATAATGAGCTTTTCATTTCTCTCCCTCTTTCGCTCTCTCTCTCACTCTCTCTCTGTCTTTCTCTCTCTCTCGGCCATCCCCTTCCCTCTGTCTCTTTGCCTGCCTCTGTCAATTCATTCCATTTCAGTCGGGCATTATTGGCATGACAGAGGCATTGTGGCATCACCAGAGCTTTTAGAAACAGACAAAAAAAAAAAAAATATATATATATATATATATATATATATATATATATATATATATCACATTATAGCCGTCTCTGGAAGTCCGCTCCCCATATCCTCGTCCCTGTTCTGCCAGAGTGTAATCACGTCGGCAAGTGAGAGAACACGGTCCCCCTCCTCCCTTTTTCTTTTCCCATTTTCTCTGTTGTCTACAAAAGCCTTTTCTCCCTCTGTTGTCCATCTGCGCCATCTGACAGTAATACTGGAGCAGTGCGTCCCATTAGACCTACACAAACTGCCAAACTGCACCCTAAAACCAGTGGCATTTTTTCTGATGAAGCAGGAGAGACAGTGCCTCCTCAAAACAAATTGGATCAGCAAATACAATACAAAAATAAAATGGGTAACACTTTATTTTAGGGTCTCTTAACTAGTTGCTTATTAGCATGCATATTACTAGAATATTAGCCATTTATTAGTACTAATTAAGCACAAATTAATGCCTTATTCTATATGACCTTATTCTACATCCATAATCCAACCCAATACCTAAAGTTAACAACTACCTTACTAACTATTAATAAGCAGCAAATTAGGAATTTATTGAGGGAAAAGTCATAGTTAATAGTGAATAAGTGTTCCCTATTCTAAAGTGTTACCATAAAATGAAATATGAGATTGAGTAACACACATCTTAATATATTTTGTAAAGTTACGTTGTCCAACAGTGACACCAGTGGATAAAGTTTGAAAAAGAGGTAGCGTTTATTTGCTTCTTTTGTGTTCTCAATGAGATGCTTAAGCATGGTGTGACTGTAAGAAAATAGAGCTCTATTATAGCTGGAGAGAACTATCTGTTATAATTCCCATTCATCTCAAAGGCAGTTGCCTGGCTGGCATAGGACCTCCTGAGATTACCCGAGTAGTAAATGTCACGTGACTAATCACTCTGGACATCTTGACTCTCATCAACATGACATCTTGACAATGCTGACTGGCTGTTAACCCACCAAAAAAAAAAAAAAAAAACACTTTCTGGATTGGTCATCAATAGAGAAATATGCTTTTTAGAACCAGATAGTTACACCATGTAACATGAGGGGTTAATGGAGCCATGCTAACCATCCAAATGGAGCCATGGCAAAACCATCCTGACCCGGTTGGGGACAGCAAAATTGTGGTGTTTACAGAGGATTTATTGTCTAATGGTCTGAAAAGAAGGTGACTGTTAATATAATAGCTGGAGTGGAGTGATACGCGAGACATGAATAATAATAAATGGTTTCTTGCTGGCTACGGATGGGAATCGCATGGAGCAGTGTAACGAATTTGATTCTGGTTTCACAACGGTTCAATTAACAATTCTTTTAGTACTTTTGTGGAGGAAATATTTGGAAAATAAATTTACTTCAGCAGATTTTTGCCAAATTATAAGATAATTTCAAATTGAACAAATCAGAAATAAATATAGCAGAAAGGAAAAGATGCACACACACAACCGGAGCAGTGAGCAGCCATTTATGCTGCGGCACCAAGGGAAACAGCTGGGGGTTCGGTGCCTTGCTCAAGGGTCTCACCTCAGTTGTGGTATTGAGGGTGGAGAGAGTGCTGGACATTCACTCCCCCCACGTACAATACCTGCCGGATCTGAGACTCGAACCCGCGACCAAAAATTCAGTACAATGAGCTGTATGGAGTATGTAATAAAAATATTAAAGGGGTCATATAATGGTACATGCACTTTTACAAGTTGATTGTACTGAAATGTGTGTTAGCAGTGCCTGTACACAACCATCATAAAATGATAAAAATCCATCCAGTGTTTTTTTTTAATCTCCTTATTTGTTTTACCCTGTCTCAAATCAAGCCGTTCGACCGTGTGACGTCACACGGTCGGACGCCCCTCCCACGATGGTTGATTGACAGCAGTGTTTCAACACAGACCTGCCCTTGCTCGTGAGCGAGCTGTCAATCATAGTCCGCGCGTCATTGTTTATATACGCTGGAGCTGTCTATGAGCAGAATGGCGTCTAAGCGATTGTGGTGTTCTGTTCTCGGGTGCAATAATGAACACAGCAGTCATTTTGATGTTCCTAAGTCCGAACCGCTGAAGACACAGTGGCTGAGTTTCGCTTTTGAAGGGAATATTCCCCACGAGCAACGTCAATGTTTTCATGTTTGCGCGAATCATTTTTCACCAGACTGCTTTATAAATGAAGGTCAGTATAAAGCTGGTTTTGCTAAGAAGCTGCTCCTGAAAAAAGAATCGGTACCAACTATTCGTGTTCCTGCTGAACCTCCAGAAGAAGTGAGTGTAACGTTTAATTAACCTTTATATTAATCTTTATATTAATCTTTGCAAATCGCTAGCACGCTTCACGATGTATGTGGCTAATGTTTACATTCAGGGTACATGCATGTTTTCTATTTACGACGTTCTCAATATAATTAATAATCCCACGTTTATAATGAACAAAAGCGTTACGGTTGCACAGTATCCTCAGAGACTCCGCTGCCATTCTTCAAAATATACCCTCAACTGTTGTCAAGGCAACACTCCACGTGTGTTGTGTCAAAACGCCCCACAGAACAGAGGGGCGGGCGAGCAAAGCTCACTAGCATTTAAAACACACGCACTAAAACGGTGTGCTGAACAGAGAGCTGTTTTTGACCAGGTAAAATGAGTGTTTTCGTACAATACTAATGAGAATTTTTAATTAAATTATATTACAAACTTTCAATTTAGACCCTAAAGAATCATATTAGCTTGTACAAAAATGGCATTATATGACCCCTTTAACCCTTAATCGGTCCTTGGGGTCTATCTGACCCCAATGGAATTTTCCTTTATTTTTTAAAAATGTTCCCTTCATCTCAGGGGCATGAGACTCTGTGACTTTTCCTAAATAATCTATCTAAACACACACAAAAAAACTGGACTTGATTTGGTTGTTCTAAAGGTGTGTAAAAAAACATTTACCGTTTAAGGTCCTTGGGGTCACATTGAAAATGAATGGGAAAAGTGAAAAAAATTTTTTTTGTTTCATTTGTCAAAAAAAAAGTAGTAAACCCAGTATAAATCTGAAAAGTTTTACATTTTTATAAAGGCCTGGATCTAGAGCACAAATGCAAATTGGAACGAACATTCTATCTCATACGCAACACACACACACACACACACACACAAACACACACGTGTGTGTGACTGCAATAGAGTGCATTTTTATAGAAATTGGCATATAAAATCAACAAATTTGGCATAAATCTGAAAATTTCCACTCATAAATGAAGGACTGGTACTAGAGCACAAATGCAACATGGAACAAGCATGTTCACTCACTCTCTCACACTCACACACACACACAGACACACAGGTGTGACATAGGTGTCCAGTGCATTTTTTAGATTTTGGCAAATAAAATGCACAGAACATAAATGCATAACAATGTGACACACACACACACACACACACACACACACAGAGAGAGAGAGACATTTCTGCAAATTTATGTAACATAATTCGCAAAAGCAGACCATTCAAAAGACACCAGACAATAACAACACATTCTAACCTTTGACAAAAATATGGATTTTTTTAATATATTTTAGAATTTTTAAATATATTTTCACAAAATATATATCATAAAGTTGCAAGGAGAAGCTGAAACATGAAGAAAAATTGACTTGAAACCGAACTGAAAATGAATGAGTCCCTATGGACCTCTGCTGGATATATGTGGTCATTGCACTTTCTTTCTTTAACTGTAATTCCTAAAGTTTTTATTCTAACCTGCAGATGGCAGTATTCTATCCCTAACACATGGGCCAATATCTAGAAACCATTTATTTTTAATTTAGGTCATAATTTAAGTGATTTTTTAATAAAAAAATAATTTTTCATAAGCCAATTTATGGCGTAGTTGAATAATTGTGCCGTAAATAGGTAAAAAACTATCAAATATCCACAAAAACGCAGCATAAATGTATAGTTGAGAAGTAAATTAAAAAAATGATATATAGTTTGTCATATAAAAAATTTATATTTCCTTATGCAATCGCTCTGTAAAAGTTTGGGGTCTATCTGACCCCAAGGACCTTAAACGTAAACCCTTCTCGAGGGGCGATGTAGGGTTAAAGAAGCAGTGTCATCTATTTATTAAATGTGTGATTACGACAAAACTTGTGATATGGAACTTGAAAATGAATTTACAGTGCAGAGAGAGGCCTTTGCTTACTCATTTCAGAAGTCCACCAAATGCCACAGCCTAAAACGCCCCCTGCTTAACCTGTCATTATTGTCTCTGTCTATCTTTTTCTTTGAAGAGTGTGCGAGGCTAGAACCTGACCTGCCTCTCTTCACTCTGGCTCTGGGTTGGAGTAATAGGCTTGAGAGTGTATGATGGGGCGGCTTGCGGAGAAGGCCAACCTGCCCGACACCCCCGCCAACGCTTCACATGTGTTTGGCCGGCCCTGAAAAACTACTTGAAGAGCCGAGAGGTCAGACAAGTGCTCCGATGAGATGCATCAAGGGAAAAGATCTGATTATTTTCAATCGATCAAAAACCAGTGAAATAGCACCTCGTAAAATCCACGACAGTGTTCCACGGCACTCTAAAGACCAGCGTAGGAGAGCTCAGAGGAGTGGCAGCAAGAGAAAGAGAGAGAAAGAAAAGCAACAAAAGTGGCAGGATAAAAGAAATCTTGATTTTGTATGAGAGAGTATTGATTTTTTTTCCACTGGGTTGCCCACGAGCACCCTTTCTGTTATTAGTTTAGAGAAGGGAAAAAAGAAAGAAAACGGCATATACACGAAAGAGAGAGACAGAAAGACAAAGAGAGGGAGTGCAGGATGAGAAGAGCAAAATAAGAGAATGAAGAAAATGAGACAGGCAGCAGAAAAAGTTGGAGAGGGCACTGAGAACAAAAAAATGAGACGTGAAAAAAATGCAGTACGTATATGCTGCTCAGTATGCAAAGTTTCTATATTCATGGAGTACCTGGAGACCTGCTACAGTACATTAGCAAAAATGTGCAGTGTACAACCAGAGCATACGGAATACTGTGACCCACAATGCAGTGTGCTTGACTCTCCTTTATGACTGTCACATATAACCACCCCATCACTTCAGTTGCCACCATGTACACAAGCTCCTGACTGAAGCTTGTACTTGAGAGAGGAGAGACAGATCTAGGACTTTTAAGGTCCACGTCACAGTCATTGGGCCAGGATGTTGGGCCACTCTTGTCCCATATTGTAATTATGCCATTAGAGAGGTCGAGCCACTAACCACTGAACTGACAGATCAAGCCCCATACCTAGACCAAACCTTCTCTGTGTTCCCAGACAGCACTCCCCTTTCAGCTCTTTCTCATATTCCCATTGGGCACTTGGTCCCTTTTTAATATTTTATGTTCCTTACCATATGTACAGGTCAGGAGGCAAGAGCTGGTAATTTACATTCTTTTTTTAATTGGATGACTTTAAAAAGATTGCTTAAAACTGCTTCCCTGTCTGCCGCCTTTGACATCACTGCTCAGGATAGTCACCACTGAAGGATTTAGGACTGTGTGTTCTTGTGGTGCCATCAGCCAATCAGTATTGTCATGCCATAATTTTCCTGTGGCTCCAGAGTAGGGCTGGGCGATATATCTCATGCGATATGCATGCACAAGCTATGCAATATCGCATTCATTATCGCAGATGAATCGCCTTCGATAATGAACGTGATATTGCCTAGCTTGTAAGTGAACTACAGCTCTGTGTATTAAATGCAGCTCCATTTGAAAACAGGTGATGGAGATTTACTGCTAATCAAGGAACCGGCTTTACTGATGAGATGCGCATGCATATCGCATGCGATATATCGCCCAGCCCTACTCCAGAGTAATCAGTCATATGCCATATACTTTTGTGACTGGCTCTAAGTTGGCCATTGAGATCAATGGAAATGCTAACAGGTTATTGTGGACCTCCTTGGTTAGATTGGGTTACAGCTACGTTTAGGGAGACTTCAGTTTCAACCCTACTCCAACACACCTGCCTGTTATTTTCTAATGCAGTGGTTTTCAATCCTGGTCCTGGAGACCCACCACTCTACACATTTCTGTTTTATCTGACACACTCAGCTGAGTTCATGGAGTCCTTGCCTAATGAGCTGATGATCTGACTGAGGTGTGTTAGATAAGGGAGACCAGGACTGAAAACCACCGTTCTAATGATCTCGAACACCTTGATTTGCTGGTTCAGATTTGTTTGATTAGGTTTGGAATTAAACTCTGCAGGATGGGAGCTCTCCAGCAGCAGGATTGGCTACCCCTGATTCTCGTTCTAACTTGCTCCAACACATCTGTATTGAAGTTTATAGTCATCCAGAAGATCTTGATTAGCTTTGTTCATGTGTGTTTAATTGGGGTTGAAGCTAAACTCTGCAGGACACTGGCCCTCCAGGAGAAGGACTGGACACCCCTACATTACATGGTCTCACCTGGTTCAGGCTACCAAAGCTGACCTTTAAAAGCTGGAGGGGCAAGCCTGCTGTGAGAGTGTGGCTGGTTGTAGATGCTGGGATTATGGGAGATTAGAGCAGTGATTACACAATGTCTTCGCTCTAATGAGCCGCAGTGTTTGTTCATCTTATCATCCCTCATGCACCCGATCCCTACACCATCTCTGATATGAGATAACAGAGGATTAACGCCCCAGAGAGAGAAGGATGACTGTACAATGCATTCCCATGTTTCCCTGGCAGGCATTAGTGAGAGATGCATTACTGTGACCCCTCACCAGGCCCTCAACAAAACCAAACCACCCTGATGAAAATTAATTCATGCTGGTCATTGCTGGTTTGGTGCTGTTAGCTGCTGGACCAATATAGCTATGCTGTTATTCTGGTTATGCAGTTTAAGTAAAGAAGTCATGCTGAGTTAGCTATAAAGCCTGGTGGGAACACAAACAGTTGTATCAATTGCTGGGAACCAGCGTCCAAATCAATACATGTCTTGTTGACTTGGTTACCAGTACAACAGCTACATTCACCTAACTAACCCATTCAATTGCAATGAAATAGATCTAGATTACCTTTTCTGCTATTGTCATATGCAGTTGGATTCTTCTTTTTTTTCTATATTGCTACCATTCATGTTCACACCAAAATACCACTAAAAGTGGATTGTCTTTTCGAATTTGTTCATGTATACCTTGTTCCCCAGTGACGATTGTCATCTCTAATGATGCTCACACTCTAAACGACTTTTGAAGTCTTTGGACTGCTGTTTTCTGATGTTGCTCATGTCATTTCTATTCAAAATGCATTTCACTCAGAAAAATTTGGAGTCACAGACGGGTCTAGATATTTAAACTGCTAAATATCTCTTGGGCATCTGTGACATATTTGTTGTTTTTTCACAGATTGTACCTTTGAAAATGCACAATCATCGATTTTTGGCTTACATTAACTGTCGACGAATGGAAAATCATGGCTAAATCTGTGTACAGAAAATGTAGCATAACTGTTCCGGTAGTTTGTTGATACATTTCTTTGTTCACTTGGATGGACAGACACGTACCTTTTAGCATCTGTGCAGTTTGATGTAACTTCTGTCCACAACATAGACAAGCACAGTTTTGACTCCCAATCAAAAAACAGTTCTTTGTAATTCTTTGACAGCAGACTTAGAACGCCAAATTGTTAATCTTACAGATATACAAACAGCATAGATACAAAACTTTTTTGGCAATGTTACAACTTCGTAAACCAGTGAATTGTTGGAGCTGATCTGCAGACACTTCAACAATGGTGTATATTTCTATACAGAAAATAAAAAAATAAAAATGCTGCTTAATTAGAGTTAGGGTTACAGAAAAGGCTTTATGTGTAATATAGCCAATTACTGACATGGTGTGAACAAGCTTCTGCGTATTTACAAGGTGACCATATCTCCGCCCTCCCTCTGAGATTGCGACTGTATCTGAAAAGCAAGATTGCTTCAACGTTTATTTATTTTAGGAGCAAAATAAACAGCTAGTACATATAAAAAGTACTAGAGAGACGTAGCAGGGTGGGGGTTGATTGTGTATATGTGTGTGTTTGCACGAGAATAAGTGTGTGTATATGTGTGTGAGAACTCCTCTCCATGGCTCCACGCTGCTCTGATCTCCCCATTACAAGGTCGATTAAGCTACTAATCCCCAAAATACAGGCGTCCAACAGCACGACTGAAGAGCAGGAGAAAAACCCGCCTGGACGGGAGAAAAAAAACTCTGGGGCTTTTTCTCGGCGGCTGGCAGCTTAAGCTCTGCACCAATACCGTGTTACGTAGAGCATGAGCCGGGTTATGTGTTTTACTGCTAGCAGCATGCGGAGGGATTACTGGCCTCCTGTAAACTAACTTAAGAGCTAAACAAACCTTTTACTACCAACACTGGATACCACCAAAGCAGGTACTACCTTAGCTATAAATTGAATTAAAATATTTTTTTTTTCTCTCTCTCTCTAGCGTTCCCCTTTACAGAAATAATTATAGTTTTTCTGGTTCAAAGGAAGTGAGGTGTGGACAAATTTTGCTCTGTTTGTGAAAGGTGAGTGTCATTGATGGAATACAGCGCTTTTGAGGAGGAGAAGAAAAAAATGTGATCTACCGCCATTCCTATTTGAGCGTATATTTAGTCTTTTGCGTCTTTCAACCTCTTTTCTCGTATGATTGCAGAGTGAGCAGCATTAATTACTGGGTTTTTTTAAATGGTACATCCTCTGCCTCTCAGTGCTATCAGACTGTGGTGGAATCGGCTTAACCTTTAATTAGAGTGTGAGTGTGTGTGTCTGTGTGTGTGTGTGTGTGTGGATCAGAAAAACTCAATCAGCATTGGAGTGTTAGAGTAAGAGCATCCATCCTTTTCTTATTTCATCTCATATCTCATCTGTTCTGTCTCAAACCTCCACTATGTTCAGAATAGAGTGCAAGTTTTTGAAAATATGACGTGAGTAGTGCTTATGTTTCATGACATCACAGCTCAGAATTGTCTTTCAATCAGAGTCAATCAGTGTTATCATGGTGTCATTTTCCTTCGGCTCTAGAATGAGCAGTCCTTTATGGCCCCAAAAAAGTGCCCATAAGCAAATATAGCAGTTTGCAAACTTCTGAACAGCTGAACAACTGACATTAAGATGGATTGGAATGATAGCTGATAGTTTTCTCCAGATATTATAGGCTTCTTTGCTCTAATTTGATTACCTTGAAAATAGAACCACTTATTTTGTTTTTAACCCAAATTTGTTGTAAAAATATCTTAACATTTAACAGTCAAGAAAGGTGTTAAATGTTTTGGATGATATTACTTAAGCATATTAGAAATGGAAGGATCAAGGGGATGTCAGATGGCCATTTTCCATAAGTTGGGATGATTCTTTAGGGTCTTCATGAAATGTCTGCAATGTGCGTTGGTTAAAATTCCTCAATGGTCATGTAAAACAACACCTTTTTTACTTTGTCAAAAAACTCTGTTCACAGCGAGTCGTTTCGCATGTCCCTTTAAATGATATCCATTTTTTCCACTCTTCCATTTTTATTTTGGTATTCGGTGGCACGTTACCATCCAAACAAAACTAATCCACTGTGTCCTCAGTGGCTCTGATTCTGGGAGAAAATGAAGACTGTTATGTTACTTTTACATCCCACTACAAAACACCTGCTATGCTTATGAGACATTGCTGTTGCTACAACTGCTTGAGCATGGAGAAAATAGCAGACAGCGTACAACTGGCTGAGAGTGGAAATATGTTAATACAGAACAGTCCATCAGTGGTCGTGGGTGGGGAAAATAAAAATGGCTTAATAAATAAGACTGTTTAGGTTTTTTGTTGATTAATTTTTTTTATTAATTTTTTTTTTTTTATCATTGTAGAGTGGTTGTGTCCACACACTGCTAAGATACATTTATAAGCAAACACCATGTAAAAGTGAATTTTGCATCCAATGTCCCCTTTAAGTCCAGGGCATTGCATTGTGGTATACAGTATTCTGTGCAGTGGGCACTCTTGTACTATTTTGTAGGAATAATTGTACGGTATTATGCTATTTTGAACATTGCGTCTCTTCTCTGTCTTTCTCTTTTGTGCTGGGGAATACTTATTGCCACCCATCTCCCCAGCAGGAAGTCCTGCTCTAACATCAGTTCAGCCATCCATCTGACATACACTACCATTTTACCTGTGCTGTGTGTCAGATGCTATGTTTTGTCCAGGCTTTCAGACATTCAACAGGAGTCAAAATATTCTGTATTTTAAGTACGCAGGTTGTTATTGATCTGCAGAGAAACCAAGCTGTATAAGGGACCTGGGACTTCACTTTGTTCTTTAATTTGAAAGATATTCAAGAGTTGCATTTAAGACACTCAAGTACACGAGATATCCTTGATTATGCCGAAGCAGTCATTGTGTATTTTTCAGTTTGAATGAAAGTGTCTGTTAAATGAATAAACGTAAAAACCTTGAGCATGCTTAGATTTAGCAATAAGCTTTTAGGGAGCTCATCTCTAAACATGGCAATAAAAAGAAAGCTCTGCTTGGTCATTTTACATGTTAGTCAGGCGTTCTCTTCCTAAGCAGGCCAGAATAAGCTACAATGAGGCCCTGCACGGGCCTCAGATTTAGGCCCTAGCCCGGCCCTGGCCCGAGATACTCAGGCCCTAGCCCGGCCCGTGTCCGACAGCTTATCAGAATTACCGGCCCGAGTCCGACCCGAGCCCGTCTTTTCTTTTCCCCCTTCTCCTAAAACTGCTCATATTTCAGCTATTAAAATAGTTCAGTTTTGTATGTAATGGCAAAGTGATTATATTTCGTTTTTTCCCTTTTTTTTTTCTTTTTTTTTAAATTTTTTTTTATTAAGTTAATTTTGAAAAAAATGTTTGGAGCATTTTTTGTTCGTTAAACAAGTTATTTCTTTCTTAAAGTAACGACCAAGCATCCAGCGGCAGACCGACAGGCTGATCATAGCATGTTTGATCGATTTAGCCTTCTCAAATCATCAGACTTGCCTAAAATAAAATCTATAGATATAATAAAACAGTTCAAGCATATAAAATGTTTAAACGTTAAACCTAGATAAATGCTGCATCCAGTAGTTTGTGCGGAGAGCGGAAGCTAAAGCGCAGGACATGGAGGCACCAGCGAAATCAATTGCATTTTTTTTTTTTCAATGGAAACAACTTAAAATAGGCCGTAATTTTTGCTCATAAGGATAACAGTAATACATCATTCGGAACTGTAAAGGGTCTACTTTTATTTGTGTGCACTCACAGTATCAACAAAACGTCGTGCTTTTAAGAAAACGATACGCTTTCTGCCGTCTCGTCTTGAACAGGAGAGCTTCACAAAAATGAACCGAAAGTCAGTGAATACATGCCTCACAGACATGATAAATATATATCTATAGAAAACTTTAAATTACTACTTAACGAAATAAATCAAATTGAAAACAAAAACTCATTCATTATCAAGATGCACTTCTCTCTAAAGGCACGTCTGATGAGGAGATGAATCCACACTGATGCAACACTGACACAGAAAACACTAGTTTATTAGTAAGTAATTCAAATATCTCCTTACTATTTCCCTCGGACACATTCATGGTAATTACTTTTGCTGGGGCTTTTCGGCAAGCTTTATTGCGTGTATTTGAAAGCAGAACAGCTGCGCTGACGGCGCGATCGCTGCTGCTGGACACTAAACACCGTCGAGTCGCTCTTCACAGTCGCGGCACGGTCTCGTGTTGTTTCCACCAGCGTGGCAAATTTTTTTCATCACTAATTGATAATAATAATAATTCCTTACTTTTATATAGTGCTTTTCTAAGCACTTTGCTTAGACATTGATGGATGTCTAAAATATAAAAATAAGGAGAAAACTAAAACAGGCCCGAGGCTCGGCCCTTGTCTGAACTATGACGTGAAAATTGGCCCGAAGCCCGGCCCTAGGGGGGTAAAAAAGTCAGGGCCCATCGGGCCTGGGCCAAGATGCAGGGCTCTACAATGTGGATGTGGATCAGACTCTGTGTCAATAGTCAGATGTCTTGCTAAATGAAACTACTGTGCACTGTTCGATCTGATCATGATAAACTGTACACCAGTCCATACTCACGTGAGTGGAGAAATTAATTAGCACAGCTCTGATTGGGTAATTAGTATGTAATCATGCAACTCCCGCACTCTCCATTCATATTGCTTATTTATGACACTTAAATGACTAATTAATAATGTGGCGAAGGGGAAGCAGGAGATATATTGTCCTGGTCTGGACCTATTGGCTATTAATAATTCATTTCTGTCACCTTTTCTAAAGGTTTCACTCATGAATAACTAATTTCGTAACTAAGGGCCAAACCCTGGTAACTGGTGTGCGGAAGTATAATCTTGCTTGAATTTACATTTATGAAATCATTACATTCAGCTTGACACTCCCTGGTCTTTTCTTCAAACGGACGCATTATCTACCAAAAGTTCCATTATTTTGTGAGGGGAAAAAAAACAAAAGTGTCTCTAAACAATGAAGCATGTTCATGGCTGATATGGACTTAATGATGAGGTTATTTGCTGCCGTATTATATTGCATGGAGGTTGAATACAAATGCCAAAGGATCAACAGTGAAGGCGGTTTTTAAAATAATACTACTAATAATTACTTCTTTCCGCAAGAAAAGGAGTAAGAAATGGGAAATTAATCTCATTCTTGTAACATCCATGCGGCAGTATGGATTGTGTTTATGAATATTGATGGCATACCAAACCCACAATTAGTGGTGCACTGTTGATTGACTAATACAACAAAATATGTTGCATTCCAATTAAGGAACAATTGTACAGTCTGCCATGGGCGGTTCTAGGTTAAGAGGATATTCAGAGCTTAGCCCAGACCTCTGTGTGTGGTGCCGTCTTTTGATAAAAATTGGAATACAGTACACTTTATAATACATGTTGAATATGCGAGATGTCATTCACATGTATTATAAAGTGTACATAATTCTGAGGCTAGATTCTGTCTCAGATCAGCTGTGCCTTTATCTTTAAATGCTCACGAAGCCTGAATTATTTGATAAAAATACAGTAAAACAGTAATATTGTGACATATTACAATTTAAAGTAACTTTTTTTTGTTTGAATATATTTTAAAAAGTAATTTATTCATGTGATGCAAAGCTGATTTTCCAGCATCATTACTCTAGTCCTGTGACACATGATCCTTCAGAAATCATTCTAATATGCTGATTTGTTGCTCGAGAAACATTTCTTATTATATTCAATGTTGAAAACAGTTTTTATAGTCTTTGATAAATAGAGAGTTAAAAAGAACCACATTCATTTGTTGTCATTAATGTCACTTCTGATCAATTAAATATATGCTTGACTAATAGAAGTATTAATTTCTTTACCCAAACATTTCAGAAGGATATTCTGTATATTTAGCTGCTTTTGATGGAGTTTTCAAGGTTCACGCCATTGTCACTTTTAAAAAGGATTTTTGCACAAAGCGCAAGTTTCAGCAAACATAAACATTAAATTCAAATGCTTTTTAAATGCTACTTCTTACATATGGATGCAAGGAGAGTTTAGTCCTAAAAGTCAACAAGCAGGTTCCGCTAATTTCTCTGGTGTTCACCGCAGAACAAAGAGCTGCAGCATCATTTAAATGAGCTTTCACTTTGTTGCAGAATAAACATCAATATGCACCAGACACAATGCCAGTAGTCGAAAGTCTGGCTCGTGAGACTACATCTGATTTATAGAGCAGAATTGCAGATCTGAAGTATTTTATTACTGACAAAAAATGATCATGCATAGAAACAAGTTTTTCATAGAAAAAAGACATTTGGGCTTAAACCCCCGAAGTCCACCCATGCTGTCTGCACTGCTCTCCCCAAAAGAGAAGTGCTTTGCGTATTGTAGTAATGTTGTCCCCTTGATGATTCCTAGGGGATGATCCTCTGAATATCATACGAGTTTAATCATTATGATGAAACAGTCTGCAAAACAGCATCTTATAAACAAACTACCGCAATGGGCCATGGATGCGACTCTATCAACCAGAGGCTGTTACTGAGTTGACTTTCTCTTCAAGTTTTTGCATGAAATCTCCTTTCTTCCAGAGTTATTTACCCTCCGAATGCCCACTGAGTCTTTGTGTCGCCTGGGGTCTGTGTGTTTGCCTCAATGAATATTATTTTTACAGTGTAATTATATACTGTAGCGGAGAACTGATGCTGGCAGCTCAGGTGATCAATCAGCCTGTAATGAGACTGAAAGTGCAGCTAAAGACTGGCTGCTGCTCATGCTGGCCACATCCCATTCAAGGTCCAATCAAGCTTTTCATAAGAAAGAACATAGTGGGCTCCTGCTATCATGTGGCTATTCTCCTATTTTCTCTCTCAAATAATCGATTCACTGCTAGTGAGATGAAATCAAGGACGCAGTGTTTACTTCAACAGAGGAAAATACTGTAACACATTCAGAAGTCATTAGCACTTAGCATACTAACCGGCTAAACCAAGGGGTGCATGTGTCCTATTGAATACATTGAGGAGAAAGTAAGTCAAGTATCAAAAGGTGATTTAATTAAATGTAGGCTGTGCTTTAATTAGATTTTCAACCCCATCTTTTATTTGATTGGCGTGTATCCCTCCATTCATAAGGAGGGGATGGACCGTTGCGACTCAGGCGCACACACTGGCCTCGCACTCATGTTTCATTAATATGCCAGACATAACTTGCCGTTCATTTTAATCACAGTGGCGATTATAAAGCTTTGAACGTTCATGCACATGCAAGGCGCGTCCAATAGAACTCTTCAAAACGCTTCTTTTAGAATTAAGCACTATGACTTTAAATTAATCCACTGCTAAGATATATTTAGGCACTTTCCACAAATTGGGTGCAAAATTGTCTGAAACTCTTCTCTCTTTTTTTTTCAGTAAATGATCTGTAAAATAAGAAAATGTCAATTGTCATACTGAGCTGTTTCATTTTCCATTCAAAAAATTTAATAAAAATTTAAGCAGATTTAAATAATGAAGTAACAGGGTCAGGGATACAGCAAAACATTGTTTTAATTCATAATTTAAACATATTCAACTGTAATTCAAATACCACTGAAACCAAAATCTATAAATGAAGAGAGAAAACAGATATTTTATGTATGTTTACACAACCCATTTTTTCATATGTTAATCATACAGTATGATAGATAATGTAACAGTATTGTTTTCAGTAAAACTAAATTGGATTTGTGTTGTTTTACAACAAGTGACAGGGTTATAGAAGTGTACCGTATTCGTTGAAAGTGCCATTAGCCATTTGACGCTTCTGTTCGGCTTGGTTTTTGTTGTTCATATCACTCTAAATATCACACAGTGCAAATTGTGAAATGATTGTACATGTTAGCAGAGTTTAGATGCAGATTTCTCTGTGATATATTGTTCATTTCCACCATACAGGGCTGGGTTTGTTTTACAGATTACCGGCACTATGAAATGTATGTATGAATCTAAATGTGATTTCACGGTGGGTTTGAGGGATGGGGGGAAGGCGGGAGAGAAGGAGAATGACTGTTAAAGTTACTCTTAGCAGCAAGAAAAAATTAAAAGGCATGAAATATTCAACAGCTAAGAACCGCAGGCACTTTTTAATACACAGAATTAGATGGCTACCCCTGAAAGGGAGAGCAAGAGAAGATGGAGGGAGAGAGAGAGAGAGGAAGAGAAGAGTTGGGGAGATAATATGTTGTTGTAAAGTGTTCCCTAAGGAGATCACTAAGTGAAAAGTTCTTTGTGTGTGGAGGTGTAAAGTCCCTTCATAAACTGCATCCTCTTTTCTTCCACAAAGCCACATCATGCTGCCATTCACGTCAAACTTGGATTTCCATACACTGCGTAACACATCCCTTTCAAGCCAAGACTTGTTAGCAGCAAACATCTGCATTCACTAGCAACAACATATGGAGAGTCGGACTTTGAATCCTCCAAACTCAAATATTAATGTTGAAGGCAGAGCAACAAAATGAAGTAGCAGTTAAAAAGACAAGCAGACAGACAGGTAGACTGGCAGGCAGGTGTTGTAGCGTCAACAAAAGCCTTATCTGTTGGGGAAAACTATTCTAACTCCCACCTCTGTTGTCCTAGAATATTCAGTGTGTGGGCGAAGCTGAGATTTCAACTTCTTTGTACAAATCACATCTCCAGACGCACCTACGTTTCCTCTCATAAAGGGATGTTCCCGTAAAATTCCGTTCTTCATACCTTGTTATGCCCAAACACCATGAAACGACATTCCAAATCCTGCACGGACACAGTGTGCCGAAACACCCGCTAACCATAAACCTGTTAACAAGAGGAAAGATGCGCATAACAAGGCAGCAAACAAACATAAGCAATCCATAAACAATCTCACGCGTTCGACATCTGTTCCAGCTGGCCCATTCAATGGCCAGAAAATTGAGCCAATCTTCCATTAGAGTAAACTGTAATTTGGTATTAAGGCCTCAGCCGCAAATGCAAACCAAAATACATTGTAACATCTGTTGCAGTCGCAGCGCTCTGCCTTCTTTTCTCAGCAACCATAAGCTTAAAGAGAAATCAAGTTATTTCCTCCCTGACTGCTTGTTGGGAATGCAAAAATGGGCATGAAGTGTTCAGACTTTTGGACTCTTCATGCGGAATTCAGAAAGAATATCTGAACCGCTTTCCTGGCGAAATTACATGAGAGTATCAGGTCCATTTCAGGTGTCTCGAGGTTAAATGCCTTTGCTGGCCGACTACCCCAGCTGTCTCACATGTCCCCGGCAGTTCCACCATCCGCAAAGAACTCTATTTTCCGGCAGGAACGGACAGCACCGGCGTGTTTTTCACATTAAATGACAAGAATAGACATGGCACGGTGATGTGCACCAGTGAATTCCGAGAAATGTAACTGGATGGAGGCAGGTGAGTTAGCGAAAGGAAAGCCGCTAGATCAGGTTTTTCTGTGTGTATAAATATTTCTCCGTCTTCCATTATTAATAATTGCTCTTGGGGATTTCTTCCCACACATTGGCTTCCTGTCAATTAAGTGCACATCAAGGGAGACAAGTTCACCTCCTCTGGCCTTCTCCAGCTAACTTGACACTCCTTTTCCTCATCTGAAATCAGATCTCAACGGTAGACTCGTGTACGCTCATTAGACCCTCAGCAGGTCCAAGCTTACGAGAGAGTAATTAGCCAGGTATTCCCTTTATTCCCTTGACGGTGGGGAACGCTGTCGTTCCGAAGCCGACAGTGATTAGTGTTATGATACAATTCCTAGGAGAGAGCGATCAACACATGAGGAAGGAAAATACTCTCGCCCCATGTCCAGGAAACAGGCGTGTGAGATTGCGAGCGAGATGCAAGGTGTTAGGACAGAAATATTTCGCATGATTTTTGGGGTTGTACGCCAGGCTGCACTTGTTTCATTATCACTTGCATTAACAGGCCGGGTCTGAATAAGTGTTGCATGAATTGCGGCACAGATGGGAAAGATCGGACATGACAAAAGACTGGGAGGGGGACTGCAAGCGGAGAGACAATCAAATCAAGAAAAAGATGGAAAATCAAGGAAAGCGAGCGCAAAATGGGAAAGAGAGAACAAAGGAGATGAGGAAGTGCAGTGACGCATCGCCTTTCTCTCCCAGGTGCTGCGGCGGAAATGTAACATGACATGAAGATAATTAAAAAGCACATCTTTATATATTAAACAAGATTGAGTTCAGTGAGCTGGAATCATGGGGATTCGCTATAATGCAAACTTAACCCATGGCCTCTGCAGGTGCCTGGTCAGTGATGGATCTCATGTAGAAAAGCTAGATTCTCCAGAGAGCCAGTGATAGACAGAGGGTGAACAGCTGTTAAATGAGTCTGGACTGCCCACCGGGAGAAGGCGAGTAGGCTCTTTGTGATTGGCTCAGGTAAATGGCATTTTCACCCACCCGCACAAGGCAATGGTGACTCAACACGCACTTAGCACCTGCTCTATGGGGGCTCATGTCACCTCTGAGAACATGTAATATTAACTGTCACCCTTCAGCCCCAAGAACATTCGTCCACCCAACCTTGTCTTTTTTACTTTTGAACAGTTGAAAAGTCTGTAAGACTGAGCACCACTGTTATGTCCGTATATCTGGAAATGTATTAGTTACTACTCAAACACAATTGATTAGTTGTGCACAATGTGATATCCAGTTCGTAAACAAATCACTTGAGTTTGGCTCTTTATAGTGAATCGTTCACATTGTTTGGTGAATTTTGCAAAGTCGATTTACTAAACCTTCACTACCTCTGTTCTAAAGCTTTCAACCTCCTCCTAATCTGTTGAGACCATCACAACCTTCAAAAAATACTTGAAGACGCACCTTCCACTTGTACTTGCTCAGTCATTAGAATACAGAATTGTTATAAATACACTTTAAAATCTCTACCTTTCAGTGTTTTAATATCTGCTCCAGCTTCTGTGCTTGTATATCTTACTCTTGTAATTCTTTTGAAAGTTAAAATGCAAATTTGGAAGTTTAACATAGCAGTTTACTGACAGGTTTATATGACACTGCATATTAAAGATACATATTTGCTACAGAGTTTGGGTGGGTGCGGTGGGGCTGTTCACTAAGAATCAAATTGCACCCTCCAAAAGCATGGTTTATCTGCATGCATTGTCTACATTGTTTTAGCTCTCCATTACTAAACATTACTGTGCCACAACTGTCATAAAATGTAATTTTCACGGCACAATTATCCATCTTGTATGACGCTCCTCTCCATCATTTGATGAATTACTGCTTCCGTGATAAACAGAAACTGTAAACAAGTCTTTTCAGATGACGTTTTGTTTACTTAAAGTTGGCATGAAATGGAAGTTGCGTCTTTCCTTCCCTATTGTGGCATATCCAAGTGAAACGGCTTCTCAGAACAAAACAAAACAAAAATAAGGCGGTACTAGATTTTTTCCATTGGGAATTGGTTGGATCATTGTCGTTTGCTAATTCTGCGATTTCATGTGAGTGACACGTTGCTGGAAGAAAGGGATTATAGCCCATCCTTTGGGCAAGTGCATGTCATCAGAGAAGAGATATTGTTGCCGGGAAAGGGGAAGTTAATGTTTTTGACTAAAGATTACAAGGGCATGTACATTTTTAAATAAGAAACCAAATTCTAGGAAACAGATTATTCTCAAAAACAACTGTTGAAAAGAAAACAGGTGAGCAATGGCAACAGGGACAGATTCGTCCACACAGATGTGCTTCACACAGCAGGTGCAATGTGTCACGGATGCTTGACACAGGAACGCAAACAAAGAGAAATGAGCCGTAGCTCTGGCTTTGTTGAGCCTTAAGCGGTCTCTTCTGGTGAAGAGGTCCTGACATGGAGACTAGAGAGGTTTCTAACATACTTATCAGCAGTTGTGAGAAAGCACAGGTAATATTAGCCGTAATAGCGGCAACAACAGCACTAAGTCATCCGAGGTGATCTCAGATGATTGGAGCTGAACGCATTTCTGGAGGGTAAGATTAAATGAGAACATTGTAGGGGGAGGTGATAGATGGGACGATGAGAGGGAGAGTGAAATGTGCTGGGAGGAAGTGGGAGCTTGGCGGAGAGAGACAGAGACAGAGAAGTGAAAATTAGCAAGTGGGAGCAAGAGAGAAAGCCAATAGGATAAGGAGGTAGGCAGAATATGAGAGATGCAGACAGAGAGAAGGAGGTGGAGGAGAGGAGTCACATTGCAGGAATGTTAACAGTTGACACGTTCATTATCCAGGCCCTGTTGTGGAGAGACGATTGAAAGGTGCGAGTGTCTCCCATTACAGCTCTCCAGATACAGAAATACACCCATCACACCTTCAGCAGCTGCTGCCTGCACTACAAACTGCCACGGCTCCGTGATCGCTCCCATTTTCTCTGACACCTCGACTCAAACTCTTTCCCGGAGAAAGGTCAAAATGTCCGCCTTACAGGTCATTGCTGAAACTGAATTTTACTCAGGGAGTGGGCGGTGGGTGCACAGATGTGTGTGTTTGTGTGTACGCTTTGAGTGGTGCCATATTTGTTCGTGTAGCTGAGCGACGAATCAATGCGGGGAAGCTTGTAGCTAGTAACGGGTGACAGAACACATATAGACATTCATTCTCTGTCGCCACCGCCATCTCGTACACTTCCTTCTCTCTGCTGCTGAAGTCTTTGTGCTAATATGGCCAAACGTATCATCATGTGTGCCTGGTAATTTATACGGAGGTGTTCCTCCCTAACAGAATGCACTCTTAAGGGAAGAATTTCGGCTAGATGTTGGAAGGTAGATGTAGGATCTGCTCCCATTCAGACGCAAGATCATCAACAGGTCAATGGCGTGATGGCAAAACTTTAGCGATAATTTATAAATTTCGTTAAAAAAGTATTGCGAAATGATGCCTTTTCCATTATCCGATGTTATGCAACTAAAACTTTTTTTTTTTTTCTCTCGCGATAAGTCATGCAGACAGATTTTGGTAGGGTTATGTATATAGCAGCCACTCCACTAGCTGCTATATACATATACTGGCCGTGTCGGAGCCGTAACGCACTGCAGACTTGTGTACTGTAAATTGCATTGATGGCAAGAAAAGCCCTTATACTTGGGAGCGGCCACTTATGAAGTGTTTCTTGGAGGTTATAGTATCTTAAAGAATGATCATATTTTTTACATACACCATGTGACCTGTAAATGTGAAAAAAAAAAAAAAAGTTTCCATTTGCAGTTTTGCGAAACAACATTCTTTTTCGAATTGCCTGAAAACCACCTCATGCGAGCATAAAAACTTATTTTTTGCGATATATGGGTGTTTTTGCGCAATAGGAACGTTTCGATTAGGTGTATTTTCAATTTGCACAACTTGAAGGGTAATGGAAACACAGCTACTGTTGCAGTTCATGGGGTGTTCAGGTCTGGGCTTCGTCCAGGCAAGCCAAGTTCTTCCTTTCTTAAAGTAATGTAGTTGCATGATATACCACCTTTACTGATTCAATAGCAGCCTTCAAATTTGTTGAAAAGCTGTGAATTTCAGTGTATCTTGTTGATAATGCTCTGAATTAAATTCCTACTGAAATATACATAAACCTTGAAATAATAGTAATAGTAATTATAATTATAATTATTTAAATATGTAAATGATATTCACACTGTGCATTTGTACAGGGTCCTCCAGTGGCTAGAAATGGTGATAGGTGTAAACCGAGCCCTGGGTCTCCTGCTTCGTCTTTGAGAAAATGAAAGCTCAGATGGCCCAATCTGGAATCTTCCCTTTATGTCGTCATACGGGGAAAGGTTACCTCCTCTTTCTCTGCTTTGCCCGCCCATGAGAAAATGAACTACTACCGTGCGAGGTGAGCGCAATATTTTTTTTTCCTCAAGAGGCATCATAGCTTGCAAACAAGCGAAGCATGGCAGTTGCTCAGTGTTTGGATGTACAAATGAACACCCAAGTATTTTTTTAGTTCCTTCATCCGAGCCTATGGCTAGCATTAGCTACATGATAATAACTGTAACAGCACACATAAACAATCCAACTAAAGTACCATATCCAGACACAATATTTTAAACTAACCATTCGGAGACATCCTGCTGTAGCCACTGAGTTGCAGCTTCTTCATCCAGTGCTTCTCCATCCGGATCAGATTCTGGGTCAAACTGAAAAGCTTGAATGACTGCGTGTCTACGAGCCATTGCGATACATCCACTGTCAACATTAGCGCATGGTAGCGCAAACTGGTTAAGGCCACACCCCCACCCTCCACCTTGCCCCGCCTCTCTCCTCCTCATTAGCATTTAAAGCTACAGACACAGAAATGGCACGTCCTAAGGAAAGCTCATTGTGGGACTGGCTCATAGTGGCTGAAATTCTGCACCAAGGCTGAATTTCGGGGAAACAGACTTCAGATACAGTATTAGGGACCACTTAGGCCTATATAAAAGCATCCAAAAAGCAGCATGTCATGGGACCTTTAATGTAATTTAGGGACTTTTAAATGAATGGATTTTGCTTAAAGCTACATATTGTGGACATTTTGTTGTAACATCCCTGAGCATCAACCTTGTAAATGAGAGAGAATTAATTTGATTTCCAAGGATCTTTTACACTGCGGCAGTACCCTTTTAAATATAAAGATATTTTAGCTTTTGTTGCCCCGCAGTGACAGATAGTTGTGGCTAAAAAGGTATACAGCTACGGCCGGAAGTGACGTAAGTCTTGCAAAATGTAGTTCACTAGTTGTCTACTTCACTGTCTGTTTTCTACACACTTCATTTTTGCCTCTCCATCCAGTGTAAAGTTACGCCTTTGGAACTTTTGAGGGATTTTGATTTACACCATGTGAGTTTTCTCTGTTGCTTAGAATTAGGTTTATAAACTACACATCTCATTTTAGCATTAATGGCTTTTAAATTTAATAAAATGTATGAATACTGTTGTTTTCCCTTACATGCAGTGCTGTAATGATGCAATTCTTGAAACGCCTACCAGATATCCGATATTTCAAAACCGACATTCAATTAAGTAAAAATGCTTAATTATTGGGAAAAAAAAAAATGTTAGTAAAACTAACTGTTGGTCGATCCTTGCTAGTGACTATCCTGAGCTGTATTATGATTTATTCAGAATTCATGTTTAATTTTTGTGTGAATGTGTAAATATTCCTGTGGTCTAACTTCCCATGCTAACTAAACCCTGTCCATTTGGCACAGTGTGCATCTCAGGTGATCACTCAGAGGGTGTAGTTGACTGGAGGAGGCATCTGTGTAACGGCCTCATCGGCGGCCCATATTAAACACATTAAACACCGCGACGGGTCCCCCATTAATCTACGGCACCCGAATGACAGCTCCTCTATCGGCACGGCAACTGCCTCTTGCGCTCACACGCACGCACGCTCAAAGCCAGGACTTAGTAGCCCGCCACGCGAGTAATAGAAGAGCCGAGCGCAGATAACGGAGTGATTGATTGGATCCTCTCTCTCTGATTGGGATCCGGCCATGTAATACCACCTCATCATCCGCTCCTATGGGAAAAAAATGAAGGAAAAAGTCATTTGAAGGAGTGATTTGCTTTTAATTAATAAAACAGAGCCAGCTTGTGGACAGGACAGCAGGATATTTGGAAAGAGAGAAAGAGTGTGCGTGTGGAAAAGCTCAGTTGTGCTCGGATTCCAAATGACACCCATCTCCGAGCCGTCTGTTGTGTGTAGCGGGAGCTAACTGTCTCATAAAGCTGGGGCCGGAAACAGCCATAACAAGGGAATCCATCAAACTGTGACACGGCTAGAACTTTTTTTATATGAAAAAAATTCTTTTCTCCATGGAAACAAAGCCAAAAGAAACTCTTTACATCTCAGAAAGAGGCAGCTGACAAGCCAAATACAGTTTTGCAGATACGGAGAAAGCACTAGTGACAATCATATACCTGGAAAAATGTCTGATGCTATCTATGCAACCCTTCATCTGTGCAAAATCGTCTCACCGCTGTGTTCGCTCGTAACAGGAGCTCAAATCTCAGGATTCGAATGTGCGGTTCATTGTGAGAGCTTTATTAGTTTCATTCTTTCGAGTGGTTTATTGAAAATGATTGCCTTGTTTGGGAGTGGAAGATCGTCTGCCTCCCACATGTTGAGCAGGGTGACAAATAAATCATGGAGCTTAAATCACTTTCCATAAAACCCGCTAAAATAAACTGGAGAGCTGTGTTTTATAGCGGTGCTGAGTCTGTGTCATGAGTAAAGACTGAAGTTCTGTCTGCCTCCACTAGGTGTCACTCTTTCTCAGACTGGTGGGCTTGAGACAGGTCACGGGGAGCAAGGTCTCCTCATCTACTACAGTATGCTCTATCAGTTAGCTCACTGTCCTAGAGAATGGTGCTTTTTGTGTTATATGTTCTTTGAGACTCCATCAGATCAGTTGTGAGAACTATAGCAGAGATGTTTTCTTTGGCTCGCCCACATGTGATCTTTCTGTTTAGCAGAACTAGACAAGTTTACCTCCTGTAATGATTTTTTAAAGTACAGTGTATATAAGCTCATAATGAGTTACATAAAGAGAAAAAAATAAAAATAAAAACATTGCTTCAGCTGCAGCATCATTAATAACATTTGTCTATAGCAGAGTTTCATGGCCAGCTAAGCAAGACAAGTCTGTATAATGCATATATGCACTTATTTAGGTAATAAATTAGGTTGATTAGAACAATTTCAGGCCATTTTTCTATTTTATTTTACATTTTTATTTTCAGGCCATTTTGCCTTTCCTTTTCTACGGAGCCCCTCGACAGCTGACAAGAAGAATTAAATGTCAATGCTTATATTATATTGTAAAACATTTGTGTTCGCTCGCAGAACTTTTTTGTTCGCCAACAAAACTTTTGTGATGGATATAATATGGGAGGAAAAACAATGTTTCAATGCTTTTTTAAGCGAATCCAAAGTTTCTTGAGGGAAGCAATACTTTTGCGAGAGCATGCGATACGTTTTAACAGTAAATGCAAACGCATTTAAATGTAATTGTTTTCTCCAATCTAATTTTTTTTCCATCACCATGTCCCTTCAGGGGCTCCATACAGTACTTCTCACTTGTACTCTGTATTTAATAGATTATGAAATTTAAAGAAAAAAGCTAATAATGTGTTTTACTATTATCATATCTTATAAGTATCTTCATTTAGTGTATTTTACTAAACAAAATGCAGTAAGTCTATGATACCATTTGTGTGTGAATAGCACCTGCCTTAAAAAAAGCCCTTGGTTATGTTCCAACTTCCTGTTTTAATGTGAAATACATTTACACAGCAAAGAAAATTGTGCTCTCCAAACTTGCTTGGGGTCCTTAAATTTGTTTTGGTGGTTTCAGACTTCGATTGTAACTTCACATCCAATCTCTCTCATTTCAGTGAGACGTTACGTAACCAAAATGGAACTAGTTTCACCGAATAATATACTTAGGAGTGTGGCAATATTAAAACACACACACACTTAGCTTTCCTCAAACCTAATTTCTCACTGTCTGCACCACAATATTGCATAAAAGAGATTAAAACAGAGCAATTATCTTTCTAACAAGTAAGAAGAAGATCGCAATGTTCTTACAGAGCCATACCGAAATAATTCCATAATGTTGGAGGATTATTCCGGCTACGATGTGGGTTTTGTCTTGATTAGCTCGTGCTGAGGGGGAATCTGCCCAGAAATGCTTGGCTGAAGTTGTGTTTACAGTTAAGTCTGCTGGAATATATCTGATCTGATCCTGGCACTCGGATGCTGTCTGTCTGTTCCACATTTCTTCTGGCAACTCTGTGCTTTGCAGCAAGACATGGAAGCCTAATTAACTTTCATTATCACAGGCCCAGAACAGAGCGAGACAGGAGAGGAGAGGATGGAGGAGACTTTCTTGAATAGGAGACATAAAATATGCTTTTCATTCCTCTTTGAGTTAGTCTCGCACACTGCAAGGAGAGAAAGCAGAATACCAATTTCACCGGCAAGGAGAGTGAGGCAGAAGCAGGTAGGGGGTATGTATATGTGCGAAAGTAAAAAGAAGGAAGAAAAGAATGAGATAGAGAGATAGGAAGATCATATATGTCTGAACGCTTGAACAGGGCTTTTGTCAGTTTGAAAGACAGAGACAGCAAATACATCCCCCTGTCTACACTGCAAGCAAGCGACAGGACGCAACGAGACTTGAACGTTATAATCAACGAAAATGTCTACACTGCAAGTGTGCAATGTAGACAGCTTCATTGATTAAAGGGGCGTTCACACTGACAGCTATGTGCGGCAGCAATGAGGGTTCTGAGGTGACGTGAGAGACTGCGACCATTGGTGATGCAACAAAGTTGAGCTGAGTTTACTTTTATGCAAATGCAAATGAGCAGTGACATGGCCACTCCCAGTGCAAATGTAGACTGTTAGGCCCATGCAATTTGCCTCCTTGCTGCTAGTACTTTCACACTGACTGCAATTTGTACTGATGAATTGACTGGAATCCATTCTTTTTCAACGAGAGTCTGAGATTTCGGGTGATGAACCACTGATAGTGCAATTTTATGCAAATGAGTAGCAAGTGTAGGTTATCAGGTTACTCTAATATAATAAAAAACCTAAAGAGATGCATCGATTTGATGTTCATACAAACCGTTTTTATGGGCAAAATAATTAATGATAATATCGACACACTGCATTGTTGTTTTCTTTTGCTTCTTTTATTTATGATATTATCATATGTGTGGTATTAAAACAATATCAGTGTTTCATTGTTTTAAATAGTACAGATATCATCAATTTATAATGTGAGCCATTTGAAGGTTGATTCCCCTGAAAAGTGTAAACACTGCCTCTGTGGTGTTATCAAAACATTGCTTTGTTTATTTGCGAATCCCAACCAGCCTGCCCCTGTAACAACGACTCAACCAATAGCATGAGTTTTGGGAGGGGCTATCTCAACCAATGGCAGAGGGAGAGAATATTTGGGAAACCTGTCTGAAAACAATAACTTTTCTGCAGCTCCATTTTGTGACAGAAAACACGCTTCAACTTTCAAGTATTTGTAGTTTTGTCATGTTGTGTCGCTCTGCTTGCTCTCTAGCGTCGCTGGGGCATATATGAGTGTGTAGTGCTTTATTTCTGTAGTTGGTTTTACTCCTCTGCACGTAATGAGCCTGTAAGTAAGTAAACAGTGTTAATGGAGGATGATGTGGACGCAGCTTTCCCGCTCGTACCCCTGCTGTTGCTAATTAGGATGAATGTATTTCAATGGCTCGTTTGTCCCCCTCCCTATGCAACTCATTCCTTCTCTCGGCTTTTCTATCCCATTTCATTTCTTCTGCTCCGTGCTTCTTAATACGCTTGTCGGCTCATTGATGGGCCAGATGTTTTTATGATGAAACATGAAAAATAGCAAAATGGACACATTACTGACTCACGCTCCTCTCTGTTAGTTTGCCGTGGGTAATGTTTGTGAGCGGCAGATTATATTTAAAACACTCGCGGCGTGTCACCGTACACACTGAAGAGGACAAACGATTTGCAATTGCTTGCTATTTATTGCCCGCTATAATGTTGCCATTGTAAAGTTCTCCCTGCAATAACCCTGTGTCAAAACAGATTTATTATATTTAGTGCCTGTCTTTTCCATGGAAGTCGAAAACAACTGTTGTACCTCTAATGATTTATTATGATTAATTTCGCTCCTAATTACTGTTATTTGTGCTTCTGTGGCGAGCGCGATATGCGCTTGTGCGTGTTTGAGGGCCGCCGTTTAGCAGAGTTGTGATGATATGAGTTTTTGTCCTCACACCCAGCTTGTACCTGTGGGTGGGTGTGTTGTTAATGTTGCTTTGACGTAAAAGCCCTAATTTGGAGAGGTGATTGATGGTTTAATATTGCTGCCTGCAACCTTGCTGCCCCCACCCACCCAATGAAGCTGCAGGCAGGCACGATGCTACGGCAGCCAGTGTGTGTAATGTCACAATCTATTCCATCCTGGAAGAAAGTGGGGAATAAATACTGGAGCAGATTAAACCCAGTTGTGCTGTGTGTGTGCGTGTGTGTACATGCGCGTGGCCAGGCGCGTATAAATGCATTAGTGCTGTGATCTTGCACTGGTAAATATATACTACAGAATTTAATATCGCGATGGAGAGAGAGACTCTATGTGTCTGGCAAAAGTGCGCATTTGTAAATGCTTACATATACTGCTGGTTGCCTTTGATGTGTGCTCCAGCACTGTGTATATAAATATATATCCATAACCCAGCAGTGAAATCCAAATCGACTGACTTTGGTGTGAGGTCAGCCCAGAGTGACTACAGTCATTTTGTTTGCTATGATTTCAGCACTTTTTCCCCCCCAACTAAATAACCCCTCTGGATCTCCTTTTCCTCTGTTTATCTTTTACTCATCCATTTTGTTCCCATATTTCACCTGATTTTACCCTTGCTTTATCACTCAGCTCACTTCTGTACCAACGGTTCTGTTTAATGTATTTTTTCACACTGTTTTTCACAGCTTTCACTTCATTGGTTGTAAATAAGTAAATTAGAAATGTGAATCAATGAACAAATGTAAAAAGTGTTAAGGGAAAAGTCGCACAGCCCTGATCCATTTTTAGTTTAATATAGACTATTTCAACTTCCGGTGGTGCTGTTCTGTGGCTGCCCCGTGGCGTTTCTCGCTCTGCTTTTTGGCGTTTTTCACGTGGCAAAAAAATATTTTAATTAAGACTTTTTTTTTTTTTTTTTTTACTTACTTATGCAGATGTTTTTAATCATGGATTATGCAGCATGGAGTTTGATTGGTCTGTTGATGACGTTCCTCAACATTTATCTTTCCTGTGGATTGAACCTGAGCATTGCCGTTCTTACTATTGCTTCGTAACTCTGTTTCGATGGAGTGTTCTACAGCAGTGGATATGATCCCAAACTATCTTAAATCAAATGTGAGGGGCGTTAAAGCGCATTCTAAGCGCAAACGCGGATGCAGAGCAGGCCTTCGTCGCCGATTGAGACGGCTGAGAGATTAAAAATAAACTTTGCCTGCCTACAATCCTCCTCATTAATGCGCAATCTTTGCAACCAAAAATGGATGAATTATCAGCTAATATTCGCTGCCTACACTAGTACCAGAATTCCTGTGTCCTGGCAATTACTGAGACATGGCTGGACAGCAACGTCATCTCCAGCGAGGTGGAACCTGCTGGCTTTGCATTGTTTAGGACCGACAGGGATCCTGACATCACCGGGAAGACTCGTGGAGGTGAAGTATGTCTTCTTGTTCGGGAGGATTGGTGCCGCGCAGTCAAGGTCAGAGAGAGCTTGTGTACTTCGGACATTGAATTGCTATGCATTTCCCTTCGACCGTATTATCTACCAAGGGAGTTTCCCCAAATTTTTATTTTGGTATATATCTGTGGTATATATCCATCCTAAAGCAAATGTTAGGAAAGCCCAAGAGATTGTTTATAATTTATCTCAGAGACTTGAAACAATTTCCCCTGACGCTCCAAAGTTTATCATGGGTGATTTTAATAATTGTGATGCTAAGAAGAGTTTGTGCACATATTATCAATATGTTGATTGCCCCACAAGGAGGAAAAAGACTCTGGATATGTGCTACGGAACTGTTAAAAATGCTTATATCTCGTCGGTTCTCCCACCATTGGGAGCGTCTGATCACAGTGTGGTCTATCTTCGTCCTGTCTACCAAAGGCTACTCGAAAGGGAGAAGCCTCAGGAAAAGTCTGTTAAAGTATGGGACGACAGTAAAATGGCTCTGCAGGGGTGTTTTGAATGTACAGAGTGGGATATTTTTAGTATAGGTGATATTAATGAACAGGTTGAAATAGTTACTGATTATATAAATTTTTGTATGGATTCTGTTATTCCCACTAAGACTTTTAAGGTATATCCTAATGACAAACCCTGGGTGTCTAAAAACTTAAAGACCCTTATAAACAAGAAAATAAAGGCATATAAAAATCAGGATGTGGGGCTCTGAGGGACACACAGAGGTGGCAAAGGGATTAAGAATATGACAAATATACCCCATAAGGGAAGATGATAGTGGAGGTGGTGATGCTCTTCCAGTGTTTCCGGTATCACCTGACACAAATCCTTCGGTAGGTTTTAATATTAATGAAACAGAGGTCAGACAGATTTTTAGGAAATGTAATCCTCGTAAAAGTCAAGGCCCAGATAAGATATGCGGAAATGTTTTAAAACACTGTGCTGTTCATTTAGCGCCGGTCTTCACTGATATTTTTAGAGCATCGTTCCTGTCTCATGGAAAACATCTACAATAATTCCAGTGGCAAAAGTTCCTAAGCCCTCAGGATTAAAGGATTTTCGTCCAATAGCACTTACATCACTTGTGATGAAGTGTTTTGAACATTTAGTGAAAAAGTACATAGTATCTGAAACACAGCATCTTATAGATCCACTGCAATTTGCATATCAGTCCTTCAGAGGGGTTGAGGATGCAATTTTAACTATACTGCACCTTCTGCATTCACATTTAGAGAAACCAAAAATTCTGTTTGTGGATTTCTCATCAGTTTTTAACTGTATTTCTCCCAGTATATTAGCTACTACTTTGGCAAATGAATTTTTATTAGATAGTAGGACGCTTGCCTGGGTGACTAATTTTCTTAGTTTTAGAATTCAGCAGGTTAAAATGGGAGGATCTATTTCAGAGAAAATGATTACTTCGGTCAGTGCTCCCCAGGGATGTGTTTTATCTCCATTATTATTTATTTTATATACAAATTCCTGTGTGAGTTCTTTTAATAACATACATATTGTAAAGTATGCAGATGACACTGCTTTAGTGAGCCTTTTACATGAGGGGGAGGAAGAACATGGGCCTGTTTTAGATTTCTTTTTAATTTGGTGCAAAAATTCAAATCTCCTCTTAAATATCTCCAAAACTAAGGAGATGGTTATCGATTTTAGAACGAAAGAACAAAGTGTAATCCATCCTACATTAATTTACGGGGGAACAAATCCAGATAGTAACAAATTATAAATACCTTGGTATAATGTTGGATAATAAACTTAGGTGGGATGCATGGACAGACTGTTTAACCAAAAAGCTGCAACAGAGAATGTACTTTTTAAAGAAATGACTGTCTTTTAATGTTGATAGTAGAATGTTGTTGATGTTTTATGGGGCCTTTATTGAAAGTATTATGACATTTTGTGTGATCTGTTGGTATGGTAATGCCTCTGAGGCCCAGAAGAGATCACTGGGGAAGGTGGTAATAACAGCTAGTAAATTGTCAGGAACAAAATTAGGGAGCATAGAGAGTATATATAAAGAAAGAGTGTTAAATAAGGCTAACATCATTTTGTATGATAAGAGGCATCCTTTATCGTATACGTTTGAATTGTTACCATCAGGTCGAAAGATATTGTGTTCCTAGATGTTCAAAAAATAGGTTAAAATTATCATTTATTCCCCAAGCAATTAAGTTCTTAAATCTTTTTTCTTCCTCTAAGTGGTAGTTGAATGGTCAGTTGAACTGGATATTTTTGGATTCATCAGCAATTGTATACAAATATCTATTGCCAAACGTGAAATTGTCAAATGTCTGTGCGAGTGTATGCTGCAAACTCAATTTCCCTGCGGGGATAAATAAATTAACACTAACTAACATGTATTTTAGTTTTTTTGTTTTTGTTTTTAGAAATATGATATGGGAATATTCATTCATAATTTATAACCATAAAAACATGATATCAGAGTTACAAAATCAAATATTTTAGAAGAGAACAATACATTACAGTTGTTTAAATGAATGTGCTGTCAGAAAGTCCTTTTCAATCATACCTTTAGTTAGCGATGTGGTGGGGGAGAACAACTGTGCTCGACTGCGCAATCTGGCACAGCCGCCTTGACATTTCTCAAGTTTTTTGACATTAGAGCAACTCAACACTCTGACACATTTGTAACTGGCATGCATCTTGCGGTAATCGATTCTGTGCAGATTTCGCCCATCTTAAACGAGCCTATTATTGATGGCTCAGCTTGCACTACACAGTCCTTCCCCCCGATATCACCTAGCAAGCGGTTTGTGATGTAACTAAATTTTAATGACTATTTAAAGGTACACTACAGTATGCAACTTTTTTTGATAAATATAACAAAATGTTATTAATGAGATGCAAAAAAAAACCCATCTTCCAATCCATCGTTTTACTTTACCCAAATGCAGTTGGTCATGCAACGTTTAAAATGGCAACCTCCGGGTAATCAAATGTCATCTATTTGTCCATCCTGTCTTTTGCAAGATGCATGCAGTTTTGTTTTTTAATCACAAAAAAGTGTACTCATTTTTTCAAAAACTGTACCCGCCAAAACCATTTCATGGGGTCTTTAAGAAGTCCTTTTTTAGTTGTGCGTTCAACATCGTGTTGACACTTAATTTCTCAGACTTTCCCTGAGCAAACATGAAGCCATTATCCACCCCTCCACCACACACCAGAGCCTCTGAGGTGTTTCATTATCCTATGCATTGTTTGATTAGCATTTATATTTCTTTATCTACCTATTAATGTTTTGACTCATGAATATGATTACATAAGAAACGTACTGACCTTGACACATGCGGTGCATATGTGTACCGGTACTTCCCTGTTACACGGAACACAAATAGCAGAACCTTAAATTAGTATTTTGTGTTCTCTTTGCCATATCATAAGGTCACAGGAACTGAGGAGCTGCCAGAGGAGAAAAAGTAGAAAAAATAAAAAGGCCAGAGAACTGTGAACTGGGTGGCTCTCTTATACGTACTGCTGATACAAATGAAGGAGTTCTTCGTGGTAAAATTGGGAATATGAAGCCGAAATAACCAGCATACAGTACAATTTTGAACAAAACAGCATAAATCTGAACTAAAGTCAGTGTTTTTAAATGTGTGACAAATATATTGTGACTCTACTGTAATTCACAGTCACAGATTAGTACAAAAATGTGATAGTTACGCTTTTTTCTCCTCTACAGTTTTGATATGAATAAGGGATTTTATTCTACTATTATTGAAGGCCTACATAAACTGCAACTGCAAAAAAAAAACTTGCTGGGGAAAACACATCCACCGTTTGGGAACTAGCAGATGATCAAGGATAGTTTTCCCAGCGGTTGTGTTGTGAACATCTCTATTTTGAATTATGGAGTTGTTTCACCACGTGCAGCGAAAGCAATCTGGTCCTCAATTCAAACAGATTATGGTTCCTCTCTGAAGAAATCTCTTACCCTTTTATTTTCCTTGACCTTCTTCTTTCCCCCACGTTTTACGATATGGGCTACCCGTGGAGCATACACCACAAACTGAGATTACCACAGATTTCAAAGAGAAGCAACTTGTAAAAATCTCTGCACTGCACACATGCTGTGTTTGAGCGTTAGTACTTTTATTTATCGATCGTTTCAAAATACAATAAATGTTGAATTGTTGTATGCGAATACACATCTTTAAACACGTAAAGCTGTCAGAAGTTTTCTGTATTCTTGCGGATTTGAGAATGGATCTGCTATTGCTCTCACCCTTCCTCCCCTGAACAGTTATTTTGCTAATATGTTTTTAATGTTTATGTGAAGCGGTCATCTTTTATAATTTGTTTTTGTATAAGCTGTGCGCCTATGTGTACAGAGAACATCAAAGCTGTAAAAATAGCTCTTCCCATTAAGCAAACTCGCCCTCTCATTTCTTTCCTGGGGCCTCTGTTGCTTGGTCGTCCACTAGGAGACATTTTAAAACACTGCCTGTGAAATCCAGAGACTTGAAACTATTTATGCTTTGGAAAATATATATCAGCTCTGAGACTTCGACATGCTCGGCGAACGGGTTTCAGTGGCACAAAGGTGTTGGAAATGGAACTATGGAATGAATAAAATATCTTTTTGTTTTTTCTCATATACTATCAATCCAAGTCTTCATGCAGCAGAAACTCTAGAGTCATAGAGGATTATGACATTCTTAAGTGTGTTTACCAAATTAATTAATGATCGCTGTTACAAACAAACGGCTTACATCAAACCCGAAGAGTGTTTGCATATTTGTTCGTAATAAGGTACGGCGTCGGATGTGATTTAAATGACAATGCACATCTCGCATAATGAGCTGCATAATGAGCTCCACCCGAGATTTTCACCCCGTCAAGTTCTAGTTAGTAACTGAGCCTGTCGTGATTGGCCACCAATTTGATTGGCAGCTCACTGGCTTTAACCACAGACCTCCTTGCCCATTATTGACTAACGATCCCATTCTTGCCAGCAGTTTTGCCAGCACTAAATCCATCCACAACTCTTTCAGCTCCAGCACAGTTGACTCACAGTGTATGGCTGTAGCTATCATTATTTCTCCACGGAGGTCAGAGTACAGCAAGCATTTGATTATCAAATGGTGTATTTGTGCGAGCCGAGCATGGAGAGGCTGTTTCACAGCGCGGAAAGAAAAGGCACATGTAAATCACACAGCAGTGCTGCAGAATGCATTATTCCTGTCCTCTTCATGTTGCTGTGGTAACTATTTAAGGCACGTTGATGACGTATTCTGTGTGTGTGTGTGTGTGTGTGTGTGCGCAAGTGTGCATGTGTTTGTGTGTTTATGTGATCTTGCGTATGTTTTACCAATTCAAGGCTTTGTCTTGCCCAGAGCAATGTCTTTTGACGGGTTAATTTGAAAAACAGATGAACAGACAAACACAGACATGCACAGCAGGTGATGAAAAGTAATAGTGAGAGCGTTAGGGAGGCAGCAGGAAATAAAAAAAGAGTAGGAGAGCGTAAGTGAGGGATGTAGCTGGACAGAGATGGAAAAATATAGAGTGATTGTAGCATATATATATTTATGTTACGGGGGCGTATTAAGCCATCTTCGTGATGTGCGATGAATGAGTTCTATTAATGAAAGTGCAGGCGCTATATGGACAGCAGGCTCACCACACACACTCAGAATGCCTTTCTATCTCCCTAGACTCATATCATTACCCATCATTACACCCCCCATTTGGCAGCGACCCCCTGTATCGATCATGGCCAATAACTCAGTCTCACCCCTGTTCACTCCATCTATCTCTATGTCTGTTTGGCATCTCCACAGCCTTCACACTCAACACACAGACCCTCTTGTACACACTCTGTGACACATTCAGAGATGCAGGACTGTCCCTAACACCAACCTCACACCTCGTCCTCTTGTTCTCACCCGCTCTCCACACTGCCTGTGTGTTCTGTCTCTGTTTTACACTGCTAACCTCCCTGCCTCACTTCCTGTTTTATTCCTTGCCTACTTCCAGTTACACATTTTGCCTCACACCCTTCCCATGTACTTATGCTCTATTCTGTGCCATTTTTATGGGATAAATAGTATGAGTAGTGTGTGCACACCAAAAATTCCAAAAAGTAAAAAAGTGCTCTTTATATGCCCAGATGTTGTACCAAAAAAAATGTGTGAAATATTGGACGCTTCGTGCACTCAACTGATGCAGCTTTCCTTACGTAGCCAAAGTTTAGGAGTTATCTGACTCTAACGCTGGAAGACAAAATACCTTTATTAAATTCATACGCTACATCAGGGCTGGGCAAATCCGGCCAAAATTGCAAGCAGGTGTGTTTGATTAGGGATAGAGCTAAACTCTGCAGGACAGTGGCCCTCCAGGACCAGAGTTGCCCATCCCTGCAGTAGATGGTAGAGTGCATAATGCATAGTACATCATTTGAGACACAACTCCTGCCTTATTCTTTGTTTCTCTCTCTGCTTTCTTGCTACCTCACTTCATAGCACACATCTTGTCTTACTTCCTTCATCAATCTACCTTTGTCCCCGTCTCACTCAGTCTCACTCATTTATTCTTTTAGTAGATGCTTTTATCCAAAGCGACTTACAATTGAGGAAACTGAAATGAATTCATCCCAATTTGTGCATCCCAGTTTTCCACTTCGAGTTTACACTGAAAAAGAAAAAGAAAAAAAGAAAAAAAAAAGTGCACTTCAATTACCAGATTACACACTTAATTAAGCATAAAAAGTGGAATGTTGAACATGTCATGTACAAAGCGGTCATAGCTGTAAATACTTTGCGGAAGAAGTAGGACTATCAGATCCTGATACTTGATGACAAAATAAACTTAAAAATTACTACACTTCATGGTACAGTGCAAAGTGTAGAAATATGGTATAGTACGTCATTTGGGACACAACTATTGTCTTATTTCCTGCCTCTCTCCCTTACCTTACTTTCTTTGTCACTTCCTTCCTGTCTCATTCCTGGCCTTAATCCCTGTCTTACTTCCTGCCTCTCTTATTGTCTTGTTTCCTGTATCACTTGCTAACTTCCATTTACTTCCTGTCTCATAGTTTGCCTTATATCTTGCCTTACTCTTAGCATTAGTCCCACTCATTTCCTGCCTCACTTACTGGCTTGTTTCTTGACGCACTCCCTAACTTTTTCCTTTTTCACATTGAATCTCATTCTTTGCTTTACTTCCTGGCTCACTTTTTTTGCCTCAGTCCCTGTCTCACTTCCTGCCTCATTGTCTTATTTTCTGTCTCACTAATTTTCTTCCTGTCTCATCTCTTGCCTTATTTCTTGCCTCCTTTGCCGTAGTCCCTGTCTCACTTCCTGTATCATTGTCTTGTTTTCTGTCTCACTCCCTACTTTCTTTCACATCCTGTCTCTTTCTTTGCCTTACTTCCTGCCTCTTTCCTGGTCTGCGTTACACTGTTTTTTATGCCCTTCCTTCACTAACTTCCCTCCGTCTTGTTGACTCAGATGTGCGTAATTAATTACATTGCACAAGTGCCCACTACTGGCAGAACCCTTGCAATAGGATGAATTGGTACATCCTACCATGACTTGGAATCCACTATGGAGTTGATTTATTATTTACATTTTTTCCACCTTACAAATTTGTTAAACACAATATTCTGTATGTATATAGGTATGCTTGGGCGAGTGTCTAAATGCGAAGTTTTATGTACCACTCACTACTTCCTTTTTCATTTCCTGTCTCGTTTCTTGCCTTACTCCCTTCTTTGCCTATTTCTGTTTCACTGCCTACCTAAATTCCTTTCTCAGTCCCTGCCTTACTTCATGCCCTGGTATATCTACCTCACTTTCTGCCTCACCTCCTCCCTTACTTGTGCATGTGAACTCACATACTGTCAGAGTAGGTACTACTTTTATTGAAGAACTTATTTTGTGACCTGTATATGTATAGTTTGAATGCAATCTGGACTAAGCTTTATGAATACAGCAAGATTAGGACATACTAATTCTACATCATTCTTTTTGCATAATGTATGGTACAGATTTGAGCATATTCATCAATGGGGTGCATCTTAGACTCTGCTCACTTCCTGCCACACTCTTTGCCTTACTTCCTGCATCTTTTCCAGCATTACTCCCTGCCTCTCACACTTCTCTATATCACATTCTCTGCTTCTCACTCTCTTGAAAAAAAAAATGTTTCCATCTGCTCCTGTTGTTCAGAATGCCTTCAAATGACTCTCTTTGGCTGATGATGGAAACTGTCACGTCTTTGTCTCACTCCCATTGAATCTCCACCTACTCCCTAACAACTGTCAATGCCAGTAGTTTTTCTTCACTTGCTCATTGACTGTATAGAGAGCCATTAAAACCTCTCTTTCTCACACACTCTTCCCTCACACTTGCCTTTTAATCTCATGTCCTAATCTCACTCTGCCACATCTGTCCTGCAGCATGTCCTTCCAGATAGTATTCTGCCTCTAACCCTAACTGCTGCACAACATCCCATATCAGTAAATCTAATCAATGCATTGTATCGTTCGTTCACCCATCCCCCCATTTCTTGGTGTCATCTCTTCCAGTCTATATCTTTCCACTACTCCATCTTCATTTCCTCTACGTGTATAGAGGAGCCTCTGTCTGTCAAATCTCAGTATCCTCTGGTAGGTCTTTGTTTCTGTTCCGCTCTTTGCACATACAGTATGCAAGCTGTCTGTTCTCTCTCACTCTCTTTGTGCATCTGTTTTCTGTTAAGCCAGTGTTAATATTGTCAACAAAATAACTGACAAAAATGTTGTGATGAGACAAAAAAGACGCATCATGATGATAGTTAAACAGTTTTAATTAAAACATTGATAATATGACTTGAAAAATAACACTGCAAGATATGCAATTTGTTAATGCATATAAAAGAAGAAAAATGTAGAAGACGATTTAGATAATCTGTTCATAGTATGCTGGGGACTGATTTGCTTAAACTAAAACTGGCTAAGCAGGTTAATTAGCTTATCCTGTATGTATGTATGTATATTTTTATAAGAGATTAATCTGCTACGACCAAAACATAACTATGGGCACTTTTGGTCATGTGGAATTTTAAACCATAAACTCTATCACATTCACTAGTTATTTTTTGTCCAACAGTGCCCTAGTGAAAAATAAATATACTAAAATGTATCTGAAATGCATTTATTACATGCTAAGTATACTACAAATATATTGACATATTTATGCACTTAATAAAAATATCCTGCAGTTGTACTTTTGGTATACTAAAAGTCTGCTGGAATAACTAATTTTCTACTTAATGCACTTTAATTGTGTGGAAGTAGTGCTGAAGTCCAACTAAAGATATACTTGATTGATAAGTATATTGATTGTGCTAAAATGAATCTATTGCAAGTATACTTCAGGTACATTTTAAATATCTTGCATTTAAAGATTGATATTATTCAACGATCATAAAATCCTCATCAATAGTGACATTAAAACACATTTTAGGCTTAATATTAAGAAATGTGCATTGTGCACAAGTAGTACT
Source organism: Onychostoma macrolepis (assembly GCF_012432095.1). NCBI lineage: Eukaryota > Metazoa > Chordata > Actinopteri > Cypriniformes > Cyprinidae > Onychostoma > Onychostoma macrolepis. Next base: position 25,888,060 of record NC_081157.1, on the reverse strand, counting down.
CCAAATAAAGTGTAATTGGAATTTTTATATCAGTACTGTAAGCCTTGAGTGATATGTTAGTGAATATGTTAATATATTTGAACTATACTTAGTATGAAATAAATGTATTTTAAATATAGGCCTATTACTTTTTTTAATTAATTTATTTTTTTTATTAGGGTGTACATGCATAACTGGAACTATGCACAACTGACATAACTTTTTTATCACTGTAAATTCCATTTCCACCACATCTCAAAGTATGCACTGTTTTTGATAATATTCTGTTGTGGAAATGCCAAAACAAAAATGCTTGAGAGATAATTTCCACCAAACCTCAAAGTAAGTAGTGTGTTCAAAATAATATTCTGGTGGAAATGACATTTTAAACATTTTTGGCATGGCCACAAAGCAGTCACACAGTAACTCCTAAAAAGTAGCTAGTACTTCAACACATTTTTGAACCTGTATTGTATTCCTGTAGCTTAAACAGTAGAGCGTGGTGCTAGAAACTCTGTTCAAATCCCAAGGAATGCACAAACTGATAAACTGTATACCTTCAATACAATGGAAGTCTCTTTGGATAAAAGCATCCGCCAAAAGCACACATTTCCAAATTTTGGCGGGTCCCAGTGTGTAGACACAGTCCTGGTATGCCAATAAGGGGCAGTGGCTTCCCTTGAGGCTCAGAAAGCATGTTTTCCAGTGCCAATGGAGCAAAGACCTCCAGGTCATATTCCTCCAGGGGTTTGCGCCAGCCAAGAAACTGCCATTGAGATGAATAGGAATGTTTCTCCAAGTCTTATACATAGACCCCCTTGGATGGGGCTGGCTTGAGGGTAAGCAGATGTTCCTTCAAAATGACATGATGAAATAATGACTAAATAGAGGACATCTTCATCAAAACTACAACTAAAGAAGAAAACTTGATAAACTTCAAGAAAAATTGAACATGTGTCATGCTGTACATCTGCTTCACATTCTTTCCATTATATGGCAGAACCGTGTCCTCGATTCCACTCTTTCTCTCTCCTCACCTTACATTCTTCATTGTATCTCAAACTCAATCTCATGTGGGTGTCTGGTCCCTCAAGTCTCCTGTTTCTTTTCCTTTCAATCTCCCTGACGCCTCAGACTTTAACGCAAGCGTCTCAGCAATCAGTATTTCACAGTTCCCTTGTCTTTTCAGTTTGTCTCTGTCCCTTTTGTTTCTTTATCAAATTCTCACATCTCCATTGGACCCAATAAAAAATTTCCAAGGCCTTTGAAGTTGAAAAATAAATTAACCTATCCTGACTTGTCAGGTTCAACGAGTGCTAGTTTGACTGTTAGATTTTTTTATTTATCTATCATTAGTCTCAGAAAATGTTGAGCAATCTTGTTTCTTTTAGTAATAAACAGTGTAATTTTGCTCCAGGATTATCATATCACTGATAATTTGGAAGTCTTGACTTGTATTCTTTGTAGACATAGGGAACATCGCTCTATGCCTTAAAAGGCTCTTTAAATCTCTGTCCGTCCCTCTGTGTCACACTGATCCGTCTCATAGCAGCCTGAAGAGGAAACGCTCTCTATTCTCAGTGTTGAACTGAGCACCAGCTGGGCAGGGAGCCATATTTCACTGCTGATAATTACAGTATACTAGATATTCTTCATACAATATATTGAATATTTGGTTCAATGTGCACTGATGCAACATGATGTTATTTGCATAGTTAATGATGAATCAGCAGCAATCTGACCAATGATGGCACACATTTTAAACACATCTGTGTCCGAAACTGAAGAATGCTGCCTTTCTGCTCAGTCAGTGTGATGGAGAGTATATGAGATTCCTAATAAGGAAAATGGTTTCAGATCAGCTTCTGAGGCACCGCAATGTCACATTTAATGATCTCGAACAAATCAAATGAAGCTTAAGAGATAATTCAGTGAATATTCAATAACTACTACATCATTTATTTCTAGGTAGAAATAGAATCAGAATTTGAAGACAATCATAATGTGTTATTTTAGTATTATTTATATACTATTATATTTGTATTTGTATGAATTAGGTTTTATTTTATTTTTTTGTTATATTTTCAGCTTTCATTTGAATTTTAGTTACTTTTGTAATAATTGTTTTATGTGTTTTTGTCATACACACACATACATGTATAATGTTACTATTCGTTTAATTTATTTTTATTTCACCATTCGTTTCTATTTATTTCCAGTTCATTTTACAGCTTCATTTCTAATGTTTTTTATTATTTTTTTTATTTAATATACAAAAATGTTTTTAATAGTTTTACATAATAGTTTTTCAGCAACCACACATGAAATTTATTACAGTAAACAGATTCCATTTTGATTTTATATTTTCTTTAAATAGTTTAGGGGGAAGTGATTTCATTCATGAAGACTGTGTTGGATTAAGAGAAATCAGTCAGCTTATTTAGACATTTCCTCCTGTCTACACATTTCTTTCTAATTTTCTCTTTCTCTCTGTGACTGTCTCTCTTGCTTCTTTTCTTATATCCTTCTGTCTAACTAAGTCCAACTGTGTATATATACTCCATTGATTATAAGTGAGTTGCCTTCACGCAATTGTCTTCTGGCAGGCAATTGATGGATTTTAGGTCCTTCTGCAGTCATCTTTGATTAATGGAGGAGACCACAGTGGACAGGGCAGAAGACTGCGATCAATTCGCCAATAATTCCATATTTACACATCATCAAAAGGAGAAGAAGAGAGAGGAAGACACAGGGAGATGCAAGAAGGGCAGATAATTAGTCATGAGAATCTACATTTAATGAGCAGGAGATCTATTAACTGAGGGAAAACTAGAATAACATTGAGAGACAGGATGGGTGCTCCGTAAACTCGCATGGGATCACATCACCCACCCTTGACATGTTCTGAAATATTCTGACTAAATTGCTTATGGTTTCAGCTGCTTATAAGAGATTAGCTCTCCCAGCTCAGTTTTCACACATTTTACCATGTTTAAAGGTACATGCATTTTGGTGCTTAATTAAAAAGTTTCACACAAATAGAAATAAATTGTGTTTTTGTGAGTAATGATCTGAATGGTGTACACTCACATGTGTTGAAGACTGTATTTTTAATAGTTTAAAAAAAATGGTGTTGGGTTTACTTTGAAGGTTTACTTCAGAAATTGCTAGTCAATTTTACAAATGATCAAAATGAACACTGAATTAAACTAGAAACTTTGAAGTAGAGAGACTGAAATTTTCGGTAACACTTTATAATAACTGAAGACTATGAATCATTAGTCAAGCATTAGTAAATAGTCAATTCATCCTTTATAAAGCGCTGTTCCAACATTAATAGGCATTAGTAAGCAGTTTATAAATACAGCCATAAATGTTCTGTTCTTGAGCATATCTATAGTGTTTAATAATTGTGACCCTGGATCACAAAACTTAAGTCTTAAGTGTCAATTTTTTCGAAACTGAGATTTATACATCATCTGAAAGCTGAATAAAGCTTTCCATTGATGTATGGTTTGTTAGGATCGGACAATATTTGGCCGAGATACAACTATTTGAAAATCTGGAATCTGAGGGTGCAAAAAAATCAGAATATTGAGAAAATCGCCTTTAAAGTTGTCCAAATGAAGTTCTTAGCAATGCATATTCCTAATCAGAAATTAAGTTTTGATATATTTACGGTAAGAAATTTACAAAATATCTTCATGGAACATGATCTTTACTTAATATCCTAATGATTTTTGGCATAAAATAAAAAATTGATCATTTTGACCCATACAATGTATTTTTGGCTATTGCTACAAATATACCCCAGCGACTTAAGACTGGTTTTGTGATCCAGGGTCACAATTGTATTTTCATACTTTATTAATGATCAATTTATCATTTCTAAATTATTACGTTATTTACAAACCAGTTATTTAGGAGTTGTCAATGGTTCATAAGATCATTTAGAAAGTGTAAGTAAATGATTAATAAACTATTTAAATGTACATTTATAAATCTTATTATTTAGACACAAGATAATAGTCGCTCAGTGTGTTAATAAATTTTAATAAAGAGTTCTGTATCCCTCTGTGTTGTTTGTTTATTTTTTCTGTTAGGAATATAACTGAGCATTTAAATCTCCTAATAGATATGTAATAGATATGCTTATAAATCAAGAACAAGGCATTTATAGCAGTATTTATAAACTGCTTACTAATGACTATTAATGTTGGGACAATGCTTTATAAAGGATGAACTGACTATTTACTAATGCTTACCTAATGATTCATAGCATGCAGTTATTATAAAGTGTTACCTAATATGCTAACTATTTACAAATCTGTCGTAAGTTATCTTAAAAAATATCATCATGAAATAATCAAACAGATCCTTACACTCTAAAAAAAAAATATGCTGGGTTAAATACAACCCAGCGCTGGGTAAAATATGGACAAACTCAGCGATTGGGTTGTTTAGACCCAGCATTTGGGTTACTGCCCAGAAGGTTTGGTTAAACATTTAACCCAACTGTTGGTTGAAAACAACCCAGCATGTGTTCTGTCCAGTATTTACCCAGGTTGTATTTAACCCAGCATTTTTTAGAGTGTAGTAAATGGTTAATAGTTACTAGTTAAGTTACTAGTTAATACATTATTAATCACTTATAAATCATTGAAATGTTAACATTGTACTATTATCTCAATAAACATTTGTTAATCATGAACAAATGATGATTAAACCATTAGTAAACGATCAGTATATAATTCATGTGTGTTTCATTAAAGTTGTAAGCTGGTCTGTTAAAATGCAATTTGCTAAAACCTTTTTTTTTTTTTTAAGAATAATAAATTATTTGCTGCCAAGTGAATAAACATGTGTAAATGACTTACAGTCAGGGGATTCCAGTGGGTTGTGTTAAACCCTTCTCTCATCAGCACAGGCTTGTGTTCCGTGTGGGATCTAGTGATAATGTGAACTGGTTTTACCCTCCACTGAAGATCACATCATGAATTAATCATTTACAACGCTTTCTGCATCCCCAAATCTAAAGTGAAAAATACCCATCAGTTGTAAACGTTTTACAAACCTTCCGGTTACAGGTTCTGTGTGTGGGGATATATATATACAGTGAGGAAAATAAGTATTTGAACACCCTGCTATTTTGCAAGTTCTCCCACTTAGAAATCATGGAGGGTCTGAAATTGTCATCGAGGTGCATGTCCACTGTGAGAGACATAATCTAAAAAAAATCCAGAAATCACAATGTATGATTTTTAACTATTTATTTGTATGATACAGCTGCAAATAAGTATTTGAACACCTGTCTATCAGCTAGAATTCTGACCCTCAAAGACCTGTTAGTCTGCCTTTAAAATGTCCACCTCCACTCCATTTATTATCCTAAGTTAGATGCACCTGTTTGAGGCCGTTAGCTGCATAAAGACACCTGTCCACCCCATACAATCAGTAAGAATCCAACTACTAACATGGCCAAGACCAAAGAGCTGTCCAAAGACACTAGAGACAAAATTGTACACCTCCACAAGGCTGGAAAGGGCTACGGGAAATTGCCAAGCAGCTTGGTGAAAAAGGTCCACTGTTGGAGCAATCATTAGAAAATGGAAGAAGCTAAACATGACTGTCAGTCTCCCTCGGACTGGGGCTCCATGCAAGATCTCACCTCGTGGGGTCTCAATGATCCTAAGAAAGGTGAGAAATCAGCCCAGAACTACACGGGAGGAGCTGGTCAATGACCTGAAAAGAGCAGGGACCACCGTTTCCAAGGTTACTGTTGGTAATACACTAAGACGCCATGGTTTGAAATCATGCATGGCACGGAAGGTTCCCCTGCTTAAACCAGCACATGTCCAGGCCCGACTTAAGTTTGCTAATGACCATTTGGATGATCCAGAGGAGTCATGGGAGAAAGTCATGTGGTCAGATGAGACCAAAATAGAACTTTTGGTCATAATTCCACTAAACGTGTTTGGAGGAAGAAGAATGATGAGTACCATCCCAAGAACACCATCCCTACTGTGAAGCATGGGGTGGTAGCATCATGCTTTGGGGTGTTTTTGCACATGGGACAGGGCGACTGCACTGTATTAAGGAGAGGATGACCGGGGCCATGTATTGCGAGATTTTGGGAATAACCTCCTTCCCTCAGTTAGAGCATTGAAGATGGGTCGAGGCTGGGTCTTCCAACATGACAATGACCAAGCACACAGCCAGGATAACCAAGGAGTGGCTCTGTAAGAAGCATATCAAGGTTCTGGCGTGGCCTAGCCAGTCTCCAGACCTAAACCCAATAGAGAATCTTTGGAGGAGCTCAAACTCCGTGTTTCTCAGCGACAGGCCAGAAACCTGACTGATCTAGAGAAGATCTGTGTGGAGGAGTGGGCCAAAATCCCTCCTGCAGTGTGTGCAAACCTGGTGAAAAACTACAGGAAACATTTGACCTCTGTAATTGCAAACAAAGGCTACTGTACCAAATATTAACATTGATTTTCTCAGGTGTTCAAATACTTATTTGCAGCTGTATCATACAAATAAATAGTTACAAAATCATACATTGTGATTTCTGGATTTTTTTTTTTTAGATTATGTCTCTCACAGTGGACATGCACCTACGATGACAATTTCAGACCCCTCCATGATTTCTAAGTGGGAGAACTTGCAAAATAGCAGGGTGTTCAAATACTTATTTTCCTCACTGTATATATATATTCTCGTCGCTTTGTAAAGTTCTCTCGTCGCTTAGTATTCGACGAGAGAACTTTACAAGTATTCTCGTCGCTTTGTAAAGTTCAGATTGAACCACTGATGGCAGATGGACTATTTTGACGATGCCTTTCATACTTTTCTGGGCCTTGACGGTGTTATTTACTTTTTATTTTACTTTACTTTTACAAAATATCTTCATGGAACATGATCTTTACTTAATATCCTAATGATTTTTGGCATAAAATAAAAATTGATCATTTTGACCCATACAATGTATTTTTGGCTATTGCTACAAATATACCCCAGCGACTTAAGACTGGTTTTGTGATCCAGGGTCACAATTGTATTTTCATACTTTATTAATGATCAATTTATCATTTCTAAATTATTACGTTATTTACAAACCAGTTATTTAGGAGTTGTCAATGGTTCATAAGATCATTTAGAAAGTGTAAGTAAATGATTAATAAACTATTTAAATGTACATTTATAAATCTTATTATTTAGACACAAGATAATAGTCGCTCAGTGTGTTAATAAATTTTAATAAAGAGTTCTGTATCCCTCTGTGTTGTTTGTTTATTTTTTCTGTTAGGAATATAACTGAGCATTTAAATCTCCTAATAGATATGTAATAGATATGCTTATAAATCAAGAACAAGGCATTTATAGCAGTATTTATAAACTGCTTACTAATGACTATTAATGTTGGGACAATGCTTTATAAAGGATGAACTGACTATTTACTAATGCTTACCTAATGATTCATAGCATGCAGTTATTATAAAGTGTTACCTAATATGCTAACTATTTACAAATCTGTCGTAAGTTATCTTAAAAAATAGCATCATGAAATAATCAAACAGATCCTTACACTCTAAAAAAAAAATATGCTGGGTTAAATACAACCCAGCGCTGGGTAAAATATGGACAAACTCAGCGATTGGGTTGTTTAGACCCAGCATTTGGGTTACTACCCAGAAGGTTTGGTTAAACATTTAACCCAACTGTTGGTTGAAAACAACCCAGCATGTGTTCTGTCCAGTATTTACCCAGGTTGTATTTAACCCAGCATTTTTTAGAGTGTAGTAAATGGTTAATAGTTACTAGTTAAGTTACTAGTTAATACATTATTAATCACTTATAAATCATTGAAATGTTAACATTGTACTATTATCTCAATAAACATTTGTTAATCATGAACAAATGATGATTAAACCATTAGTAAACGATCAGTATATAATTCATGTGTGTTTCATTAAAGTTGTAAGCTGGTCTGTTAAAATGCAATTTGCTAAAACCTTTTTTTTTTTTTTTAAGAATAATAAATTATTTGCTGCCAAGTGAATAAACATGTGTAAATGACTTACAGTCAGGGGATTCCAGTGGGTTGTGTTAAACCCTTCTCTCATCAGCACAGGCTTGTGTTCCGTGTGGGATCTAGTGATAATGTGAACTGGTTTTACCCTCCACTGAAGATCACATCATGAATTAATCATTTACAACGCTTTCTGCATCCCCAAATCTAAAGTGAAAAATACCCATCAGTTGTAAACGTTTTACAAACCTTCCGGTTACAGGTTCTGTGTGTGGGGATATATATATATATATATTCTCGTCGCTTTGTAAAGTTCTCTCGTCGCTTAGTATTCGACGAGAGAACTTTACAAGTATTCTCGTCGCTTTGTAAAGTTCAGATTGAACCACTGATGGCAGATGGACTATTTTGACGATGCCTTTCATACTTTTCTGGGCCTTGACGGTGTTATTTACTTTTTTTATTTTACTTTACTTTTACAAAATATCTTAAATTGTGTTCCGAAGACAAACGAAGCTTTTACGGGTTTGGAATGACATGGGGGTAAGTGATTATGACAAAATTTTCATTTTGGAGTGGAGTAACCCTTTAAGACACAGTGCCATGAACATTGCAACTTTTTTCTTTTTTTTTTCCTTAGAAGAGTTTATTGTAATGGCCTGCACAGATGCTAAGCCCTGAATATCCACTGACCCTTGAACAGCCCTGATCAGTGTCTATCCAAACATAAAAAATACTCCATGTAGGAATATTTATGAATATGAATGAGATCACGTTGAGATATCAGTACCAAAATCTCGAGAAGTGAGAAAAGTGAGATGCGCGCACACACAAATGTGTCTTTGATTGCAAATCCTGAAATCATCTGTACATGCTCATGACGTTTCCCAGAGTTCTCTGAGGCCAACTGAAGTCAGCAGTTCAGTGATACGCTACTTTGGCCAGGGCCCTTTTACCCTCCATTAGACAAAGTGCAGGCTGGTAGGATTTTGTCCCTAAAGCTTCGGACCAGGCCAGAGAAGAACACTCTGCAGAACTGGGATCAGGGCATATGTGTGTGAGAGATACAACTAGATCTGGCTGTTGGATTCGATTTCAGCTGATGTTGCACTGAGAGCTTCTTGCCTACAAAGCCACGGTTTGTGTGTGAGCCAGTGTGTGTTTTAAGTGTGTGGGTTTTAGGAAGTGAGAAATCCATAGAGAACAAGAGGGTGCAGGAAAATAAGCATGCCCTGTTAGCACAAATGTGTTTGTGTGGGTGTACATTAACATCTATGTGGGCTGGACGGAGGCTGAATATGCAAAACGACGCAAACAAAAGATGATTTCTTCTTGACGGACTACACTACATCTCTTTTGCTGCTTAATCAAACTACGTTCCCCTTTCTTGTGTACACACACCTTAGCAGTAGCTCATCTGACCTTGAGTGAAAGAACTAGTCAACCTTTCTCTCATTAGACACAGCTGAGGTAATCTCAGCATGCCCGTAAACACGACGCTTAAACTCAGAACCTGACAAGCAATTATTTCTGTCTCCCGTCAGCCGAAGGAGCACCTTCACTCGTATGTGTGCCGTTACAACTGTAATTATTGCATTACTGACCTTGTTGGCTTGAGGTCTTTTCAATATGTTGTAATTATCACTGCTGCATTTTCACTGACTTTTCTAGGTATTAACAATGGAGGTTTTGTTTTCTTACTGCCCCTGTTGTTCAAGAAGTGGGCTTAAAGGAAAAGGTGTGCTGGCTGAGGGTGTGTATGTGCAAATCCACATCTGTGACCCAATTTACTCCTGGTATAAACAGCCATCTCGGTGATCTGATCACAAGTGGTCAGGTGTAAACGGGGTCCAAAACGTTTTGTGATCCTATCACTAATGTGGAGGTGGTCAGAAACGCATATGGCTTCGTCATATTTAAAGAATTGTAGAATAACAGTGTCTGACTGCTCACCTGTCAACCACTGCACTACAGTAAGACTGTGTCGATTACAACCCGAATTCCGGAAATGTTGGGACGTGTTTTAAATTTGAATAAAATGAAAACTAAGAGAATTTCAAATCACATGAGACAATATTTTATTCACAATAGAACAAAGATAACATAATACATGTTTAAACTGAGAAATTAAAAAATTTTATGCACAAAATGAGTTCATTTCAAATTTGATGCCTGCTACAGGTCTCAAAATAGTTGGGACGGGGGCATGTTTACCATGGTGTAGCATCTCCTCTTCTTTTCAAAACAGCTTGAAGACGTTTGGGTATCGAGGTCATGAGTTTCTGGAGTTTTGGTGTTGGAATTTGGTCCCATTCTTGCCTGATATAAGTTTCCAGCTGCTGAAGAGTTCGTGGTCGTCTTTGACATATTTTTTGTTTAATGATGCGCCAAATGTTCTCTATAGGTGAAAGCTCTGGACTGCAGGCAGACCAATTCATCACCCGGACTCTTCTACTATGAAGCCATGCTGTTGTAATAGCTGCAGTATGTGGTTTTGCATTGTCCTGCTGAAATACACAAGGCCTTCCCTGAAATAGACGTCGTCTGGAGGGGAGCATATGTTGCTCTAAAACCTTTATATACCTTTCAGCATTCATAGTGCCTTCCAAAACATGCAAGCTGCCCATACCATATGCACTTATGCACCCCCATACCATCAGAGATGCTGGCTTTTGAACTGAACGCTGATAACACGCTGGAAAGCTTCCTTCCTCTTTAGCCCAGAGGACACGGCGTCCGTGATTTCCAACAAGAATGCCAAATTTGGACTCGTCTGACCATAGAATACTTTTCCACTTTGAAACAGTCCATTTTAAATGAGCCTTGGCCCACAGGACACGACGGCGCTTCTGGACCGTGTTCACATATGGCTTCATTTTTGCATGATAGAGATGTAGTTGGCATCTGCAGATGGCACGGCGGATTGTGTTTACCGACAGTGGTTTCTGGAAGTATTCCTGGGCCCATTTAGTAATGTCAATGACAGAATCATGCTGATGAGTGATGCAGTGTCGTCTGAGGGCCCGAAGACCACGGTCATCCAACAAAGGTTTTCTGTCTTGTCCCTTACGCACAGAGATTTCTCCGGGTTCTCTGAATCTTTTGATGATGTTATGCATTGTAGAAGATGAGATTTGCAAAGCCTTTGCAATTTGATGTTGAGGAATGTTGTTTTTAATGTATTCCACAATCTTTTTACGCACTCTTTCACAGATTGGAGAGCCTCTGCCCATCTTTACTTCTGAGCTAATCATGTTACAGACCTGATGTCAATGAACTTAATTAGTTGCTAGATGTTCTCCCAGCTGAATCTTTTCAAAATTGCTTGCCTTTTCAGCCCTTTGATGCCCCCGTGCCAATTTTTTTAGACCTGTAGCAGGCATCAAATTTGAAATTTTCAAATATTGGCTCATGTGATTTGAAAGTCTTTTAGTTTTCATTTTATTCAAATTAAAAAAAAAAAAAACGTCTCAACCTTTTCGGAATTCGGGCTGTAGAAGTGAAAAAGAAACCAACTTTAACATATATTTTTTATATATGTTTAAAGAGTGTGGAAATAATATACTTTAAAACAATAAACTTAAGTGCAAACGGAATGTAATGTTTTTGGACACTTGAATCCATAATTGCAATTAAACACAAATGTAATATAGTTTAAATGTATATTAAATGCAATTAGCTGAACTTTAGAGTGCTTAAGTAGGACTTGAATATATCTTTATATGTAATTTCATAATTTCTTCTATACTGTCTTTGAAATATATTGAAAAAGCAGTGGCATGCACAGAATAATTATGCTAATCTACACCAAATGTATTTTTACAGTATAATATTTAAATATAATATTCAATATATTTTACAGTATAATAATTTAATATAATAAAAAATAAACATTATTATTTTTTATATATATTTTTTTTTATCAAGACGTACAGCAGCATATTGAAATAGAGTAAATTATGTTGTCACAAATATACAGAACCTTGAATTCCGAACACAAGTGCCTTTCTGATCACCTGAGATAGACTTTAATACAGTTGTAAGTGGGAAGGACACAGTATGTATCATTTTGTTGTTTGTATAAGAGCAGCCTGGACATTCTTTGGAATATCTCCTTTTTTGTTTCACAAAAGAAAATTCATACAGGTTTGAGTCTGTCTGTCTGTCTGTCTGTCTATCTATCTATAAAAAAGGTTCAGTCTTTCAAGGGACAGACACAAATCTACACTAGAACTGAGATAATGCTCTTCTACGTACACGCTGGTTTGCCCAGTGTCATGAGCATCTTTTTCTTTGTCCTGGCTGAGTGGATGAGGCAGGTTGCTGGCAGAAAAGGGACATCAAGGAGGTAGATTTTGAACTTCTACATGCTACAAGTCATTTTGATCAATGTCTGCAGCAGCACCCACTAGCTGGAGGGCAACAGGAACTGCTGAGAGATGAATTCCTCTGTATGTGTGTATAGGTCTGCACTGATGGTATGTGTGCACCAGCGACTCGGTTTTATTCTTTATCGCGCTGCGTGAGAGTATAGGTATGCTAGCGATCACACCACTCAAATAAAATATTCCCAGTCTCTAATAAGTGTCTTTTCATAACTGCTTTTGTTGTGGCTAACAAACCTGCTGTGCTAATAAAAGAGTAGACGGTTATCATTGTACTTTATGCAGGAATAAAAGCGCCATACTCCTGGCTGCACAGGACAAAGCCATCTAGATCTTTGTTCCCCTTTCTTTCCCACTGCTTTTAATGCTTTGATAAATTTGGTGTGCTGAAAAACATTTCCTTGAAAACTGTACATTTGTATCAGCAGCGCAATCAGCAAAATACTACTTGCACCAAGAACCCTTACAATAGTGTGATCAAACTTTAGCACCAATTGCTGCATTTTTCATTAACCCAAAGGCTTTGGAAAGTAATCTCTGGTGCATCATGGGGAACTAACCTCGAACACTATTAGGTTTGAGGTTACTATTAGGTATTTCACCCCAAAATGTAAATCTTGCACATTCCAAACCTGTATTATTTTCCTTTTTTATGTTGCACATCATAAGATGTTAGACAGTTTCTGCTTTCCATACAAGGATTTATACTTCCAAACAATAACAAAAAAGACAAAAAAACCTATATAGAAGTACCTTCTAAAGTCATATTATAACTTCGTTTGAGAAACATAATGAAATTGAAGTTTACTGGTAATTTCCCATTCTGCCATGCTTTTAAAATCTCATTTGTGGTTGTGTATGGATGAAATTGCCATGTGATGTGAGAACCAGTGATACTGCAATATGAAACCTGGCACAATATGCCTAAAGGCACCATTTTTCAATTGAATACAAGTGCATTTACAGTTTGCGAGCTCATTTTTCATTTTAACACACTTCTGTGCAACGGTCAAAAGATAAGAAAAGATAAGTGGTAATTATGTGTTTTACATTTGTTTATATGTACTGCTATAAATCTATATTTTGATAAAATGTTTAAAATTAAGAGAAAATGAAGTGTTAAAGAAAACTATTAATTTGGAGAAGTGAGCATAAAACAGCCAATAAACCAGCCAGAACATCCTAGCAACTATCCGGCAACACCATAGTAAAATCCCTGGGGTTGTATGCATTTGCACAAGCAACATGTATTGCATTCTAAATTAGGTATCATCTTCTTCTTCTCCACCCATTCTAAGAAGTGAATCGGGTATCATTGGGACAATGTTCATTGTCTTTCACAACGTAATTATTCCAAACCTTTTACCTGTAGTGTACATACAGTGAATAAAATGCACTGCTTATAAAATAATGAGAACAACTTTTGTCAAGTAATGCACTGTAGTCCGATTGTGTATCAAGGCCAATATAGTTCTTAAAATATCTGACAATTTGACATTTTTCTTACAAAGCAAAGTAAGTTCAGCTTTTGAAATGTCATGTGAGGCAACTCCCTAAAAATGTATTTATGTCAAGATAATTGGCTTTGGGCTGTTGTATTACTCGAAATTGTTCAAACGGTGTATTTCATGACATTTTTCAGGTTTTTATCCTTAAAATGCTCTTGTGCATACATAGTACTAATTTCTTACGCATCTCATTTCCAAAATTTATAAAAACATTTTTAGAAATAACTTCTTGGGAAATACGAGAAAATAATTTGTAATTTTTACCATGTTTATTAGGCTGTAAGGACCTTTGAAATAACTGAAAACATTTCGCTACTTTAGCCATGCATTTCCTGAAAATAATTGGACATCTTAGAACATTCATCAGCCAATCAGAACCAGAATATCCTGCTTAGCAACACCCTAATTTTTTATTTTTTTATTTATTTTTTAAGTAAGTGTTGTGGATTTGTATTGTCCTACTGTGTAATTTAAGTTGTATTTGTATTTGAAACAAGTCACTAAAACAAAATTTCCCCAAGGGGATGAATAAAGTTACTACTACTACTAATAAGAATCTAGCAACCACTAACAGCATAGAAGCCATGCATCTGAAAGTTTTCAAACTATATAAGACTTATTTAACCTTGAAACTTTGGTCATTTTCGGGACAAGTTCATCTTGGCAAACATTAGTTTTCTTGTTTATTTTTTCATTAAACAGTTTTTTTGCCCGCCTCCTGCATCCATATGTTATTTATTTAATTGGATCCCACAGTATTTGACTTTATCATGCTGTATCTCATGCCACAAAAGCAGAGTAGGAAACCAAGACTGTCACTGTCTGTTTGTATGAATAGTTTTGCTCTGGTTTTGTATGAGATATGTACGACGGCGTTTTAGTGCTACGTTAAAAAATAAAAAAATTATATATGAGAATAAAGTCGAAATGTTTCGAGAATAAAGTCGAAATGTTTCGAGAATAAAGTCGAAATGTTTCGAGAATAAATATTAAAGTTATAATATTTTGAGAGTATATTCTAGCCTTTTGCGCATGCAAATGGCCCGGATTGGGAGATATTCCATAGTCTCAGTTTTCAAAATCTGTCTTATAGCGAAATACAAACAATATTTATATTACAATAATGAGTTTTTCACGCTGTTTAATGTGGCGTGACAGATTGCTGTATTCGCTTCAGTTTAAGGGACATGTGAGTCAATCTTCTTTCCGATTACAATAATGAGGCATTATTTTCATTATACATTTTTTTTCATGCCTTCTGATGTTCACTTTTATATCTTGCTATAAACTTGAAATAAACAGGAAAAACACATTTATAATTTGTATTTTGTGATAAAACTGACAGAATTTGAAAGCTGAGCTGTGTTGTATTACAAGCAACAAAGCACAAAATTATTGCAATTACTGGGTGGCTGGCGTGCTACAAATAATAAATGGAAGCCATTAAATATTATGTCCAATCATTTACTGTATTATAACGTGAATAAAACATCTTGTGAATAGTCACTTAACGTTATATAGCCTACCTCAGAAAAGACAACAATAAAACTTATTTGTTAACGAGTTGGAGTCCACTTCAGCCTTTAGAACGTTTTATTGCTGTTTAATTAAATATGCTACATGTGAGGAATGAAAGTTTGGACGCCACAGACATCTTTTTGTGAAGTAGGTGGTGGAATTTTCACAAAGAAAACAATAGCTGTAATTTAATGAGTTGATTCACATAAATACAGCGATATGTCACGCCACATTAAAGAGCTTGAAAAACACATTATTGTAAGACACATAGTTTGTGTTTCGCTATAAAACTGATTTTGAAAGCTGAGACTTTGTTTTATATTAAAAGTACCTATTGGGCTGGCGTACTACAAATAACGAATGCAATGGAAGACATTAAATATTATTTCCAAGTATACTGTCCATGCGAGTATGACACACGGTATGATTTCTGCTAATAATCCCACTTATAGCCTATTTGTTGTGTATTAAAAAAGCGTTAAATAAGTGAGCTACGGCGCCCCCCAAAGGAATGTCAATTGGGTGTATGAGCTGATGTTAAGTTAAAAAGTGTTCCTGTTCAGTCTGTTAATAAATGTAATATTCTTTATATTAAGCTGTTTCTGTGGGTCCTTAAAATGTACTCTTCCTCATCCCAGTAAGATTATGTGGCTGCTCGGACGCAACAGTATTAAAATCAATTCCGGTGGCCTGGCAACTTCTCCCGGTGCTCTCAATCCGGGCCATTTGTGTGCGCAATATAGGCTATACTCTCAAAATACCTATAACTTTAATTTCTACTATTTACACTCTCGAAACATTTCAACTTTATTCGCAAAACATTTCGACTTTATTCTCGTAATATTTTTACTTTATTCTCATAATTTCGACTTTATTCTCGTAATATTTCGACTTTATTCTCGTAATATTTCGACTTTAAAATGTACTCTTCCTCATCCCAGTAAGATTATGTGGCTGCTCGGACGCAACAGTATTAAAATCAATTCCGATGGCCTGGCGACTTCTCCCGGTGCTCTCAATCCGGGCCATTTGTGTCTTGTAATATAGGCTATACTCTCAAAATACCTATAACTTTAATTTCTACTATTTACACTCTCGAAACATTTCAACTTTATTCGCAAAACATTTCGACTTTATTCTCGTAATATTTTTACTTTATTCTCATAATTTCGACTTTATTCTCGTAATATTTCGACTTTATTCTCGTAATATTTCGACTTTAAAATGTACTCTTCCTCATCCCAGTAAGATTATGTGGCTGCTCGGACGCAACAGTATTAAAATCAATTCCGATGGCCTGGCGACTTCTCCCGGTGCTCTCAATCCGGGCCATTTGTGTGCGCAATATAGGCTATACTCTCAAAATACCTATAACTTTAATTTCTACTATTTACACTCTCGAAACATTTCAACTTTATTCGCAAAACATTTCAACTTTATTCTCGTAATATTTTTACTTTATTCTCATAATTTCGACTTTATTCTCGTAATATTTCGACTTTATTCTCGTAATATTTCGACTTTATTCTCGTAATATTTCGACTTTATGCTCGTAAGATTTTTTTTCCTTTTTTTTTAACGTGGCACTATGCCACCGTAGATATGGCATCACCTTTTGGGAGGAACAAATTTCCCACTTGAGTAGATAATAAAAAAATTTCTGACTCCCAGAGACACATATAAATACAGTAAAGTGTTCAGCAAAGAGCTGCCGACCTTTAGATGGGAAGGACACATAAATTATATCCTTACAGCATTCTGTTCTTGAATGCAGAAGTAAAAAAAAAAAATCCAGGTAAACACTATATGCTTGTTCATTGTGGCAGAAACTCATATTTTCAGAGGCTTATTGTGTGGCTTGAGCGATTAGACAAGGTACAGAGAGAGAGACTGACTCCTCTACACAACTAGGACAGAAAATAAGCGAGGAGGGGCAAGGACACGCTTATAATGCAAAAGTATTTCTTGATGAATTGATGGGTAGTGCGATTTTGCTTATTTCATTTTAGGAAAGGGGGGAAATTATCAGCCAGGAGTGCACGTTGACTGATTTTAAAAGCCCAACTCACCTTGCAGCGGACTCCTTTCGGGGAAACGGTTTATTTGAAAACACAGTGATTTAAAATAGTGGGCGATGGATTGTGATTAGGGCAATAGATTTGTGACAGAAGTCATTTCCTGAGGCAAAGTCATCCAAAGATTATGAAAGAACGATGTTTTACCTCAGAAAGCCTTGACCGGTTTTTGAAGTCCTCGTCTAGCACCATATTCAGCCAAATCTAATTAAACTAGCCGTTCGATGTCCTGCAAACATGTATCATTATCTAACTTTCGAGTAGTTTAATTTATATTTTTAATTTAGTTTTTGATAATGACATTGCTTTAAGTCATTTTTGTACCAGCAATATTTAACTCTGAGTTTTAAGGACATTTACATAACTAATGTAGATATCATCAATCAGGATGGGGGACGTATGCAGAAAATGTAAAGATGTTGTGTAGATGATAGCCTTGAGCACATTTTTGCAATAAGTTTTTGAAAAGAAAACTTTTTAAGAGTAGATTTTTATAAAAACAAATGAATGATTTAATAACTGTTTTCTTTTGTAGTGTATTTAAAATGTAATTTATGTCTGTGAATTTTCAGCATCATTACGCTAGTCTTCAATGTCACATGATCCTTCTGAAATTTAAATATATATATATATAATTATTAAAAAATGTATCATGATTTCCAGAAAAAAATATTAAGTAGCAAAAACTGTTCTTAACATTGATAATAACAAATACGTTATTAATAACTGAACACCAAATCAGCATCTTAGAATGATTTCTGAAGGATCATCACTGAAGACTGGAGTAATGATGCTGAAAAATTCGAAGCGTGAATCCATATTCAGAAAGACACGGGAAACACATAACGATTGCTAACAGTTGCCTGTTACATTACAGTAGACTACATAAAATTTCACTTACCACATAAACAGAGTAAGGAGAGATGACTGAGGACCATGGCGAATGGTTTGCAGATCCTCGGCACCACTGACAAACATCTAATCTTGTAAAATGTGTGGTAAGTACTGCCGCTCCATAGCATAAACAGAGTAACTCACGCGCGATTGTGAATCTCGAAAGAGAAACTAAAAAGCGATCGTGCATTCAAAAGCAGTTTCAATGTCAGGCATAATAGCGGCTCCCTGATGCCTGCAATTTTATGATATAACTGCGAGAGAAAGTATTGAAATATGTATTTTCCTCCCATCTCGTATTTATTCCCTTTAGGGGTTCCGCAGTACACGTCATTTTCTTTCCAAACACGGTGTTGGGATGCGGCGGAATGGGGTGGGGGGGATTCACAATGTCGGCTCAACAAATTGCGATGTCCATAAACATAGTCCAACGCACCATCTGCAGATGCCAACTAAAGCTCTATCATGTAGAAATGAAGCCATATGTGAACATGGTCCAGAAGCGTCGTTGTGTCCTGTGGGCCAAGGCTCATTTAAAATGGACTGTTTCAAAGTGGAAAATGAATGCTGAAAGGTATATAAAGGTTTTAGAGCAACATATGCTCCCCTCCAGATGACGTCTATTTCAGGGAAGGCCTTGTGTATTTCAGCAGGACGATGCAAAACCACATACTGCAGCTATTACAACAGCATGGCTTCGTAGTAGAAGAGTCCGGATGCTGAATTGGCCTGCCTGCAGTCCAGAGCTTTCACCTATAGAGAACATTTGGCACATCATTAAACAAAAAATATGTCAAAGATGACCATGAACTCTTTAGCAGCTGGAAACCTATACCAGGCAAGAATGGGACCAAATTCCAACACCAGAAACTAATAACCTCGATTCCCAGACGTCTTCAAACTGTTTTGAAAAGAAGAGCAGATGCTACACCATGGTAAACATGCCCCAACTATTTTGAGACCTGTAGCAGGCATCAAATTTGAAATGAGCTCATTTTGTGCGTAAAATTCTAAAATTTCTCAGTTTAAACATTTGTTATATTATCTATGTTCTATTGTGAATAAAATATTGGCTTTTATGCCATGGTCTGTCTGAATACTGGATTCTGATTGGCTGGCAGGTGTTGATTAAATTCGTTGAACTGCACAGGTAGTTCCAGGTCAGTTTAATCACGTTCTATATTAATGCGCATCCTATAGACCATTTCAAGGATGTAAACAATAACAAAGGCGTTGGAACTCTACTGCGCATGTCTGGCCCTGAAGCATTTCCGGTAGCGCCATTTTTAAATCTCAGATCTGTCAAAACAAGCGCGTACTATTTAAGTCTAGCGAAAACGTAATATTTAAGTTATTTAATAAATAAACGGTGATTGGAATACCCTAAATATGCCTGAGGCGCAAACCTACAAAGAGCATTAAAAGTAGTCTTCTGGACAGCTCAAAGCGGCTCTGACTGATGCTGCCTGTGCGTGTATGCGAGAGATGGCGGTAAATGTATCGCAGTCTGGATGCTTACAATTAACTCCATAGCGGAAAGTTAGTGATCATTTGTTCGTACAATGGATGACATCAGTCTTATGTTTGGTTAAACTGAAGCTAGACAAACAGTGTCACTTATCATGGTTTGTCGCCAAGATGTCCGGGGAGCTGATTAGTTGACATTACACTTGCATTGCTGGGTCAGTCTGTATATCTATGCAAATATTATTTTCCATATTTATTTGTATAGTGCTTTTCACAATACATATAGTTTCACTGCAGTTTTACGGAACATGCATGTATATTACAACGCTATATGAATGCTAATAAACTAATCACTACATGCCATTATTACTGATTTTATTCGTTTTAAAGTGTGTGCTTAGTTTGGTTAAGTTTGTTGCTGTGGAACAGTGCGAGAAAGAATTTGAATGCTCTATCAGCCATCATGTTGTCACAAATAAGATGAATGCAATTCAGTGCTGGCTACCGTGTTTTGCACACACCTTTATTAGTTTTTTTAAAAGATAAAAGTATAGCCTACATGCAGATTAATAAATGCACACACACTAAATGCAGTATATATGTGGGTATACATGTTTTTATGCACATTTACTGTAAACACATACACATACAGTAGTACTGGTCAAAAGTGTGGGCACTATTACTATTTTAAATGTTTTTTCCGAATCAGAATGAGCTTTATTGCCAGGTATGTTTACACATACGAGGAATTTGTTTTTTTTGTGACAGAAGCTTCCACAGTGCAACAGAATGACAGCGACAGGACAAAAAACACAGATAATAAAAAGAAGAATTTAACAATAGAACAAGTAAATAAGGAATTACAATATACAAATTGACAATTGCACGTACAGGTATATAACAATAGACAGTTACAGTGAGGAAAATAAGTATTTGAACACCCTGCTATTTTGCAAGTTCTCCCACTTAGAAATCATGGAGGGGTCTGAAATTGTCATCGTAGGTGCATGTCCACTGTGAGAGACATAATCTAAAAAAACAAATCCAGAAATCACAATGTATGATTTTTTAACTATTTATTTGTATGATACAGCTGCAAATAAGTATTTGAACACCTGAGAAAATCAATGTTAATATTTGGTACAGTAGCCTTTGTTTGCAATTACAGAGGTCAAACGTTTCCTGTAGTTTTTCACCAGGTTTGCACACACTGCAGGAGGGATTTTGGCCCACTCCTCCACACAGATCTTCTCTAGATCAGTCAGGTTTCTGGCCTGTCGCTGAGAAACACGGAGTTTAAGCTCCCTCCAAAGATTCTCTATTGGGTTTAGGTCTGGAGACTGGCTAGGCCACGCCAGAACCTTGATATGCTTCTTACAGAGCCACTCCTTGGTTATCCTGGCTGTGTGCTTCGGGTCATTGTCATGTTGGAAGACCCAGCCTCGACCCATCTTCAATGCTCTAACTGAGGGAAGGAGGTTGTTCCCCAAAATCTCGCAATACATGGCCCCGGTCATCCTCTCCTTAATACAGTGCAGTCGCCCTGTCCCATGTGCAGAAAAACACCCCAAAGCATGATGCTACCACCCCATGCTTCACAGTAGGGATGGTGTTCTTGGGATGGTACTCATCATTCTTCTTCCTCCAAACACGTTTAGTGGAATTATGACCAAAAAGTTCTATTTTGGTCTCATCTGACCACATGACTTTCTCCCATGACTCCTCTGGATCATCCAAATGGTCATTGGCAAACTTAAGTCAGGCCTGGTTTAAGCAGGGGAACCTTCCGTGCCATGCATGATTTCAAACCATGACGTCTTAGTGTATTACCAACAGTAACCTTGGAAACGGTGGTCCCAGCTCTTTTCAGGTCATTGACCAGCTCCTCCCGTGTAGTTCTGGGCTGATTTCTCACCTTTCTTAGGATCATTGAGACCCCACGAGGTGAGATCTTGCATGGAGCCCCAGTCCGAGGGAGATTGACAGTCATGTTTAGCTTCTTCCATTTTCTAATGATTGCTCCAACAGTGGACCTTTTTCACCAAGCTGCTTGGCAATTTCCCGTAGCCCTTTCCAGCCTTGTGGAGGTGTACAATTTTGTCTCTAGTGTCTTTGGACAGCTCTTTGGTCTTGGCCATGTTAGTAGTTGGATTCTTACTGATTGTATGGGGTGGACAGGTGTCTTTATGCAGCTAACGACCTCAAACAGGTGCATCTAATTTAGGATAATAAATGGAGTGGAGGTGGACATTTTAAAGGCAGACTAACAGGTCTTTGAGGGTCAGAATTCTAGCTGATAGACAGTTGTTCAAATACTTATTTGCAGCTGTATCATACAAATAAATAGTTAAAAAATCATACATTGTGATTTCTGAATTTTTTTTTTTAGATTATGTCTCTCACAGTGGACATGCACCTACGATGACAATTTCAGACCCCTCCATGATTTCTAAGTGGGAGAACTTGCAAAATAGCAGGGTGTTCAAATACTTATTTTCCTCACTGTATATGTACAGGTATATTATGTGCAATTGAAATGTAGACTAAGTATGTGTGTTAGATAAATAAGTGTATAAGTGTATAAATAGTGTGTGTTCCACAATTATTGTCAGGTGTTCATGAGATGGATTGCCTGAGGGAAGAAACTGTTCCTGTGCTGGCCGTTCTGGTGCTCAGAACTCTGTAGCGTCGACCAGACGAGAAAAACAAAACAAAACAAAACAGACTTTTTGAAAGAAGTCTCCAATGCTCATCAAGCCTGCATTTAATTGATCAAAAATACAGACAAAAAGAGTCATATTTTGAAATATTACAATTTAAAATAATGGTTTTCTATTTTAATGTGCTTTAAAATATCATTTATTTCTGTGATCAAATCTGAATTTACAGCATAATTACTCCAGTTATCAGTGTCACATGATCCTTCAGAAATCATTCTAATATGCTTATTATCAGTGTTGGAAACAATTGTGCTGCTTAATATTTTTTATAACCTGTGATAATTTTAGGATTCTTTGAAGAATAAAAGAACAGCATTTATTTAAAATATAAATATTTTGTAACAACATGCTAATACTGTTCAAAAGTTTGGGGTCAGTATTTTTTATTTATTTATTTTTTGAAATAATATTAATACATGTATTCAGCAAGGATTTTAAATTGATTAAAAAAGGGATAGTAAGGACATACTGTTAGGAAAGATTTCTATATTTTGAAAATCCCTGCCAGGATTCAATCAATCAATTCTGTATAAAGCATCACAGGTTCCAGAAAAATATTAAGCAGCACAATTTTTTCCAACACTGACAATAACCAAATATCAAATCTGCACATTAGAATGATCTCTGAAGGATCACGTGACAAGACGAGTTAAGGCTGATGAAAATTCAGCTTTGCATCACAGAAATAAATATAAAGAATATTAAAACAAAACCATTATTTTAAAATGTAATAATATTTCACAATATTACTGTTTTTGTCTGTATTTTTTGATCAAATAAAATGGAGGCTTGATGAGCATAAGAGACGTCTTTTAAAAACATTAAAAATAGTAATGTGTCTAATAGTAATAAATCTAATACTTACAGTAATGTATAGTGTGACTTTTGACCAATACTGCATATAAACAAAAGACATCCTCTCACTTTCAACTGTTTCCACCAAATTTATTAATATGTGATCAATATCAAAAGAAGCAGTCAGTATCTGGCCTGGCCATGAGCAGCTTTAAGTACTACATTGCATTTCATTCTCAAGTTCTCAAACACATCTGAGTGTTCATATGGTCACATGTGGTTTGGCACTGTCCTGTCTCCCTGTAGCACTCAGTGACATTACAGATGATGGCTTTCATAAAGACAAAAGTAGAAAAACAATTATTTAATTTAATGCACAATATTTAAAAATAATGCTATTATTGTTTAATACATCAGTACATGTTGGAATTAACATTAGACAAGCTTAATAAGTGATACATTTTTTTTACCGTTACCTTTTGTAAACTACTGCAGTTAGCTGTTACACTATACAACATTCAAGTTTACAGTATACATTTCTATAATGTGTTACGCACTGCATTTATCTGCTGACAAGATAGCTGGACAAATAATGTGAACTCATATTTAATTATAGCCCTCATAATGCTTGCAATAAAACGGAAATAAAAGCTTGGCCTTTTTCACTAAAAAAGAATCAAAACGCTAGGCGCATATGTAAACAATGATGGAAACACAATGCTGCATCATACTTGAAGAGTTAACGTAAAGAAATACAAATAATCAAATGGGGGGGGGAAACAATATTACCTTACCTGAATGGAAATGTTCGCTGTATATCCTAGAGCTGCTAGTTGCTATTCTGCTTCTCGCTTCACTGCTGCAATCCAGGTGCGTTTCTCGGAAATCTAAAGCCTTTAATTTCTGATTATTTATAAATAAATGTTAGTTCAAGCCCAGAGGGAGCACCCAACCACTGAGCAACAACGATCTCAATTTGAATTTTGACAATTTAAACAGCAGGATTAAATAAATTATCGCAATCCTACTGTGTATCAAGCGCCTGCCACCATTGTTTTGAATGTGCTCGAACATTAACCGGAAACATCCGAGGACCAAAGACGTCACTTCCTTAAACAGCCGAATAGCCCTTGAAATGGTCTATAAACATTGGTAACCATTGAATAGTAATAAAGACTAAAATAACCGTCATTTTTATCGTTCCGGTCAAATATTGCAGCGCAAATATTATTAACATCTTTAATATGTGAATGCTGGCAAATGAGCATGGCATAAACGGGATAATCAACGGCTAGCTGTGCATTAAACGATTTGAATGCACTTTGCGGAGGTAACCACCCTCCGATGCGCGTCGGGCAGTTCTTCGCCTCCACGTTGTGCATTCAAATCGTTTAATGCACAGCTAGCCGTTGATTATCCCTTACATGTGATTTGAAAGTCTTTTAGTTTTCATTTTATTAAAAAAAAATGAATAAACCAAACATATTTTGTATTTTTAACCAAACATGTACAGCCTTGATAAGCATTGAGATGTCTTTCAAAAAACATTTAAAAATCTTATAAACTTTTGACCTGTAGTCATCACTGCTTATTATTATTTACAAATGTTTGTCTCTTTTTGTTAACTCAAGGTGGTTCAACTGTGTGTCAAGGTTAATACATTTCTTAAAATATCAAATAATTTCACATTTTTGTGACTGGGCAAAGTTAGCTCAGCTTGGGAAATGTCATGTGGTGCAACTCCCTAAAACATTGTTATGAATTAACAGTTCATGGTGTTTATATGAAACCACACATTTCACCTGCAAAAACCTCACATGTGTTCAAGGTATAAGGAAAACATGTTATTACACTTTTTTACTGATGCTGACATCAGAGCCATTAAATTTAAGCTGTCCTTGGGAAGCATAGATGAAGCAAACAGGAACACAAAGAGTATACTTCTAGGATAATTTTCTTTATCGTGAACTCTCGTATTTGTTATTGACCCCTACATGGTAACCATGAGCACTCTTCTGTATATTATTTGAGGTAGTGTTTGCACTGGAAAAGAAAGAAATCGTATATAATTGTATGACCTTTTGTGCATCTGAGTAGAGATTTTATTTTGGCGGCCTCGACTTTGGGAACGCTGTTTCTGGTGGGACAAATTGTAATGGTTTTAGCACATGCTGTTTTGGAAACTGAGTGTTTTAGACTAATGTAATTGAATGTGGATTGCTTGGGATTTACTTCAAGCAAGCACAGTTTTCCCCTCCGTCAAGCACAGATATGGAAAATGGACACAGCAGGCCAACAGTTCCTCCATGTGTAATGTGCCACCCGACCTTAACAGTACTGCTTCCACAGCAGAGCTCCTTTCAATCCTCTTTCCCTGTCTCTTGCAATCTCCACAGGACAGAGATTTCTTGGATTTATACAAACAGATCTCTCAGAAAAGTAGTCTAGCACGCTTCTCCTCCGCTCCTTAAGCTCCTTTCCTTTCTTTGCCGTCTCCAGTGGGAAGATGGATGGGTTTGCCCTGGGTGGCAGGGAAAGAAGTATTGCTAATATTTTCATGATCTGGGGCAATATTGTCATGACTTAACCTTTCTTGTGGCGGAGAGGAGGCACACGGTTTGGCTGGTGCTGAGGCAGCAGGGACGACGGGGAGGGGTTGGGTCCGTGTGTATTTACTAACCGTGTCTCCATCCATCAAAAGCCAGCCTGCGTTGTCTCCTTCTGTCCATCAAAGTCCTTTCTCATTGGTGACTCACTTTCTCAACTGTTTCAGCCTCCCTGCATTTGCGATATATATGCATGATTTAAAAACCTGCTGCTCTTTGTCTTTACTTCATGTTTTTTTCCTGTCCATTTCCTCTCATTGCTGACCCCCTGGGATAGATAGATAGATATGATGATGATTTTGTGTGTGTCTCTTATCCTCACCAAGGCTGCATTTATTTGATTGAAAATTAATTATAAAGTAAAAATAGTAATATTGTACAATATTATTACAATTTAAAATAACACTTTTTCTATTTTAATACATTTTAAAATGTAATTTATTCCTGTGATGCAAAGCTGAATTTTCAGCAGCCATTACTCCAGTCTTCAGTCATACTGTATGATCCATCAGAAATCTTTTGAATATGTCAAACTCTTTGACCCAGTAAAATTTGTCTTGTGTGTCTCTGTATTAATATTATTAAGTCTGCTCTTTTGTCTATGATATTAAGTTTGAGAAACCAAGAGAATCTTTTGAGAAGTGTGCATATTTATTTATTTATTTTTTTCTCAAAGGATTGGTTCACCCCAAAATTTGCTTAAAATATATTAACTTTCAAGCCATTCAAGATACAGACGAGTTTGTTTCTTCTTCAGAACAGATTTGGAGAAATTTAGCATTACATCACTTGCTCAACAATGGATCCTCTGCAGTGAATATGTGCTGTCAGAATGAGAGTCAAGCTGATAAAAATATCACAATAATCCATCCTCTCACATCAAAATTCACCAACATATTTGTTTAGCACATATTTGTTTGGACTGTTTTTGGTTGTAAACGGTGCTTAATCTGTGCATATTTCTCTCCTGATTCAGATGAGACAAATTTTTCACTGGAGAAAGCAATATTACATATAGAGGACTTGCAATAGTTTGAAAATATCTTAATAACTGATTAATTGATGGACTGGAGTCGTGTGGACTACGTATTGATTTTTGTGATGTTTTATAAGCTGTTTGGACTCATTCTGATCGCACCCATTCAATGCAGAGGTGTGATGTACAAATGATGTAATGCTAAATTTCTACCAAATCTGTTCTGATAAGGAAACAAACTCATCTACATCTTGGATAGGTTGATTTTTTAATAAATGCCTCAGTTTTGGGTGAACTGTCCCTTTAATAGGGACCCTGTGCCCCAGTACTGAAAAGCTAGAAACACCTCAGCTGACCTCTCGTTTCACTATCTTCATCCCCTTCTCTGTCCTGTCCTCTGTTTTTCTCTGATTTCTATCTCTCCCTCACTCCCGGTGCAGGCTGGTACAGCTGTGTAATTTGAGCATGCTGGACAGTCTCTGCTCAATGTTGATGGAAGGATGGGGCCGTGTATTGAGAGGTTACATGCTGTCCTAGTCGCCCGGACTGCATGGATCAGTAACACCTTGTTTGATAGAGAGGAAGTGCAAATGAGTGTAAAGAGATAGGGAACAGTACTTCAGATTTATCCTTAAAGACAGATGACAAAGATGAACCCCTATTCTCTCTCTCTCTCTCTACCGCTAGAGTCGACTCCATTCACACCTGAACTAAGGCCTGTTTTCTGCCTCAGTTCACATGTGTTCATGTGTGTTGTTGTTGTTGTTTTCTGAAGCGGATAAGGGTGTGTATGTGTCACGTTAGTGCACTACATGATAGAAAATCATTGTCTACCTTATATGTCACAAACTCACACAGTCACAAGTGTTAGAAACAGCTTTCAATGTAGCACATACAGTCAGATATTGGAGTCAGGACTCTTGAGTACTTTTTTTGCATAAAAAAGGCATACAGTGACTGTTAATTGATTAGCTTGCTTAATTAACCAGTCCAGCATTAATAAATAAATAAATACAAGCTAATCAAAACAAGGATATATTATGTTGGTATGAAAATACCCAGATAAGAGGGCAGTTATTAAAAAGTCTGATAAGTATCATACTTTTTAAATAACTCACTTATCTGGATATTTTAATGCCTATCTTTTGTTGTCATGATTTAAGTGTTTTATTTTCATGCACTGAAATAATAATAAATTTTAAAAAGTGTAGAAAGAATTTGAAAAATTACTAGTCAATGTCATAAATAATCAAAGAAATAGCAAGTAGCACACTGAATTAAACATGAATTTTTGAAGTAGAAATACCAATATAGTGTTCTCCAATAATAACTTTGAAATAAATATTTATAATATTTATAAATATTTTGAGATTATTAGCCTTACTGCATAAATGTTCCTCGCTGACCAGGTAGAAGAGGTGATATTTCATAATGATCAGCTCTATCCTCTACTCCCAACATGGCCAGGTTCCATATATTTATTTTTAATTAATATTGTGTAAATTGCAAAAATGCATTTTTTTAATACTGCAAATTGTCCATTGTTTAATTGTATTATACATACAGTGTATTATATCATTTATTTTTTATTTTATTTTATTTTTTGCTAGATGCTGATTTTTTATTTGATATTAAATGTTGACATATTCAAATAGCATTTAGTGGATGTACAGGACATGATACCTGCTGTACTGTATCCATCCTCAAACCGATAATATTTGTTTTGCTATACAAATTGCTTTTAAGTAATTAAATGACTCTCTGAGCCATATAATTAGTAATTCATTTATATATGTAGGTGGCACTTTGCAATTGCAATTACTCTTGATCGTTGCCACACCCAGAGAAAAATGGTTTTCATCCATGTGCATGCACTCACATACCCAAAGTTCAGCAGATTTATATTCACAAGCAGACGGTTTTAATAGTTTTAATGTTTTTGTCTGTCTGCGTGTGTGTGCTTTGCATCCACCCGGGGACAGCAGCAGTAGTGCTAATGATATTAAGCCAGGGACAGATCTGCTCCATGTCTGCAGGCCTGCCAGTCAGCTGGTCTGGCCCCTCAACCACTCTCCACTAATCCCATCCTCCTCTCCACCAGAGACAGGAAGAGAAATCTAATAAATAAATGAGAGGATGCACAAGGAAAAAAATATATAAATTACGTCCTCACTTCTCGTAAATCATGTTCCCAACTTCCAGTAGACAGGAGGGCGGAGCCTGGGAGTGGAGGAGACGAGAGGAAAGATCACGAGAGGACGAGAGAGTGTGTGTGTGCTTGAGAGAAAGAGAGAGAGAGAGAGAGCGTGCGGGAAGCGCTTCTATCCTTCCCTCAGCCGGGGTAGCTCTCGAGACTTGGCGTCGAGGTGTTTTTAATTGATTTTTGATTAGCCAGACATGGGGGGTGTCCATTAGCAGGGGAGGGATAAAACCAGAACAAAAAAGAAAGAGAGAGAGAGCGCGAGATACACTGAGTATGAATAAATGAATGGATAGAGGCCCGGTTTTGAAGAGCATGATACCGAAGCACAGGGACGCTTCTTTCACTTTGTCTCTCACACTGCTTAATTGACTGTAATATTTTACTTAATTAGTTGCAATTAACCTCAGGTTCAAGATACTCAGCGGCTGATGAAGAAGGTGAGAACTTCTCTCAAATATCTTCATGGCAAATTGTGCGAACATCAGCTCACGCACACGCGTCTGTTTACAGGAACCCACAAAGGTGAAACGATGTTCAATAAACAGGAAACCAACATGCTAATGCAGTGGTTCTTAACTAATGGGTCACAACCCAAAAAATGGTCACAGGATATAAGGTTATGGACAGAAGGTGAAAAGTTAAAAGCAAATAATCGAGTGCAAATAACCTAATAAGCACGCATAGTTAGCAAAAAATAAACTAGCTTATCAAGTTTTAAAAGGTAGCAGTAACACTTTTAGTGTATTTTGCTGTTGATGTCAAAGGCTGTGCATCTTAAACACTGCAGTAAATTCATCTGTCACTTCATGGAGGCTATTAGATGCAAACATGGACAGATTGTTACACTACCTCACCCTTAAAAAATCCTTGGACGAAACTAAGCAGTAAAAGAAAATACAGGCCAGACTATTAAATATGACCTTGACACAAGGATAAACATATTTGAGTCAGTTTTGTGTTATGAATTATTTGCTGTTGATAACATAAAACTATTGAAATTCAGGAGAAAATGTCAGGGTGACAACAATACTGATATCATAATCAAGACAAAAGCACCAAAAAGTGAAATTCTTGAAAAGAAATCCTTAAGTACTTTGAAATAATCTTTTATTATTATTTCTTATACACACTACCATTAAAAAAATGGGGTTGGTAAGGATTTCATTCATTCATTCATTCATGTATGTATTTATTTATTTTTAAAGAAGGCTCCTTATGCTCACCATTTATTTGATAAAAAAAAACAGTAAAAACAGTAATATAGTAAAGCATGATTACAATTTTTAAATAACTGTTTTCTATTTGAATATATTTTAAAATGTCATGTATTCTTGTGATGTGACAACTACATTGTGCTGATTTTCTTATTATTATTAATGTTGAATGTTTATTTAATTTTATTTATTTATTTATTATTATTTTATTTTTTATTTTTTATTTTTTATTTTTTATTTTTTATTTTTTATTTTTTATTTTTTATTTTTTATTTTTTATTTTTTATTTTTTATTTTTTATTTAGAGGACCCTTGCAGACACACATGACTGTTATACTCCTCAAAAATGTAATGATGTTTATGTATTCCAGTTTTTATCTTTGTCTTGGGCACTCTTATTTGTCATTGAAATGATTTTGTATACAACACTTGTTAGGTAATACTAATACATTTCAGTATTTGATTTTTGTTGTTGTTGTTGTGAAATCTGAGTCCTGAAGCAAAACCAGCTGAGAACCACTCGTGCTGATGTAATGACTTTGAATATTCATGAAAGTGCTCTCACTCACAAGCACACGCACAACACGGTGAGTTCAGTCTGATAATTCACATATTTGCATGGCAAAAACATCGCAGCCCAAAAACTGACAAACCGACACATTTTCATTGTGAGCAACGCCAGTTCTGTGCCTTCATTTAGACTGACGGCGGACCCCCGTTTAAGAGGTTCACTGGTTTTCCTTTAGTAGCAAAAGAAGTGAGGCAGTTGTGGGGAAATCAGATACGGCGGTCACGCTAGATTTGCACTTTGAGTGTATTTTAGCTTGTAACTTTAAAACCCATTTCTGCTTCCCTGACTTTTCATGTCTCTTGATACACCCTACTCATCTGGCCCGATCAGCTGGTCCCAGCCCACTTAAATACAGACACCGACCTGCAAACGTAGACACATTCTTACACTCGTACACGCACACGCTAGCAGAAGCCTGCTGCGCTCCGCTAATATGCACCACGCAGGTGGGAGCGAGCGCAGAGGAAGATGAGTGAAGTAAAGAAGTGATGATGGCCGTAGAGCTGAAAGATTACAGCGTTTACTGCTTATGGACATGTGCTTTGGGGGTCTCGCTTCTTCACTAATTGTAGCTCATGACTAATTGGTGTATTAGCGAAACATGTAGCAAGGTGCTTCCGAAGGCTTCAGGGGACACCCGGAGCTCATTAGACCCTCATATTCCGGCCAGAAGAGGTTGTTTGGAAAAATAAAAGAACTCTTCCAATTGGTCAGGTGAGGATGGCAATTAAGAAAGCGCATCATTTTTGAAATCAGAGGAAATATCGTCTTGTGTTGGTGTAATTTACCTCGGTCTCTGATGCTTTACGTCCAATTATCACTGATCCACCGCAATTCACCACAAATGTGCTCGAGCACACGGAAGGCATGGGGATTATGAGGATCTGTCGGCGCTCATGCGTCTAAGTGTTGGCTAATCTCAAGCACAGCTGTCACAAGGTGAGTTATGAAGTCTGGATGTGTTGCTTGAGTACGGAGCAGATTGTAATCTGCTTTGTTGTACTTGACCTCGACAGCGGACAAATGTTTGAGAGACGATGCTAAATCCGGCCTGTGATTATCCCCATCATGCACCATCCATTCCACAGGTCGCTTCTCTAGCAGGCAGAGTTAATAGCTGGAGTGTTTGACATGATGAGGCAAAGTAGGCCATTGTTGGGCTGAATGGATATTAGAGTGGGGATGCATTTAAGGCCATCACTTTGGTCTGGCGTTTTTTTATTCAGTCACTTAAAGCAATTCATTGCTGTGATTCGCCAGAATGAAACAGAGTTGTAGTGAAACTTCTCTGTCTTTGAAAGGAGGTCCTACCGTTTGACCCCATTCAGTTGAAGTGATTGTACTATGGAAATGGAAACGTTGTTGCATGGAAAGACAAACTAGCTTAGAAAAGTTACTAAGCTAAACAGACTTGGTGAGGCATGAATGCCATAGTATTATATTTTCTTTCTAATACCTAATGTTGAATTGGTGAGAGATTCTAGGCTTCTTCACGCCGCCTTCATTTCTCATCCCACTATCCGGCCTCAG
This sequence comes from Onychostoma macrolepis, assembly GCF_012432095.1. NCBI lineage: Eukaryota > Metazoa > Chordata > Actinopteri > Cypriniformes > Cyprinidae > Onychostoma > Onychostoma macrolepis. The sequence goes on along the minus strand of NC_081157.1, from coordinate 25,855,590 downwards.
TGTCTACTTCAATTCTTGTCTTTCAACAATATCTCCAGCAGGACAACATTGATCCCACTAAAACCGTCTCGGTTCTCCTCCCCAACCAATTTACCAGCAGTAAAACTAATATTGTCTTTAATCAGATGCAATTAGGGCTCCAAGTTAAGATCTCCTCCCAATTAAAACTCATTAGGCCCTTAATGACATTAGAGGGGTTTTCTGTTGCCGCTGCTCATTTAGGCAGCTCAGTGGCAGGGTGTGGGTGTTGTCAGGCGAATCGGAGTGACCCTATGGACTGATGATTGCATACAACACTGGCTCCTCACCAGCTCGTGGCAGCCAGTTAAGCTGCTGCTAGACTTTATAATTGGATGTGTGTTAGTGGAGACATGGAGCCAGCTGGACTGTGAGTTCTCTTTCCTCTATAACTTCCCTGCTTATATTATATTTTGCACGCTTTCCTGCTTCTTTACCCCGTCGAGACCACCCACATCGTTGTCTCTGTTTGCTCAATATTCTTTGTCTGGCCACTGTGTCTAATATACTAATATTGGACATTTACATTCCAGCTCTCACTCATTTATGAGGTCATGGTGTGCATGAGGACAAGGGCAAACAGTGGCGCCATGTGTGGTCTAGAGCATTTTTGGGCGCTGTCCATGGTTCTGAATGAGACTGTTTTGAACGGCATTGCAAAGGCCCTGATATACTCTCTTTTTCACTCTTTGCTTAGGGGTAAAAATAAGTTTATATGGAAGCTTGTTTCCACCATGGAATAAAAATAGTCATAATAATAATGAAAAGCAAATTGTGATTTTTTAGAAATAACTTCAAACTGAAAAATGGAAAGAGGAACATGCATGTACCATGGATAACCTGTTTGATGTCTAGGACTGAAATATCATAGAGTGATATCTATGCAAAACAAAGAACACAAACCCTAAATTGGCCTGATTGACAGTGTTGTGAGAACATGGGCTGGGCAATCTATGCTGTGCAATGGTAGAAATGTGTCATCCTGCACTCTCAGAAATAAAGGTACAGAAGCTGTCACTGGGGCGGTACCTTTTCAAAAGGTACACTTTTGTACCTATTAGGTTCAAAAATGGACCCTTTAGGTACAAATATGTACCTTTTGAAAAGGTACCACCCCAGTGACAGCTTTTGTACCTTTATTACTAAGAGTGTGTAGAGATTTTGTTATACTATGGTAAATGCTGTATATTCAGAAGATAAGCATGTTTTTAGGCATGATGTGAAGCTAAGTTTAGTTATGATTTTGCTCAGCAAGTGCAGTTTTAAATGTAGCTTATCCACTCAGGATTCTTCACTGTTTTGGGTCTTTGGGTAATATTATTATGTCCTGTGTGACGCTATAAAATTACAGCGAGAAGCAATTTGTCCACACCAGACGCGACGCGGTTTCAAGATGCAACAAAATCAATCACAAACCACAGCCAATCAGAAGAGCGCGTGGGTGGGCTGTTTCTCTGCAAGCTATGTCTTGCACTCTCAATGAAATGGAAGTACGTAATCAATTTAATAGAAAATAAAACCATTTTAATGTTATTTATAACAAACACTCAAATGTATACACTGACTCATGCAGTCTTTATCATGGAATATTCTTGTTTGTTTACAGTTTGAACAGTCTTTTTTTCCTTTTATTTAGTTTGAAGATCTGAGTTTCCATTGTCACTTTCACCATGGTTATTAAAGTCCCTCACATTGATGTTTGAACTAAAATTAAGAATATATTTAAGAATATATAAAGCACGTAATTAGTAGATTATCATTGTCACTGGACCAGGGTTATTATAGTTACCTAAAACTAAACCAGAAAAAAAAAACCTATTCGTTACTTAAAATAAACTGAAATAAAATGAAATTATAAAAAAAAAAAAAATCGTTTGGTCTTGGTCTACTAAAACTGGAAGAAAGAAAAAACACAACAGTCACTATAACTAAAGTTAAAATGAGAAAAAAAAAAAAAAAAATCTTAAAATCGAATTCTTTGTTTCTCAATGATGCTAAAATAACACTGCATTGGACACACAGTTTGTATGTTCTTGTTCCCAGCTGTGGCATCACAGAAATGTAAGCCATTATAAAAATAGAATCCCCTGTCGCTCGTCATGTATCGCTGTCATGGCTGGTTAGGGATAAAAAACTTTTATCGCATGTTGTGGCATCATATTGTATCATGTTGTATCTGGTTAGGTATCTCAGTTTTAAGTGTTTGAACTAATGTGAAGCTGTTTTTGCACTGATGCTAAATAAATAAAATGAAAAAATAATCAAATGAGATGACATATCTTTCATATATGAAGTATTTTTGCATTGCCTTAAAAGAAGCCAAGTGTGAATGCAACTTGTAACTGAATGTACTGTCAGTGTGCTCTCCATGGTGCTGAAATAACATACTATGATGTCTGAGCTATCCATGGTCCTGAAAACGAACCCATTGCAGCTCTGCCAGTCGCTCAAAAGCCTGAGTATACCACTCTGTCTTTATACAGATATAATATATCAAAACGATCAAGACACATCTCTGGTTGCTGCTCTCTAGTAGATGGAGCTGAGAAAGATGAGTAAGCATAGTACATCACCTTAGAAATGAGGCACCCCGATGACCCTGGATTAAATGTCTTTATGGAGCTCTTCTTTACTGTTCTTTATGTAATTCACAAAGACTTGTAACAAGCAAGGTCATCTAGATATCAAAGACAGTTCAGCGTGAAATTGCAGGGAAAAGCCCTACTAGGCACTATGTATTGCATTACTACAAAACCTCTGCAGTTAACACACCATACATGAGTTTTAATATGACTACGATATTGCCGTCTGTGACATCCTCAGTCCCATCTGAGTGATTGCACTGACGCAGAAGGCTGTTGTCGGATAGAGAGGGAGTTGTGGAATATGTGTGCTTGACACCAATCTGTGATAATTACCAGAGGGGCCACCATCTCTCCCGCCTCCAATTGCCTTCTGCTGTCAATCAACAAGTCATTTCAGATCACAATTAAGTTACGGGAAAAGATACAAGGGAGGCCAATGGGTATAATTGAAAATAATTGAGCATGCGGCGGATTCGAGGAGTCGCCTTTGCGGCGCTCTCCGGAGGAGCCGTGAGGAGAGGTGACTGGAGAGAGTGTGCATAATGAACACAACAAAGCCTCTGATTTGATCCTTTCCACCCTGGAGGATATCAGCAGCTTATCGGAATAATCATACGCCACATGTCTCCATGTTGTGCACGAGGGAACGGAAATGGACCTTTGATCTGTAAACCTAAAGTGCTAGGAGCTGCATGCTAACTCGGCAGCCTGGGGGCTTTTGCATGGGAGAGATGCAGGAATATGAAGAGGATGCGGAGAAAAAGTGCCTGGGCGTGTCGCAGTGCATCCACGTGCAAGGACGTAACCGTTTATAAGAATACTTCACTCAAAAATGAAAATTTGCCGTCCAAGATGTAGATGGGTTTGATTATTCATCAGAAGAGATTTGGAGGAATTTAGTATTACATCATTATGTTTGTAAGAAACAAATCCATCATTAAGGCCTTTCCTGGAAAAAATACCAGTCCATAATCCATAATAATGCTTCCTACTGTGAAAAAGTCCGTTCCCGGTTGTTCTATCAAATCAAAATGCACCAACATATTTGTTTAGAACTGTTTTTGACTGCTTTCACTTGGAAATGGTGCTCGATCAGTATATGTTTCTCTCGATTTTCACCAGAGAAAGCAATGTTCTTGATGGAAGATGCATATTTAGTCAAAAGCAACAGTTTGGAGTTAAAAACCTCTTATTGATGGATTAAATTTTTACAAACATGCAGCTTTTTTTCACAAGATGTTAATTGATGTACTGGAGATGCATGGATTACTTGTGGATTATTGTGATGTTTTTATCAGCTGTTTGGACGCTTATTCTGACGGCACCCATTCACTGCAAAGGATCCATTGGTGAGCAAGTGATCAAATACTAAATTTCTCCAAATCTGCTCCGATAAAGAAACAAACTCATCTACATTTTTGGATGACCTGAGGGTGAGTAGAGTTTCATTGAATATTCTTTTTCTTTGGGTGAACTACTCCTTTAAGCAACTGGAACGCTTGGGAATACATGTGGAGGTGACGCACAGCATCCAGAAACGTACTTCCCACCAACGCACACACACACAAGCGTGCACGCGCTTCCTCTGTCTCCCCCCGTCCTCGAGAGCTACTTACCTTCTACTGCTTTTGAAAAAAGGAAAACATTTCTCTGTGCAATTTGCATTTCCATATGCTGGCACTGGCGCCACGGAAAGTGGATAATTGGGCTGATGGGCAATGTCGGTGAGAGAGGAATAGAGAAGGATAGAGAGAAGGCCGCCTGGAAAAAAAACTCAGCCATTACTGGACTTTTTTTTTTTTCCCCCTCCCCACCACCACTCGTCATTTCACCATCCACCTCTCAACCACTTGTGTTGCTGAAAAGATTTACCTTGGCCTCCCATTTTCACTCTTTCTGCACAACTCCCTCCCCCAGTCTTTCTCTCGTGTGCACACAAACGCTCTGACTCTCTCTCATCCATATTCATCCAGCGTCTCCCTTGCTCCCTCTGTCACCCACAGCATGGCGTTAATACACCAATTAGCCCTGAGAGCAGATAATGGACTATTTCATATTGCAAAAGAGAAAGAGAAACAGATCGAGAGAGAGTGAGAGCGAGCGAGTAGCAGCTAGGTTTTGTAGGTGCTACTATTTATGAAGATCCACCTGTCAGATGAAGGGCATCGATGATCGCTGATGGAAGATGAGGTCTTAAAGTGGTGTAGTAGAGCTTAAGAAAGCCATCATATGATTGTTTCTTTTCTTGGGTCTTCCTCTTCTCAAGCAGTCACATTTCTCCCTGAAATGAGCTCTCACCGTGAGCAGGATGTAGCTCGACTGAATCAATATACCGAATCTAATGAAATCTTTGCATTAAAGTGGAGAAAAACATGACATGTGGAGAGCTCTTAGTTTGGCACTCATCACTGTATTCTTTTACTATGTCATGCAAAAATAAGAAAAGTTGAAGCTTGGAATCTCTTCAGGTGTTTCAATGACCTTTGCAGCTTGAGATTTTGTTCTAGTTTGCTGAATAAAGAGAAAGGCATGTGTGAATTTGTAATTTGCAAGTGGTGGTTAGAGCTTTTTCAAATCCCCCAAACCAAAGTATTAAACTTTTTGTATTGGGCATGAGTATTAAAGGGGTTCCATTATACTCTTTTACAAAGTCTTGATTTTGTTTTGAGGGTGTACTAAAACATGCTCTCATGATTGGTGGTTCGAAAAACGCATTATTTTTCACATAATTTACCTTATTACAATACCTTTCTCCCCAGCCTGGCACAATCGGCTCGATTAGTTCCGGGTTTGATGAAGGCCCGCCTTCCGAAAAACGAAATGTGTTGTGATTGGTTAGCTGTCCCAGTGCATTTTGATTGGCGAACAGCTTAGGCGGCGTTTCAGTACTGCCACGCCCCTTGCCAAAACAGCAAGTTCATCAATATTGCCATCAATTCAGACCTCGAGAATATTGAACAAGAGGATCGCGCAGAACCTTTGCACGCACAGACATTGCAAGACATATTAAAGTGGTAACATTGTTGTTGTTTTGGCTATAACAGCTTAAAAATGCATTTACTATGTACAGATAAATATGTATTGTTTCTTGTTCTTTAATTCTAAAATTATAACATAAATTGCAGTGAAACTGTTATACAGTTGAATTTATTTATACCGTAGTCCCACAGAGTTACACTATTTGTGGTGGCATATATATATATATGCAAATTAATTATCTGCCAGCGTGAAGCCCTAAACACAACAACGATGCAATGAAGGTGTATCTAGGTCTTTTATTAAACTGGATAAATTATTACACGTTTTTATATTTAATGTGTTGTCATAATTTGATGTTCTTTTGGCATTTCATTAATCGTATACCTTTTAAATTCGCTTATTGAAAGAACAACAGCAGCAGCAGTATGGTGTAACATTTATTTGAAACACATGCAAGATGAAATGAAAAAGACATTCAAATTTTTCTGAAGACAGTCGGTTTCCTTCAAAAATACAGTGATATAAAAACGTGCAGTGCTCAACCAAGCGTTCTCCCCACCCCCCAACCATTCGAATTTACTTAGGCAGGATTTATTTTAATGATATTCTAATGGGCCGCTTTGTGATATCACAAATGCAGGAAAACAACTTTGTAGTCCAAATGAGCCCTTCGTTGTAGTTTTTGAAAAGGGATTTAAAAAAAAAATAAATAAATATCTCCCTTTGTAGTGGACTTTGAGATTTGTAACTTTGTAGATCTTTTTATGCCCAAACATACACATTACACACTGACTAAAATTCAAAAAGTGAAAAAGCATAATAAGACCCCTTTAAACGAATCTTGCTATGGATATGAATGATACCTCAGATGCATAGATATTACAAGTCTGGCCAATACTGACAAGCTGATCAAACTTTTCATATTGGAATTCTGTATTAAGGCGTCTTTGCACAGCCAGCCGAGTTAAGGCTTCTCTGTGCTTGCGCAAAATTGAATGAAAAAATGCAATGCCACATAAAAGTTAGACTAAATGTTGCCTGTAAATGCATTCATGCCACCTCTGGAAAAACACCTAAAAGTCACTTCATACTTGCAGATTAAATTTGTCCTTTTAAAATGATTTATTTAAATCTGTTTTTAAATAGTGAATTAAACAGACTAAAAATAAAATTTGTGGATGCTACAATTGAATTTAGGCATTACAACACTATTATGTACAGTATGAAAAAAGCAGCGCTCAAGATAAAATGCGTTAAACTTAATTTTTTTTTTTTTTTTTAAGTGTATTGAAACCTTGTTTTTCCCCATTATACTGTAATCAAATGAATTAATGTGTTAAAATAATACCATGTGAGTGTTAGATGACAGAAAAGATAATATATATGAAAAATAGGGGAAATGTGCAAATAAATGTACACTATAAATTCAAATATTGGATATTTAAATGCACATGCTTATTTATCGTGTTTTGTATTTGTATTATCTTTGCCATCATCTAACGTTCACATAGTACTATTTAAGATAAGTTAAATTTTATATAGAATTTATATTATTAATATCTGCTGATATGGTATTGATATACCTTGTATCCCTAAACTCAAATTGAATCCCTTGTAATCCCTAAAAATTACAAATTTTATATGACTAATTTTCATGTTGAGGAAGTTATTTATGGTTATGTGTATGTGTGGATGGCTGGAGAGAGAGAGAGCTTAGATGACCACCAAACTCTTCCAGCATTTTACCATTGCACTTTTCACAGTTGAAATCTATCTCAAGGCTATGATTGGACAAATCACAGCATTTGAAATGTTTTAACCAATTTTAGTAAATTTACTTAACATCAACTGTTTAGAAAACAGTTTTCCATCATATTTTGAAGCCCACTCGTTAGGAACAGCAAGGTCACAAACGTATAAACATGACAGGAATATGCTGCTGAGCAATCAGTTTTACAATGCAAATGGTCAAGTAAGCATCTCACAGTGGAGTTGCTGTGTAATATAGATGTTATATTATTATCTAATGAATATTACTATAGGATAGTACTGCTTCCTTACTATATTCCCCACTCTCTCTCTCTCTCTCTCTCTCTCTCATTAAAGTTATTCAATTATATCCAGTGGATATACTTGAAAGTTGAAAAAAGAACTGCTTGAATTCAAGTTACTTGTTTGGTATTATTTTTTGTATTTTTATTGCCAAACTAAAAATGTATGGCTTTTATCAATTAAGAACCACGACTCTTATTTTAACAATAACAATCAGTCGTATGTGAATTGGAAATGTGAAAGGTTATAAGTGACTCACTGAATCATTCACTCAGTCGATTCATTCAAACACTGATTGATTCTGGAATGCAATTACTGTCTTGTCTGGAGACATGACTGCTTCACAACTGATTCTGACTTCGTTTGTAACCGGACAAAAATAGATAGAGTTACTGGTGATATGATGACTAAAATGTAAGTTGTACACAATATTACTGTAACTTACTGAACTGTTTTTAAAAATCAATAATAATATCAGCACGACTGTGATTACCTGATAATCTAAACAACATCAGTCTTGTTTGTGTGACATTAGTTGAATACATAGACTAAAAATACACATGAGTGTGTGCTTATGAAATTGGGATGCAAGTGTTATAGGAAGCAAAGAGAACATTATATCCTCATAGATTATCTGAGAAAATCAAAAGTCTGAGCACATTTTGCTGCTCTGTTGTCAGGGAAAATGGTCTGGCCAGAACTATTGAAAAAAGTCATTTTGGTAATGAAAGGAAAATGTAGGCTATCCTGTTGACTTTGAGCCAGTTTCCTCTGATTTGACAGTTAATGTGATCATGACTGCCCTTCAAATAGAGCACTAACCAAATCCCTTAAGGTCAACACAGAATCTTAACGAAACGGGCTGTCACAGAGGACACTGGCATAGGCCAACTGTAATTGGTATTTAGCCTATATATAACTCATATGTGAGTGAGAATTAATTTTTAAAAATAGATTTAATATTTATTGACCACATCTCTCAGTAATGATTAGACTAGTGACTCTTGATTAAAATTGATTTCAAAAAGATAATGCAGCACTTTACAGTCTCTGTGTTACATGTATAATTAATTACTATACATCCATATAATGTGTAGTAGACCTAATTATTGAATTGTGATTATTATTTTAAAGTCCGTGTTCTTAATAAATATTGGCTAACACACATTGGCAATAGTAGTTTAACAAGTGATTTTTAAGCATACACTGTAAAAAATGATCGTGATTTTAACGGTAAAAAAAACTGTGAAAATGCTACAGTAAAAATCTGTTAAATGGTTAATGGTAAGTTCCTGTAAAATTTACAGGGGGAAACCGTAAACTGACGTTCCCAGAATTCCCTGCGTTGCATTTCAAATTTTGTTTGAATTTGATGTTTTTTCTTTGAAATAACTAGGTTTCTTCTTAGTTTTTTCTTATCAGTTATGTTTATTAGGGTTATGTTACATCTAATGTTGATAAATTAATGTTTATTGCAAATTTCAGTTTAATGAGTCTCACCATGATGGTGTTTAGAGCTTGTGTGAATGACACTGTGCACCTTCTATATATGTTATTATTTAAAAGCTGTTTGTGATGGGCTTTGGTTCATCATGTGACTCTCTCATCACTGCATTTGGTGGCTATCAGTGTATTTGGTTACACTTTATATTAGGTGGCCTTAACTACTATGTACTTACATCAAAAAATAAGTACAATGTACTTATTGTATTGCAAAACACTTTTAATGCTATCGAGGTGGGATATGGATAAGGTTAGGGACAGGTTTGGTGGTATGGGTAGGTTTAAGGGTGGGTTAAGGTGTAAGGGATGGGTCAACAGAGTAATTATAAATGTAATTACAGAAATTAATTACAGATGTAACTACATACAGGTATGTTTAAAAATATAAGTACAATGTAAAAACATTTATGTACACAATAAGTGCATTGTATCAAATGATTAATTTAAATGTAAGAACATTGTAGTTAAGGCCACCTAATATAAAGTGGGACCGTGTATTTCAAAGGTACACAACAGATTTCAGTACTTCAATAGGTTGGTACATTAACATTATATCAGTTAATGAAATCATGGTATTTAACTGTAAATTTAAGTTAAAACCATTAAAACCTAAAATGTTGTTACTGTATTTTTTACGGTAGAATTACGGCAACCACAGCTGCCGGTTTTTTATTGTACATTAAAATTTTATTTTTTTACAGTGTATGTTTTGTGAGGGGAAAAAAGTCCTTTAGGATTTCTTTTTTTTTTTAAGATGTTGTCTGAAGGAGTGTAGACTTGAGGATTATTATCACCTGTAATAAACCACTCGGGGAGCACAGCCCCTTTCATATACGCCCAATCCCGCCCCCGCACAGACCACGCCTCCTTTAATACACCCCTAAACAGTGAAAGCTCAACTGAGAGGCGTCCCACACCGAAAGCCATCTGAATAATCACACAATATCACCCCACCACACCATGCTGGACAGCAGACTTCAAGACATTTGTCGGATCAGTCAGGAGACCTTCATCATATTCATAACAGCTACAGTATTAGTTTAAATATAGCAGCCTTTAAAAATAAGCTGCATGTAAGCAAGTCCTTAATTATTTACCAGGTTGAATCAGTCAATGAATCAGTCATTGAGACTGATCAATACTAGGCTACATTGTCATTTTGCGCACGGTCACGCAGGGTGCAAATTAATAAACCTGGATATGATTTATTAATTTAGATGGGGTTCAGATAGGAAGTCAGTCGCTGTGCTGTGAGAGAGAGATACATCGACGTTACGCTTCTTCAGACGGAGGGAGTCAGAGCGACTGCTGGTTTCGAGGCGGGAGGACACATGGGTCGACACCACAACCTTTAATTTTTGCTCTAATGTGTGTGTTAAATACGACAAGGAATCCGATATGAACACTTACGGGCTTTCCAGCGTCCACTCCTGACGTTCCTGCGCGTCTGTGTTTTGCTTCTTGGATTTGGGGAGACGTTTCGCGTTATGTTCAGTGCTGAAAACGGGACTGCGGACGATATTTTATTCGCTTATTCGCGTCTCATGTGGACTTCTTATCAGTGAGTCGCGTGTCAAACATCGCATGACAATGCGAGTTGTTGTTTTGTTAGGATTTTGACGCGAGTGCGGTCATTTGAGTAGTAACTTAACATGTCGGATTGTTTTTCGTCGTTTTGTGCGTCTTTATCACGAATTTTCTCCCTCCGTTAATTCTCTGGACTGCTCCATTCGGGCTATTCGTTCTTAATCTGCATGCATCCGCACGAAGAAGCAGAAACCGACAGATAAACGACTGGAGGACTGAAGAATGAATGAGATTCACTGAAGAACAGGAGGAAACGCAGTAAGGTATGAACCCGAGGTTTTTTATGATGGTTTTGATATGCTGCAGGAGGACTCGGCACGGATATCTCTGTCACCTCTGGCATGTAACGAGGTTTATTTATTGGTGTTTTATTGATGTTTTATGCTTATGGATATAGACCACGCGCGCGCTCCTGATGCGTCAGACACAAATAAACGCTCGCGCGTAATGATAGATCTGCGCGGGTCATTTATCCCACAAAATGTCAAATTTGACACTTTGATTCAACTATACACTAACCTTTAGAGTTTATTAATAACCTGTATGTTTGCAAAATGAGCAAACATTTGATAAAGTGGCCACAAATATGTGTGTTTGTAAATTAGCTAACATTTAGAGATGACTGTCGTTATTGTGTTTTGTTTTGTTTTTAGTCAAAAATCGTATTCAAATATTTGAGCACATTTTGCAGGTATTTACTGCAACGTAATAAACGCTGTCAAAATAAGTTACGCAGTTTTATTTGAGCTAACCTTTATTTAAATGGACGTAATCAGAGCCATACAGAGATTCAGAAAGATCATGGCTTCTGATACCTCTATCACGTATTATCTAAATCACATTTCTGTCCTGAAAATGCACGTTTTACCATTAATATCTCATTATATGTTATAGGCCTACAAGAAACCTCGAATTAAAGCACTCAAGTGTTACATGGGGTAAAATCATCCAGTGCTCGACCTTTGCATGTCTTGAATGAACAGGCCTACTTCAGCAGTAATATAAGCATTAATCTCACTATATTTACACACATTAAGGGAAATCACAAGGACACTAAAATATGAGTCTAGTCTATGCAGAAGAGCACGTTGCTTTCTGCTGGTAGGAAAAGTGACCGGCTGGGTGACATTTGGGTATATGGACACGACTAGACCAAAGTTGAATCTCCTCAAAGCAGCAGGTTCCATTTTAAACGTCACGACTCAGTGCGAGCAGAAGCCTCTTGATGTTGGTTTAGGTCTAAAATACCAGTGCTCCGCTTCAGGACTGGTTCACTGCCAAACACTCTCTCTGAACAGAGCGAAGGATTTATGCGTCTCTGTCCGAGTGTCAGAACAATTATTCTAAGCTCCGAGCAGATGAATTATAGTCAAGCATTAGCACAATATTAATGATAGCTCCCATTTTTATATTGTGGCAGTAATCATTGGATGAATTTATTTGAATCGCTTCTCCTTTGCTTTTGCCAAAGTGGCCAGTACTCAGCATTTCCTGTATGATGAAAAGGATTTGATAGATTGGCCACATCTGTGTCATCTTTATTTTGGCAGAGCTTTCACGGCAATGGTCTGGATTTGACATATGGATCCACATAGTGATTCAGTCATAGCAACATTATTGTCAGATACATGATTTGTTAGCCCATTTTTCCGTGCCTTGAAACAACGGCTGTGATGGTCAAGCTTCCAACGATGATTTTATTTCCCCCGCAATCTAAAAGAAAAGAATGAGGAGCAAAGTACAAAGTAAATTGTATACGGCGGTATTTCTCATGGACTACTGGGGGGAAAATAATTTGAATTTTTATAGTAAATGTGCAATTTTTTAGTTTTGAGTGCAATCATTTATAAAATTATTTAAAAAATATTATCCAATTAATAGCAAAATAATGGAAATTTATTTTTCCAACATATTTAGTTCTCTTTATTTTTATTTTTATTAAATAAATAATTTGTCTGTTATGTGAAAGCGTGCATCACAGTGCTTTGAATTTTTTGGGCATCTAACAGAGACAGCAACAGCAAGATTCAGGTGATTTTTATTCAGTGGCGAAGCTTGGTCTTTGTGCTTTCCACTAAAAACAGTATGCCATTTCCCCACTATTTTCTTCGGTATATCTTTAAACAAACAAAACCGTTGAGAACTGGGACATGCACATTGTCCTAGTTTGACCTTCTGGTTTGAAAGTTATGGAGAGCGCTTGTTCACAGCATTTAACGCTCCTTTGAATCATACGTCTCTCAGTTTTCAATCCTCCTCAAGTGCACTTAGCTGCATTAAGCAAAGGTGTGTGCAGATGGTCCAGGCCAGCTGCTGAGAGGACATATAATTTTCATTTTCTCTTGTTCAGTGCACCAGCGTCTCATGAGTGCACAAAGCCTTTGCTTTTTCTGTTACTGTTTTTTTTTTCTCTTCTCTTCTTTTTAGAACAGATTCAGACCCTTGTCTCCTTCTGTTCTCCTCCTTTCTCTCTGTCTGTTTATCTGTATCTCTTGCTCTCTGGGCCCCCACAGGGTTAGGGTATTGTTATGCTGTCAATCATCCAGTAGTGTAAGATTTTTGCTGCTTGTAGCTTCCTGTAAGGCCCATTCAGAGGGAATGTCCTCTGAGGTCCATATGGACACTGCAGCATTCAAGGCTTTGCAAACATGAATAAATCATCATCAGATTTCAGTGCAAAATTTTATAACATTGTATTTATATTTTTAACAGTTGATACATTTTTGAAATATCACTTTATTTTACAGTGTCCTTGTTGCGTTACATGTACTTACCATAGTAAAAACAGTAAATTATGCATAATTGCATGGAGTATCACTAAACAAATCTGTAAAGTATGTATGTGTGTGTGTGTGTGTATATATATATATATATATATATATATATATATATATATATATATATATATATATATGAAGAGTTTATTTGCAAAAACAGATGACTCAGTTTTTCTTAAATTTCAAAAATCACGTTTTTATGTGATCATGTTTTTGTGTTAGTTATCTGTGTTTTTAGTTATTTTTACGTATTCAAAATAGCCCAACTGCAGTTTGAGATTAATTGGAATGCATATATCTATATATATATATATATATATATATATATATATATATATATATATATATACATACAATTTTATTGAATTGAGGAAACTTTATGCAAAAATAAATAAATAAATAAATAAATATGAATATATATATATATATACATATATGCAAACTACTACTTTTTAATGCAAACTGTTTACTTTTGTACGTTTTACAACATAATTTTTATCTGTTTAAAAAATTAAATGAAAATGCAGCTGTTTTTAATCAGGAAACAAAATGTGTGGTAACACTTTATTTGAAGGTGACAGTTATATATTTAATATGTGCTTACTACAGTAATAACAATAAATTATGCATAACTACAAATCAACCAAACCAAACCTTAATCCTAACCTTTGCTGTATAGTAAGTGCATATAGTTCACTAATACTTCTCGGTGTATATTTGTGTAATTACACTGTAACAGCATTACCTTAAAATACAATGTAAGCATGCGTTGGCAGGTTTTGTAAAGCAGAAACAGTTTTTAATTTTTTTTATTTTGGGTGATTTTTGTAGTTGTTTGACGTGAATACAATTCATTAAGTCAAACTGTTTCATTGAGTGGCAAATGTGGCAACAAAATCAGTGTGAATAGTTTTGGTGCAAAAAATTGTTTGCAAATATTTCACGTCTGTTTAGTCGCAACAGCCTTGGCCTTTCTTCTGTTAGTTCATTATGTGTTGACAGTCATTGCATTATGAGACTGCTCATTACTGAATGAATGGGGTTTTTGCAACTCACTGGGGGAGACAGAGCAAAATATAGAAAGGAGTTCGTGTGGATGCTGTCGCAACTGTCCCAGTTGTTGTGAAAAGGCACAAAAGCAGCAGGAACTGGGCGTCCCTTTCGAGACTGCGCCTGAGTCGCGGCCTTTGTGTCGTGAAGTGCTGTTCTGAATGTGCGGATGAATGCAGCAGCCTGTAACTGCAGGCGCCAGGCATCAAGGCTTTTGTGCGAGTCTCAGAGAGCACGGTGGAAAAAAACCCCAACTACATCTGGAACCAGGGAAGGAGGAGTGCGCACCTCCATACACCACCGATTGGGAACCGTCGGCGTGATCGTGGAGCACAATGGAATGTCTTGATCAACAAGTGCATATGAATAGAAAAATCAATGAAAGCTCTTTTTCATAAATTGAGTGCATGTTAAATTAGCCGAATGGGTCCGTCTGGACAGATAGCGGATTGTTTGGCTGCTGTCTTTGGATCATGTCTATCGACTCGGCGAGGGGGGTGGGTTGCGTCGGTTTACAGCTGTGAAAGGCTAAAATAGAGCCCAATCAATGGAGCGCTGAGATACGGGGGCAATTTACTTGGGGTATTGCTGTCAAAAGTGGCTCTGCCAGCTAAAGCCTTTCAAAATGGCTTCACACCCACTTCTGTCGCCAACACAATACCACTGTGTGATTGCTTAATATCACAATCCATCCAGGCCAAGACATTCCCCAATTAAAGCGCCTTTTTGCCGCTTCTGAGGATAGGTCCAAAACAGCTCTGGTTATCCAACATATTTAACAAGACACGAGGCTGCTCCTGCTGTGGTATTTTTTTCCCAACTAGGATGCCGTTTGATGCTGATTTAGCAGCTAAAGGGAAAGCCAGAATTGTTTCACTGATCATCACATAAAAGGGTGTTGCCATCTGCCGCCGGCTGAACAACCAACTATAGCTCATAATTTTGCGTTCTGTGTGGGAAGTTATGAAACGGCGCTGTGTATAATGCGCGTGCGAGCGGTACAGGACTGTACTAATCCACTTCTGCCTCGTCCTCGTACAAATTTGAATGTGGAATTCCACGGTGATTTAGTTTGAGTGAAATTCCTTGAAAACGTTCATTTGAAAACGAAATGGAAGAACTCGCTCGACGGGATGCGAAATGTCAGTTGTGCATCATTCTGTTCACATCCTGTCAGTCAGCTCCCCGCGTGAGCACCGGCCTGGAGAGGGAAGTCAAGCTGAACGGAGTTGTGCAGGTGATGGAAGGAGCGAGAGAGAGTGTTGAATATAATAGTTTACAGACCTTAATAATAATAATAATAATAATAGCTCACAGACGTTCAACAGAACTCCTAGATAGACTTAATAGCAGTCTTCCTACTGAACTTTTTCTAATAGGCTATATTTGTGGAGAAATAGCTAAATTATTATTATTATTATTGTTGCAATTTTTTATTATTTATTACAATTTAATTTAATTAAAACTTAATATATAAAATTAAATGTATAAAATTAAATTATAATTTTGACACACATAGCAGAATGAAGCTGCATCCACAAGTGTGCAAATAAATGAGTATATTTGGTTTCTAAAGTAATGTTTCATACTTGGTAAAATATAATGAATTAAAAATGAATATTAATAAATGGATTATGAATAATGATATATGAATAAATATCTAATAATAATAATAAGAAGAAGAAGAAGAAGAAGAAGAAATGAACAAAATAACAACAATATGAGCTTAAATAATTAGTATTTAATGATAATCATCATTAAGTAGAAGTTGTTATTATTATTATTATTGTTATAATTGAATTAAATGAATAATTTTGGCACACTTACCAAAATAAAGCCACATTCACAGGTTTGTAAAAATAATATCTAATAAAATAACAACAATATTACTATTTTAATAATATAATTATTTAATTAAAAATAGAATACATTTAAATGAATCTGGCATACTTTGTGAAACAAAACTATAATAAATATTATTTATTTTACAAATAAATAAATAAGTCAATTTTTGGTGGAATTTGTTGGTTTCTAAGGTGATGTTTTCCTTCTGGCTATTATTCTGCAAATAAAAAAAAAGAAGAAAGTTTCAGTAACACTCATGCACATACCGCATATGTCACTAAATCGAATTTCACAGTAATGCAGTGATAGACATAGCCTGATCAATGCAGATCAATAGGCATGATAAGTGCAGTGTTATATCATGCCTGGTCATTTGTTAGCATGCTCTCCCAGTGGAATTCAGATATGTTGGGGCTTATGTGTATTGGTTTGCGTCTGTGTGTTTGTCAGGGAGTTCTCTGAGCCGAGGGAGGAGGCACCACAGCTAACCAGCCAGGGACTAAAGGCAGCTGTTTGTTTGCCTGTTTGCAGAGAGAGGGAAGGAGGGGGGCAGGAGGGAGCCCTTGGAAAGAGAAGTGGAAGGGCAGTGTGGAGAAAAAAAAGAAAACAAGAGGCACTGTCAAAACACAGCAGGAAGAAAAAAGAGAGCAGAAGAAGAATAATTCACACCCAAAAGAGGGAGAGAAAGAGCAAAAAGTCTTTCACAGACACACACTCTTAAGATGGACTCATTAGAGTAAGACTGGCTCCATACCAACACTGGCTTCGGAACAATACCAGCTCGGTTCCTCTCCACTGACACATCAATATCTAATTGGCCAAGAAATAAACAGCCTCAGATGATGTTTAAACTTTTTATTATGAAACTGGGTATTCACTGATGAATCATAACCTATGTTACCTGCATCTGTGTTGCAGGAATTATAAATGTATGTAGACATTTTATGCTTCTCATAATTATAAAATAACCTTTTTGAGTAAATTACAGGTTCATTGTTTTAGAATTAGCATTCACTCTCATTTTTAACTTGACACAGTTATGACATTAATGTTGCAAGACGCTGAAAATACAGCGAGATATCCATCTGGTGCTTGTTTACAAACATGAACAATTAAAAAATAGCACATATGGAATGCAAGAACGTGTCCTGAGTGAACAGCCCCCCAGGGCCGTCAGTCATAGCTCTCAGTCTGATGGCACGAAGAAGATTCAAAGTCTTTATTGAACATTCTTAATTCAAACAGCGCAGACAGAATCAGACTTCAGTAGTCGTGAGCATGCTAAAGTCAGAGAGATGCATCTAGGGAAAACAAGGAGGTTTGGCTTGTGAGTGAAGCTGCAGATACAAACAGAATAACTGAATTACTCAAAATATTCCAGAATATAAACATAATATACCAGAAATTAAGCAAGAAAATAACATTTGATTTACTTTGCTTGAATGGACACATACACATATGAATAATGAGACATAACCTCTGTTAAAGGTTTCTTCTTTTAAAGTGTGCCATTTCATTCTCAATTGTAGATACTTGTCATCTGTTAATTATTAGTCTAATTATTATTGATTATCAAATTTCGTAAATGATGCATTTTGGAATTTCAATCTCAATCTCTCTCTTTTTGGTAGTCTTGTACCATTTTAATTGTTGCTCTAAAATTACAACCTGACATAGAAATGTACTAAACCAGCCACAGTTTAATGGTGATATTTGAAGTAAAACCACAATAGTCACAAGTAATCACAATTTTCTTTGTTTAGCCTTTTTAAACTATGATTTCTATGAAACAAACTATCTTATCTGCTAGAAAATAGTTGCCTCGAAGCGTTTATAAAAGCTATATATGCAGCTGCAATTGTTGCATTACAAATGATACAGATTTCCTCACTCCTCTAATAGATTATCCAGTATGTGACATTTCCATCAGTTAGTTACAATGGTATTTCAGTGCCGGTAAGGGACTGCTAAGAGCACCTAAGCTGAACACAACACTGAACCGAATATGATTGAAAACTCTGTAACATCCCCACTAGCGCACATCACTTTACAGCAAAACAAATGTGCCTGCACTTCTGTCGCATCTGTCTAGTACTGTATATTCATCATAAATAGAGCAAAAAATGTTCAGCGCGCAGCCGAGCGACAGTGTAAATGCACATGCAATGGTTGAAACAGCTGGGCAGCTAATGGCAGCAGATTATGTGGTTCATTGTGAGTTGCAACCTATGACGCTGGCATTACTTTTAGCAGTATTAATATTAGTATTAATATCCACACACTTTTTTTTTTTTTTTTGGATGAATGATGAAAGATATTTACTCAAAAAAAGATCATTCAATTTCTCCAGCAATATGTAGCTATTTTCAATCTTTAAAAGGAATAGTCCACCCAAAAATTTTAATTTGCTGAAAACGGGCTTCTTCTCAGTCCATCCAAGAAATGTAGAGAAATGTACCATTGCATTACTTGCTCACCAATGGATCCTCTGCGAGTGAATGGGTGCCGTCAGAATGAGAGTCCAAACAGCTAAACAGCCAAAACAGATTATTGTGATGATAAAAACATCACAATAATCCACAAGTAATCCACACAACTCCAAATCATCAATTAAAAAGCTGTGTGTTTGTAAGAAACAAATCCGTCAAGATGATTTTTACTTCAAACCATTGCTTCTACCTATAACATAATCCATAATGTTGCTTTTACCAGTGAAAAAGTCATCTTGTCTGAATCAGGAGAGAAATCTGCTTCTTACAAATATGAATTTGTTTCTTACGAGCATGCAGCTTTTCTCTTCACAAGACATTCATTTATGGACTGGAGATGTGTGGATTATTGTGATGTTTTCTTGTTTCTCATTCTGACGGCACCCATTCATCCAATGGTGAACAAGTGATGTAATGCTAAATTTCTCCAAATCTGTTCTGATGAAGAAACAAACTCATCTACATCTTGCATGGCCTGAATAAACTTTCAGCATATTTCCCTTTTTGGGTGAGCTATTTCTTTAATGTCATTGGTGTCATGTCACGGCTTTGTAAAGAAAATGGTATTTAGCAATGCAACTGAATCATGGATATCTCTTTGAACCATACCACCATTTCTATTGATTTCCAGTGATTCCCTGCTCATACAATTGCACCAAACATTCTGAACAGACCAAGCTAGCACATCCCATAATGAGTGCGATGTCCAATCAATGCGCAGTGCTGCCCCTCAGCAAAGTACCTGCTGACCTATGCAAAATCCACATGACCATAACAATGCCCTCCAGTCCATGCACAGGACTAATATCCATGCAGTTTACATGCTGTCGCAGTCCAATGTCAACACTGTATCAGTTCTCAAACTCCTGGCCGATGTGCTATTAGACATTATAGAAGCTGTTGACCTCATTATAACCAGTGCAAACCACTGTATTTAACGGCCTGGCAGAGATGAGTCTTGTTTGCGGCCCAATATAGGAGCCACAGGTAGTGTGTTATTGTGCATATAAATGTGGTCTCCTAGCTAAAGGATGTGTATGCTATTTTAATGCTTTTTCAGTTATAATTTTCTAATTATATGCTTTATACTATTTTAAATTGCAAATAACTTAAAATAACTAAATACTTGAATAAATTAATTTAATCAATAAAAAAAAAAGTTTATCAAAGTGACAGTAAATACATTTATAATGTCTTCTACTTCAAATAAATGCTGTTCTTTTGAACTTTTAAAAGAATCATAAGCAAAATGTGTCACGGTTTCCACAAAAATGTTAGGCAACACAGCTGTTTTCAACACTGAAATTAATTATAAGCAATGGAAATGGATAAAAATAATTTTAGAATGATTTTATTTGAATTATTTCTGAAGGATCATGTGACACTGAAAAGTGGAGTAATGAAAGCTGAATATTCAGCTTTGTCATCGCGGGAATAAATTACATTTTAAAACATATTCATATATAGAGATTTTAAATTCTAATAATATACTGTTTTTACTCTATTTTTCATCACAAATTATATATACAATTTATGTTTTGAAGTATTCAATTATATTTTATAATAGTTATTTAATTTGTTTTTTTAAACCTATTATTTTTAATTACATTGATCAAATATATTTAGTCATACTTAGTAAAATAATATAATGATTTCTTTTTATATATATATATCAAATTGGTGGTGGTGGGTTGATAGGGGGCGCTGGCAAATAATGCAACAAAAAGCAGTTTTAAAGGACCTTTAAAGCAGAAGCTACTTTCTGATTGAAAGCAAAGAAATGAATGAATGACACGGTCTTCCTATTAGAAATAACACATACACTTTTCAGTGGCTTTACTTCATCTTAATCATTCTTTTTGCCCAGTCATGGTCTCGGCTGGCACCCAGGTGCAAATAAAACACTTGGCATTTAAGTACCTCAGAATTTTTTGTTAAAATGAGTCATCCTTCTTTTCCCATGGATTCTTGTTTTCTCGCTGGCTTGATTTCTTCCAAAGATTGCTTATATCGATCGCCTGAATTAATGTAGTTTCAGCTTAAACAGAGGGTCATGCGGCTATGCAGAGCTCGACATGGTGATGAACTCTAATGCTTTGAAGGTACAATATCGATCGGGGTATCCACACTCTTTATTCTGTTATTTGTCTGAGAAAGGGATTGATTCTTCGAGCGTGATGTTGCGTTCTCGTGTGTAGGTGGGTGTGCACATGTAAATGAGTGTGTAGGAGTGTGTTTGTGCCAGCCTTGATTGGTGATTGCATCTGTTAAACACTGCAATCTTTTCTATTTTAGAGGCAACCAATTTAGAACAAGGCACCTTCACACTTGTATAATCACCCTCCACTAAATTGCAAACACACACTCGCATACACTCGGGCACAAGTCAAAAGGCACGATTTCTCACATGCAGCCACTTGTGCACAAAAATATTGCCGTAAAATAGGCTGACACATGAGTCACTGATCCCACGTCCCGTATAGGGAGCTCTGTCAGACTGCCGCGTCTCTGAGTGGGACAGGAAACCCAGTTGTGGAACTAATTAGCTTTGCTTAACTGAGGATGGATATGGATTGCTCCTGACAGCTGTCTACTCTCATTCATTTGTGGAAGAGACACATTTGTTTGGAGATGCTTGTTTTCTCTTTCAGCACTTAGAACACTGTGAGAGTCGTTTTACGGAGCCAAGGCAGCTGCGTACGGAAGTCCGGATTAAAGGTGCTGTCGTGATGTACAGGGGCCATCGGACAAGGTCAGCAACGTGGAGGCCTGTCGGTTCTTTCCGATTCGTTCTCACACTCCTAACCCAATCCTCTCACAGTCATCCGGCCATGTGCACACCTGTCTTTGCACCTGTGCTGCATTGTGCATCAATGCAGCGGTGCATAGACCCACCCAGCATGTGTTCTTAGATTCCTCTTCGTCTGCACTTAAACGTCCTTGTGTATAAATAGCAATCAACCTGACCCTTGTGCACCCAGATATTGAGCCTTTTTCAGGGCAGTAAGCTTTTGTGCTGAATCCCTCGCTGGCGGGGAAGGGGGTGGAGGAGGGGAAGCGGAGGCAGATTCCAGCTGCACCAGGGCTTGATGGGATTTATGACCCATCCTGAGCTTTTCCCTCCGCTGGCGCCTTTCCCATTGGCTAGAATTAACAAGCAAGGGAAAGGAAAAACAAACAAACAAACAAATTACAGGGGAACAAACCGAGGAGGTAATAAGCATGTCGGGACATGCAAAGCTTGCTGTACTTGCTCGGGCAGATGGGGGAGGGTGGAAGAAGGCCCGCTGGCGTAGCAGAACCTATCTCCACCCCTCTATTCTCCTCTGTTTCATCTCTTTCCTGCACTTTTCTCGCTCTATCCCTTCATCCGGTGGTTCACGTGGGCAGTGGGAGACAGATGGGCGGATGATGGATCTGACGTGATAGACAGCAGGCTGATGGATGGGCGCCGGGCTGATACGGGATTAATGCGTAGCGGAGGCCAAGGCCGCCCAATGGAGGCCTTGCTGATAGATAGATAAAACAGACGAGCAGATAAACAAGAGAGCACTAATCCACGCCCCCTTGATGGACAGAAAATCAAAGGCATGGGAAGGAGTGGCAATGGAAAGGTGGATCTTTGTAGACAGATAACAGACAGCGGAAAGAGGCGAGAAGTGGATATGAGAGGCAGAGAAAGAGTGGGAGTCTTGGAGGTGGAGGTGTTGGATGTGTTTGATGGACCTTGAGTTTATGTTTTTGGGTGGAGGCGAATGCACAGACCAGTGGGTGGTGAATGCTGTTGACTTGTAACCCTAAATTGGGCACTTACTGCCATTAAATGCAGTCTGCATTTAGGGGGACTGGAGGTGGAGGTGTTGGATGTGTTTGGACCCTGAGTTCATGTTTTTGGGTGGAGGCAAATGTGCAGACTGCTGGGTGGCGAATTCGGTTGACTTCTAACCCTCATTTTGGCACTTATTGGCATTAAATGTGGACAGCATTTAGGGTTGAGCAGAGGGCCAAGATTTGACTAGTTAGCCCCTGTTAAGTAGGTGTTAGAAGTACATCATCTCTAGGCAAAATGCATCTTTCTCCATGTTAAAGTAGGCATACTCTGATGAAATAACATTTTTTGCAAATTACCTAAGTCGGTTATATTCTTGTAGATATTGTGCCAATGGCCAGTTCTTCAGAGAACTCTTAAAACTATAAAATGGACTTTCGCTATATGATTTATTTGACTTCACAGCTCAGCATAGCCTCAAGTGAATGGTTTGGGACAGATTTCAAGTCATGTTGGTTGGGTGCTAGCTGACATAGGTTTTTAGACTTTTTTATATGATGATTCTCTTGCAAAGGACCTCCTTCCTAAAACATAAAGCCAGGTATATATTTTAAGATTGATTTTATACTTGGTGAGAAAAATAGAATTTGTATAGTGCTATTTGGAGATAAAACAGTAGGTGCGTTTACATGGAGCATTGTAATCGGTTTAAAAGTCCAATCCGAATGAAAATGCTCCATATAAACACCTCAATCGGAATAAAAATGCCCAAACCGAATGAAATTGTAATCGGTTTGAGAGGGGTGGGATAAACCTTTCTATAAACCGAACAAAATTAAAATCCTGCCATGTAAACACTTTAAACCGATTACTTTGCGTCTACGTCATCACGTCCAGAGGTCGGGTCGTCAGAACGTGAACGTGAAGTCGGCAACGGTACATTCTGTGATTTGGGGACACCGACACTGCAGTAGAGACTGGGTAATAGTGGAGGTATAAAGTTAAAATTTCAATTATACAGTTAAAAACACATTAGAAAGGAGAACGCTTGCTGTGTGACAGACTATCTGCTCTCATGTCCGGAGTGAAAAACAGATCTGAAATGAAGCGCAATTTTCTGCTTTTCAGCTTAGAAACAACACAGTGATGATAGTGAAAGTAGCTCAATGAAAATAAACAACTTGACCAAAATTTGCCTTTGTCATTTGTCTTTGTATAGATGACAGATTCATAATTTCCGATCTGCTTGAATTTATACGTGCTCACGCCATGAATGTTGTACGAAACACGATTGTGATAAAGCAATGCTCCTTTGATTCATTGTTCTGCAACTCTTGGTAAGAAATCGTGTATTTGTTCCATTTAAGTACAGTACAACTTTGTAGTATCAGAGTACAATTAA
This sequence comes from Onychostoma macrolepis, assembly GCF_012432095.1. NCBI lineage: Eukaryota > Metazoa > Chordata > Actinopteri > Cypriniformes > Cyprinidae > Onychostoma > Onychostoma macrolepis. The sequence continues at coordinate 25,831,534 of NC_081157.1, read as the reverse complement.
TCTCAGCTGCATTACAGAGGGGCGTATGATTTCTATGATCGCGTTCTGGTCATATGACTGAGCGCTCGAATGAACGCAAGGGATTCAAATATTAACCGTTTATTCTAAGCAAGTGCAAACAGATATTAAAAATATTAACGTAAATATGGGCGTTTTTTCCTCTGGTGACTTGTTTTTGTTGTCACTGTAGGCTATTAGCATATCCTAAAATCGAAAGCACAGGCACATGTAAACACCATATCGGATTAGATAACGTCTCATGTAAACAGTTCATCGAATCTTTCAATCGGAATGATTTTAATCGGAATGACAAAAAAAGTGTACATGTAAACGCACCTACTGTCCATTCTACTACTACAAAAATAAATACAAAAATATTGTTGCAAAATATTTATTAATTTTAATTTAATTTATTTTTTGTTGTTGTTTCCAGCAAACTCTGGAAATGCTCGGTTGTTTTTCGTTGTGTGGCAATTTCCTTGGGCTAAATCCAGACATTTCAGTAGAAATCCACACGATTTAGAATGTCATATGAGGCCAAAATATTTCTGCCACGTATTTCACAGTGGCTACAATTTGTTCATGTAAATTAGCCTGTTGACCAACGGAAAGATACTTGATTTGAGAATGACTTCTGCATGAGCACTATACTATTGACATTAGACCTTTATTTGCCAACTAAATTTAGCCTAAATTTAGCTAAAGTCACCTCAACTTTACAACGCCTCCGGAGGTCCCTGAGCTGAGCAGCAGCCTTTGAGATGAATGAGAATGTTAACTGATATCTTTCTCCAGGTATTACAGAGCGGATGGATTTTTAGAGGAGGTCAGTAGTTGGAGCGCAGGTGAGGCCACAGGGAATGATGAGCCGGTCGGTATTGGACATGCATGTCGGATGTAGGAGGCGTAGCGGCAGTGGACAGGAAAGAGCTGCGCGAGGGTTAAAGACAGGAGGAAGCTGTCTCCAGAATGATATTGAGCGATAAGCTTTCTCTCACTTCCAAGTTGCAGGGGACCCCAGAGGTGCTGCAATCGATCTCTGTTTGCTTAGAACCCACTACTGAGTCACCCGACGAGCGCACACACCAAACCAGCCAACAAGCTTTTAGCCTTTATTTATCTGGCCTCTGATTTTGGCTGAATGAATGACAACCTGATTAACACTTAAAGGTCCTCGTAAATCTTTCATTGGACCGGAGAGAGAGTCGCACACATGCGGAGCGTCGGTGTGGAGTTACGGAGCAGTCGCGAGGCAGTAAGGTGAATGATTGTGTCGATTAACGAGATGGCGGGACACAGAATGCCCGTTTTAAAGAGTACGAGCGAACGAGGGAAGGACAGAGGGAGAGAAATGAGTGAGCGAGTAGGGAAGCAAAGGGAGAGCAAGTGGGCGAGTAATGGAGGTTAGTGATGGGAGTGTTGACAGGGAGTGTCAGCCCTAACCACAATGACCCGGCGACGGCTGCCGCATGCAAAATTGGGTGAATTTGAGTGTGAGGCCGAACGTGAAGTGCATGTGAAATGAGACATGAATTCGAAGTAAGATGTGAAGGGAATGGAAATCAGGAGACCAAAGGAGTGGGATGTTTTTCAGAATGTCTTTTTTGTCCTTTTCAACCCTATCTGCTTTTAAGGATGCTTTATGAAAGCATCGCCGATGATGGAAACATTGAAAGCATAGCTAAATTAAATTAGATATTGACTGCTTTAAATAAAATGCATAAATAAAATGAGGTCTATTTTTGTTGTTGTTACACTGTGTTCATGATTATGAAGAATATTTTCTACTCAAATTCCCATTACTGCAGTGAATCTGGACGTTTTACATTAGTCTCAATGATGATCCACATTAGATTCTCATTACTGTAATACAGTACTAAAAATAAACATTACAGTAAAAATGACTGTAATGCAATTTTTTTTATTTAAAATGATATAAATGTAAATAAGTTAAATTACATAAATTAAAGGCAGTACAACATATACTACTATGTATGAATATTTTACTTTTAATATTATTATTATTATTATTATTATTTAATATATTTTGTTTTGCATTATGGTCATGAGTAGGGTTGTGAATCATAAGTTTGACAGTTAATTTGATTCATAATTCACTTTTTATTCAAAAGTCATATTTGCTAATTCAGAACGAAATTTGCTAATTTGATTTGGTTTGATTTGATCAGCATTTATATATTTTATGTTCCTTTAATGCATCTTAGACAGATTATTTCAGACTGTTTATTAATTCAAATGTTGTCATAATCTGACTTCTTTTAGATACTTTTATTAAACCTCCAGGCCACAAATGCAAATAAATAGAGAAAAACAGATGACTTGAACATTTTTTGCATACCAACTAAAAAGTGATACCAGTAAAACAGAACTGTTTTATGTTAATAATTTATCTATGCAGTGAAATTATATGGCAGTTGTGTCCATGTAACTAATTGACAGCTGAATGAATGAATGATTTGAGTATGTTTGCCTCGAGACCCGAGTTGTGAGAAAGTGTCATGACTTTCATACAAAATATTTTGTAAGATTCACTCCATGTTGTAAAGCAACCAACAGCATGTGACTGGGAGATAAAATGGGGGGAAAAAGCGAAAGAGAAAATACAGTGGAAGTCTTGGTTGAAATTAAGGTCCAAATTAAACTCCATTAAATGATAATCCTAATGTTAATATTTTGAGTAGAATACTTGGCATGTCGTAAGTGGGAACCATTTTGTAGCAGATGAGAGTATTTATTCTCACCGGGGAAAAGGCTCAGTCTCTGCCAGTCCTCTATTAGAGAGAAGCTGTTACTATTGAGGGGGAAGACAATTTATTCTGTTCCCCACAGCCCAGCCCCCATGGGGCAATGAACGCCTGCCTCGCCTGCCTCGCCTCTCGACGCCCACTGAGTATGGACGACATGGACAACCTTCCGCAGCCTGTCCTGGAGCTTGCGCCACACTGAAAAAACTACCTCCATCATCACTTTCTGTCTGTTTTGACTTGACGGTCAAGTATTAACAGTGGTTCCCACATGATTAGGAGAGATTGGAGGGATTTCTGGTTTCCCTGTCATCCTTCTCTCTCGGGATGGGAATTATAAGGAATTTTTTTAGATATACTTAACAACTGTAGTTTCCTAAGCCATTCTCACCATCCATCCATTCTCCAAACAGCTTGTCCTACTGTATGTCCCAGCATTTTGGGCCGAAGGCAGAGAAACACCCTGGTCAGATGGCCAGTCCATAACAATCCTAATTAATAGCAACTTTGAAGAAAGCACTAAATAATATGCAGTATATTCAAATTATTTTAATTCCGCTTCCTTACAATAAAACTTGAATTGCATTTCTGCATCCTGTTATATATTATTAAATATATATTATTTAATTTATTATTGGAGTATAGGCCTATGTATTACAAGATATTTATTTCAACGTTACTTGCCGTTACTTTGTAATTTGTGAAAAAATAAAATAAATAAAATAAATATTTATATATATATATATATATATATATATATATATAAAACAAAGAATATTTATTATTATTAGAATAATAACCAAAAAAAATAAAAAATTTACGATTTATTACAACAAAATCTGTAACAGTGCATAATCTTTAATTGTTTTAGACCATTAAGAATCATTTGTGAGTCATTTTGACATTCTTTATAAAGAGTCGGCTCATACGAATCTTTTGTTCGTTCATAATACTCTGGTGTTTATTTCTGCATGCAAGCATGTATTTTCATAGAGGATTACAGGCGTTCAAGAACTATTATCATATTTGAATGTCATAAATAATCTGTAACAAATGTGTATCTTTAATTGTTTGTGACATAATTTTATACTTTTGAAAATAATTTGTTAGTAATTTTGATATTCTCTATAAAGAATCGGCTCATACAAATCTTTAGTTCATTCATAATACACTGGTGTTTATTTCTGCATGCAAGCAGCTATTGATTGCAGGTGATACACTCAAAAAAAAAATGGTGCTATATAGTGGCAAAAAGTGGTTTCAAATGGTGCTATTTAGATCCATAAGAGGTGCCATATTGTATTGTATTTCTTCAACAAAAATGCTGCTAAACAGCACCAACAGTGGTTCTTTGGCTCGTAAAGAACCTTTAAAGGGGCTTAACAGGTTCTTTGTACGGCAGTGGTGCTATATAGCACCTTAATCACCCCAAAGAACCACTGAAGAACCATACAGGAGCTTAACAGGTTCTATATATGGTAGCGGTGCTATATAGCCCCTCAGTCATGCCAAAGAACCGGTGAAGAACCACTGAAGCACCAAGATTTGGTGCTATACAGCACCAAGAGTGGTTCCCCTATGATTAGGAGCCAAAGAACCACTTTTAGTGCTATATAGCACCATTGTTTTTTAGAGTGTAAAGAACCATTAATGGAGATGAATAATCTGTAACAAATGCATATCTTTAGTCATTTGATACATCGATTTAAACCATTGGGAATAATTTGGGAGTCGTTTTGTCATTGTTTATATAGAATCGGCTCATACGAATCTTGTAATTCATTCACAATACACTGGTGTTTATTTCTGCATGCAAGCATCTATTTTTTATAGAAGATTACAAGCACTCAAGAACCATTAACGGAGTCGAACGTCATAAATAATCTGGTTGCAGTATTTTTATTAAAATGAAACTGATTCCCAGCCCTTCTTCTCTCCGTCTCGTCTCATTTATCCTTTCCACCGCTCTTGCTAAAGCATTCTCGTCTGACCCTACGGCTCCTTCTGCCCTCCCAGGCTCTGTGCTCCATTATTTACATGCTATCCAGTTTCTCCATTGATTCCCGCAATGTAACAATTGAGACAGATTTGCCCGACTGTCACAATAGCAGTGGGATTCGGCAGAGTTTGTAAATGGGATTAGGCTTAAATGGAATTTAATTTTCACCGTTGCTGTCTCCAAAGCCTGTCTGCCACCCAGACACCATGACGCTTTACACGCCGCAGCTTGCGCATGTGTGTCTGCGTTTGCATGTGTATGTGTGCGCGGCGCAGCAGTGCCGGTGTGTGTCTGATTAGTAATTTCTACAGGGACCCTAATTCTGATTGTTTTTGTTTCCCATTGTTCTTTGCACACGGCGGTTTATTTGGCAGAGCTCCTGTAATGTGATGCAGGTGTGTAGCTCCTTCATTTGTCCCCTGCTCTATTTGCTCAGCTCACATTGTGTCGACGTGCGTTTGCCGCATTCTGATTGGTCATTTTTTGAGATTTTTTTCAGGTCATTCTATTAAGCAGCAGCCTGCCAAACTCAGAGCTCTACAACAATGGATTACGCATTGCATTCAAAAGCAACTAGATGGAGTGCAGAACACTGTGTTCACGAGATGTGATTTTTGAAGTTCAACTACTTTTAAACTTCATGACGCAGCTTAAAACTTGGCTGTCTTTGCATGAGATGCTAAGAAACTGTCTGTATGACTCAATAGCACAGTGGATTGTGGACGGTAGGCCAGTGATTATATAGAAAAGTAATAAAAAAATATGAATGAAATAATGATACTTATAATAATTTTCTGAGTAATTTTAGATTTTAGACACATTTGACTTGCTACTGTTCAAAAGAATGGGGTTGGTAAGTGTTTTTTTTTTTTTTCTTCTAAGTCTCTTATGCTCACCAAGTCTGCATTTTTTGATCACAAATATGGTAATATTGTGAAATATTATTACAATTTAAGATAACTATTTTCTATTCTAATATATTTTAAAATGTAATTTATTTATTTATGTGAAAGCTGAATTTTCAGCATCATTACTCCAGTCTTCTTCAGTGTCACATGATCTTTCAGAAATCATTCTAATATGCTGATTTTCTGCTTAAGAAACATTTATTTTATTATCAATGTTTTAGTGATTAACTTTTTAGTGATACTTTTTCAGGATTCTTTGGTGAATTGAAATTTAGAAATAAAAATATAAATGTTTTGAAAAAGTATTAATTTCTTAAAAATAGTTTATATAAAAAATAAAATAAATATCTGCTTTTTATCGCAAGCAATGAGCTATTCCTCTTTTTAGTTGAGCATGATGAGCTTTTTCTGCAGTTCTGAAATTTTTTAAATAAAATAAATGAATGAATGAATAAAAGCATTTCTGGCAAATACATATAATTACTCAATATAAAAGCACACTTAATCCAGGTATTACCCAATAATTCCCAAGGCGATTCACACAGTGTAATCGTTTTTCACTTTATCTTCCTATTATTTTGCAGTACATAGTCCTTTTTATCTCATCACATTCAATTTAGACTGTAAACTCAGGTTCAGCAGCAGTCTAGCAGAAAAAAAAGAAAAAAACGTCAACATGTCCACAAAAAAAAAACATGAATTCATGAAAAATTTATATGGGTTGACAAATTCCATTTTAACTGGAATATCGCGCACCCCTAGGTCAGTCAAATAAAACAGAGAGTCTTTACAGCGGAGAAGTTTGTCCGCACCCACTTGTATCAAGGTGTGCAAAGCAACCATCTATAAGGGATCGATGGGTAAACTTTGAGCTGGACTGCTGGCCTGGCAGTCAGATGAAATGGATAAGTGAATGAATGAGTAAACAGATAAGTGAATAACTGCTGTCGAAGTGTGAATCGATGCATATGGATCCAGTTCCTGGGTCCTGCTGGGCTGCGGATGAAATGAATGTGGAGCAACGCTGCTTTTCAGAGATGACTTGAGCTGTATGGATTCTTTCATGTGTGTGTTAGCGCGGATTCGGATGAAACGGACACACTGGAAGTTGCTTGAACAGCCGTTGTGAACGTCCATCTATGACGCTCACCATCTATCTGCATTGTGAATGCGGTAGGCCCCATTTACCCTGCTCTTTTTCTTCACTTTCTTCCCCAAATGTGATCAATAAGTGAATTAATGTGCAAGGGACGAGGCAGTGCATGTGGTACTGGCCTTGGCAGCCAGTAAAGCCCGCTTCCCCCCTTCCTCCGCGGCCAGACCAAGTGCAACCGAGTACACAGAGACCAGGAAATAAGAGCGTTCATTAATAATGAATACATTACAGTGCCAAATTGGAACACATTCAGCTTTTAAAATTCCCTTTCTCTCTCTCTCTCTCTCTCTCTCTCTCTCGCTCTCGCTCTCACTCTCGCTTTTTTGTTTTATAACCAGCCAAATTAATTATGGTAATTATTAGTCAATAGGTAGTGGTGACTGGATCGAGGGAGAGAGAACTCTTAGCTGTGGACAGGGGCTCTGGAGCCTTGTTTTTAATGCTGGAGATGGGGGGTGGGGGTTGGGGGGGTCTGAGTAGGTCAGGACAAGCAGGAAAAACAGAAGTGCAGGATTGGACACAGGTGTGCGGAGACGGGTAATGTCAGACAGATTGCATATTGCACACTGAAGTGGCAAGAACTGTAAGAAATTGCCAGTTCTAGTTGTAACTGACTGGCATCATTTAACTTTCATGAGTCGGTGGTTGCACTGGTCCGTCTGAAAAGTTGTTTTTACAGTGTACCAAGCTTGTTTCAGTGGACTTACTTCAAGAAACATTAGTAGAATGAATATCTGCGCACATATTTTATAAAATATATTCTTAATTGTTTAACGATTGATTCACACAGACGAGTGATACCAAATGAGAAATAATTACTGGATTTGCCTAAGTTTGTCAGGTTAGTGGCATCAAATCTTCGAATGATTCTCAATATATTACTTTGAGACACTTAGTAGCAAGTAAACTAGATAAAAAGAAATGTAAATGAAATGTACACTGGAGGGTTGAAGTGGGTAAATCTAAGTTGTGCTGTTGTCCCTTCCATATTTTAATGCATTAAGTGAAAGTATTTCTCTGTGTCCAGTGATTTTATTTTATTTTATGATATTATTAAAAAATACAAATAACTAAAATGGTGTATATAATATGTATTTAAAATATATTATAAATAATATTTAAAATATCAATACATTTCAAATTGTCATTAATTGATCAGAAATAGATAAAAAAATTCACGAGGACCCATTTGCTGGAAACTGTGGCACACAATGCATATCATTACAGATTGGTTTGTAGTTTTCTCACACATTTTACTGATGTGACTAATTCAACAAATTCTCATCAATGTGAGCCAGCTGGATAGCATTATCTTGGTGACAAATCAGCAGAATTCGCAACAACAATTTAGCATAGGCTACATCATTGAAAACCAAACTTTTTTTGCATGGCATAAAAATAGATGTCCGATGGGCAAAGAATAATGAATGTTCAGTGAATTTTCAGTGAGAGTGAAGCAGTGGCCTAAAGGGGCGAATGACAGTTCAATCAGCTAGCCGTGGGCAGATTTTGGCCAGAATAAGTTGGAAAGTGGACCAGACTTCATGTAGAACATTTGGTTACATGAGCCCAGGTGACGAATGACTAGAATAGAGATGATTCACAGAGAGAAAGTGTACACTAAAGTCCCACAGTGTCCCGGCGGCGATGATAACGGCAGGGTGTCCCACACGTGAGGCTGAGAGAGAGACAGCTGTAAGACGAAGAGGCGGAGAGGTGATTTGTGAGAGTATTGTATTTCTGTAATCTCTTCTGATCACATCAGCCACAGCCAATAATGCAACACTGAGCCAAATGTCACGCTGCTCTTTCTTCATCTCGCACGTCTCGCTCTCGCTCTCTTTCTCTCGCTTTCTCACATGACTTTTTTCTTTTTGCTGCAGTGGGGAGTGAGTCCTGCTGCAGAGGTTTCGGAACAAGCTAAAACAGTGAAAGAAAGCGAGGCTGGGTGGGACTCATCAGGAATGAGTGACTGCACGTCTTGTCTGATGCAGGTTGACGGGTTGTGATGTTCACACACACTCACACGCTCACACGCTCGAGGTTGGCACACTCTGTGGAGTTTGGCGGTGGGAAATGAAGTCTAACCAGTGTGGCATCTGTCCCCGCTGCAGGAGAGTCCCGCCTCTCCACCCACACGTGACCCCACCCACCCCGCATCCATTCGCACGGCTGCCTCGGGCTGAACCACCACAACCCTCTCCCACCCCTCCATCTCACTCTCTCGTGTTTCATCACATCCTGCTACCGCCCACCACACGGCACTCTCAAATATTCATACCCACAAACACGGACCTTATTCCTCTGCCTTTCCTCCATTTTGTTCAGGGTGGCAACACTTATTTATTTATAAATTTTTTTTTTTACTCATATTACATTCAATGCATGTGACCCTGGAGAAACAGCACTTGTCATGAACATAGCCCAACAATTAAGATTTAGAGGCAGGAACTATTTTCAGCTTAAAATGGTGTTATACAAATATGATGCTCATTGTATGACATTGAAAAAAGTATTTGTCTGACAGGTATTTGCATAGACCAGTTGTTAAAGAGATGATGCTCTAGTATTCTAGAACATCTAGATGGATCTTTAGTGATCGAATGCAACACCCTCTATGTGTCCGAATAAGCGTATTCCTTACAATATAGTAGGCAAAAATTTTACATGAAATGAGTAGTATGTCTTAGTTTGTAGTATTCATAAGACAGCAGAGGAAGTACATGGATGACTTGCTACCTCTGGCGAGGTTCATGCTACATATGATGGAAGCTATACTATCCCATGAGGCCATGGACCAGAGTTGTGAATGGCAGTTAAGTGACCAGATACCAAAGGTCACATGACAAAACCAGCTTGACGAATGAAGCACTGTCTCATACTTACAATGAAATGGATAAGTATGTAAACAAATGTATAAAAAATAAATCAACTGAACATTATTCACAACACATACTCAGTGACTGATATTCTTTATTATGGATTGTTTGTTTGTTGACGCAGAGTTCTCAGTTTGAATGTTCTTGTTTCCGTTCCGGAAGATCTGAGGTAAATTATCCACATTCACTTTCATTATGGCTATTAAAATCACGCATAGTGATATTTAAACCAAAATTAAACCAATGTATTACTATACAAAACACAAGCACTGTCGCGTGTTGCTGTCAGTTAGTTAGGACTAGAATTCTTTTCCATGCTAATCAGAGTTTGTTTTATTTTTAACACTTGATATTGTTTGAAATACGGCACTCATTGTATGCAACTCTTACAAAACAATGGCAAAATTATTTTCCATGTTAATCTGAGTTTGTTTTATCATGTCGCCTTGTGTATGGTTAGGACTTGCAGTAATGCAACAGAATGCAGCTGTTTTCAAACATTAAAAAAAAAAAAAATTGTTGAAAATACAACACTCATTGTATGCAATGCTTACAAAACAAAAGCACACAAGAACATACTAGATGGAGTGTAAAGGCCCATTCACACCAAGGATAACTACAACGATATAGCTTTAAAAATCGTTTTAAGTTCAAAAGAATAGCAGAGTTCACAGCACAATAATGGCACAGAGGAATGATATTGTTGGAATCACTTTCAAAATTATTTTATCCAGCTGATGAATGACAGAAACATTAACACCCAACGTTTACATATGTTGACAACACTGCAGCACATGCATAAACCGAATGTTATCGTGCACTGGTTTGGACGCTAATATAATTATCGTTCTTAGTGTGAGCGGTCCTTAATGGTGTTAAAAACTCCTGTCTAATGCGTATTTACCTTGACCAGCAATTAAAAATGAGCAGCAGGTTAATCTGTCGAGTACTTGCACGCTCAAAATACCCACAATGCACCCTGTCTTAATATGGGAGATGTTTAATTCCTCACTGAGGCCGAGAAAAGCCTCCAGACGGTCCCCAACGCGGCTAAATATAAACTCTCGCTCTCAGTCCCCTCTCTCTGTTGTCTCATTGAGTCTTGTTCTGTCGTTTCTCTAATAGGGACACGCTGATGCACGCACTGAAATCAGAGACAGGAAATGAGAGTGAGCTAGCTGGTACACATGCTAACGTGCTCGCTGCTGTGGTGCTCATGCACACGAAACCTCTGGCAGGCAAATACCCCCTTCTTTTCATGTGAGCGCACACACACACACACACACACACACACACTAATAGTGCACCAATGCCCCGAGTGGGAAATGAGAATTGGCTTGCAGGCAGAGCAGCTCTAATATGCATCTCTGTGTCTGTATGCCACCGGCTGTATTCACATCCATAACGGAAAGAGAGCAGATGCCTGGGTCTCTCTCCAATGCCCTCTCCTCCTCTTCCTCCCCTCTGTTTTACCCACACTTCCTCTGTCTATCCTTCTATTCTATTTTCTCTCTTCTTCTCCCTTGGTTCCCTCTCTGTCACTTCTTTCTCCACATGTAGGCCGTATATTAGCCCAGGGCCTCAATTTCTCTCCCACGTCCCACTCCCCACCCTTCCCTCTCCAGTGCGTTATCTCACAGGGCCAGGCTTACCGTTAGCATGCAGGCCCGAGCAGGAGTTAGCAGCGAAAGGAAGTCAGGTGCAAGTCCCGTCAAAATAAAACAGCTAGAGTAAATTACTTTGTCTTCATACGGCATTTCGCCCACTGTTCTGACAGCATGCTAACTATTCATTGCATTGTTTGAAAGTGATGTGGGTATTTTTTGTTGTTATGTATTTGTGTACAAATAATATGCATATAATATGCAGAGACAAATATCTTCCTTATTTTTAACATAAAAGCAGGCACAGCCATTTAACTTAATGATGCAACTGATGCTGGTAGGACAGTCACCTCATTCATTCATACGACGCATATTCATACTATATAGAATGTACTTTAATAACAATTGCAATGTAAGTTTGAAACCAAACCAAATACAGTACCTACTGGATAGTATGCGATGCAGCTTAAAATGCCCGGCAAAGCAAAATTGGCTTAACCAATCGTATGTGCTTGGGGCGAGACTGTCTGTTAATGGAAGACTGGAAGAGAGTTGGGGAAAACTGGTTGAAATTGTATTTTTCCACAATTGCATTAGGAGACTAGTGGTGCAGAAATTCCCTTTTTAACTTATTTTGAGTCTTTTAATGCCTTTGTTTCAAAGGATAGTGAAGGTTGACAGGAAACAAGATTCAAACTCCCGTCCCCTCAGGACCACCACAGCACTTTGTGTCATGATTTCACACGGTCTTACTGCTCTACAGCAGAGCTACAGCTCTTACAACTGCCTGTTTCCTGTTATCTTCTTGTTTAATTCCTGCTGGAAGATCTAGCTAAATTCAGATTCTGTATATATACAGTAACTGATTTGCTGCACATCAGCTGGTGGAGACCAAGGTTGACCTATTAGCGTGTAGGTCAACTATTAAGAGCAGTGTGTTAACAATGCCCAGGTCAAAGGTAAAATGTATGCATTGAATCCACAGCAAGTTGCTTTGAATAAAACTGTTAAATGAGTAACATCATGTCTGCAATGAAAGTGTCTGATGGTGCACCTCAACACAATGACTAGAGATCAAACCATCAAACTTTACTTACTGGAATATTTAGTTGTAAGTGGAGAATATACTTCAGAAAAAAGTGGGGAAAACTTTGTATCCTACTTTTTGGAAATCCAGTGATAATTGCATAAGTTATTTTAGACCAGGGAAAGCATTTCACACATAATGTTGAATTAGTAGGTCTAGACTAGAAACATCAGAGACTTGAGCTGAAGGCTGAGGCTCTACTCATTATAATGAGAGTGATTTAGTTTAGACATGGTGTGAATGTGATATAAATGGCCATCTTGGACAACAACATGTTACATAAATGCTCCAGGCTCAGCACAATTTAAGCTAAAACAAGAGCACTTGTGGCATAATGTTGAAGTTTCTTTAGACGTGTTGTCCTTTTTCATTAGACAAAGCAAAATATAGATTACAGTGAAGCACTTTGCCAATCCAAATATGTATGCTTATGTATGTGTAGTACATTTATGGAGATATGTGTAATGTACATGTATATCCATCCTAAAACTTGTCAATACATGTTCACATTATATAAGTAACTATAAAAGTTATATATTTATTCATTTGTTTGTCGGTTTTGCCTTTATCGTGATAGACAAACAGAAAGCGAAGTGGAAAGGTCCTGAAGTGAAAAGTTGAGACTCGCCCAAAATTCAACCTTGCGTGGCCCATTAATAAAGTTGGATACACAAATAAAACATATATTGTTATTACATCATTACATATAATACCATATTAAAAAATAAAAAAATCACACAGATGTCATTCAATTATGTACATATACTGTACATATTTTATATAGGGATTTTATATTATAAACTTACATAGCATCTACCCAGAGAATGTACATATGTGAAAAATTTTAATGAAAAAGGCCTTATAGGTAACATATATGCCAGTATCACTTTTGATAAAGGGCAATAAATGTCATATATTACATTTCTATATATGTTAACATTAAAAAATGCTCACTGCTCACAAGATGTAAATACTTTAACATGATTTTACTGTCCAAAAATGCGTATTAAGAGTATATTCTGATTTGTAACTTTATTGCTATGACAATGTAACACCTAAAACCCCAAAATGACCAAACACCCAACACCTAAAACGTAAAATGAAATATAATGCATAAGTTTTAACAGACAAATTATTATAATGTAAATGCTTTTAGTAAGCTTTGCATTCCTTTACCTTAAATCTTCAAATTGTCCCTATTAATTTCTACTGTAATCACCATTTGTGGTAATCAATCTCTCTTTTTTTTTTTTACATTTATGCATTCTACCTACATTGCATTCAAAGAACACTTTTCATTAGTTCTTGCATTCCCTGGGAATCGATCCCATGACCATGACAATACTAGTGCCATACTGTACCGTTTAAATTACAGGAAAGCGCTGTTTTTGTCACACATGCTGTCGACTGAGCTAAATTTGTACTATTCCTTCATGCTGGAGTGACGTCTGTGTGAAGCCTCTGACATTGACGAAACGGTAGTGTCTGTTTGTCTGTGTGCAGTGTATTAGAAAGCCGCTACAGTGAGTAGATGTTCAGGTTGCTGAAGAGCACAGGTGTGTCTGTCCGGCGGGAGTTCATATGTTTATTCGTGTGTGCACTCTGGGGTGGGCGGTGACTGGCGGCTCGTCCCCCAGCGCTGCTCCATGGGGCTTATTAAAGCTATCCTCTCCGTCTGCCCTCACATTCGCTCACCCTGCAAATCTCCTCTTTAATTAGAGGGGGCACAGGCAGCCATCCACGGCAGCACGCTCCACACCGAATGGATGGAAACATGGAGCAATTGTGGGACATGTGGGTGGGGAGCGACAAAAACCGTTACAGTCAAGGGCAACGGATGGCTGAGATGGGAAGATAAATGATGCAATTTCAGATGTATTTACAGAGGGGGTGGTGAATAAATGATCATATGGAGTATTAATGGAAGAGTAGAGTTCACTTGTTGCAAAGCGACGGCGAGAAAAGTACGCGAGAATAGAATCAAGGGAAGAAAGAAAAGCTTTCAGATAGTTGCACTAAAAGGAAGGTTATGGGGGGTGATTTCACTGTTGTTGCAGTGTCCTTACTTAATGAGGTTGCTATGACAACAATGTATCAGTCAAGTGGCAACGGATTGTATGTGCTACTCGGTAAGTGTGTGTATATGTAAGAGCGAGATTTTTGTCTGTCTTTGCCATGTAAATAGGTGTTCTCTTATAAGAGACAGTGGACATTTCTTATACTTGTGACAAAAGATTGACTTGTGAATGAAGAAATTACAGACACTGTGGAAAGTCATTGCAAAGTCTTATAGGTAGATATATTTAATATTCACAAATATTAGGAATGATTTTGCTGGGTAGGTAAAATTACGCAACACTGTGAATATCGCAAAGAATTTATTGTCCTTTTTATTTAGCCATTAGGTTTCCTAACCATGTCATAAGATTAGTTTCATGATCCGTCTTTGAGTATGAAAGTGTTAAGAGTGAGTTGTTTTAATTGCATCTTTCATTTCAGTCTCAGTAGAAAAAGTAGAGTGTTGCTGATATGTTTGTTTCATCTGCAAATCAGTTCAAACTGTTGATTAGAAACCTATTGGCCAGTCCTTTTGTGTCTGGACACAAAGCTGTGTTTTGTTTGTGTTTGATTTATATACTACTATAGTATTTATTATTATTTTGAATTAGATTTTTCATTAATTTCATTTTGTGTGTATATATATATATATATATATATATATATATATATATAAGAAAACAAATATAAAACAATGCTATGACATATATATATATATATATATATATATATATATATATATATATATATATATGCACACACACACGTTTATATCATAGCATTGGTTTCTTTGATTTCACTTAGTAAATAACATGCCTTGATTGTAACTGTAATTGTTAACTGTTTTACTCATAATGTTTGTATTAAAAAGGAATCTGATTGGCTCTGCTTGGTGAACTGATTGCAAGGCATTTCCAAGATTTATAAAATCCAAATATCACGTAGCTAAAAAAAATTTCAGATGCAATTGATCTAGCTATGTAGGCCAGTGCTACACGTCAGGTGTGATGTGTCAGGTCAGGTGATGTCACTTCTCTGTGATAGTCCCATAGGACTGACAATCTGTCATCATTGTTTTAATGACCGTGTAAACAATGTCATCTCTTTACTGTGCCAAAGCGAACGAGCAGCCTTAATTGTAAAATTAATTGAAAAACATTTTAATTAAAGACCAACCTGAGCTCACCCCTCCCTACCTCTAACCTCTCCTTCTCACATCCTGCTTGTTCCATCCTTGCTCTTCCCACATGTTCCTGTTACGGTTTATTAGTCCCATAGGAATGATAAATAAGAAATGGGATCTCTTTAATATCTCAGTTGTTTCTCATAGACAGGAGCAAGATTAGAACAAATA
The DNA here is from genome assembly GCF_012432095.1 of Onychostoma macrolepis. Taxonomy (NCBI): domain Eukaryota; kingdom Metazoa; phylum Chordata; class Actinopteri; order Cypriniformes; family Cyprinidae; genus Onychostoma; species Onychostoma macrolepis. Next base: position 25,815,724 of record NC_081157.1, on the reverse strand, counting down.
GAGACGCTTGACTCTCCTGCTTCTCAGATTTTTCTCCTCTGTAAGACCTTAGCAATCTCAAAAATGTCTCTCATGTGAGTTTCTGATGAAATCTCAATGTTTTAATTTGATGGTCAGATTTTCCAAGATATCAAACATGTTGATATCTTGGAAAATCTGACCATCAAAGAGAGATTTCAGTATGAACTCAAACAATTCTCAACAAGTACTTCTAAGATCTATTATTGGAGCTGTAATAATTTTATAGAGATCTTGAATTGCATGCCAACAATTGATTAATTTAAGTCTATTTTTATTTCTCCAAAGGAATCTGTGGAGAAATATTTGAGACAAAGTTCTTGCTTAAATGAAACGTAACTGAGATATGCTGAAGAATGAATGAGCAACCTCTGAGCATCATATGTCTCATTTGTATCCAACTTGTAGTTCTCTTAACTGTCACCGTCCCCTCTGTTTACTTCACTATTTTACAATTAAATCCTAATCTAATCATGACAAACAGTATATCGTTGGAAAGGTCTAAGACTCCTAAATAGATATTTTACCACTTTTTTTGTTAAAAAATAATGTAGGAAAAGTAATAGATTAATTAATGACAAGAGTGGACCTGAAAAATCTACATCATAACAGGAGTTCTGACCTTTGTCACAGAAAGTCTTCTTAGTTGCCTTTTTCTCTATTACGTATTAGAAATCATAAGAAATTATATATCAGTTGAAAACTTCAAATCTCAAAATTCATCCTTTGAAACCCATTTTTAAATCAGACATTGTATTACCATGGAAATGGTACATCAAAATCATGTTACAAAATGTTTTCATTCATGAATTATAAAAATTTAAGTTTGGATAGTGCACTATAATGTCTATGTTCAAAACTGTGAGTGACAGTTAAGGGGTTAAATAATTTGAGCAGAAGCATCTGAGACAAAGCTGACCCTAAAATGAGAGATGACTGGGATCTGCATCAAGTCTCCTGAAGAATGAACAACTTCTAAGCATTCAAATGTTCTAATTTGTATTTATTTTTACTGTTCCTAGAGAATTTTACTAGAAACATCTAAGACAAAACTGGTACTTGAATGAGACATAACTACGATCTGCATTTGTTCTCTTGAGCAATGAAAGAGCAACGTCTTCTATTAGCTTATGTCATTTGTCTGTTTTATTTCTCATAAGGAATCTGAAGAAAAAAAAGATTGGAGACACAGTTTACCCTCTAATGGAACATAACTTAGTTCTCCATTAAGTCTTTAAAGAATGAAAGAAAATCTGTGCAGTTCAGGTTTTCTCATTTATGTCCATTTTATTTCTCCTAAGGAATCTGTGGAGAAACATGTGAGACAAAGTCGATGCTTAAATTATAGAAATTATTTGTATTCTCGTAGCTTCGCAAAATTGAAGTTGAGCCACTGATGTCACATGGACTGTTTTAACAATGTTCTTACGTTACTGGGTCTGGGAACATTTATGTCTATGGAGGGTCTGAGAGCTCTCAGATTTAATAAAAAATATCTTAATTTATGTTGCAAAGATGAACGAAGGTCTTACGGATTTGGAACGACATGAGGGTGAGTAATTAATGACAGAATTTTCATTTTTGGGTGAACTAACCCTTGAAGAATGAAAGAACAACCTCTAAGAATCATATTTGTTTTCATTTGTATCCATCTTTTGCTTCTCTTAAATAATTTTAGCAGAAAAGTCAAAGCTGTTTCTTAAATGAGACATAAAGGAGATCTCCATTAAGTCTTCTGAAGAATAGGGAACCTTGGAGCAATACATTTCTCATTCACATTTGAGACAAAACTGGTACTTAAATGAAATACAACTAGCATCTCTATTACGTCTTGTGGAGAAAGAGCAATTACAATTTCCCAGTTGTATCGAATTTTATTGCTCCTAGAGAATATTAACAGAAACATCCGAGACAAAACTGACATGAGACATGATCAATATCTGCATGTATTTTCTTTAGCAATGTGAGAGCAGCATCTAAACCTTAACCGTTTCCTTGGGCTGCTTTTCTCCTGTGCAATAGTTGCCACCTATCTCTGCACGTATACCCTCCTTTAACTGTCTCATTTCCAAGCCAACAACCTCCCCCCACACCATTTCCATCCCTTCCAAATCTCCGTCTTCCTTGTGTATTCATTGCAGCGGTTCCCTCCTCTTTTTCCCCCCAGCCCCGTTTCTTTTCCTCTGCGGGAGGGCCGCTCCACACAGCACCAGCGCCCTAGGATTCTGACCAGCCCTGGCTCTGTGAGCATCCCTCTGAGCGCCAGGGCTTTGTAGAGCTGCCTCCTCAAAGCCAGAGTGGACGGCCTGCCTCTCCAGCGGTGGAGGAGCGCCTCAGGGAGCTGAGCTCATCTCGCTACCCTCCCTCTATCTCTATCATCTCAGTGTGTATCCCTCACCCACATACACCCCATGTGGCGGGCTAGATCTCTCTACACAGATTCAGACGCACACTAACCGGGCTATTGTGTGTGTTTATCTGGCCTGTACTCCGGTGCTTAAAAGCCTAGTATGTTCTTTTTGTTATTCGTTAGCCTTGGGTCATGTGTGCTTAAAATGATTAACTTCACACTCTCATTGCAGTCAAGATATGGGCTTGGGTGATTAATTGATTCATCTGTTAGCGATCAAGACCCTCCTTTATTGATTAACAGGCTAGTCCGTCACCAAGGAGTCGCCTCAGCGGGACGCGCGGCTCCCCCGGGAGACGTGTATGTCGGAGATTTCTGTTATTCGCCTCCCCGCGGGATAAAGTGCTCCGACAAACAAAGGAGACTCTGATAGATGTGTCTTTTGTGCATAATTAGCCAAACCCACCCCACAGTCAATGAGAGGATGGATTAATGAATTAAATCCGCATTGATGTATAACAAGCTCGAAATGCGAGTATCGAGCGCCGCTTCTTCTGGCCCACATTTGAAACGTTATGTCATCGCAAACAATGCCGAGGCAGAGGAGCCTATCTGGAATATTCCAGACAGGGCTCTGGGAAGGCTGTAACCTCCATCTGTCTGGAGTGCTTTCTGAATAGCTTCGCCTTGATTGAACATCAAGTGCCGGTCTCTTTGCTCTCTTATCGAAATTGCGAAGATCTGTCGGGATGTTTGAGCCACATTTGGAGCTCTGTTTTTCCAGGAGAGCCATCAGGAAGAGCGGAGTGCCGTTGCCATGGAGACGTGGCGTCACAGGCGCCGAGCAGATTGTGCCGATTGTGCGGCTGGTTGTCATGGCTGCAGAGGATGCTGGGGAGGAGCAGGTGCTGAGAAATGACCGCTCCATCAGTGGCTGGGCTGGAGAGAGACTGTGCGTCTGTCTGGCCATCTTTTTTTTTAAAGGGGTCACGAACTGAGAAATCAAAATTCCCTTGATCTTTTAACAAATAAGAGGACATTGTACTACAAAAACATCCTTTAAGTTTCAGAATTCAGAACATTCTCTAAAACAGCTTATATTGAAGCCAATCTGCCAAAACGACAGCTTGTGGAATGTGCCACTCTATGACGTAATAGTGTCATAAATCCGAAGAAGAGAATCAAAGCCTGCTTCTACAGCGCTGCCTGTTTAGCCCCGCCCACTGATTTGCGCATGTAGTGTAAATAACAAGAGGTGAACCCGGGTCAACGCAGAAACCAAACGATGAACTTGATTTGATGAACTTTATTTTTAATGAAGTTCCAGACCACGTCAGTAACTATTAGCTAATCACAGCAGTGGGTGTTTACTTCCGAGTCTACAATCCGCCACGCCTATTCAAATGAAACGTTCTGATGAGGGGTGTTAAAAACAGAAAATAGCAGAAAATAGCCTATTACTTCTAAATTATGTTTTTTGATGTAAAAATCTTGATAACATTGTAAGTGGAACAGTACAAAATCAAAAATAAAACCATTTTATGACCCCTAAAAAGATTAAAGATTAAAAAGTTTTTGCCTTTATTATGATAGGACAGTGACTAGACAGAAAGCAAAGTGGGAGAGAGAGATAGGCAGGATCAGGAAAGGTCCACGAGCCAGGACTCGAACTCGGGACACCAAGAAGCTCAACGGAGCTACATGTCGTCGCGCTGCCCACAAGGATATCAGCAGCACCTAGTGTCTAGCTATCTTTGAACCTGTCTTACATGGGGAAGTGAGTGTGAGAGAGCAGCTTGGTTTGGGCCCTTTGCATTAGACATCTGAAAGCGGTGCCAGTGAGAGGACACAAGCATCGTTCGACCTCCAGCGCTGGCACACCACACCGAGGACAAGATTCCAAAACCTGTGTTCCAAGAACGCTCTGCTCCCCTCCCTCTTCACCTGCAGGGCTTTATTCTGGCCCTGCTAAATAGTGATCCGGTCAGAGGCACACAGGTGCGCGGGGTCTGCATGTTGCCAAATTCCGTCCGCCCGCTTGTTGCCGACAACAGAGGCTGAGTCACTCCTCCAAAGGCCAGAGAGAGTCTGCTGCTCATAACATGCAGCACCAGCTTTGCTTTGTGAACAGCACAGATGACAGTAATGTACAATAGAAAAGGAATGTTCATAATGACAGGCTTTGAATGTTGGCTTGACAAAGCCTTGCCTGAATGTTTATGAATAGTTGAAAAAAGTCTTGAATTGAATAGGTTTAGTACAGACAGAGATCCAGAAAGATTAAGGTCAAAGATACAAAAATACATTTGAAGGTCACATCAGCGTTGATTAGATTCAGTACATTCATACAGCATAAAGCCATATGATGCTCATTGCTAGGGTGTTGCTACCTGGCTGCTGTGGTGTTGTGGTTTCTAGATTGTTGCTAAACTATTTTGTGTGGTTGCTAGGAGGGTGGGCGTTTCTAGGCATTAACTAGTGTGTTCCTGGGGCTTGCTAAAGTGATAATAGTTACCAAGATATTCAAAGTGGTTGCTCTGCGGTTGCTAGGATGTTCTGAATGGTTGTTAGGGAATTGTTAGGCTGTTGTTTGGGTGTTTAGCTAGGACATTATAAAGAACTTATTAGGCTGTTCTGAATGGTTGCTGTGTTGTTTCTAGGTAGTTGTTAAGCTGTTCTAAATGTGTTTTAGGGCATTCCTAGGCAGTTGTTTGGCTGTTCTGAGAGGTTGCTAGGGTAGGGCTAGAGGGTTGTTGGGGTGTTCTGAGTGGTTTCTATTAAGTTGCAAGCTGGTTATTAGGGTGTTTCTCATGGTTCAAGTATGAAGCCAGGCAGTTGTTAAGGTGTTCTGAATGGTGATTATGATGTTGCTAGGTGGTTGTTAGGGTGTTCTATGTGGTTGCTGTGGTGTAGCTATGGTTGTTAGGGTGTTCTATGTGGTTGCTGTGGTGTAGCTATGTTGTTGCAGAAATGTTCTGAGTTGTTAGCTGGTTGTTAGGGTGTTTCACATGGTTCAGGAATGATTCCAGGCAGTTATTGGGGTGTTCTGAGTGGTTGCTATGATGTTGCTAAGGTGTTTTTAGGGTATTTCTAGGCAGTTGTTAGGGTATTCTGAGTAGTTGCTAGGACAGTGCTAAGTGGTTGTTAGTGTGTTCTGAGTTGCCAACTGGTTGTTAGGGGTGTGGCTGAAGTGTTGCTAAGGTGTTCTGAAGCAGTACAAAAGCCCTGCATGTGTTTATGCACAAACATTTACACAAACATTTCAGCACAATGAGAACTTTCAGCCAATGTAAGATTTTGGGGACTGTCTACTATACTAGAAAGCATAGGTCAGATTGTTTAGTAAAACTAAAGCATACTCAGTCAGACTCAAGGTCTCAAGTTTAGCAGATGTAGTGTGAAATCTCTAGGAGGCATTACAATCTCTGAGAATTTGGAAGCGTATAGAATTTTTGATTGTCCGCTTTGGGAAAACCATAAGCCAGATCAGATACAAAGGACACAGTCAGACACACTTCAGGCCTGAAGGTTTTGTGGATGCAGCTTGACAGAAGAGCTAGAAGAAGTTACAGTCAGAATGGAGTTTGTGGGTTTTCAAAAGGGATCATATTGAGAACAGCAAAAAGAACCTGAAATTGAGATAAAGTAAAAAAAAAAAAAAAAAATCAGACTTTGTGTACCGTCAGGCAACCATAGAGGAACAAGAACCATGCGTACTACTGCCGGCCCGTGGGGAACAAGGCGGTTTGTGGAAAGAACGCTGGGCAGAAAAAGAGAGAGAGTGCGGGAAGAGGGTGGCGGAAAGCTGTAGAGGTGTGCTCTTGTTTCATGTCCCTCTCAGGAATAAGAGGGAAAGTGCCTCTTCAGGTTCAAGTACGGCCAAAGCTCCATTTGGGGTTTATTTAAAAAGAATGCAGGCACTTAAGAGCTCCTCATTGGCTCCTGCGCTATGACAACAGCAAAAACGCATCATAAGTGAAAAGAGATACACAACTGAAACACATGCAATCATTTAGACAGGCTGAAGAGCCCTCCTGCTCCCTCTGGCTCCTTACCTTCCCCTCTCTCCCCCTTTTCCAGCCTGGGCTTGGCATCACACCCAGGCAGCTAAGCCTCTCTTGGCCGTCTTACAGGAAGACTGCAGCATTTAGGCTGATTATGGAGGGAGAAGACACCTAACAGAGCTTAGCGTGGAGCTGCTAGGAAAGCTGGGCAGGAGAAGATGACACCTCTGAGCAGAATCTGGTTAGGAAATAAGATTATATTCGTAGGTCCAAGAGTTTGCTGTGGGTCTAGTGCAGGTTTTTTATCTTGACATGTGCATCTATCATCGTTGTAGAGAAGTACCATAATAATGCCATGTTTTTTTATTTTTATTTTTTTGGACATGTAATACATATTTTTAAAGATTATTTCATTTTCCGTATATGAAACCATGATCAATAGTCTTCTTTTAACTATTTATTTTACATTTATCACCAGCAGGATAAAACACAAATGTTTTAGCTCGAGACCTTCTTCAGTGCATTGAATAATTCAGTCCCTCCACCCACTTTTTAAATCATTAATTATATTGACGCCATCATTCATTTGCAAAATTAGCATAATTCATTTAATATTAACATATTTAAAAAAAATAAGCCTTGTTCCCCCCATGTTAATATACAGTTACTTTAGTATATAACTGCATATACCGTTTAAAAAATAAAAGTCAATGCAATAAAATAATATTATTTCAGTTTTATTTTTACAAATTATGGTGGTATTTGATGTACCAAATTAAATGTCATAGTATTAGACATTTTTGGACTGTAAGACAGTAAAAAATAGCGGATTACAGGAATGTATAAGAATGAGGAGAGTTATGCTAATGACAAAATGTGCATTAATGTTATAATACACACACAAAAAAAATCTTGATAATTTATAATAAGGTCTTAATTGTTGCCAACAAAAATAAATCCAAACACAGCCACAGCTCTGTTTTGTGTCTCTGAGCAATTTGACGGTGTTTCGTTTCTGAATGAATCAACCGTTTACCTACGCCTAATAAATGCTGTACAATTATTGTTTATTGTTAGTTCATGATGACTAATATAGTTACCCAAAGTAAGAAGAACTTTATTTATTATAAAGTGATATCAAAATCTTTGTGGTCCTAAAAATAGGTTTGATTTTCTTTATGCACAATATAATTTCTTTTTATGCTAAAATGGGACCTCGGGATTAAAATGTGTGTGAGATTGACCCCTTTAAGACAAAATAAGATTTGGCACTCAAAAGCGCACAGCTGCGTGTGATTGTGTATGTGTGTTTAAAGTGACGGGGTGGTGGGTTTGGATCCGCATTCAGAATGTCAGTGACACAGTGATTCACCATCAGTGTCTGGGATGGACTCCAATCGGGACAACCATCTGGTGACCAATCAGAGCCCTTACTGTGATGTCAGAGCGTCCGAGGGTTCCTTGGGCAATGGATGCTGGGAAGGGCCAAATGCTCTGACTCGCATAGACCTTGCTATGGCGAGAATCCGAACGCCGATTATGCATGCCAATCCTCCAGCAAAATTTGCCATTGGCCGCTAGTGGGTCAGTGCAATCGGATGTTTTGAATCGTATTTCTGTGCAGAGCAAAGTGACATAATTCTGTATAATTCAATCTTGGCATCCTTCCATGTGCATCCAGACAGTGTCGTTAACTTGCAACACATGCAAAATGCAACAAAGGTCAACAAAAAGCAGTAATAGAATTAAAATTCAGCACGGGGCAGAGATTGACAGCTCTGTTAACTCTGACCTGATTAATATTTCAGTGAGTTCTCTCCAGCAAATGCCACTGTAATCTAAAACAGTCTTAGGCAGACTCTCAGAGTCTCCAAACTGCTGCCCCATAACCCTTCTGATCTGGGTGAGTCACAGCGCTCAGGCCTGCTGGGAGGCAGGCGGTAATGAAAATCCACCAAACTCCTACACCACCTGCGGTTTGTGGGCTGTTCAGATTCAGTGCAGGAGGCTGGTGCGTTCTTTTGTCTGGAGAATGAAGAAGAATAGGCAAGTTTTAAGCCGGTCCTTCGCCACCATGAAAATAGACTGGATTTTGATCGCCTGGCTGAGTCATCTAGTGGAGTGGCAGACGACTGAATGTGCGTGGCGCTGAGACGAGTCTGACTAGGCCAGAGGAGAAAAACGCACAACCTGCATGTTCGACGGTGAAGATATTCTGCAGCTGTGTTCACCGCGCTACCCTCCAGCTGTACTTTTATGCATGCGTGCCTGCACAATGCCAAATGCAGAGCAGACTGTGAGGAGTCAGCCAGGTTAGATTTCCTAAAGGCCTGTTTTCTGCTCACATGAACATTTGATTGCTGTTTTATTGTTTCGGTATCACCTTGCCGTTTCAACTTAAAATTCCCTACAAAAAAAATGGATGAGAAATATTTGACGTAGTAGTAGTAGTAGTAGTAAAGAGTAGCATAGACAACAAGATATATAATATACTGTGTAAGATATATAATATTATTTTTAATATCTATAATAATAATCATAATAATATAAGAAAATATATATATTTAAAAGTTACTGAAAATCTGACTGGATTGCAAACTTCGGTATCTGCAAATCTGAGCACAGTTGAGCACAGATTTTTTTTCTCTAAATGATGATGATAATAATAATAATAACAACAACAATAATAATGATAATAATAAAATAATAACAACAACAACAACAACAATGATAATAATCCTAATAATAATAATTATTATTATTATTGTTGTTGTTGTTAATTATCTAGTCAATTACTTAATAAAATATATATAATTAATAAATATATGATATAAAACAAAATATGTAATACAAGTAAAATCATAATAAATAATGTAATACAATTGAAATCTTGGTCTCTCTGTATCGGCAAATCTGCAGTTTGAAGCATTATTTTTTAATAATAATAATATAGTTAATTACATAATTAAATATATTAATAATAATTATTATTATTGTTGTCATTATTATTATTATTAATATTATTAAAAATAATGCTTCAAACTGCAGATTTTCATATACAGAGAGACCAAGATTTTAATATAAAAAAGATCTTTCAAATCTGACTGGATTGCAAACTTCAGTATTTTGGCAAATCTGAGCGCAAATTGAGACGCTGTTGAGATCTATTTTTAACATTTCTAGAGGAGACACAAGGTTGTTGTTTTTTTTTTTTTTTTTTCCTCAGGAGAAAACGATCCAGAATAAGCATGGAAATTTACACCAGTGTAAGTTTTTCTATTCAGTATGATTAAGCTTTCCGTCTCCGTTTTGCTCAGAGAAGCAGTTGAGATATTGAAGAACTCATCAGTGATTTGAAAACCTTGTGCCACGACCTCACCTCCCTGTCGCTGCACACATGTGTTTGTGCCTCTGTGCACCCAGTGGGTGTTTGTGTTTGCGAGCATGTGTGTGTGTGTGTGATCCTGCGGTTCATCTTCTGTGCGTGACATAGCAGTAATAAAGGAAGTTAACTCGTCGCTGTGTACTTGTGTGTGTGTGTGAGTGAGTCCCTGAAGAGCTTCAGTGGCAGTCAGAGAGCAATGGGACGCTTGTAGAACAAACCAAACGCGCAGCACAACAGTATGAATAAGACACATTGGCAGCACAAAAGGTCAAGGCCTGCTTGCTGCAGTGTAGACTGCGATTCAAACGTCTCCCTCCCTGCATTCTGCAAAAGGCATTGTTCAAATCCCACCCACCATTTTACCCACCCATCTGTTCATTAGTCTAATTTATTCTTCATTCAATCCTGAAAACAATGCGTATTGTAATAGCTGGAATTGTGCAGAGCTGTAAATATGCGTATGAGAGTCACTATTTGTGCACCAATCCAAATATGATCCTCAATTGTAACATTTCAAGATGGGGATTTCCGAGCATGAGTTTTCTTATTTTTTTATTTTACATTTTTGCATTGTTTCTGTCTTAAAACTTGACTAAATACTGGGGTCATTCTATAACAAAGGTGTCAATTTTTCGATTTGATATGGTGATTTTTAAAGGTTCAGACAATTAATGTGTTGAAAGAACGGCACGGTGCCATTTCAAGTGAGTACATTTTAATCAGTGTTATGTACATTTTATCAGTTGTGAAACAAGGTGCTTCTAAAACAGATTTTTTTTTAATGTTACTATTTCTTTTATACACTTTTAAATTTTAGACTGTTTACTAAAAAAAAAATAGCAACTTGTTTGACATTTTAAGATTGACCTCTACTAATTTAGCTGAACTGCAATTCAAAACACAAATTCAACACCACTATTCCATTATGGGAAATATTTTGTTCTCCCAGCCTGGTATTTATGGATAAATCAGGGTGGGAGAACACGTTTTTATTTGACAACTTAATAATATGTATATTTATATTTATTATTTTATTATTTATTTTATATTTATTATTTTAGAAGTATGTAGATATATAAATTGTTGGCTAATTCATATGAATAAATTAATAAAATGAATGTTTTCGATTCAATTTTAGTTCCTTACATTTTAAGATTGGCCTCTAGTAAAACATAGCTACATGACAGTTTTTTAAGTCTTTTAAATAATGCATTACGCAAACTAAAATAATGCTAACCATAAAGTTATAAACATTAAAAGGATTGTTTTGAGCTTCTGGACGTGACATATGTGACCTTCTGTGTGTCTTTAGAGGTAACATTATGTTTGGACCTTCTTTCGAGTCCATATGTATGAAATTATGTAAATAAGTAATAAAATAACTAAAAATCTGTTTTTAAAAGTTTGTTGTATTGGTGGTGTAAAGGAATAAGGAGGACACTCTTACAGCATGTTTAATGGTATTTAATTTGATGATTTGTTAATGTGTCATTGTGTCAACTCATTATTAACTACCCATACACTAACATCAACTAATGGCTTGTTAAAGCTGATTTTGACATGACTTTACTTGAGGGGGCCCAATGATAATGAATTCACTGTTAACTACTTACTAAACTCAGCTCATGATTTATGTTATACTTTCTATCAAACACACATGTACTAACACAGTGAGTATTCAGCCCGGTTAAGAGATGCTGTGTGGATTTTCAAGAAGTCAGAGAGCGGTAGTGCAGGATCATCAAATTAACTTCAAAGTATTTCTTATTCCTTCTTAAAGAGGCTGTTTGATTTAGTTTACCCATAAATGTTAATTAATACATTAACTATCAAATATGTACTAACATGTAGTTAAGGCTGCCGTTATTCATGCATGAATCCGTATGACTCCAGTCGTAATTAAGGATGGCTCTTCGTTAGTTCATAATTAGTTAACGCCTTTAATAATCATTAGTATGTGATGAAATAAGTATTAATTTAGGCATTAGTACATGATTATTAATGTAGCCTTATTGTAAAGTGTTACCGAAACAACTGTTTTATATTTTATTATATTTTAAAATGTCATTTATTTCTGTGACGCAAAGCTGAATTTTCAGCAGAAAATTCAAAAGAACTGTATTTATTTTAAATAGAAATCTTTAGTGACGTTATAAAAGTTTTCACTGTCACTTTTGATCAATTTAATGCATCGTTGATGAATAAAAGTATGCATTTCTTAAAGAAATGTACTTTGAACAGCAGTCTATATGTTAATATAGCCTACTATATAGAAATTTAGTTTTATTTGCATATATTTCTATTTCAGTCAAAATGTGCATATTTTACACATGTACTATGAGTATGCATTGCAGCAAGCTGAAAACACTGAAGGCCAGAAGTTATGAAAAAAAAAAAACATTTATACATTATTTATGATGTTAAAATAATGTCTAACATATAGTAAAAGTTGACATCCACTATTTGTTCTAAAGCCATTTTTTACATATGCTATATGTATATGAGAGACACAAATGGCACCTGTTTTGTAGAGTGACCCGAATATGTTAAGACATTGCGGCATTTTTATGACTGACAAAACAGCACGATCCCGACCATTGCCAGATGGTGACATATTGAATGTGAATGTTTTTCCGTGCTTGTTGAAATCCAGGCGGAGGGAAGTACCACGTCTGCGACCTGAGCTTGGATGGAGTGTGTCAGAGACTTGACAGAGGGACAGGAGCCTTGTTTGTCTCTCGCCGGCTGATCAGCATGTGTTTTTACACAGCTGTGTGTCCCCAAAGTGGAGGAGTAGAAATGCGTGCCCTTCATGCATCGCCGGCGCACGTCTTTCCAGAGAACCTGCCTAGAGTCCTGAGTTGGTCTTCCCGTAAATCAGCTGAAAACAAAATGGGTGTTAAGAGCGTACAAAAGCCATTCGATTTGGGATTTGCCACTTGTATTTGTTATACCATTGTAGATTTTTAGCTATGCTTACGGCAGCTATGTCTGGGATTTCCGACGTCTCGATTCCAGTCGTCATAGCTGATGTCTGGAGAGAAGAAAGCAAATCTCATTTGAGCTTTGAGTGGAGTGGAATCGGATTGGTTGCAGCGGTCCACACACACTCTGAGAGAGGGCACCAAATCCTTATGATTAATGTCACACCATAATATTTATCCCTCAGGTACGCGCCTCTGACTGGCACAGCTGAAAAGCGTGTTTGGTGTGACCGAGTAATGTAGATAAGCTATAGTTGGGGAAAAACTCAATGCGGAAGAAGTTGTTATTGAATCTTTCCCAAAAGTATATAGCTTTTATTTGTTTTTATGGATTCTGGCCGTTTTTTAATAGAATTCTTATCGCTTTAGTAGTGCATTGAGTCCCAGCTATTGTATAGTTGATCTTTAGGAAAGATTAACCCAACATCGGTTTATAGACCATGTTTACCCAGGTGAAACTGGCCCACCGTCAATCGCCCATTGACCCGTTTTAACCTCAGTATTGGTGCGATATGCATTTAACGACGGCCAGATGAGGTGCTGTTGTTAGCTGACAAACCTAGTTCATCCTCAGTCTACACAGTATGTGGAATATCGAAGTAGATTTGCTTGATTTTGTCCTGAAATTGCTTAAGTTGTTTTACTGAATTGCAATTTAAAGAAATTCAACACCGCTAATCCATAATGGGAAATATTATGTACTCCCAGCCTGGTATAATGAATATATGTAGTGAATTATATTATTACTGTATAGTATATTTTTTTATTAATGTATCAAATAAAAATGTGTTCTCCCAGCTTGGTATATATAATGCAAGGTGGGAGAACACATTTTTATTAGACAATTTAATAATATAATTATATAATTTACTACATATATTATTGTATTATTTATTTATCATGTTTTTATTTATTTTATCTCTATTATTGTAGAAGTATTTAGATATATACTATAAATTGCTGGCTAGTTAATATGAATAAATGAATAATCAGATTTTTTTAGATTAATTTTAATTCCTTACATTTTTATGTAATTGCATATCTTCATCTTTGTGTGTATGATTTAATTATGATGTATGTGATTGTGTGTGTGTTTGTGTATTATCTATAATTTTATGTATATAGGATATGGCTAGTTAATATGGCAAATTCCTAATATTTGGGTATATATGGCAAATTCCTTGGATGTATATATAAATGTGTGTGTGTGTGTGTGTGTGTGTGTGTATATGTATATATATATGTGTGTATATATATATATTTATATGAATGTAAATGAATAGTAAAAAAAACGGTTTTGTATCATAAATGGTATTTGTATAAGTTATAAATTGATTTTTAGAATATTCTTTAAGATTTTAAATGGTATATTTTAGATTCTTTTTTTATCTATGTTATATAATACCATTTTCCATTTATGACTAGTTAATACGAGTAAATGAATAACACGCATTCCGCTTCCTTCTATTCGAATTGTAGTTCTGCACCATTTTCAAATCCATGAATTTTCTCAGTTCCATTCTGAATGGTGCACACAACCCTACCATTGATCTTTGTAGGGATTTAATCACACATTGCTTTAAAGACAATGTTTACACAGTTGAATCTGCACCAGCGTTAAACACCCGTTGACCCATATTGCCTAGATATTGGAGTGATGTTCGTTTAATGACCGCGAGATGAGGTGCGCTGTTTGCAGACAAGCCTGAGCTGTCTTGGACCTGAGCGAGAGCACTAGAAGAATTTATAGAGAGAGGTAAAGAGCGCAGGTCAAGGAAAAGACGTGTCTGAAGGCGTCTACAGCGTGTTTCTAATTGAGCGGCTTGTAGTTAATTGTTTGTACGTAGGAGGGGAGAAATCAATCTGTTTTCTCACTGCTGTGACTCCTGGGCCCCGAGGTGATAGACTAGAGCTGGCAGACACTAGGACGGAGCGCTGCCAAATAAAGCCCCGAAAGCAAAGACTTCCCCTTTCTGCACACACTCGAGGCTGATGCGTATGTTCGCATGCTTTTCACCTATGTGCGCGCACACACGCATGCAGAACAGGTTTCACGGGGGTAGCTTCAAAGTCAGGGTGAAGGCGGATCAATCGATCCGTTCTCTGTTTGTCGAGGAGCGAGGAATACCAGGTCAGAGAGGGGAGCACTAAAGAGAGGGAGACAACGAGAGCGTCTTGAGACAGATGCAATAGAAATGTATTCTAGCTTAAACCCCTCCAGCTTTTTGACAGAGTCTGGCTGCTGTGTATGAGGCAACGATATTAAATAAAGGAGAATATTGCATTAGTCCCAGCTCTCGGCATCAGTTGAATCCTCTCCCACACACAATCAGCTGCAACTTTCTGCAGTTGCAGAGTATTTTTTTCTTTAAGCTTTAATACAGCAATGTCGATGAATCACGCACATGACCATAGTCTAACACGGCCATAAATAATTTGCGGACAAATTTGTTCATTGAATGAATTGATTTGCATTTGTTTACAAGGCTGCATCTTAGCCAGGCTGCCCTCATTAACATTTCACTTCTATTCTCTAGATCCCAACCAGACTTCCTCAAAAGGAGGTGTGGCCAGGGCCCAGTTTTGCAGTCGAAGCATGTCATCTAAATTATTCATCCCACTTTTAACAGAGATCAGAGCGGGCCGGTCTTTTGATCATCTCGGTTGTCCCTTCCTCCACCCTGATCAGTTTTGCCGCACTCGTGCCCACATGTGAGCTCCACTCGTGTTTGCTGGCGATATATTCCTCCCAGCTTTGTCCGCTGAGCCTTCATTATTTATATAAGTGAAGAGAGGTTGAGTGAGGATAGGAGGAGGAAGGATAAGATGAAACTGTCAAGATGCAGTAGAGGTGGGTGTTATGACCAAAATCTTGTGTCACAGTATATTTTATCTCACGCTAATGGATACTTTATATAAACTACCGTTCAAAAGTTTGGGGTCAGTAAGATTTTTTAATTTTATTTATAGAACACTTTTATTCAGCAAGGATGCGTGACATTGATCAGAAGTGACCGTAAAATACATTTATAATGTTACAAAAGACTTCTATTTCAAATTAATGCTGCTCTTTTGAATTTTCTATTCAATACTAAAAAAAAAAAAAAGTATCACGGTTTTCACAAAAATATTAAGCAGCACAATGTTTTCAACATTGGTAATAATAGGAAATGTTGCTTGAGAAGAAAATCAGCATATTAGGATGACTTCTGTTCATGTGACACTGAAGACTGGAGTAATGATGCTGAAAATGTAGCTTTGGCACCACATGAATAAATTACATTATAAAAATATTAAACAATTAATTTAAATTGCAATAATATTTCACAATATTACCGTTTTATCACCCCAAATATTAGTACTAGTAGGGAAAAAGGCCTAAGAATTGATTTGTTTCAAGCATGTTTGTTACTGTGATTTGTTTTTAATGCTTTATCAAGAGCCGATCGAATGTTGAGTTCTTGAGTTATTTGTGATGCCTCTTTCTGCCAGAGACTATTCGATTAGCTCTCCAAAGATGCTGTTTTCTTAAGTCCATTGATGAAACTGGCTGAGCATTGATAAGAATTTTCAAAGTAAGAGATTAAATAAATCAAGCGCAACCTGCATGATTTTGGTCTTGACATTTAAAAGCAGTATTTGAAGAGACAAAAGTATTATGTATGGCAGGACACAGTGACACTTACAAAGATGCAGTAGAACAACAAAGATGAATAAAGACTGTTCAAAACCATATCGAATTTTACATTTTAGAAGTTTCTTGAGCCAAAAATAAGATTCAGTGCTAGGAATGTAATTATAATCCTGAAATATTACTTTCTGTGGGCTCCATTGACCACTATTGTTCCTAATAGACCCACTAAGCTCAGAACTCATTGAACCTCTTGAAAACAGCTTTAACTGAATTAATTCGTTCTTTTAATTTATAAACTTTATCCACATACATAATTTCATTTTAGGGAAAAAATGGCACTCAAAGGAAAATAATTTTGAGGACTATAAGCGGATAGGAAGTATATTCAAGAGTTCATGGAGTTGATGATCTCTAGGACAACAGAGGGACAAAAAAAAGGTTATTGTTGAAATGAAGCTGACTCTGAGTGATACCAACTATTAAAACAGTTGTTCTTACTTGTCCAGTTTAATCAGCAGTTTATTAATTAGTTGGGCTTATTATTAAAACCCACTTTAGTATTCTCACATTTACAATTAAAACATGCAATTTGACTTTGCAAGTTTATGACAAAACAACATGAAGAATATTTAGATCTGAATACAGAGCTGAATAAACACCACTGGAAATGACTAACAAGAAAGAATGAAATGCTTTTAAATACAAATTAAATCCTTAATCTTATTTGTGTATTATTTATTTTTTATTATTTAGAACTTCGTCAACATACCAAAAAATACGATTATTCATAAATGAATAACTGTGAATTCTGTACAAATTCAGTTTACTTTATATTTGTCTTAAAAGCAAACCAAGACTTGACAGCATAATAGACGGTGACAATATTATGACGATTTAAACATTATAATTTAATGTGTAACTTATTCTTGAGTTTTCAGCATCATTACTCCAGTCTTCAGTGTCACATGACCCTTCAGAAATCATTCTAGTACGCTGATTTGCTGCTCAAGAAACATGCACTATTATTATCAATGTTGAAAACAGTTGTTGCTTAATAGTTTTTCTTGAAGCTCTGATGCATTTTTCATGATTTTTTTTAATTAATAGATTGTGTTTGAGAAGGTATACATAACATCATAAATGTCTTCACAGTCACTTTTGATCAATTTAATACGTCCTTGCTAAAAGTACAAAAAAGTAATATGAATAATCTTTCTACCCCCAAACATTTGAATGTCAAGAATATTTCATTCTGATCCTCAAATCTATCTGGTCAGCTGCGTTCCAGGGGCACTCGTGACTGTCTTTATGAGTGAGTG
Organism: Onychostoma macrolepis; assembly: GCF_012432095.1. Classification (NCBI taxonomy): domain Eukaryota; kingdom Metazoa; phylum Chordata; class Actinopteri; order Cypriniformes; family Cyprinidae; genus Onychostoma; species Onychostoma macrolepis. The sequence goes on along the minus strand of NC_081157.1, from coordinate 25,798,030 downwards.
TTTATTCATTCACTTTATTCAAAACACTGATTCACTTACCCACATCTGTGTGTCTCTCAGAGATGCAGCTGTTGATTCTGCTATGGCTTTGTTTGAATCTGTTTCTATTGGTGAAGCTAAAACAATGTGACAGGCGATATTGTGTCTAAAATGTGAGTTACTCAATATTAACGCCTTGTTGTATAAAAGCAATATCACCCGAGCTGCACCAGATCATTCTGGCCCAGTGGATGTATGTTCAATATAAATGTTATAGCCATACCTGTTGATGCATTTCTGCTCTCTCACAGCCAATATGCGGTTACACCAGCAGGTAAAGGGTGGGCTGCACACAATGTCCACCGACAGGCCCTCAGGAGGAATAAGAACAAATTCTTTCTCTATCTGTTACCATTCTTTTTCCTGTTCTTTCGGTTATACGGTAACAAAGGCGACAGGGCAGTGTCGTCAGCCCGCTCGCTCTGAAAGACCACAAGAAAAAGGTCACCTGAAACACGAAGACTGCTGGCCAAAGAGATCGCATGGATGAAGCAATGCGCTCACTCCCCGGGGGGGACGGGTGGGAGATAGAGGGAAAATGAGAAATAGACAGAGCAAGCGGAGTGTAACGGCGTATGTGTGTGTGTGTTTTTCCTATTGTAAGTAGCCTAACAGACCCTCTGGATTCACTCTATGCTCTAATGACCAGTCACAAGGCAGCGGCCACGCTAAGCCCAAGTCTTCCTGTAGCAGACTGTTCCTAATTAACAGATGCAGCGAGTGGAAAGCAGCACCTGCTAAGGTATGACTGCAGGTTTGAGCCAGGGGCTTTTTCACACGCTTGCGCACACACACACACGGCTACTTTATAAGGACTGTATTGTTATGATATCCTCCTCCGGGGAGCGAGTGTTTGTGGGAGAGTGTGTTAGTGCAGTAAGAGTAATGTGTGGTGTGGAAAATATCCTGTCTGTGCTCTGGGGCGGTATGGTTGTAAAGTAATTGCGTGTGTCCGTGATTTGTGCGCTGCTGTAGTTTTATGAGGCGGCTAATGTTCATCCTTCAGGTTCGAGCTTAAAACGGCAAGTTGCGTGCATGTAAAGAGATGGATCACTCGTTGTCCCTTTACGACCGGCTTTGTTTTAATCCATCTTACCGAGCCTTAGATCAGGGATATGGATTTGTATCTCTGTAACAATATGACATATTGTTATTGACATAATGATGCTCCACGCTGTAATATTCTAATCTTTTATGTTCTTTCAGTGGTGAAAACGCGAGTCAGCATTGGCGCCTGAAGCTGTATGGCTTGCTATGACTGACCTGAAAAACGTTTTCTGTGCGCATATTTCAGCAGCTATTATGTGTGTCCCGTATTTCTGTCGACTGAACCAGCGATGCCAGTCATTCGTTTGAGTCGGTTCTTTCTTTTCAGAGAATTCGACAAATGTGTTTGCAGAACGGTCTGAACCAATTCACATTTGATCAGACCGCTCTCTCACTGAATCATCTCAGGGTACGTTTACATGACAGTGATTGAGCTAAAAATGGAAAAGAAAATGAAAATGTGCTTTGTTTTGCATACAGACAATAATGTTGTCTCAACAATCCCTACAACTAAAAACTCTTTATCATGCATGCCAGGCCAGTAGTTAGCAATGCCACAGTTGTAAAGAAACCCTACTCGAACACGTAAAACACACAGGGCCAGATTTACCTCTTATCGTGACATAGGCAAAATACATTTTTGGTCCCCCCTTCCCAGTTAATATGTAACATTACCACCCCAGCAAACAAAAAATATTTTGGGTTACACTTTATTTTGACAGTCCACTTTAGACATTATAAGTAACTTTGTAACTACGTCAACTACATAAATCTCATTAATTTGCAACTACATGTCTACTATCTCTCAGAGTAGACTGTTAGGGTAGGTTTAGGGTTAGTAGAATAAGTTGACATATACTTGCAAAGTTTCTCATAGTCAGTATGTTGTGGACCCATCAAAATAAAGTGTTAGAAGATATTAAGCAGACAGTCTACTAATACTCTAATGACTGCTGTTGACATGTAGTTACAAAGTTACTTACTGTTAGTAGAATGTCTGAAGTGGACTATCGAAATAAAGTGTTACCATATTTCGTAATCAGTGAAAACCGTTACAGTGTTCTCTATCGCAATAGGCGTTTAGTCATGGAAGATCGAACAAAGTTCTTAATTCGTTTGAGAAATGAGAAAGACCGTAGGCTCTGGCATCATGGCCACATTACCACTTGCATTATATGCATAAATCCAGCCCTGAATACACGTGCATGACACCACTATTTTCACAAATTCACATTTTTGAAGTTCACACAGAGACAATAATGGTATCATTTTCAAAAAAAAAACTTGCACTTGTAACTTATTTTCAAAAGTTTGCATTTTCAGGCCCCCAAACTGCCTTTGTCATGTAAATGAACCGCTAAAACATAAAAAAGAAAACCATAAACGCATTAAAAATGTCAGTTTTTAGTTGAAAACAATGTCTTGTATGAATCAGTTAAATAAACAGACAGTATAGAGATGCGTAATAACAGCGCTGGATGAAGTGGATATTCACCTACAGACAAAAGGTACATTCTGAGGAAAACCATTTGTACCAAAAGTGTATTTGTGTCTGCCTGTGCTGTTTTTCAGTTGTTTTCCCCAATTGTTTTCTCATTTGAATATGCACTTGTTGGATGTTTTTGAACATTTTGTTGCTTTTTTGCAATTTACGTAATGTGTGTAGAGGCACCTCCGTTCTTCTCAGGATTACCGTTGCTATAAAGTCTTAATTGTATAAAATCTTACTCTTACAGTATGTTCATACATGACAGGTTTGGTTTGATTAAAACAAACTCTGGTGCACTAGCTGTGTTAGTGCATCTCATTTGAATAAGTGTGCACGTTGCCATCTGAACATTGTTGTGCATCAAACAAGCAGACTGAGATGCACCTCTTCCAAACTAAATATGAATGCGCAACAATGTAATCTTATGGTCTTAATCAATGTAATTTGTATGGTTCTTCTGTAATTCTGTGATTTAGTACAGATATGTTTTTGTACTAATTTTGCATTTTAAATAAAATATTTGCAAGGAAGGAACATTCTAGAAATTTCTGTAGCATTCTGGAATATTCTGGAATAATCTAGTGCTTCCTGGAACTTTCCAGAACATTCTGAGAATAGTCATAAAAGACAAAAATCATCCAACGTACACTTCTGCAGTTTTGGACGACTCGCTTTTGGTAACTGTTTTATGTTAAACTGTTGTTGTTAGCTCATTAATATGCATGTACCATGTAATTTTTATACACGAGTAATAACAGATTAGCTTGAATAATTTATGAACACACACATATATGTTTAGAGCACAGTTAATGATGCACAAAAAGTGTGATTTTCAGATTCAATGAATCATCATGTGAATTACAAGTGTGAACACATCCTTTTAGAAGTGTGTAATAGTTACATGCACGCTACACATATGCAGTAAAAATAACACTTCTATCAGAGTTGAATTTTTAACATATATTAATCTTTTTAAACTCTTCAGTGTTGTTTTTGCCAAGAAATCTCCCCTCTGTGCATACCGTCAGATGAAATCCTGCAGGCGGCCAGGCGAGTCAGCATGTCTGCGAAACGGTCAGCTTGCAGCAACACGCGAGTCGGGAGGGAGATGCTGAATGGAGATTATGCCCGTTGTGACATTACTGGCCTTCTTCGTGTTAGCTCGACTGATCATTGGCCGATGCGCTCGGGGATGTTTTGGTGTGTGTGCGAGAGGTTGGGTGAGTAACAGGCGTGTGGGAGTTCAAGCCTGGAGATTTGGAGACCCTTCGAGACTCGGCCCATCTCGTCGCTGGGTAACTGCAGACGGCAGAATGGGGTCACCGCTATCAAACTCGATACATCACATGCGTGCACGTGCTCCTCACGTACGTTTACGGGAACACGTAGGTCTATAATGTTGTGTTTGGTCATCTTGGCTTTCTCTTTGTGGAACAAATCAGATGCGGGTCGCAGCTTAGCAGGCCGATTTAGTTGAGTAGTCTTGGATGCTGTGCAACTATTTGTTTTTAAAGGGGCACCAGCCAACTGACTCGCAAGGTGCCTACGGTTAAGACATGATCTGCATATAAGATGTTATTCTGGTGGTCCAGATTTGGTTTAGCGTGTATTATGTATAATTTTTTTTCCAAGTGAAAATGGCAGCTATTCTCACGCTGTGTTTGACTGCTTGAAATCATTTGCAGTGATAACAGAATTGACATTTTTTAGTGAACTATTCCTAAAGTCGCATTTCTAACAGTTAAGAATCCTCCAGAACCATATTGAGATTGGGTTTGATGTGAGAGTCGCTGTGATTCATATTCAAGCACATGGTAGGTTTAGTAGATTTATGATAGACAGAATTACTGATAACAAAAGTTTGGAGTGTGTAAGATTTTAAAGAAGTTCAAAGACAATGTTTATAAAAGAAGCCTCTTATGTTCACTAAGGCTGCATTTATTTGATCAAAAATACAGTTATAAATACTGAAGTAATATGGTTAAATATTATTGTTATTTTAAATGATTGTTGTTGTTTTTTATATGCATTTTAAAATATAATTTATTCCTGCTGCAATGCAAAATTTTCATCATCATTACTCCAGTCTTTCAGTGTCACATGATCCTTCAGAAATCATTGTAATATGCTGATTTAATATAAAACATTTCTTATTATCAGTGTTGAAAACCATTGTGCTTTTTGTAGAACCAAGATACAGTTTTTCCCCCATGATTTTTTGATGAATATGAAGTTGAAAAGAATAGCATTTATTTGGCAGAATGTCTTTTGTACCGCTATACATGTATTTACTGTTGCTTTTGATTAATTTAATGCATCCTTTGCTGAATAAAAATATTAACCTTACTGGGCAAAAAATAGTAATGTGATTACAAGCTACAATTTATTATTTTAAATGCTGAATTCAGGCATCACATTAAAATGCAGTATGAAAAATGGGTTTGCTGATGATTACAAGTAACAGTGTTAAACAGATTATGCATTCTTAGATACAGTTTGTCTCACATGCTAGAAAAAACATTCAGGGTAATTAGAACATAAAACAGTGTTAAAAGAATAGAAATGAAACTGAATACACTCCGGATTATAATAATATGACAATTTCCATGTAAAGCCAAATATTCAAAAGGTAAAAATTTAGGTCAGCATTTTTTATTGCAATGATATAATATTTTGGTTAAAAATATTTTTTCCAGCTCACGATTAAGTCAGCAGAAGTGTTAGAAGCAGAGAAACATCTGCCTCATTCAATGAAAGTTTATGAGAACTATTTGTCCTTTATTAGAATATTATGCTCTGATGCATTATGCATAATTAGAAATAGTCTGATTCTGTGCTCTCTTTGATGTATACAGGTTCCTTCATTTGATTTTTATTTATTTGGCATCAGTAACCTACATATCAAAATGCCCGTTAGTCTCAACCGCATTACATCTCCATTACACACACAAACAAACATTTGCGTTTACGAGCGGGCAAGTCTACGCGAGCACGTCTTGATGTGCGCGTAATGAAGATGAATCTGTCAAGGTCTGGCTCGGTCAGGCCACGCGACGTGGCAGTCTGCCAGTCTGAGCCATCCCGTGTCTCCCGGTAAAGTGCAGGTACCATGCAAACGAAGACCCGGCGATTCATTTCATTATTATGTCTTCACCATCCATTGTTGCTGGCACATAAGATTAATGTCAGGGTGACTATTGCACAGCTTATTTATACGTGGTAAATTAAGATGCTGCTGCGATGTGCTCTAGCATAGATGTTTACAAAACATCTCTAATTTGAATTAAGTGAGTGTCAAGCAAAAGAAGTGAGACAGAGAGAGAATGACAGTGACAAAGCGGGAGAGAGAGACAGTTTACCGACTCAATGAGCAGTAAATTTACTCACGGGCCTCCAGTGGAGATACCAGCAGGGCCGTCGCTACAATTCATGGGGGATGATGAGACAAAAAGTTTATAGGTGGGCCTCCTTTCCCATGGACAATGTGGAGGAACTTTGGTGGACCCCTCATCACTGGACCCAGGACAACAGCCCTGTCTCCAGTAAAGAAAAATGACTAAAGACAGCAATGAGATGAAATGGAAATGAATTGAAGACTTTTCCTTAAATTTATCGCTTATATGTGTCTTTAAAAAAAAAAATGTTGTTGATGTTTTCCTTAGAATCAGTTTTATTGTAGTATAGTACTATTTGTATACTATTGTAGTATTTATTAATATTTAAAATTATTTTATTTTTTATATTTTTCAATTGTTGTAATTTTAGTTATGTGCATTTGTCACTTTTATTAGTATCATATATATTCTCTCTCTCTCTCTCTCTCTATATATATATATATACACACACATATATATATATATATATATATATATATATATATATATATATATATAAAATAAATATTCAGTTTAATGATTTTCTTTCAGTTAGTGGCCAAAGCAATATTTCAATTTGTTTTGTTTTGTTGTTTCAGTGTTTTTTTTTTTTTGGAGCTTCATGTCATGTAGCAAGCAAATAAATAAATAAATCTGTTGAACACAAGTGAAGATATTTTGAAGAATGATGGTATTCATCATTACACAATTTTGGTTCCCATTGACTTCCATTATATGGACAAAAATACAGTGAAAGTGAACCAGAAATGTTTGGTTACCAACTTTCTGAAATTTCAAAGGCAAAGTTGTTGCTATCTATTATTGGTATTATTGAGCATGATTCGTCCATACAGGTTTTTCCAAATAAAAGCATTACTCTTTGCATAATCAAAATTGGCACAATCCCTCTTATTTTTGATCCCCCCTTCTGTTTCACTTGTGAATACAGTTAATCATAGTACAAATGCAAAATGGGTTGCAAGCAGCAATACATGTTGATTTCAAATAAAAGACAATTGAGACCTTGATCTTTAATAGTAACATTTTCCTCCAGATTACAGTACAGCATTGACATAAAAAACAGATATTGCAATTTGTATGCTGAATAAAATATATATATATTTTTTTTTAACTGCGAACAAATCCTTAAACGCATCTCATCACTCAGTAGTGCTGAGACAAATAGCAAAGTAATAAAATATTCTTAGATGGCAAACATTGTGATGAAGCAATTAAAAAAAAAAAGAATATTGCAATGAAGATAATTGTGTGGAGCACTGAGCTAATAACTGAAATGCAAATAAATTAGTATGTTATAAGAGACTAAAAGGAAAAGAACTAGAGCTATTAGACAACTCGGGTTGTCAGAGCTACAGAATTGAGACAGATCCGAGCGCAGGGTCACTGACCACAGGCTAGCCATTGAAAAGGGCAGACACAAACAGACCAGGTTATCAGGATAAAAAAGTTTGTGTTCACTGTATGACAGGTAAGGTTGAGACGGTGACAGTTGAGAGGTGAACTTTCTTCTCAACTGTGAAGAATTTCCTGCAACTGGAGACATTTTCCAAGGCTAACTCTAGGAAGTCTGTTGCCCGGTTTAACCAAATGACAGATAAGACACTCACAAAGATACACTGCAAGAACAGAATGTAGCTCAGGAAAAAGTAGTTAAAAGCTGTTATATAAGCATGATGCTACAGTATGGGTTACATGCTTTAGCACTCAAGTTATTGAATATACCCAGAGGAAAATGTTATTACACAGAAGTTGCTCTTTCATAACTCTGGAGATTTAATGAAGATCTGGTAACACTTTATTTTAAGGTCTCTTAACTAGTTGCTTATTAGCATGCATATTACTAGAATAATAGCCATTCATTAGTAGTAATTAAGCACATATTAATGCCTTATTCTACATGACCTTATTCTACATCCCTAATCCTTCCCAATACCTAAACTTAACAACTACCGCACTAACTATTAATAAGCAGCAAATTAGGAATTTATTGAGGGAAAAGTCGTAGTTAATAGTGAATAAGTGTTCCCTATTCTAAAGTGTTACCGAAGATCTCAGTTCACGAAAAAGTCAAACATTTAAATTCTAAGGAGAAATAAAAACACAAATGAGACAACTGTTGACATATGGTAGGAGTACGGAGCTATAAAATTAAATTTGTAGGGGGCGGTTCATGATCTAAATACAATTTTCATTTACAGTAATCAATATTAAATGGCATACACACACATTCAAGCTTCGACGATATTCTGGTTCACTGCTTTTTATGACCAGATCGTTGAATTAATACACTGCAGAACAGCTGCAAACATATCAGTCCGATTCATGAATATGTGAGGAACGATATGTTTTTATGAAATGTGGTGGAGTAAAAAGTATGATATTATGCTTTAGAATGTAGTAAAGTAAAAAAGGTTGATGAGATCTCTGACTTTTTTATCTTGATGAATAAGTTAATAAATACATTTTGTCACAGTTTTTAGACATTGTTGAGATCTTTTTGAAAGCTCTCTTGACTTTAATCAAAAGAAAACAACAGTTTCTCCAGTCACTCTCACAGTTATCTCATTGCTGTCTTGGAGAAGGAATTGAGATTTTTCTTTCCGTCGTGTACGATTGCTCTTCCTCGTATGCTCTCATTGCTGTCTAGATATGAAAGAGATCTCATTTACCCCCACACACACACACACACTTTCTACTGTACAGAAATGATTGCTTGTCTCCATTTGCTCACCACTTTATCTCATCGCTGTCTTCACTTTTAAAAATGAAGGTTCCAAAATTTTGTGGAAATGGTTTTCCTAGTGATGTCATAGAAGATCCATTTTTGGTTCCTCAAAGAACCTTTCAGTGAACAGTTCTGAAAAGAACACTTTTTTTCTTCACGTGAAGGACATTTTAATAATCTAAACAAATAACCTCTTTCCACTATAAAGAAGCTTTTGTTCAATGGAAAGATTCAATGATAGAAGTTCTTCATGGAACCATCAATGCTAATAAAGAAACTTTTTTTTTTTTTTAAAGCAGAAGAGAGGCAGTTGCGATATTAAAGACTCATTCATTTAGATTGTTTCTTTCCTGTAATTACTCCTGACCATTTACTCTCCATTTCATCCACTGTCTAGGAGAAACAACTGAGACATGTCTTCTTTCCTACAGCTGTAATTGCTCTCTTTGTTCCCCATAAAGTTGCCTTTGTTCTGTCATTTTGTTTCACACATGTATTAGTTAATAACTGTCATCACGCTGTATTTTCATAACTGTCGTTGTAGTAATTAGTTTTACTTTAATCTCATTTTAATGTGCTCATAACCTTTTCCAAGAATATGTTCTCAGATTTCCGCTGAGGTATGTGCTATGGTAATATTGTGCTATGCATACCACGTTCTAATAAAGCAGAATCATAAATGAATTGCACGAGCGAGGCAAGTGGCAGAACGCAAACAGAACCGCATGTTAGCGAGACGAGACAGGAGGTTGAGGTAAGGTGACTGGCGCTCTTGCACTTTGGGCCAGCAGTGACGGCTGGTGCCGTGGCCCCCTGTTGCATCAGTGAAATAAGCAGTGACAAGCTCGCTTCCCTCATACGATAAATTACCACACACCCCCACCTCTCGCACACACATAAATTGGGCTCACTTCAAATCGCATGTAATTTCCTGCTAGCGTGTAGGCTCCCTGTGTGACTTCTTATTTGCTTGAGCCTGGTGAGAAAATTGAGATGCAGTAGTGAGTGAAGGACACTAGGGAACGTGCTCACTGGAAAGACTTCATAATTAACACAGTGACGCTCGATGGCAGACCTCCTCCCTCAACGTCAACACAGGTGAACGAGTGTGTTTATGACTAGGTGAGCTTCTCAAGAGAACCAGTGGTGACCACAGAGGGTATAGGATAATCCACTCCACCGTGATTTACATCCATAAACAAGTGAAAACATGCCTAGGTCACATTTGGGCAACCTGTCCTCCAACCAATACGCCCGTATAGGTCGTTTGTCCAAATCCCTGAAATACGACCCATCAGAGCGTATTCTACAATTGCGCCCCTATCGGCAACAGGACATTTTCATATTAATGATACTTTTTTATCTGCGTCATAGTTCGGGTTTCGTGTAGCTCGGTTGGTAGAGCATTGCGTTATATGACAATATGTAATTACATGATCATGGATTCGATCCCAGAGAACGCATGCGCTCATAAAATGTGCACTAAAAATCATGATTTTGCATGATTCCTGTAAGGGGTAGGTTTAAGTAAAACATTACTTTTTTTTTTTTAAGTTTTTTTTTTTTTTTTAAATTGATCGCTCACATTGTTACTGTACATTACAAAAACGAATAGTACTTTTTCCATTGTATTTTAAAATAAATACAATAAATGCAATGATATTGTTTTAAATATAAATTAAACCATGGTTTATAAATGATTTAAATTTATTGATAATGTTGAGTGGGTGAATGTGTTTGACTGTCATGAAAACATTTCTCTTCCAAATTATCCTTGTCGTAATGCAAAAATTCCATTTTCAGCACTGCAAAGGATGAATATGTGCATTTAATGGTTGCATATTTTAATGTAGTGGATACATTTTTTAATTAAAATGTAATTCCTCGAATATAGCACATTTTTATGTATTTTTTAGAATCTCATTTAAATTTGTAATTGTTTAAAAAAGGATAAATTATTATCATACTGTATAAATTGTGTACAATTTAATTTTAAAAATGCACTCTAAGAAAGGGCAAATGTAATATGAAAAAATTTTCCATTTTGATTTTTCACAGGTGTTTTAACCCTTTTTTGAATAACGCATTACATTGCATTTTGTCTTAGGGTTGAAGAAAATGTCTATAAACTTATACAGTGATGTTCTTGCAGCAAATTATCAATACCTTTTCCATTTTTCTATATATATATATATATATATTTTATTATAGTGTATATAATTTTATTGTTCACATTACATGAATGAAAATGAGATTTTGCAGTACAGTGCGAATTGCGGAGAGGTAATTTTTATGGTTTGGTAGAAATATATTCTGTATATTTTCATGACCAATTTTGCTAAATTCACCCACATTGTATCTATTATTAGTTTTAGTGACAATGTTTGCTGATGTCTGATTTCAGTAGCTATGTCCATTATAAAAATAAGGTGGTACCATGGTACAAACGTGATCAGATGGTATTACCATGATGCTTCACATACCATGGTATTTCCATGGTACTGCAGTGAATTTGAGAGTACACAGTGGTACTAACTTGGTTTTGTGAGATTTACCCATTCTGTCTTGATTCTCCTCAGACGCTCATTTGCATTCTCTTTAAGCACTCTGTTCTTTTTTTTTTTTTTTGTATTCCTGTTCCCTCTCTCTGCTCGTTCTAATGTCTTTCTTCCCCCCTCCTGTCTCTTCTGCGCGGTTTGAGATGAGTTTGCGTTCGCTCTTGGCTGCACCTCTCTCTCAGAGCCAGTAATCAAACGCATTCTGCCTGATACATGGCCCATTACAACCACTCTCGTGTTCCATTTGCCCGCCGCTCGCACAATGGTGTCATTATGATGGCGAAAAACTAGCGCCGCTACTGTAGCCGCACACAGTGCTTAACACAGTCAGCACACCGAATGAGGGATGTGCCAGAATTATTGGCACTGAGAATAAACCCATGCTCATCTTAGCCGTCCAGCGTATGTTTGTGTCCGTACGAGCTACACTGTTAGCATAGTTAGCGTAGTGAATGAGACATGAGAAAATGAAACACATTGCTGTTTGTTAGGCAGAAATGATTCGGGATTTTGTTTGTGTGAAGATTCAGATTTGTTAATTTAGCTGAGGAAGAATGTATGATGTGCGGTTTGGATGTGTGATGTTGTATCAGTGTTGTGGATTGAAGTTTTTCTGTCATCTCAGAATCAAAGAAAAAGAAAACACGGGCAGAATCTAAAATGAAACATGCTGAAAATATTTTGATTTCTTTCCTGTGTTTGTGTATTTAATTTTGAAACAGGAAGTGTGGGCAGGGCATATTAAAGGCCTCTGCTATCGCTACTTGCTAAATGCTATGTAGTATTAGGAGTAGATGCGCTCATTCTAGAAAGTATTTTATTTTATAGGCAAACATTGAGATAAACCTGTCAGTGCCGTGAAAGTCATTAGTATTTTTTTGGTAAGTTGTCCCTGGATAGTGTTTTCTAAAAATTTGTTTTTTTACAAAAAGTAATTCTTTAGAACTACTCCACAATATACATGACCTCAAAGCTGCAAACAAACTCAAAGCCACAAACGTTTAATTCTGAGATCATTGTTAAATCTAAACCTTACGTTTTTAAACTTAACTTTAGACCTAGCCATTATCCGTAACAGCTTGGCTCAGGAGCTGTCACATTCACTTGCTAAATGGTGGCAAAGTGCAAAATATCTTCAGCGATTAATCTGAAATGCACAGATCAGTGGGCAGCGAGAGCCGCTTAAGAGTAAACCTCTCAGCCTGTTTATTTCAATGACTGAGCTGAGGTGGGGAATGCAAAGAAACACTTTAAACTTGTTCACTTAAACTGTGTGAAGTTCGTAACACTGTAGCTATGCTTTGTGTGTCCTCTGTGGATGCATGCATCGACGTTTTTAAAGTGGTCATATCATAAGACATACGTTTTTTTTTAACATTTTGCTTGATCTTGTAAAAGATTGCTGTAACTTTCAGAACTCAAAACTCTCTCCTCAGTCTGCTGGTTTCATTTATTGATGCCAAACCTCAGAAGTGACCCGTTTTGAAATCCTTGGATTTCTCATATAAGAAACTCCAAACTCAATTGCCTACATTTATTTGTCAGCTGCTCTTATTCTGTGTTTGAAATTTCCAAGTCAGGATTAATTCTAAGTGGAAAATGGTCATTAAAATTCAATTATGTCTGCTTTTGGTTCATAGAAACTTTAAATAGGCATGGGAAAATGTGTATTGTACAAGATCCCTTTGCATTTCGGGTTTACATTGAAATTCAACCTTAATTGATTTAAGATTCGGTATTAATAATTTAAACAGATTATTAATAGATATTATTTATTCCATGTTAAATATACAATAAAAGCGTTATTTGAAAACTGCAAATTCAAATAATGTTTTCCTTCTTTTTTAATTAAATCTAGCAAAATTGAGCAGCACATTGTATTGCACATTAAGTACCTCATAAGGGAAAAGGAAATAGACTTTAGCTATGGTAAATAATGTAAATGTTGGAGTTTTTATTCATTTGTGGATCTGCCCTAGGCAAACTGGTGTTTCTTTTAATTCTGACAATGTAGTCTTCAAGACATTACAGAGCTTTTGTATAACTCCTCATAAATTATGTAAATGATCAATTTTTCTTGAAAAATATAAACAGAGACAGCAGCATACAGACTCTGCCTAAATGCAAACAGTATCGTCTTAGAAAATGTTCCACTTTCTCAACAGGACATATGAAAGTATGTTCGTTTATCTTCTTAAATTGTACAATAGATAGGATTATTCTCTTATAGTGGATAGGAATAAGGCGACTTACATTAAACTTATTGTTGCATTTTTAATTAATCATATAATTTATAACACAAATTTTCGGCCGAGTACCTGTAGGAATAATGTGGTTGGTAAGCACAAGTGGAACAACATTTACACACCAGTATAACAATTACAGACTGCATGCCATCAAAAGTATAAATTAGATATATTTGCAGTGCTACAAATGATTCGAAATGTGCAAATTATAATGATGTTTATAATTTTATTTTTATGCTTTTTTAAAAGTATTTTAAAGACTTAAAGGGATAGTTCACCCATTGTTAAAATTTTTTAATTCTGTCAGTTCTGTCATTAATTACTCACTCTCATGTCGTTCCAAACCTGTAAGACCTTTGTTCATCTTCGGAACACAAATGAAGATATTTTTGATGGTATCTGAGAGCTCTCAGACCCTCCATTGACAGCAATGATATTACCACGATCAACACACAGAAACATAGCAAGGATATCGGTAAAATAGTCCATGTGACATCAGTGGTTCAACTGTAATTTTACAAAGCTACAAGAATACCTTTTGTGCGCAAAGAAAACAATAATAACATAATTTATTCAGCAGTTATTCTCCCTGAGCTACCGTCTTCCACCTTTCTGGGAGTATCCACTAAACGTAATCAGTGTAATCAGCATTGTTTACATTCAGTAGACAGCGCATACATGAAAATATATATTGTGTGTGTCAAGTCTTCTTTTTTTTTCTTTTTCTTTTAAAAAGTCTTTTTTAAAGACTTAAAGGTGCCATAGGTGATTGTCTTCAGAAATATTTTTTGTTATTCTGGTTGAAAGTCTCTTCACATCCTGATAGCAATCATTAAGTTAAGTCGTCTAAATGTATTTATCTGTATTTATATATATATATATATATATATATATATATATATATATATATTATATGTGGAAGGTGTAGTACCAAGAAATGTTCGTCCAATTAAAATGTTCGGTCCAAGCGTTTTAATTGTCTCTCCTACCTGCCTGTCAACGTATGTATTTGCATACTTCTTGTATTTGCAGACAGAGCAAGAATGACAGGCAAATATCAACAACCCGATCTTCCTTCCTGGTATTGTAGTACTTTTACTAACTGTGCTGTAAAGTTTTCTCACCGGTGAATGACACATGATGTAGCCCAGCGGTTCCCAATTCCAGTCCTCGCGCTCCCCGCTCTGCATATTTTGCATGTCTCGCTTAGTTAACACACTCGGTTCAGATAACCAGCTCGTTAAAAGAGAGCTAAGTGCATGAACTGTGTACCGATTGACATGCTCCCTACTCAGTGTTTATTGCTCTCTACTCCCTGTTTATTTCACTTCGGAACATTCACTCACGGATTTGCGCTGCGCAGCGTCTTCACACGCAGACAAAACTTACTAGAGAAGTGTGAAGTGTGACATAATATACCTCTGTAAATAAATACAATTTAAATTCATGTCTCGCACACCTTAATGCCCTTTGTATGGAACATACGCTTTGAACTGGAATCATGGCAGAATATCTGGTGATGTCCACTTCGCAGGGCACTTATGACTTACGGTCGAACAGAACAACCGTCAGACGTGATAAGATATACATATGAAAAGTGCAGAGCGGGGGAGGGTGCAAGGACTGTAATTGTAAACCGTTGATGTAGCCTATTGTAGTCATTTAATGTTGTCTCTGGTATTCTGCTCTTTGAGCGTATGTTCGTTCAGGGGGCGTGGCTTTAGACGGTGATTGCAGGGAGGGTGGGACGTTTGCTTTCAGTGCTATCTGGTTAAAGTTAGCATTTTCCAAGATCTCCTATGGACCCTTTTCACAAGACTGTGATGACGCGTTTAACGGTCATCAGCATCATAAATCCTCTAAAGTTTTTCATATTTGTATTTTTTTTTTTTAAATGTATGTACATTTATAACACTATTCTTTGTATTGTATTACCTTGCATCAAATTACAAAAAAACTAGTTTACGCTAATGCAAGAGTGTTTCTAATGCAGCGTCTATGGGAGGGATGGTAAATTTGACATCGTTCTCTCTTCTGACTGCTGTTATCAGTCTCTCTCAGTTTTTTTCCCTTTTATTGAAAGTCATGAAAACACTATCGTGGAGTTTTTCTATTGCTATTTGAGCAAATGGGAGTGCAAAAAATATATTTGTGGTACCCTCCCATTCACTGCTCTTCAAGTTAACCCGACTATGACGACTTCCGTTGCAGAGAAACCCGGAAATGTGAAGAAGGTCCATTGCACCTTTAATGGTGAGCCTTTCATTGGCAGACACGTCTCTGTTATTGGTATTGGCCGAAAAGTCTTTATTAGTGTATCCCTAGTTGGTTGTTTTGTTCTGATCTGCTTCACCATCAGGTGCATGAGTAACACTGCAGCAAACTGATCTGTGCATCTCTATTATTTTCATCATGCTTTTGAGCATTTTGCTTCCCAAACACCTTATAACCAAATAAACAACCAGCGTGACTACGAGGAACATTTAAGAGTTATTTTTCTGTGCAGATGCGATTGACTCACACAATAAACTGCACAATAACATGTAATATTAATCTCTCTTGCTCTCTTTCAGCTCACGTACCAATGATTATCCCTCTGTCCACCATTATCCTCTATTGGCACGTGCGCCTAAGGTTGCCGACCCCTGCTTAAAACCGTTGCTGTTCCCGCGGGACGGGTCTGATGCTTTCAGAAGTGCAATTTATTGTGGATTATGCGGAGGAATTATTGAGCCCCACTCCATAAAGGCAAGCTTAGTGACAAATGAGACACTGTCGGCTGGAGTGCCAATGTAAATTGCACCTCCAAAACAGGGCAGGGGACCGCGATGCTCGCTTATGGGAGAATTAGAGTAATATGTCTCCAGAAGCTTTGTGTCAGGCTGAGTGTAGGAAACAGGGAGTATTATTACTTAAGGGAGTATTTGTATATGTGCAAAGACACCGGCGAGCCACTTCCTGTCTGTAAGATGCACCATGGAGGATATGCTTTATTACTGTTGATGTAAATGGGAGTACGTCGAACCGCAGTGTCAGAGTAGATTTATAGATCAATTATGGAGATCAGGAGCTAATTCGGGGCAATGCACCAGTCCACCATACCAGTCTGCTGAGCTTTAACTGAATCACCTTGCGCATTAGACAGGATGAATACATTGGACACAGATAAAGCCCTCTGTCAAATTCGGTGGAAAGATTGAGGCTAACACACCCTCATTATTCAGTAATCCGATTCATAGGCGTCTGCTAATGAGGGATTTTTGACATGCATAACGACATCAACCTGAGCGGCCCAAATTGTCCTTTTACCAAATTTGCATCTCATTAAATTGAATTTACCGGTGACTGTCATAATTTTGTCTGGTAAAACAGGAGTTTGATGGTAAAGGGCATGGAACGATATGGAGACTTACGGGGGATGGAGGTGTGCGGCAGACAACAGTAATGATATTTCATGGCATGTCTTCGGATTTTAAAAAGGAGGAATGTGGCGATTATCTCCATTTGAGAGACGATTACTTTAAAGGGGTCAAGAGGCTAATAAATGAATTACATCTCTGGAAGCTCAGTTCCCAGCCATGCGCTAATGTCTCGGACGACTAATTGTAGGAATTTAATCTAGTGTTCCTGACCGGTCCGAGTGAATGATCCGGCTCTCTTCTCTCACTAAGAGATGAAGCTGCTGTCATTTTTCTTGCATTGTGCTCGCCTGAAAGCCGATTGACCACAAAATGCCTGACCACCACTTACGAAATAAGAATTAGCTAAGTTTACGTAACGCTAATGTAGCCGCTGATAACCACAAACAGGGAACCACAACATTACTCAGAGGTAAATGAGAGAAAAAAAAAAAAAACACGAAGAAATTCACTAAGAATTAATTGCTACTGCTGATATCAGTGATTGTTTGCGTGCTCTGTGTGTCTTAGCGTCCAATGCACTGCGCTGCGTGAACTATGCTAATATGCTAACGTGCAATTTCTGTGTGGATGTATGTTTGAGCTGAAAATAATTACAGTGACCTAATTTATATATATCGACCTTATTTTTAAGAGCTACCATTTTTACTATGAATTCTCTCGCTGTCATCTGCTTCCAGTTTGTTTTGCTGCTTAATATTGCAAACTATTATTTTCATTTATTATCTCAATCATTTACACACTGGTTTGTTGCGTATAAAGTTTTACCATTTACTATACCTAGTTTTTTACCTATAACTGCTAATGAATCTGAATATTGGAAGTCGGAAGATCGGACCAAAAATCGCATGATCGGAAGTAGCATAATCACAGGAAATAGCTTTACTTTACACAGGATAGTATAAATATATAGCTTAAATAATTCAACTATTCAATTAAACTAATAAAAAAATTCACTTTATTGTATTTTCCATTGCATTTCAGTATACAATTTTGTTGTAGATATTGCCAAAACTAGATGCTGTTTTTGTGCTGATTTTATGCGGCATCATTTTCTGCTTTATCTCTCCCTGACATAAGCTTTGTAGTGGGCAATTGCCTCTTGCCTCAAAATAAATGAACATACATTATCGAACGAGGCAGTGAGTGGTTCTGAGCAACCTGCGGCATGTGTAAAATAGATGTATGGCGCGTCGTGCTAGATGAGTGTGTCTGCTAAGCAAATAGATAATAATGATCTTGGTGATTATAGTAATGATCTAATGAAACTGGATAATTAGGTTATTTGCCTTGGATCAAGGCTGTCTCCAGATAAATAGATGTTCAAATGCACATCATTCATACATCTTCCTCTCTTGGTTAACTGTAATATATATTACAGTTATTACTTTTTTGTTTTACAGTAAGTTTTGTTATTATTATTATTATCTCTGAAATGCAAATACATTTTTTTTTACTATTGCATGTGTGAATAGAGTTTATTTATTTATTTATAAATTAGTACATAGGACAAAGACCAGATATTTTGTGACTTGTTTTATACAGTGTTATTTTAGTTTCATTGAGATACTATTATACTGTAGTTTTTATTAATATTTGGAATCTGTTTTTATTTTCATACTTTCCATTTTCATTTTGTTTAAAGGCCATTTTAGTTCATTTTAGTAATTAATTTTTATTTAACTTTTAGCTTTAGTTTAGTCATTTTAGCAGAAGATTCAAATATATGAATTGCATTTTCTTGATCCTATTGCTTAATCTATTATTAGTTCCTTTTTCTTTTTCTTTTCAAAGTTTCAAGTATTTTTTTACCTTTAATTTTGATTAAAATGTATTTTTTCAGTCATTTAGTTTGACTAAACCCACCCATTTCTCACAGTTGGCTTGAAGCTCCATTCAGTCAACAATCGATGGATTGAACCTGTCACGCCCCTGGGGTGTATTCCAGAAAGCATGGTTAACTTACCGTCAGATAAACCCTGAACTTTCGGTTGATTAACCCCAAACCTTGCTTACTCGAGGTATGTGGTTCCAAAAACGCGTCTGGGAGTAAGTTCATTCAACTCAGAGTATGTTCCTGGTTAAGACTCAAGACATTCTCAACAGAGCGACGAATCGACGAGTCACTATGGAAACGGACGCTAAGAATAAGCGCGCCATAATGCTTCTTTCTTCTTCTTCTGTTCAAAGGTCATGTAGGCCTAATGCTTAGTGCATATCGCCACCTAATTGATGGTTTTGCAATCATTTTTTTATTTTTTTTCCATTTAATCTTTAATCCTTGAGAATAAGAATTATATTGTTTGTTTGATGCTAATTATATATTAAGTCGGTAACACTTTACAATAAGGTTCATTAGTTAACATTAGTTAACAACATTAGTTAACATGAACTAAGAATGAACAATACTTCTACAGCATTTCTTAATCTCAGTTAATGTTATTTTCAGCATTTACTAATGCATTATTAAAATCACAAGTTGTGTTTGTTAACATTAGTTAATGCACTGTGAACTAACATGAATAAACAATGAACAACTGTATTTTTATTAACTAACGTTAACAAAGATGAATAAATAGTGTAATAAATGTATTGATCATTGTTTGTTCATGTTAGTTAATACATTAACTAATGTTAACAAATGACACCTTATTGTAAAGTGTTACCATTAAGTCATATCAGATATGTATTTTTATTATAGAAATACATTATAGAAAATGCCGATCCATGTGTGAGATGATAATATAAAATGTAATAATATATATATAGGCTAATATAATAAATTAAACATTACATTTTCATAATAGTGTTTTATAATTTATACAGATAACTGTTATATATGCCAATAAAATATAAAAACCATATTAGAGCAATATATAGGCTAACCTTATTGATTACTTATTTTAGTGCTTTATCATTAAAATAGCATACAACTATATATATATATATATATATATATATATATATATATATATATATATATATATATATATATGTATAGTAGGCTATATACATAACTGTATTGTAATAATATATAATATTGTACGCTATCTGTCACGCCCACTGAAGGCTCGTCAGTAGATCATACATGCTCTGATAGCGCTGAAGTGAACTAACCCTGGAACATAACCTGCTCCTGAGCAGGTTATCTTCAGAGAGCAAGTTGCTATGGTTACTTACATACCCTGAAAGTAACCTCCGATTTTGGAACCGAAAGCTGAGGTTATCCGCTCACTTATCCTCAAACATACCCAGGTATGTCACATAACCTGCTTTCTGGAATACACCCCTGGTCTATTTTGCCCCTGTTTTTGTTCCTGTTTCCTTTTTTGGTCTTGTTCCTTTTCTTGATTGTTAATTTGATTCCAGGTGTGTCTCCTTAGTTCCTCGTTATCCTGTGTTTAAAAGCCCCAGTCCATTCAGTAAGTGTTTGTCGGTTCTTGAATGTCTTCCTTGTGCTCTATGTCTCCCTGTTGGATTATTAAATACTCTCATTTTGTGAAATATCCACGTCTCTTCGTACAGTGATTCCCTGTGAATTGTGACAGAAGAACCGACCAAAACATTTACCTCCGTGTCTACCCTCCGTTTTTGTTTCCCATTTCTCTCAGTGTTTTTGTTTCCGTTGTGTTGCCCCATGGATCCCCTCGTTCGGCCAGAATTCCTCCTCCTCCTGCTGGAGCAGGGGGACAGATCTCTCAAGGACCATACAAGACTGTTCCTGATGCTAGCTAACACCACCAGCTACATGACAAGAGCTGTCATCCAATGATGGTCCTCGAGAGGTTTTTGCCGCCTTCATGGAGTGGACTCTGGAGATCCACTCCTGACCCAGAGCCCAGCCCACCGTCTCCCTGCGGTGCGGAGCATCAGCCCGAGCCCACCGATGACAGAGAGCCTATTCCTGCTGTGATCTGGGAGCCAGCGCAAAGCTGAGCGACTGAGCAGAGGATCGCCCGGAAGTTGAGCCCAACCCATCAGACCAGGTGCGAGAGCAGTGCCCACCACGAGGGAGCCAGCCGTGGACAGTGTGAGTGCAGAGTAGAGCTCCGCCCCTTGCACCGCGGCTGAGGGTGAGCTGATCATACATCTGGGACTGCTGGACTTAGAAGGGGAACTGATCGACTGGGAAATTGATCTGGAGATCGATCTGCCCACTCTCCTCTCTACGTCGTCCCCACTGGTCCCGTCCAGCCCTCCTTCGTCTCCTGTCCCCGAGTCCAGCCAGGAGTGGGCTTTGAGCCCGGAGGCTCACGAATACCCGCCCTCCCACCCACTCCTGCCTCCTCTACCGCTGTCGTCTGGCAACCCCTCTGCTCGCCCTCAGCCCACCATCAGTACGGTGCGAGCACCGCGGGCTGCCATCCTCCATCGTCGCTGTGGCTGGAGAATCCCTCACCTCCGCCTCCAGCCTCCGAGGCCCGGATTCCACCTCGACCCGTAGACCCAGCGGCTCCACCTCGGCTCCTAGCTCCCTTGCCTCCACCATCGATCCTTCAGGTCCACCGGGCTCCCTTGTCCCTCCGGCTCCACCTTGGCCAGGCGTCGACCCGCCATCGCCTCTGGACTCCTCTCCTCTGGCTGAGCCTCGTCGCTCCGTCCCACTGGCTCCGTTGAGCTCCTTCCTCCCGCCAGCTCCACCTTTGTCCTCAGTCACACCGGCTACATCCCGGATCTCCGCCTCGGTTGTCAGAGCCCTCTGCTCCACCCTGGCCCCCGGATCCTCAGCATCCCCCTGGCTCGTTGGCTCTCCGTCTCCGCCTCGGGCTTCCCCACCACCTGCTCTGCCGCTGTTGGTCGGCCCCCTGGAGTCGGAGGCCATCCCTTCTCCATGGCTTCTCCCTCCGTCGGCTCCAATGTGGGTCCACAGCATGGCCGTGGCCTGGGTCCCGCCTGGCTCCTCCTGTTCCGGCTCCCTCCTGTCTCCTCCCTCCATCATCACCTCCCTGGACTTTGTCTGCCCGTTTCCACCCTTGCGCCTTCCGGGAGGGGGGAGTAATGTCTTGCCCCTGGTCTGTTTTGCCCCTGTTTTTGTTCCTGTTTCCTTTTTTGGTCTTGTTCCTTTTCTTGATTGTTAATTTGATTCCAGGTGTGTTTCCTTAGTTCCTCGTTATCCTGTATTTAAAAGCCCCAGTCCATTCAGTTAGTGTTTGTCGGTTCTTGAATGTCTCCCTGTTGGATTATTAAAGACTCTCGTTTTGTGAAATATCCACGTCTCGTACCGGGATTCCCCGTGAATTGTGACAGAACCAAGCCCCTCCCTATATATTTGTCTTTTTCAATAATTCAGTTCACTTGGTTGTACGTCACATTATGGATGAAAAATCTGTCACTACTTCCGTCTCATCACAACTCAGACAAAACCTCTATTTGCTCTCCCTTTAACTTCTTTGCTGACTAGGAGAAACAATTGAGACATTAGAGATTACATAAGTGATCCCTCTTTCCTATGGGATCCTCTTTATAAGAGCAAGAGCCTATCCACCTATCTCTCTGTGCTGGGAGAAATATTACCATCCTCTTCACTGGAACAGCAACACTGATGATAATGGCGGATTAGATCAGAGCAAAAGGTCAGTCACTGCCCTAAGGCAAGCTCATAGTGAATACCCACGCTGCACTGTTCCCCTCTCAACCAGCACAGGCTCCTAAGACCGCCTGCTGCACCTCTTTTTTTGCTCTCTACCTTCCTCTCTCTCTCCCATCCATCCTTTATCAGCGGGGACCGCAGGAGAGCCATTGTGCCGAGTGCAGACAGAGGCAAGATCAAAAGAAAGAGGTTGAAAGACAATTTTTTTCTTATTAACAGCTACAAAAGCGAGAGGAAAAAATAGAAACGGTGGTGCCTCCCAGGAGGGGAGCATTTTCTGACCATTAGTAACATGCAGACAGCAGGAAGAACGGCTCTGTGCATACTTCCATGTTTGTTTTCCCTTTTTTTTTTTTTTTGCACTTTTTGCCTGCACGCAAGTAGGCTGTTTTTCTGTCATGGCCGATTTTATTGGTCAGTCTCTTCTCTTGTGCCAGTGGCTGTGGGTTTTTGCTGTGCCACAGGAGAGGAGGGTAAATATCAGAGAAGGTCATGGGGAGGAGAGAGGGAGGATGGAGTGATGGCTGGAATGATGAAGGAGAGAGTAGGAAGAAAGAATGGAATGGATGGGAGCTGGGAGAAAGCAGAGAATGTACAAACTGCTGCCTAGCTGGACGATTGACAATGAATGCAAGAATTTGAAATTGATAATTTTTTTTAAAAAGACCCTAAAGTAATCTTGATTGATCATCTCATACTTGGGGATGTTTATACATTTTTGTCCAATTAAATGCTCTAGAATGAGAATGTCCCTCCCCCTCATACCAATCAGCAAGTCGTGGCTCACAGCTGAGACCTAAAATTTTTGGGTCAGTCTGAGTATATATTTATTTATTTAAAGAAATGAAGGTGTTTATTCAACATTTATATGCGTTGATTGATTAAAAGTGACTGCGAAGACAAAAAGATTTCTATATAAAATAAAGGATGTTCTTTTGAACTTTCTATAAATCAAAGAATCCTGAAAAAACTGTGTGACGGTTTTCACAAAAATATTTAGCAGTACTGTTTTTAACATTTGATAATAGTATAAAAAAATTCTCGAGTCAGAATCATTCCTGAAGGATCATGTGACACTGAAAACTGGAGTAATGATGCTGAAAATTCAGCTTTGCTTCACAGGATTAAAATACACTTTGAAATAAAAATAGAAAACAGTTATTTTAAATTGTAATAATATTTCACAATATTACTGTTTTAACTGTGTTTTAATCAAATAATTGTAGCCTTGGTGAGCATAAGAGACTTCTTAAAAAAAAAAAAAAAAAAAGCTGCAAGCAGCAATTACTAAGGTATAAGCGTTTTAAGATGTTTGAGTAATTATAGACATTTTTAAATGATTTTAGTCAAATTGGCTAAAAAATTACAAATAAAATCACAAGTAAAATTATTTAATGATTTATAACTTTTGACAAATAGGTGGCACTGCTCCCAAATTAATGTTGTGTGATTAACTAGGTGTGACAATGACATGCACGTAGTTTGGTGCCAATATGCCAAAGACTTATAGCAATAGAAATACAGCCTTAGAGCGATTCTGTCATTTTTCATATCTCCTGACCAGTAGGTGGCACTGTGCTGAAACTGTGCAGGTAACCTCAGGACATGGCTGGCATAACAAACATGGCTGGCATAACAAAAAGCCACATTACCAGTTTGCCGAGCTCTTCATCAAATTCATTCATGCGTTATTCGAGAACGGAACTTACCAAGCCCAGACTTTTGAATACTAGTGTAAACTAAAGGCGATTTAAGTAGACTATTTAAAAAGGGACAATTGGGGGTGATGGTGGGGGTAACTTTAACTTTGAAATATATGTCCCTGGTCTAATTCATCAGTGCAATCTGTTTTTTTGTTTTGTTTTGTTTTGTTTTTTAAATCGATTTTTTTTTTCTCATGTAACCAAGTCCATGCA
This sequence comes from Onychostoma macrolepis, assembly GCF_012432095.1. Taxonomy (NCBI): domain Eukaryota; kingdom Metazoa; phylum Chordata; class Actinopteri; order Cypriniformes; family Cyprinidae; genus Onychostoma; species Onychostoma macrolepis. The sequence continues at coordinate 25,773,606 of NC_081157.1, read as the reverse complement.
GGAGAGTAATTAACAAAAGTATATTATTTATCTACTTCCAATGATCCATTAAAATTGTAATGAATAAAATCAAGTGCTGCCTTACATGATTTCCCACAGAATATATTTTTTTACTCAGTAAGTTTGTCACATTCCAAAAGTTAAGTAGGCCGCAGTAAATTAGTTTGTGTATATTTTTATATGAGGGTTAAGTTTAGGGGTTTATATAGGGTTAGGAGAATAGTAAATATAATTAGCTCAGTATTAAAACCACTATGCCAATGGAAAAATGTTTTTGTGTGTGGATTTCCTTCTTTTTTTTTTGTTATTGCCAATCTATTTTTCACATCTATGACTTGGGAAGATCAATGAAAAGAGTGGGTAGAGGGTTATGAGGATCAAAGCGAATCCCCTTGAAGAGAGACACAGGCACACACACACAGGTTCTCCTCCCAATAAACACGCAGTACAGTCTGTCTGTTCTTTCTGAACGCACAGCAGGGGCAGCATTAGCTCTAATAATTCAATGCATTTCTGTAGTTTTTTTCCTTTCAGCCCTGAAGGAAGAGCAGCCTCCAAGAACAAATGAAAGAAACTTCCAGACTGTGATTTATTTCATTAGGCAAATGAGATGTGTGAGCCCTCTGGCAGTACTGACTCGAAACTGTCCACTCTCTCTCGCTCACTCTCACTTCCCGAGCCTCTTATATACCTTCGTATTTCTCTCTCGTATAAACATGCACAGAACGGCCACTCTTGGCGTTTGCATGTTGCATGTCCTGCGGTGGGCCGTACATTCACATCCATGCATATGTAGCACGTCACGTCCAATCAAGCTCTGGAATGACTGGAACTGAAGTGTTTGCCAGGGAACAGCTGTTGCCGTGTTAGCACAGAACAAAATGGCCGCCGTTCAGCTCTAGCTTTCTAACTGTACCTGACCGCCGTCAAGTGTGTGTCCAGAGCTCCTCTCAATTATTTTGAGTAAGTGTGATGTGAAATGGACCGTGCGAAACCAGAAAACATGGACCTGGTTGAAGCAACAGTGGGGAATCAATAGAATAAGTGTATTTACAGTACTTTGTATTATTGCAGCAAGATTCTCCTCAGACTGTTGCAAATTTACCTTAGAAAACTGAGTTTTGACACATTTTGGAATGTAACACGTGAAATGGAACTTTCCTAGTTAGAAGCGTTTGTTTTCAAGTAATGGGCCCCAGGCCAAACATTTCATTCTAATTTACAGAACAGCATATGTTTCACTTTTGTTTATTTGGTTACTACCAAATGATTGGCGAAAGACAACGCAAAATATTTATAGCTAAACAGAAGTGTTTGCCAGGGAACAGGTGTTGCTGTGTTAGCGCAAAACAAAATGGCCATTGTTAAGCCGTACCCGTCCAACTGTACCTGACCGCTGTCAAGTATGCGTCTAGAGCTTCTCTCAATAAGTGTAATGTAAAATGGACCAGAAAACATGGATCTGGTTGAAGCACCTTGTTGAAAAAAACTGCATATACTGGTTAGTTATGTTTTGATGTATGACTGCTGGTTTAAGCTGATCCTAAGATGTTCCTAAGCAACTAGCTCCAGCTCAGGACCAGCACATGACCAGCTAAGGACCCGCTTAAACCAGTTCAAACCAGCAGCCATGCTTCAAAACATACCTAATCAGCATATGCTATTTTTTTCAACAGGGCAACACTGAGCATCTTGCTTTAACATAATTAGAGGGCAGTATTTCTTTTGTATTTTACCCAGATTCAAGAAAGTTGTCCGTAGAATGGGGCGGGTCACTCGAATACCTGATACCAAATAGCATTTGAACACATTTTGGAATAGAACACACAAAATGTGAGCTCCATAGACTCGTTTGCAGGTTTCTGGCCTCAGTCTGAACAATTCTTTCAAATTCATATTTGAACAGTGTGTGTTTTGCTTTTGTTTACTTGGTTACTACTAAATTACTGGCAAACAGCAGAACAGAATATTGGTGTTGGACAGGGAACAGCTGTTGATGTGTTAGAGCAAGAACAAAATGGCTGCTGTTCAGCTCTAAACTGAACCTGATTTGTTGCCTAGTTTGCACCTAGAACTTCTCTCAGTTATTCTGAACAATTACAATGTAAAATGGCGCGTACAGAGCCAGAAAACATGGATCTGGTCAGAGCTAAATTGGGCAAAATCTCACTTTGACAGATCTATAGGTCACACTTGAGTTTCTGTTTTACCCAGATTCTCTTCAAACAGTTCCACCACCATTGCAATATTCAACCTAAAAGAGGAAATTGACTGTGGAAGAGGACTGGTTACTCTAGTACCTACTAATGGATTGCATTTGGACACATTTTGAAACAAAACATGTGAAATCGAGTTTGCACAGAATCGTTCACGTGTTCTTGGCCTCAGTCTGAACAATTCTTTCGAGTTCATATTTAAACAGCATGTGTTTTGATTTTGTTTACTTGGTTACTGTTAAATTATTGGCAAACAACATCACAGAATAGTTGTGTTGGACAGGGAACAGGTAGTGACGTGTTAGTGGAAGAACAAAATGGCTGCCGTTCATCTAAAACATGTGAAATCAAACTTCCATAACTTGAATCAGTTGCATGTTTCTGGCCTCAGTCTGAACAATTCATTAAAAATCATATTTGAACAGCAGATGTTCTGCTTTTGTTTATGTGGTTACTACTAAATTATCAGCAAACAGCAACACAGAATATTTGTGTTGGACAGGGAACAACTGTTTATGTGTTAGCTCAAGAACAAAATGGCCAGCAATTCAGCTCTAGCCATCTAACTGATTTTTGCCCAGTTTGCACCTAGAGCTCCTCTCAGTTATTTTGAATAACTGCAATGTAAAATGGGCCGTGCAGAGCCAGAAAACATTGATCTCGTTGGAGCATCATTGGATGTCTTGCTTTGACAGAATGGACAGAATAACCCAGATTCTCTGCAAACGATTGCTAAACTATGACAAAAGTCAACCTAAAAGAGAAAATTGACCACAGACTGGTTTATATAATCTGGACACGTTTTGGAATGTAAAAAATCAAGCTTGCATAGCTTGAATTGTTTGCGTGTTTCTGGCCGCAGTATGAGCAATTCATTCGAATCCATATAACAGCATATGTTTTGTTTTTGTTTACTTGGTTACTACTAAATTATTGGCACACAGCATCACAGAATAGTTGTGTTGGACAGGGAACAGCTGTTGCCGTGTTAGCGCAAGAATAAAATGGCCGCCCTTCAGCTCTAGTCGTCTAACTCCACCTGACCGGCGCCTAGAGCTCCTCTCAATTATGTTGAATAAGTGTGACGTGAAATGGGCCGTGCAGAGCCAGAAAGCACAGATCTGGTTGGAGCAATAATGGGCATCTCGCTTTGACAAAATGAACAGAATTACAGGGCAGTACTGCTTTTTTTTATTGAGCCACAGAAGGGAAAGGCCGACAGTAAGAATTTAGGTCCTGCTATTAGTATTGATCTCTCTTTCTCATTTGTCTCTCTCGTTCTCTTCTCACCAGATTCTCCATCAGTGAGAGGGCGTGAGGGAAGGAGTGCCCTGCATTCAAGCTCCCGCTGACCGCACTCCCCCCACCTCCCTTCGCTCCGTCCACAGCATGGCTCTCGCTCTCTGGATCCTCTTTACCTGCACCATCTCCCTGAGCAATGTCAGCCCCTCTGCCCAGGGTTTGTACTCTACCTACTCTTCTTCAGATCATTGCACAGCGAGCTGCTGAATTTGTTGTTGTTTTTTCTGGAATTTCTAATATAATTTTCAAACATTTTGTGGTAACTTTAGGCTACGTACACCAACGCAGATGCAAATGCTTGGCCAACACACTAGAAGTTTGCAGTCATGTCATGCATACATTTTCTGTTACTGTGGAGGTAACCTCCATACTCAGGGGGCGATAAAAAAGCCTTCTAATATCTTTGCCATTAAAGGGATAGTTCACCCAAAAATGAAAATTCTGCCATTAATTACTCACCCTCATGTCATTCCAAACCTGTAAGACCTTTGTTCATCTTCAGAACACAAATTAACATATTTTTAAAGATATTTATGAGAATAAACAAAAATATAACTTTATTCAACAATTCGTCTTGTCCGCATCACGCTATGGCACCATTTTGGAGAGTATCACATACATAAACAACGTAAACAACACATGTATCTGTGTACGGTGCTGCTGACGCAGAAGAGCATACGTTGTTTACGTATGTGATACTCTCCAAAATGGTGCTATAGGATGATGTGGCGGAGACGAATTGTTGAATAAAGACGTTATTTATGGTTGAACCCCTGATGTCACATGGATTATTTTAATGATCTCCTTGCTACGTTTCTGAGCCTTGATCGAGTTAGGATCCTTGCTGTCTATGGAGGGTTAGAGAGCTCTCGGAATTCATCAAAAATATCTTAATTTGTGTTCCGAAGACAATCGAAGTTCTTACAGGTTTGGAATGACGTGGGGGTGAGTAATTAATGACAGAATTTTCATTTTTGGCTGAACTATCCCTTTAAAGGCAGGCTAGGTGATTTGATTCAAAAACATGTGTATTTACATACCTCCATGCACCCTGTTCGCACAGACATGATAAGTTATATAATGTTTTCTTACCAGTGAATGAGACATGAGGTAATCTGAAAGTGTTGCATTCAACCCTCCACCAACCGTCTGTCGTCATGTCGCTGGTTAGCCTCTGGTCTTCCTGTGTGTGTTCATGTGTTTTGGAGGAGACGTGGCTTTGGAGAATGAATATGCAGGGAGGGTGGTGTTTTATTCCTTCGAAGATAGCTTGCTATTGCTAACCTCTCAGAAATTGTATACCCTACCTTTAAGCCAGATCTGTTACTATTGAAATAGAAAATGTATTTAAAAAGATTATCTTCATTCTAATTCCATGAAAGAGAAAACTGACTACAGTTTTGGAAGTTTTCACTCACTTAGCAAATTATAAATCAATAGTGGTAGTCAATCAGTGATCAATAGCGATAACTTCTGTGTAACCCCATTGTACTTGCCTGAGATAACAACCTGACTTTAAAGTCAGCAAACCTAAGTTCACATAAGTTAACTTAAGGATTCAACTCACATCAACATCAAATCGAATAGGGCAGAAGGCATGTTAAAAGAAATGGTACAATCTACTGAAATGTACCATGTCTCATGCTATTGCTCAGTCAGTGCATCAACCATATAAAGATATAAACAAAACATCTTGCAAACAGTGTCATGTAGTATTATATTAATTTCAGAAAAGCAATCCAATGTCCATATCTCGTTAATTAAAAAAAAAAAGCTCTTTTTAGGAGCATTTTGCTAGATATATGCACTACTATACTTTTTTTCTAACAATCAAATTCTAATAACAAACTGCAGTTTAGAATTATATCATCAAAAAATATAAAACTGCCTTATGTGCAGTTTAAAAGTATGTAGGATATACTTTTTTATTTTATTTTATTTTTATTTTTTTGGAATGTTGATTATTTTATCTGAATGTTTTTGTTAATTTTAATCTTTAATATTACTTTACCGACTGACAGCGTTCCCTGAATGTTTACAGCATTAGTTGAGAGATTGAGAAAAATACCGTACCTGTTAAATATTCAAATGAGTCGTTTGGGAATCGAAATCTGAACTGAGCCCGAATCAAGAGCTTGTGAATCAGAATCAAATTAATTTGTGAAACCTTTGTCAATACCTGAACTTGAATATTATTCTTTGGTTCAGTCCTCAGTTCATAACAAATTTCACACTAATCAAAGAAACCAGTTTTTGTAAGTGTCTGTCTCTTAAGTCTTTGTAAGTTAGAATGGAATGCCATTTGAAGTTAGACTGGCATATACTGGTCTCCTACAAATGGGTCATTGTAGATGCGTGTGAGTTGTCAGAGTGTGTGGTGGATGGAGGAACCCATGTGGCAGTAAAGCTGGTGTGGATGTGATGGGCCTGAGGTCTGGGGACGGGGGAGGTAGTGCGGCTCTGTCCAGCTAGTGCCCTTCCACTCCGACACCACCGCACCATCTGCTGCTCTACGGGGCCCGTGCCAGGCCCAGAGAGCAGGGGAGCGTGCAGCGTTTGCTTGTCCAGGTGTATTTGGTGGCCGCTGTATTTCCTGTGTTTAATTTGCCTGGTTCTGCTGCTGTGAATTGATGTGATGTACTCAGTGTTCCATTGGACACGTTTTGGCCCCGGGCACGGAGCTGCTTCATCAATGTGTTGTACGTGTGTGTGTGAGTACACGTGTGTGTGTGTGTGTGTGTGTGTGTGTGTGTGTGCATGAGTGCCTCCAGCTGTCTCTGTGACCTGGCTCTGGATTAATAATGCATTAATAATCAATTGAGTGTTATCAAGGTTGTGCTGCTAGCGCAGGCAATTTGGAGAAATAAGGAAGCCTTCGTTCCTCTATGGGCTCATTGATCGCCTTGTGTTGCCATTAAAGTGTGCCACATATAACACACACTCACACAGAGCACGTAATTCTGTTTCTGATTTCTGCTGTTCTCGCCTTCTTTGAGTGTGTGTGTGTGGGGGGGGGGAAATGTATATACTGTGTATATAAGAGACGGAAGCTGGTTGTCGCAATTTTATACTCCAACGAATAAACACAGATACACACAGAGACTATAAATATATACATTTGTAATGTTACAAAAGATTGCCATTTCAAATAAATGCTGTTCTTTTGAACTTTCTGTTCATTGGAGAATTCTGAAAAACAGCTTTCAGCAGAGACAGACTGAGGTAATGACTGCTGAAAATTCAGCTTTGCCATCACAGGAATACATTACATTTTATTTATTGCCTTGGTGAGCATCATTAAAATAAAATAAAATCAGTCAATCAATTTTACCGTTTCCAAATAGTATGTATATAGGACGAGACATCCTATTTTGGTGTCCATGTAATAAATGTTCCCTCGTCATTTAGTGTAACAGCTATATTTATGTAAAAACAAACAACATAATTATTCTGACCTGTACTTTTTAAAAAATATAAAAGAAAAAGTGATCATACACAATTTTATTACATTTTAAATGATTAAAAACATCTTGCTGATAAATGTGTAGAAGTTTTGAGGTCTGCACTGTGATCATCAGTCTTTTAATGTCATCATGGTAATCATGGTAAAAATGTATGATAGTTATTATTTTTTGCTCAGAAAAAATAAAAATAAAGGTCAAAATAAGTGAAAAATAAATAAATATTCTGAAAGTATACTTAATCATTTGTACTATTTCTGGCTCACTAATGAAAATTGTGACATTTGAACTAATTTGTACAGATATTGTTTCTTCCTTCATTTGAAACAACAAACTTGTGGAGTTCATGTAGCTCAAGTGCTTTTGAAATGACATAAGAAGGGGATAAAAGATGAAATGCATGTTAATTTGTCAAACTGTTATGATGACCATATAATTTGTGGTGGAAAAGAAGCACAGGAAGCCTTAGCTTTTCTGATCCTACTGTACATGTATGGCTAGATGAAAACTATACATACAGTGGTGTGAAAAAGTGTTGGCCCCCTTCCTGATTTTTAAATTTTTGCATGTTTGTCACACTTTAATGTTTCAGATCATCAAACAAATTTAAATATTAATCAAAGATAACACAAGTAAACACAACATGCAGTTTTTAAAAGAAGTTTTTTATTATGAAGGGAAAACAAAATCCAAACCCACATGGCCCTGTGTGAAAAAGTGCTTGCCCCCTCCTATTAAATCATGAAAGAACTGTAATTAACCACATTATTTTAGAAAGCTGAGTTAAATTTCACTAGCCAAACCCAGGCCTGATTACTGCCAGACCTGTTGAATCAAGAAATCACTTAAATAGAACCTGTCTGACAAAGTGAAGCATGTTTGAAGAGCAACGCATCATTCTGGCTCGTCTCACATTTGCCAAAAAATATCTTGATTATCCCCAAGACTTTTGGGCAAATATTCTGTGGACTGATGCGACAAAAGTTGAACTTTTTGGAAGGTGTGTGTCCCGTTACATCTGGCGTAAAACCAACACAGCATTTCATAAAAAGAACATCGTACCAACAGTCAAACATGGTGGTGGTAGTGTGATGGTCTGAGGCTGCTTTGCAGCTTCAGAAACTGGATGACTTGCCATAATTGCTGGAACCATGAATTCTGCTCTCTATCAGAAAATCCTGAAGGAGAATGTCCGGCCATCAGTTTGTGACCTCAAGCTCAAGCGCACTTGGGTTCTGCAGCAGGACAATGATTCCAAACACAGCAGCAAGTCCACCTCTGAATGTCTCAAGAAAAACAAAATGAAGGTTTTGGAGTGGCCAAATCAAAGTCTGGACTTAAATCCAATTGAAATGCTGTGGCATGACCTTAAACAATCCATTCATGCTTGAAAACCCTCCAATGTGGCTGAATTAAAAGAATTCTGCAAAGATGTGTGGGCCAAAATTCCTCCACAGTGATGTGAAAGACTCGTTGCCAGTTATCACAAACGCTTGATTGCAGTTTTTGCTGCGAAGGGTGGCACAACCAGTTATTAGGTTTAGGGGGCAAGCACCTTTTCACACAGGACCATGTGGGTTTGGATTTTGTTTTCCATTCATCATAAAAAACTTCATTTAAAAACTGCATGTTGTGTTTACTTGTGTTATCTTTGATTAATATTTAAATTTGTTTGATGATCTGAAACATTAAAGTGTGACAAACATGCAAAAAAAAAAAAAAAATCAGGAAGGGGGCCAACACTTTTCACACCACTGTACATGCATACTGTCCAGTACATTTTTAATTACTGTTTATTTTGTGATTTACTAATTTAAAAGATGGATGCTGACATGCCCTTGTTAAAAAAAAAAAGAAAGAAATCAATGCATGCTCTAATTGATGCACGTTAAAAACTTGATTTGATAGAGTGAAATATATACATTATTCTTATTTTTTTTAAATTATTATTATTGTTTCGGAATATATGATCTGTCATATATTCAATTTGTTTCAGGTTTTAGCTTAGAACAATTTAACAAATTATGTTGCAATCCAAAGCAAATAAATTATTATATATTTCTCTATGGACTCAAATACGTGCAATACAGTTTTCATTTCTTTCCAAATTTCAGTGTTTAAATGTCAAAACTAATAATCACAAATTGCTCATAGGCATGCTTATGGACCTACACTGTTTATATGCTGAGTGTGTATTTGTGTGTCTGTTTGAGTGTGTATAGACAGACACGCTTCCTATGCAACATTTCTCACATTCTGATCCCCTTAATACTTCCTTTTGTCCACAGATTTTCAGTCTAATTTCTTCCTTTGTACAACACCATCTAGTCCTCTAACAGCTCACTCAAACACTCTCCAGTGTGTCTCATACTTTTACTCAGTCTAATACTCTGACGCCTCCATGTAACGCTCTCACATCTTGCATAAAATCACTTCTCAGTCTGACGCTCACCCCTTGATCTCACACTCCTGTTTCGCAGTGGAATATTCCCACTCTGCAGCCTAGTACTGTCACTTTTCACTCTAATGCTCACTCATTTGTCAAATATTCTCCATCGAAGACTTAATTTATGGCTTTTCTATTGCGTGAGACCTTGAGATGTTGAGTGACACAAATTAATGCCGAACATCGCTCACCGTTGATGCCGGGAGCATGGATGGTTTCATGCCGCTCTGAAATGTCGTAGGGTAAGCAGCACTGCCGGTGATTGTCGTGCCGTTTGATTGGTTCGCTGAGTGGAAAGATTTCCATTCTACTTTTGAAGGGTGTAATCAGTTTGAAGTCAACACGAAGTGCTGTTTGCAACCCATTTTACATCTGTAATCTGATGTATTTCTGAGTGAAACAGGGTGTTCGACAAAAAAAGTGTTGTAAAACTTCAAATCCTTCAGTAATTGATTTGATGGTGAACAATTTTTGGTATGATGGGGTGAAAGAGTTAGGAAAATATTATGTTGCAAGCCAGACTTGAATTTTTATCCCCACATGAGCACCATGGCTCAGAGAATATGAGCTTGCTATCACTACACTACAGCACTGACAGAAACTATTGCCTAGTATTTTTTGCCTGGCTGCCTATATGTCACAATGGATTTATTGATTTGGCAGTAGTGTTCAAGTATCACTCTCTGTAGCTTGTCCACTATCCACTCAAGAAACATAAATTAGACTTAGTACTCTAACAGCAGTCTAAAATAATTATTTGTCAGAGTTGTACTTGCTGCTATGTCAAATTTGATGTTCAAATGCAAAAACAATCAGTTTAAAAAATCAGTTTAACGTGTAAACAAGTGGTTAAACCAGCACCGTGAACTAAAACTACTTCTAAAAAAAAAAAGGGTATTCTGGCCTCAAAGTTTTACTCTATTGATGACCATTTGAAAGTATCTGTGTATTCTGAAATAAATCTGAATAAACTCTCAACAAAAAAGATACAAAACTGCCATTGAAAGGTTTTTGTTTTGTTTTTTTTCTTCCAAAAGCTCTAGTACTTTGTACTTTTAAGGTACAAATATATACCATTTAGGGGTAAATAAGGTTTAGCTTTCATACCTTAGGGTACCACCCATAGTGACAGTTGTAGTGACAAAACGTATGAATGAGATCATAAAAATTTGCCATCTAAGCAGTAAAATACTTGCAAATTGCTGTGAGTTTGTTTGTTGTTTTCAGTTGGAGGTGGAAGAAGTCTGGAACGCAGAATGACTGAAATGCTTTGAAATTTCAACTTACAAAGTTTTAGCCACACTGCTTTTATATGCTGGCTCAGGTAATTGGATTTAAAAAAAAAAGAAAGAAAAAAAAGGACATAGCTGCAGAACTGAACACCCATGAGCAAAGATTGCAGATTTCAAATAATATTTTCCTGTGGCAACCAAACAGCTCTCCATTGAGATAAATGGGAATGTTAACGGATAGTTTTCTTCAGGTATAATACACCTCTTTGATCTGAACATTGGAAGTTACCAGAGTGTTTTGAGAAACCTGTTTGGAAACAAGCATTATTTCTGCAATTCCATTTGGTGACTTCACAATCCATTTTTAAATAACCTCATTCAGCTCGGTTAGTGCTGTTCACCGTCATGTTGCAGTACAGCACTTTATTCAAAATGCAGTTATGTCTCGTCTGGAACATGTCTCAGATTCTGCCTGCAGACTCTCAAAGACACAGACGCAGACACACACCCCTTGTAAACAAACAGTCAAAGTAGCTGCTTCCTGCGCTGCTTGCAAATGTGCAGATAGGCAGTGAAACAGCATTAGTGCTCTTTAATGGGGTGGCGTACGGACCACTCATGGGTGCATGATGAAGTCTCGACATGGCGGTTTCATTTAGTGCTTGTGTGTTTATTTTTCAGTGTTTGTGTGTGTGTGATTGCAGTAGCAGGCCCTCTGACTGCTCCAATCTGTCCTCATCTTACACACACTTAAGTCCTCACTTCATGGTCGCTCTTGTGGAAAGACCTGCGGTCCTGTAGTGTGAGCATGCACACTTTTTCTCTCTTTTTCCTCCTCTTCTTGAGTTCTCATTCAGCTCTAGAGGACCAGCTGTTTTGCCGTATTTTTCTTTGAGCTCTTTCCTGCCTGAATGTTTAATGAGAGAATTTGTTTGGGCTGCATGGATGCAGCATTCATGGGCTTTTGAAGCAGTGAGGGTTGAATTCATACATGTATTGGCTGATTTTAATGCATAAATAAAGCAACGGCTCTGCTGCTTAATCAGAGCATGCATGCAGTTGGAAGGGGAGTCTTACTGTTTGCTCAATGTGTGATGCTTTAAAACAAATCTGTGATGTTGATTTTTAGTGTGCTGCTGTTGCTATGATTCACACCACTCTTGGCTCTCTCTTTAGCATATACACAGAAAATTCACTCTTTTTTCCTCTAATCTCTCATCACATGTGCTTTTTGTTGTTTCTCTCATCTGGTCTTCTCTTTTCGTGTTGTCAGTCCTCTTGTTATCTTGTTTCCTCTTGCATTTCATGTAATTTTTTCCCCCTTTCCTCCTTTTGTATTTTTTTTGTATTCTCTTCTCATCATGTTTCTCCTCTCCTCTCCTCTCCTCTCCTCTCCTCTCCTCTCCTCTCCTCTCCTCTCCTCTCCTCTCCTCTCCTCTCCTCTCCTCTCCTCTCCACGTGGCTGTTGGTGGAAGAGCGCCATGTTCTTCAAAGCATGAGCTGAGAGCAGTAGATCACAGACAGGTCTGTGCAAGTGAAAGGTTAATGGATGGCCTTTGAATATATATTGGGAGTGTGGGAGGAGGGGGGCGAACGAGAGTGGCGGCGGTGTGTTCTTTCAAATGGGCCTTTGAAGATGCTTCTCTCTCCTGTCTCTGTGTGTGTGTGTCTCCACTGATGAGAGACAGAGGCCGTGTCTGAAGCCCTGCATTATCTGCTGTCTGGTCTGGTCTGCACATTTTCTTTTATTCGTTTTGTGTATGTGTGTGTGCTGTAGGATGGGCATTATGGAGACGTCTGGTTTTCACACCAATGTGTGAGTGTCATCACTTTGTTCTGGTATGTACTGATGTTGCATTTATACGTATGCGTGTGTCATGGAGTGTGTGTGTTTATGTTTTCTCCCACAATTTAATAATTATCAGCTGTAGCCAAGGGCAGACAGACAGAGAGACATATGTCCATGTGACCAAATAAGGGGACATAAAAACAGGAACACCTGTCACCTCGAAGCACAGCTATTTGAGACTGGAGTAAACAAGAGACAGGTACAATACCATGATTGTTTGTGCAAGAGTACATTATCTGGTGCACGCAATTATTTTTTCACACTTCATAGGTGTAGGTGGTAAAATTGTTTTTATATCTAAAGAAGTGAACACTACTTTTGATGAGATTTACTCTCATAAGATGACTCGAGTCTTACAGTATCAGCGGCCAATAAAAAATGTTTTATTCTGTATAAAGTTGGCTAGCAGATGCTACTGAATTTAACTTTGTAACCCCTTATTACTGGATATATACAGTATATATATATATATATATATATATATATATATATATATATATATATATATATATATATATATATATATATATATATATATATCGAGTGACAAGTGCATAGGATATCTCTACAATGGCTTTGGTACTTAAAAAAAAAACATTCACAGCAATTCAGTATGAAGTCCAAGACCACTATTGTTTTGCCAAGCATTATCCAAGAATACGTTGTGCTATGTTAAGTATCATATTTGTGTACAAATATCCGATTCTAGAGTTTATTCTGCATCAAAGAAAATCGAATGGTATCAATGGGAATGGTGCCTCACAATGACAAGGAGGAAACATTTACAGAGGTCTGTGAAAGTAAAATAACTGTCATCTAGTCGTAATGCTATCTGGTCACTAGCCAAATTAAAATTACCGCATACTGATTGTGCATTCATTTGGTCGATTGATCGTTGATGCAGATGTTTGCCAAAAGCTTTAGTCTGGGTTTTACATGAAGGTTGTGATCATTTTCTGAAGAAATGGGTGAAAGCCACTGCTAAAAAAAGAGATTTGTATACATTTTAGTCATAAAAGTTACAAAAACATCTGCTGAGTGACATTCACACAATACACAGAGCACATTTTAGAAACGTCTTGAGAATTCCATTCTAAAAATGACGACATCTAGATGAAAACAGAAGCATCAAATAAACGTTGAGGCATTGTGCTTCTGCTATCAGGTTTAGAGAGTGAAGAAACAACTCGATTTAAGAACAAGGATCTGACAAATCCATCGAAACTGTCTTACTTTGTTTCTCCTTGACTTACGCACTCCACTCTCCCCTCTTGGCCTACTTGCTCCCTCCCTCTCCTCTTTTTGATTAGGGAAGGCAGTATTGAGTTTCCATTTATATCCGTTTATAATGCGGCTGCCATTAGCTTATGACAGGCCGGACTAACCGAAGTCTCTAGTGGCATTATGCCGCTGGTTTTATCCTTTGCCCTATGAAGTAGTTTTATTACCTCTACGCAAATGAAATCACAGGGCTCGGAGACTGTAGCGTGCCCTGAATTACTCTCTCTCCCTGGCTATATTTCACAATACGGGGGCAGGAACAGAGAATGGGTAAAACAGTGACGCACTGGTCTCAGGAAGGCTTTAGTCTCAAGGTGAGACATTGTTTGGGGTAAATGTGTTTTAACACAAGGCAAGTGTGATGGGTCGGTCACGTTGCGCAAGTCACATCCTGTCCTCAACAGGAAGTGCATGGCACTCTGTGTGGCCGGTCCCTGCTCATTAGTCTCTCGCTCTGACCGAGTCCTAATCTTAATCCTGGCGGTTCCAGTTCTCTCTCGGCCTGGCCAAGAGGCTGACGGAGGGTGCGGAGACACTGAGTGTGGGGTGTGATGTGTCGCGCCGGGAGAGGCGTGTGGTGTGATGTGGACACATGGGTGTGTGTGTGTGTGTGAGTGAGACGTGGGATGCAGTGCTGGGCTGTAATTGGGTTCGGTGCGGGTGGTTGTGATAGCCGGAGAGCTGGGGACAGACTGTAGAGAGAGAGACCGGCGACGCTTGGGGAAGAGAGACACAAAGTGACCTTCAGCCTTTTCCACTGAAGGTAAAAGTGTTTTTAAGTCTGTTTTCTCAGCTTCTCTCACTTGGTTTCACTGTTTCCATCTCAGCTTGAGCAGATTTAATGTGTGTGCATGTGCCTCTGGTACTCTTTGACTTTCTTTTCATGTGTTTGAGCATTTGCCTTTTGATAGACAGGAAACTATTTTATTCTCTAGAAATTGTGAGTAGTGCTTTTCTCTGCAAAACTCACTTTCAAGATGCTGGGATGGTTGCCAGGTGGTTGCTTTGTAGCTCATCCTCTTTACAAAATATTTTAACTCTTTGATGCATATGATCATTTGATGTATAGAATATTCGTAGTGTCGCATGATCAACTTCTAAATTCAAATCTGATTTCGCACTTTGACTGGCGCAGAGCCGGAGAGATGCTCATTCAAACCTATATATCAAAACTATTGAGTGTTATCATTTGCATAAAGTTTCAGACATTTACCCAACCCCTCTCCCCCCCACCCATCGCGCCACTGCTTCCGCCACCGAAAACTCACATGCAAATGTCTACATAAATTCTTTGTTTCAGCTAGTAACTAATAACTTACAACGCACAATTGATCATGCTCAGGATCTTAAGTTACAATATATTCATGAGAAATTTATAGAAAACTCATTGACAGCTTCTGTAGCCTAAATATTGTATTCTGTAAATATTGCATGCATGTTCATTTACAATTGACATGACAAACTCACTCCTTTTATTTATTTTCAATACTTCGGTTACATCTTCAAGAGTCGGCCTAATAAAAATATGAACTCTTACAATTGGCTAGAAATGCATACTTTAAAAAAAATTGGCTCTATATAAATAATAACATTTTGACATTCTTACTTAGCCTAATGATTAGTTCAAATAATTCACATTTCTTCTGATCTTCAGTTACAAAAACAGAGCTTAATCACAAGAAATTAACAAAAGCATATCAACAGCTTCTATAAGAAATATTATGGGCACATACTAAGCTATAACTTGGTTCAGATTAATGGCACATATCTGGTGTTTTTTCCGTGGGTTCTCAAGCCCCGGAGCACCCATGGGATCGATGCCTATGCACATAAGTACTGCCAAAAAAACAACAAAAAAAACATATAGTTTATAAAATACACACCAAGGTCTATGCAAGTGGCAATAATACACATAAATCAAACAATTTGACAACATATTTTATTCATTGTGTATGTAAAGTATAAACTTTATTTGGTCCCACTTTATATTAGGTGGCCTTAACTACTATGCACTTACATTTAAATTAATCATTTGATACAATGCAATTATTGTGTACATACATGTTTTGACATTGTACTTATATTTTTAAAAATAACTATATGTAATTACATCTGTAATTAATTTCTGTAATTACATTTATAATTACACTGTTGGCCCATCCCTTACAGCTTAACCCACCCTTAAACCTACCCATACCACCAAACCTGTCCCTAACCTTACCCGTATCCCACCTCAATAGCAGCAAAAGTGTTTTGCAATACAATATGACCACAAGAAGTACAATGTACTTATTTATTTGATGTAAGTACATAGTAGTTAAGTCCACCTAATATAAAGTGTGAACCTTTATTCTTCTCACAGTTCACTGGCCACTTACTATAGTATCTTACATAGTATATCTTACATCGTCACCAAAAGGGAAAATGAATGGGATCATTGTATGAACAACAAACTGTATGAAATATATAACTGTGCAGAGGACATTCAAGAATCACACACAATTCATAATGTCAAAGGAAGGTTCACTGATATGCTCTTCATGCCAGAGTGCGGGATCTGTTAAACATATATTATTAAATTGTGCTGGTTTAACTTCACTTAAGAAATATTAATCAACAGACACCTTTGAAAATTGAAACGGAGTCAACCTTGAAGCTTTTACCTAAAGCAAACTTTAAAAACCTTAGGTTTCTGAATTTCTCTTTTATGCTATTTCATCTTGTTATTTGACCTGAAAATATCCAAGAAAGCTGGCATGGTGTTCAAACAATAACCAACCAATCACCCAACCACTGGCCACTTGCTTTCAAGTCTTTGCAGAGAAGCGGATGAATTTGCATGTTTGCAAATCTGACAGTGCTGAAAAGTCACTTTAAAAAAATTCCTCAACACATTTAAACTTGCGAACTATCATGTAAAAATGATCTCAAACCAATGGCAATGTATGTTGGGAAGAGTGATGTTACTAATAAGTGTGTGCCCGATAAAGACATGCTGTGTGATTATGCAGTTACATCTGAAGTCAAACTCAATTAAATGAGTCAAATTCAATTTAGATCGACAAACTCGATTAAATGTATCACTGTGGACTGAAGATCAGTGATAGGCTTATGTTCAATGATATTCAGTGGCATAATAATATATCTTCAATTATTCATATGGGGGCAATTGTATTCATATGGATATGTGATTGATTGCACATTTTGATTTATTAATCAGCATATCACATAAGTAATTTGATTCAAATTTGTAATTGTCGGCCCTAATATTAAATACTAAAGCAACTGCTGTATTTGCTACAATCTTGGAGTAGTTTGTTACTGAATGCTCGACTGGAAGGAATATTACATGCACAAATCATTTATTCGGCCAGACTCTACTCTGCAAGAACTAGACTAATAAGAATTGTTTGGTCATATACAACTAATTTTAGAGAGGCTAAACCTGCTGACACGTGGGCCCCCTGTTTGAACCATACACATCAGTGTAGTGCTGGCGTGGCATTCATGCCGGCTCTAATGGTGCCGCTTTCCAAAGCTTGAGCTGTGTGCTAATGAGCAACTGAGCGATTAAGTGGTGCCTGGAGATGTACTGAAAGAGGACGCAGAAGCTGATGGCATCCACACTCAACTGGTCTCCAGTATCTTTATCCCTCACAACCTGCCTCACAGACCTGCCTCTCACTATTAGAGCTGCTAATTGCTTAATCAATCATGCCTTCATTAATTGATAGGCAGCTCTGATAATCAGGTATTTTAAGCTCAATTCAATTGATTGACTTTAATATATATATATATATATATATATATATATATATTTTTTTTTTTTACAACTTTAGGAGTCCGTCTGCAGATTAATTATTTAGTGGTAATCATTCCTTGTCATAGAGCACAGCATAGAGAACTCAAGTGACACATGAAAAATGAATGATCTGTGTAGGTGAGCGTTAATGTATCACACATAATTAGAAGAATCTTTCTTATTCCTCCATTAAATTTTCTTTAATAATAATAATTTGTTAATTTAAAGGTTAAGCATTTTTTAAGTAACACGTTATTTCCCTACAAATATTAATGTACTTATTTATTTAAATGTAATATTGTTTATGAATTTTAGTTAAAAAATAAAAATGTCAATTTTATCGTAGAGAGAACTATATTGTAGGTGAAAAACAGTATGTGAATAGTAGAATGTCCGAATTTGTAGTATTCTTAAAACAGTTTAGACGAGTTTCTGAAGTGCACATCCAATAGACATTTTCCTATCCCATGAGGCCATGGGAGAGGAGTTATGAATGGCAGTGGAGTGACTCAGCTGACACTTTAGGCCTCATGACAGATGCAGTACATCCAGATTTCATTCACACACATTCATGCAATAACATACTTTTGTATCAATGAAATGTAGTAGCTACTCAGACTGTATGCAATTTTGGACGCAGCTTCTCTCACATCATGACAAAACACCTTCATAATAAAATTATGGCAAATAAAAAGTTGGTCCACTTTATATCAGGTGGCCTTAACTACTATGTACTTACATTTAAATTAATCATTTGATACAATGCACTTATTGTGTACATACATGTTTTTACATTGTACTTATATTTTTAAAAATACATATATGTAATTACATCTGTAATTAATTTCTGCAGTTAAATTTATAATTACTCTGTTGACCCATCCCTTACACCTAAACCCACCCTTAAACCTACCCATACCGCCAAACCTGTCCCTAACCTTACCCGTATCCCACCTCAGTAGCAGCAAAAGTGTTTTGCAATACAATATGACCACAAGAAGTACATTGTACTTATTTTTTGATGTAAGTACATAGTAGTTAAGGCCACCTAATATAAAGTGTGACTGAAATGTTTAGTCTAATTAATTACATGATGTGCCAATTAATTTATCTAATTAATCCCAAATTAATCATATATCGGTTTTGGCTGAGAAATATACCCCAAAGCATGATATAAAATCATTATAAAAGCAAGAAATTTGTTTTGATTAGAAATTTGATGCAACGTTGCAAAAATAATGATAATAGCTGTTTATTTTTTTAAATCAATTTTGAAATAAATGTATGTATGTGTGTGTGTGTGTGTGTGTGTATATATATATATATATATATATATATAATGAAATTATGTGTTGCTCGGAGATGCACAACAGTCTTTTAGAAAAACGTTTAGTAAATTGAGCAAAACAAGACAATATTGTGTCTAAAATTTAACATAATATAAGAGGTATTCGGGGACAAAAACCCATACAACATTTTTTATACAACCACACAACCTCTACATCTTGAATATTAGTTGTATATAAATGCATTCATAGGCTACATCACATCAAATTGTTGTCCTGCATCATGTTATTTCATTTTGGTTCACGTTGTCAGCAGCAAATGCATGATGCATAAAGATAATGTACAGGTCTGGGCTGAGGAGGGGTACTTTAATCATTTTAACTTCTTTTAAATGTAAATTATTTTTTTCCATAATTATTTGCACCAAATTATCATGTTAAATCGACGGTCCTAAACAGAACATCATTCGATTTAATAATTTTTTTTTTTTTTTTTTAATGTTTTTGAATAATTTAGGATTTGTAATAAGTAAATAAATAAATGTAGTAGTAATAATAATAATAATAAATAAATTTTATAGATTTTTATGATATTTTTTTTTGGACACTATTATGTTTTGCAACCATGCCACAAATGCAATCTCATAGTGATAGGTACATTTAAAAAAAAAAAATATATATATATATATATATATATATATATATATATATATATATATATATAATTTTTTTTTTATTTAATTTTTTCTTATTGACACTATTATGTTTTGCAACCATGCCACAAATGCCATCTGATAGTGATCCCCCCTACCCCCCTATTTTCTATTGGCTCTTGAGTTATTGTGAAGCTCTTGGAATAGTGTTGGAACCCATTGTGGAACTTTAATGAGCCAATCAATGCCATATTTTACCATCTACAACACTAGATACGAGTGTCTCCATTTCTTTTCCCCTGCTGAGTTCATTGTACCCATCTATTCAACTGTCTCACCCCATTTGCGTCTTGCCTGTCCTGTCTACCTCTGTCTGTGTCCTTGTCTGTCTGTGTCGGTCAGTGTGTGTGTATGTGTGTGTGCGTTCAAGGCTGAGGGCACGGCCTTTCTACTCCACTCTCTAAACCTCCCCCAGGCTTTAATTACTGCATTTGGATAATGAGTCAAATCCAATCACTCTTCTCCACTGTTCTGAATTAGTATACAGCTCTTATTATGGCAGCACCAGCCCCAGTTTCTTCACACCAGCTGCCCCGCAGTGCCACGTCTTCATTCCTCCCCCCTCGTTCTTTCACTTCACTTAGAGAAAGGCAGAGGATGGGGGGAGGAAACGAGAAGAAAAGAAATGCGATGGAAAAATCATTCAAGGGGGAAAATATGAATATGGAGCGGAAAGAGCTTACACACAATGTCCATGTATAGATATTTTTTGAATGAAAGGTGATGATATTGAAATGATATTTCCATATTGTGCTGTGTATTACATTTATAAAGTCAGAGCTATGGCCTGCAGGCTAAGTTGAGGAGGCTGTTTTGAAACTGTAGCCTTTTATACAAGCTACTCATCATTTAAAGTAGTCAGATTACACAAAGCCTTATGATGAGTAGTTAGCTGCATGACTGGTTACAGTGAAAAAGTAGAAAAATATATTTAATACAATTACTTGGAAACGCTTGTGAAATCAAAGTGTGCTGTATTGAATAAGCACTTGAAGTGTTCAAGTCTTCAGAATAAATTATAAAACTGTACTTGTGGATAATATAAAATTAATTAAATAAAAGGCCATTTAAGTGGACTTCAGTGTTTTTGTCATGCTTTAAAGAAGGCACACTTGTGTGTGTGTTAACTAACATGGTAAAACACATGTAAATGACTTGATTATAATTTTAACTTATTTGATATTGAAATTAAAGTATTTAGAATGTACTAAAATACAAGTTCATCATTACAAATGTGTAATTACAATATATATTTAAATACATGACATACAAGTTTAAATAGAAATAACATCAAAGTATATTTTAGTTTACCATAAATGCTTGACAGTACATTTAGCAGTTCACTTTAGCCATATTTCAAATACAATGGAAGTAATTAAAATATATACATTTTCATTTAATTGTAAATAACATGCAATAATATGCAATTTTGCAAAGTTTTTGAACAGTTATATTCTTATAATTGATTATTATTATTATTATTATTATTTGTAATAAGTACATAAAATGTGCTTCTCTTTCACAAGGGATGTTTTGCAACAACAAGCATTAAACATCAAAATAAAAAAATAAAAAAATATTAATAATAATAGAACATTAAAAATAAATGAAATAATCTGGGGAAAAAAGTAACTTTTACATACCGAATACGGTATGAGAGAGTGAGGACTGTTTTGGAGAGCGTGTTTGATTTACCTCAGTTAGCTCAGTTATTAAGCTGCCCACACAATATAATATGACTTTAAAAACCTGTGATGTAGCGTTGTGCCAGCCTACACCGTTACTCTGGAAATAGCTCGTTAATGGCTGCTTGCTAAAGCGACAGTGTCTTGGAACCTGCAAAGCTGCTGTCACACTACTGCAAAATATGGTTAAGTTAGCATCTCTACTTGTAGCTACTCTTCATCATTGATGAGGCACAGTGTTCATGGAGGCAGTGTGAGTTTGACTTTCGCTTGCCTCATTGCCCGCTTGCTTATTTCTTCCAATAAGTTCTAGTCTACACGTTTGGAGATAAATAAAAATGGCACAACCAAAATTAAAACGTCTGTAAACATGAAGCTGTCAGTTTGTACAGAGACTGTTGCAAAACTTTAGAGCCAGCGGGCCAGTGATCAATCTGATAAAATCACATATCAAACTATGAATACATGCTCCATTTCATCCCACAACACATACATAGATGTTGGGCTGAGTAGTCAATTAGTTCTACAGCTAGCTCATACTTGTGCAGTCTAGTCCCAGAAAGCGTGTGCTTGTTCAGTGGCACTGGTGACAGCAGGAGGAAAATTCCTTCGTCCACAAACTGTGTCCCGGGTTATTTGCTTCTCATTTGTTTTGAATGCCATCCTGTTACGACCAAATCCATTTGTAATTATGAGAAAATACAGTGAGCAATTTGCATTCACAAAGCATGTTTTAAGCAAACTGCATGGCGAACTTCTGAGATGATCTGTGTTTGATTTGTGTTGGGAGAAAATCATTAAATGTAGTGATTAACCTAACTACATTCAGCACATCACTTCAGTTTTGCGGGACCCCGGATACTGCACGGTGTGACGTTTACACTAGGTAAACATTGGTTCATTGGCTAGCAATCAACTGTTTTTTTGGAAAACTGGACGACTACTAAAATTACGTAGTCATACAAGTCCTAATACACATTAGGTCTGGTTACTCCAACCCTCACCCTAGATAAACTTCAATCCTTTTGATAATGAATAATGCTATGTTTCACAAATACCCTTGCCTTGAGGTAGAATCTCGAAATTACCCAATGGGAGTTTCAAACTCTGGTAACATATCCGCCATCTCCGACCCAAATTCATTCCAATTACACATTCCAATCACTTTCCAAAAACTGACCCTGAACAAAGATTTCCAGATAATTCTCATCCAGATATTTACTTACCCAAGGTCATTTTCCTAATCATCTGCAGACCTGCTTATATCAGAAAGACAAAATGAAAATATAACTATCCTATCTTTTAAATAGGTCCATCCTTTAGCTCGAGACTTTCCAGCATTTTAATTCGGATTACGAAGATTATTCCCCTAAGTCCAATTTTCCCTTCCAATTGGAGATAATGTCTGTGGGAGCAGAATACACTCATAAATGAGGGAACGAGCCTATTAATCCAGTAGCCGTAGTCAAGTTTGGGAGATAACTGGGTGGTTACAGTCGGAGATACGGGCAGATAAAGAGACTGAGAGAAAGGCAGAAATGATTGGGCTGACGTATATTTGGCGTAGTTTGTGGGATGGCAACGTGCAGTGTGGGACGTACCGGCTTGCTGAAACTATATGAACATGTGGGTGGGTGGGTGATTGGTTGGCTGTGTGATTGGCCTCCTGTGGCGAGGCAGTGCCGAGCCCAGAGTAATGGTTTAATCAGTGACCAGCAGTATGGAGCTATGTGTTTGCTCCACGGGAATGCTGCGGAAACATGACTCCATGCTGGCACACTCTAATCCCACTTCGCCTCTTTGTATGTGTGTGTGTCATGTAGGCGCAAAGGAGTGTGTCTGTTTGAATGCACACCAGAACAGCCTTGTATGAAGCGTGTTTACCTCAGCAAATGCCTGAACCCTTAAATCTACACATTTATGGCAAGATTACGCGATCCATCCCTGCGCTGATGTCTCCACGCTTGCTTGCTGTAGTGAGCCTGTGTGACAGCTACACGACTGTGTGATGTATGATGCAGTTACATATGTCCACGTTCCACGGCGACCACTAAGTGCTCAGGGTGTAAGAGAACAGGACAAGGATTACAGAACCGTTGAGTTGGAAACCAACTTAGAGAGTTACAGGCATGTTGTTAAGTGCACTGGGAAGAATGGTTGACATTAGCAGACAAAAGGAGCATGCTTTTAGATCCTGTTCTGAGCAGCGTCTGACTTTCACATTGACCTCGGAGTGAAAAGGGGTGGCTCAGAATCAGAGAACTTTACATTGTGGTCCTTCGTCTTTCAAGCAAAGCAATGGAAAGGCAATTTTGTGTCCAAAGCTGAATGAATGTACTTGTTCCATTTGTTCATGTAACAGAGTCGGCACATTACTGTTACTTACAGAAGCGTGCCTCGACTAAACAGGTTTTTCAAATCGTCGGCTTTTTCATGAAAAACGTTCCCTCCATTTGATTGCAAAGTCTTTGAAGCTGCAAGAGCTGAAGGAATGAATTTCGGGAGTACTGAGTGCTTCATTGATCAGTTTTTCCTGTGCATGGAACTCTGTGGGTCAAATCCACCCCCTCATCTTTCAGCACAATGGACAGCTCCACAGGTTCCCCCTCTCTATTTGTCAGCACCATGAAGAGCTCCACTGCTTGGTTTTTGTCCTTCTGTGAGTGGAGGCGGCTGGCGGCCATTTTACGTGGCTGGATCTTCAAACTCTTTGAAAGCTCTTGTTCAGATAAAGTATGCCACTCTGTGCCACTCTCAGGCCCTCTCAGCCAGGCATAATGATTAACCCTACGGCACCTACAGCCCTCTTAACGTGTGTGTCTCTCTCTCTTAAATTGAGTGTAAATGGCAGACGCCACGTGTGGGCAGAAAGGTCCGGCGGTGTGTCTAGGGTCGGATCTCTCCTTTAGGTGCTGCTTCTGCTCAGGTGTTTGGTTATTGGCTCCCGAAGCGATTTGGACACATGGTAGCTGATTTTCTATTCTGGAGCCTTGCGTTCGGGTGGTGGATGGCACCCGGCGGAGAGCTGTGTGAAGGAGTGGGAGGATGTTAACCGAGTGTGTACGTAACTCTCACAGTTTGTTTGAGCGAGAGGGTAAATAGTTTGCTCCTCAGGACTACGAAGGCTGAAAATATGATTACTGGCTGTGAAAAACCCTTGTCCATTTGTCTAATTATTTCTTTCCTTTCCCTTTAAAGGTTTTTTTGTGGGTCATAAAAGTTTGCTGTAATAAACAGCTCCCTATGCTGTAAGAGTTATTCTTAATTAGCAGGTTTCTTCATGACCTGCTAATTACATCAGTAATCCATGCAAGTGGTGGGCTCATTTTGAAATCAACATATAGTCAAATTTGACCCTGTTTATTTTATTAACAAATGTTACTGAACTTATTGTGCATGATTCATCACTTTATTCCCAAATGTTTTTTGCGTAATTGTTTGTTATATCTCTCTTTCTTTGTAAATCCCAACTTTCTATCCTCCTGCTATGTAAAATCCACACTTAATGAATCAGTCAATTCATATGTATAAAACCAGGTCTCACTCCCACAAACTATCCTGTTTTGCTCAGAATTTTGCTAAATTGCAGTAGTAAATTGGATTGTGAAGAGTTCATGCTGAATGTGTTTCTCTTTCTTCATGCAGCGTTAAGTCGCTCTGCAATGCCATTTGGTCTGATGCGGAGGGAGTTGGCATGCGAGGGTTACCCCATCGAGCTCCGCTGCCCCGGCAGTGATGTCATCATGATCGAGACAGCCAACTACGGTCGCACGGATGACAAGATCTGTGACGCCGACCCCTTTCAGATGGAGAATGTACAGTGCTACCTGCCAGACGCCTTCAAAATCATGTCACAAAGGTACATCAGAGCAGTGTTCCTTTTTAGTGTCTATTTTAGTCGTAGTTTTTGTCTTTCGATGACCAAAATTCCTTTAAATTTCATAAATAGTTTGTCAGATTCATTTTAGTTTTCTTTTCTTTGAATAGTGGCAGCCTACAAAGATGACATTTCATCACGATAACAAGTGTAACAGAGCTAAAAAAGACTATTCTATTCTATTCTATTCTATTCTATTCAATAACTATCACACTTCCATTCAACATAATATTGGGGTCAGTGTATGTATGTGTATTAAATTTTCAAAAAAATAATAATTTTAAGTGCTGTTCTTTTGAAGTTTCTATTCGCCGAAAAAATTTATTATGGTTTCCATAATAATAATAATAATTAATTATTAGACTGTTTTCAACATTGATAATACTAATGAAATGTTTCTTGAGCAGCAAATCAGCATATTATAATGATTTCTGAAGGATCATGTGACTCTGAAAACTGGAGTAATAATGCTGAAAATTCATCAGGATAAATTACACTTATATCAAAATTGAAAGTATTTTATAATCATAATATTTCACAATATTGATGTTTTCATTGTATTTTTGTTCAAATAAATACAGACTTGGTGAGCATAAGTCACTTACATTAAAAAAAATCCTGCTGATCCCAAACGTTTGAACAGTAAATGTGTATCGTAATCAACATTGCATTTTAATTAAAACCTTTCTGATTATCATCATGATGCATATTTTTGGTCTTTCTTGTCTTCGTTATGGGGGGTTTTCAACATTAACACTGCATAGGAGCGAAAGGGTGGTATAAATGTTACAAATGACTCTGACTGTTCATGTCACTGTTTTGTTTTGCGTGCACTGTGTATTCCAGAGTGTATTGATACGGTTGAGTGGTTAAGTGACTGTTTAGTGTGTGTTTGAATAATGTGTGTATAACCGTGTGTGTGTGTATGTGTGCGTGTGTTTGTGTGTGCACCCCGCCTGCAGTTGCAGTCCCTGTCTGTGCTCAGCATTTGCTTCCTCCGAGACGAGATCAATGATTCCCTCTTCTAGCTATCCATCAGCCTTGTAATAGAGAAAGAGAGAGAGAAAGAGAGAGAGAGAGAGAGAAAAAGAAGGAACCGAGGAGGCATGTGGGAGGGATGAGTAGATTGAGAGAGGGATTGGACTGGGAATGACGCTGCACTAGTAGAGAGATGATGAGGGGATATATAGAAAGAGGGATTTGAAAAGAGAAGTGTCTCTGCATCTGTTTGAGGCAGAATAAATCTTTACCGTGGTAGATCTGTGTTTGCATTTTATACCGATAACAGCCCTGCATTCATACATTTATCTGCTCTAGTCAGAGGCAATAGCCCTAAGTAGGTTTTAGCTGGAGGAATAGTTTGCTGCCTCCGAACCCCTCCGACTGACGCGATCTGTCACATGATCACATCGGGTGAGAAATTATTACCGTGCTTGCCAAGGCTCATGCTTAGGACCAGATATTTGACAAACCCCTAACCCTGAGTGTTACATTTTTGACACGCAGCCTGTGCCACAGCCTTTGTGCTACAAACCTGAATCACAGTTGGAGTTATGTGTCTCTTTGAGAAGAGTTTGATATTACTTTTCTAAGCTATCAGGGTTGCGATCGGTTTTAGACAAAGACAGAAGGTGCGTCCGAAATCGCATACTGTTTTGAGTAGGTATTACATTTGAATTTGAAATTACTTCACAACTGTTAAAATTACATTCTATATAGTGTGAATATGGGTAGTATGAATGAAATTCGAACATGGCCTACTACATCTGCCATGTTGTTACTGTCACATGACCTACAAGCATCAGTTGTGTCATTTTACTGCCATTCATAAATCCTCTTCCGTGGCCTTATTTCGACTACTCTTTTTTGAATACTATGAATTCAGACATACTACTCGCCTCACATACTGTTTTTCACATACTATATAGTAGGGAAGTATGCGATTTTAGGCGCAGTGAGTGACTTCAACAGTTTACAGTCACCTAGAATGATGCTACAAAATACACTCAGAACAGCATTACAATCATTTAAGTAGTGGTCAAGCAGTATGTAAAGATTTAATTCTGCAAACCTTGCAAACTTCCAGTTATTTGATCGCAATGCATGCGCATCTCTGACTTACTTATGTTGTGTAGCGTGTAGTGTCTGTCCAAAGGCCGCATGAATGGGAAATGGTCAAGAGAGCAACTTTAGATCCTAAATATTAAACCATTCTGGCTGCTATGTCATGATAATATGTTCTCTTTTGTATAAATAGTGTTACATGGGGTTTATTTAATAAAATGTCCTTACAGTGTTTACATAGCTTTTCTATTCTTTATTAAATTTTAGTTTATGATTTATTTTATTTTTTTATGTAATATATTCCTGTGTTGGCAAAGCTGAATTTTCAGCATCATTACTCTAATCTTCATTGTGACATGATCCTTCAGAAATCATTCTAGTATGCTGCTTTGGTGCTCAAGAAACATTTCTGATTATTATCAATGTTGAAAACAAATGTGCTGCTTAATATTTTTTGTGGAAACCATAATACATTTGTTTTCAGGATTCCTTGATGTACAGAAATGTCAAAATAACAGCATTTATTTGAAACAGAAATCTTTTGTAAGATTAAACATGATTTTATTGTCAACTTCTGTCAGTATATTTTCAAGTGTTCAGTATATTTCTATCAGTATATTTTCCAGTTTCCATGGTCAACTGCTATAGAATTAGAACCTGAGTGTGGTTAACAGGTCTCATAGAAAGAGAAAAATTGGTTGCCGCTGAAATACTTCAACATTAAATGTGTCTCATTTTGAAGGCCGTGCACTCGGGAGGTCAGTTTTCGGCCATTTACATCACTGAGTCTAATTTCAGAAAAGTGACCATTATAAAATTGACAGTTATTCCTCACAAGGCGTAAATTATTGTAATTTGTTCATACTTTGGAATGTATTGGTTGCTTTCCTGAAATAAGACAGCCTTAATTATATATGCAGCGGACAAATGTGACCTCATGAGGGTGCAGCCTTGAAAACGAGACACAGTGAATGGCTGCGATACAAAAGACCTCAGTAGGAGGCAACACAAACAGAAATACACATGGAAAAAACCTCATTTTGTTTTAGAGAAAAGTGACTTGTGCAGGTGTAGTGTGCAAACTCAGAATACCTCAGTTAAAAAATGTGTGTGTGTGTGTACAGGTTTATATATCCTGGTGGGGACTTAAACCTGAATACACACAGACTCATTGGGGACTCTCACGGTGGGGACCTAAATTGAGGTCCCCATGGGTACAAAAGCTTATACATCATACAGAATGAGTTTTTTTTTTTTTTTTTTTTTGGAGAAAGTAAAAATGCAGAAAATTTCCTGTAAGGGGTTGGTTTAGGTGTAGGGTTGGGGTAGGGCGATAGAAAATACGGTTTGCACCGAAAATACAGTGGCAGAAACGGCCTTCCATACATAAAAGCCCATTCACTTGAGAAAATATAAAAACTAGATCCTTCTGTTGACTAATGGAATGATCGTTGACTTTGCTTTTAATAAACACCTATATTTCTCTCTCTTGTCTTTTCAGGTGTAATAATCGGACTCAATGTGTGGTGGTGGCTGGTTCTGATGTTTTTCCTGACCCCTGTCCAGGAACCTACAAGTACCTGGAGATCCAGTATGAATGTGTGCCATACAGTGAGTAACGACACAGACACCCCATCCCAACAGCCCCACCCCCTCACCTCTCTTGCCCCGCCCCCTTCACCTACCCACCCCACCCCCCACCTAAACCCCGCCCCCTCAACCAGCTACTGCCATCCACACACACAAACAGACTCACTCACGCTCAGTCACGCACACACACACTCACGAGTGCGTTCTCTCCTTCACGCACATACACGCTCTCTCTCTTTCTAACACTCACACACACACACACGCTCTCTCTCTCACACTTTAAACGTTTTTTTTTTCCATCGACAGTGCGACGTTCCAGAGGCTGAGGGAGATTTTCACATCGGGGTGGTGCTCCGTACACAAACAAACACACGAACGTGGGGTAGATAAGCATTCAATATCCCCAGCGCTGTGCAGACTCAGCCTTTATTGGTGATCGTAAGCACACAAACACACTTGTGCACAGCCTCACACAGTAACAAAATGACCCCGAGGGTGCTTTATCTGGCATTAAACACCTTTACCTCCCCTCTGACAGACAATCAAAATGAAAATTGGGCCGCGGCGAAGCTGCGAGAGCGAGGCGGCAAGCCACGTGCGTGCGTTGCACAATGGGAATGTTAACACAAACCTCAAATTTATTTCAGAACGCACGACCCAAAGTCACACACATGCTAATATTCCCATGGCAACACTCGGCTTTCCGCGTCGCTCGCAAATGAGAGGCAGTGTATGAATTTCCAGCGAGTTCGGGAGCCGGGCTCATGTGAAAATCTCCCGTCAGGCGGTACCCCCTCCTCCCCCTCATGAGCGCCAACTTTACGTGTGCAGGTGGTCCAGACGGGGCCGTGACTCAGCGGAGGGTGGGTCTGTGGGGCTTTAGGGGGGTAGTTTGGTGTTGGGGGGAAGTTAATGGGTTTTGCTGTGAGCGGGAAGGGGGTTATTAACTCTAATCTATAATCCTGGGGTCAGTTTCTCTGCTCTTCCCACAGGAAATAAAGAGGATGGACTACAACCCGCCAGTCCGCTCTGCCCGCTAATCCTCCTTTCTCTCTTTTTTTTTTTTCAGCGTTCTGCTTTCTTCATGTGCTCTTCTCATTCGTAATCACTCTTCTGACAGTTTGATTTCTTGTCCAGACTTTTCTTTTTACACAGTTGTGTTTTTGTTCTTTGTTTCTCTTTTGATTCACCTGCTGAATTCTCCTTTTCTTTGTCTCACACATGCACACGGTCTTTAGCCTTCATCTCTTTTCTTTTCCCTTTGACATGCTTTTATTCGATCTCCACCATCACTTCCATTTTTATTTTTTTTTTTCTGTCTCTTTCTCTTTCTTTTGCAGGTGTTGGGAGGTGTCCAGAAGAGTTGAGCATTTATCTTTAAAGCTCTCCAACTCTTTCTCTCTCTCACACATTCACACACACACACACTTGTACAAAATGAACCAGACTCTTCAGCCCACACTCTTTGACCACCTTTGCTCAGCGGCCGTAATCCTCAATCCGCTTCCACACAAACACATCAAAACACACAGTGCAAATACTATTCCTTGCTTTCCTCTTTTGGGTGCTTAGCGAGACTCAGATTTACTTCAGAGGCAGCGGCTAATCTCTCCCTCTCTCTCAAAGACTCAATGTCTTGCTTTGTTATTTCGTATTTTAATAGTATTCTGCAGTTTTGTCTGTGTTTACAGAATTTCATCTCTTTTGCGTCATTATTTTGACAATGTTTTGTTTATTTTAACAGTGTTTTATTATCTTGTCTTTTGTTTTCTATCTTTGTTATTGTCACAACTTTGTGTTTATTTTTTTCATGTATTGGTAGATTGATTTGTTTTGACAATTTTGTTATTTTAACTTTTTTTTATTTTGTCTTAATTGGTTTTAACATTATTTTGTCTTGCTTTTGACTGCATTTTATTTGTTTTGCATTATTTTGGCAGCATTTCATTATTTGCTCTTCGGTGTTTTGTTTCATCAGGAAAATTTTGTTTTAACACTTAATTTCACAGAACTTTATTATTTTGTCTTCACTTCATTTAATTTTGATATAGTAGCCTATGTTTCTTTTTTATATTTGATCAATATTTTAATTATTTCATCTTTATTTTTTCAGCATTACTAAATTATTTTGTTTCATTATTATTTTAGCAATATTTAGTATATTAGTATATTAGACACTTTCCAACAGGTTGTTTTTTTTGATGGAGTACAGTAAGCGTATAGGGCAGGCTAGTTTGCGCCTGCTAAGTCGGTGCGTTAGCATGACATATGTTGGCGAGCGGCAGGTGAGTCACAGCTGAAACGCTTGCACGCCTCACCACTCTGCTCACCGCTTCATTTAGCCTGTCACAGTTATTTTCCTCTTTTTTTTTTTTTTTCTTGCTCCCCAGTCGCCATCTCTAGCATGTTGGTTTGAAATAGCGTCGTGCGCAGAGGTGAGAGGATGCGTGATTAACTAGCTGCTGACTTGCATTTTATCTCCTATTTTTAAAAACTTTGTTTATGGTGTTTGAGGAATAGAGAGGCGAGGAAAATTGGGACCTGATTCCTCCATGATGAAAAGTTCTCGCTGTCTGAAGTGACAAAGAAGAGCCAATTATCGGAATCCTCCGTCAGTCGCGTCTCCCCTGAGGGACTGTGGGCACGGAAGGGACACGCTCCTCTCTGGGCTCCACATGTTGTTGGCTAGCGTGCCGGAATAAATAGAAACGTGCCTCAATTATATCCAGACATCCCGCCCCTCAAACGCCGAACCAATTCGGCCATTTTTAATTACCGGGGGATGGTGGCATCGCTCGGGCCTCTGTGGAGATTTGTCGAGATTAATTGAATTTACTGCGCCTAATTGCTCTGATAATGCCCCATCTTTCACGGCTGCTGGAGAACACGTTCCGCACGGTTATTGGCATGTTTACTGCTGACATATGTCCATTTGTTTGTTTATTTAATATGTAAGGATGGAGGAATAAGGGCTACTGACAGACTCCTGTTTGTGCGCAAGCCTCCATGATAACAGCCACATGAGACAGAACGGCGACAGATTCAGCCAAACTGTCTTACACGCACACACACACACACACAAATTTAAAGACAGAGTCAGTATACCCACCAACACACACACATACACACACTCGTTCGCGCACAACCGCAGCCAACATGTCAAAGTCGGGTGCTGAGCGCCAGCAGGAGTCAAACTTTCTGGCCCCCATATCCACAGAGCTCAGTGTCTCCGAGGAAATGACAAACAGGCAGCTCTGCTCCAAACAGCGGCCCATAAAGACAAACAGCAGCGCCTGACTCAGTCAGCGGAGACTAGCTCGAA
Organism: Onychostoma macrolepis; assembly: GCF_012432095.1. NCBI lineage: Eukaryota > Metazoa > Chordata > Actinopteri > Cypriniformes > Cyprinidae > Onychostoma > Onychostoma macrolepis. The sequence continues at coordinate 25,741,480 of NC_081157.1, read as the reverse complement.
CTCCATACAGCCTGAGGCCATGTTGGCCAAGAAGCATTAATGCATCCACGACCTCTGTAATACGTCCTCATTTGCTCTTGTGGCACCAATCTGTTTAGTCCAGTCGCTTGGCATCTCTCCTCGGTGTCCGGTGTCGTTTTGCATTATATAGCAAGACCGCACGCACTTGATACTTGCGCTAGCTTATCTGATAACCTTAGCCAGGTCAAGAAAAGGCAATTAGATGCATTTAAAGGAACGTCGTCTTAGGTTAGTCTTCACAATAGGCGACTTATGGGCTCAAATGGAGCAGCGGCCAATCAAACTGACTATTGCCTTGGTGCTTTAAGAGTAATGTCGTGGTCACGTCATGCCAGAATCACAGTAATTACCAGATGACAATTACTCTGTGCTGTTCACGTCTTCGGAATCAGACATTATTCATTTCTATGGCAATGCACTTCCTGACAAAATGTGGAGTGGGTGGCTACTCAGCCCTTTAATGCTAAAATAAACCATATTTAATATCTGCGATTTATTTATTTATTTGTAAACTTTTGCATTATTATATTATTTATAATAATTATAATTAAATATATTAATTAAAAGTCAACACACAGTCAACTCTTTAATGCACAAAGAATATTTAATATCTGCAATTTATTATTATTATTTTAAACTTTGCATTATTATATTATTTATATTAATTACAATTAATTATATTACTTAAAAGCATAATTATGTAGAAATAACTAAAGTCAACTATTTTATACTAAAAGAAAACTATATTTAATTATTATATTAAATTGTATTTAATTATATTTAATGTATCTTTATTTTAGAAAACATTGCATTATTATTATTATTACAGTTCAATTATATTAACTACATAAACTTGTCAGTGTTCATTTGTAAGACTATAAGTTTGTAAAAAATAATTCTGTGTGTAATAATAACAATAATAATAATAATTTTTATGTTTGACATTTGGAATTGGATAATTGTAAACGGTTATTTAACAATGACCCTAATATGTATTTTAAAACATTTATTCAAAAGGTTTCACTATCAACATGATCCACTAATAACCACAAAGAAATACATTTTCTCACTTGGAAATAAATTCCACTTGTTTTATGTTATGTATGTATGCAGTTGTTTATATTCAGTGCACATCCTGACTGCATTTGCTTGTTTTATTTTAGCCTCATAAATCCTTAGAATATTTTTTTCTAAAGATGTAAATGTGAGAGAAAATATTTTAGTGGCATTCCAGTCCAAACTCTTCAGGAAGTGTTAAACAGTGGGAGTATGTATGAGCACTAGGTGTTTTGGTGTAATTTGGTCTTTGTGAGAGAGAGACGGAGAGCTTTGAAACGCCGCAGCTGAGAGTCATTAATATGTATTAGGCCTACATAATTCGTGAATCTCATGAATGTGCGTGGAGTGACATGCGCAAACAGTTTGCCGCTGGATTCGTCTCCAACCTCTTGATGCCAGAGAAAAGCATGAGAAATGTTAGCGTGGAGACACACTCTGGTGGCGATGCGAAGCACGCGGCGTCTGCTGTCTGTGCTCCTCAGGTGTGTGTTCATTAGCGTCCCTCATTATCACATGAGTAATTGATAGCATTGCTGAGACCGCTGGGCTGAGGAGGCTCAAGGGCCACTGTACTTGTTCACCAGTGACAGGCAAATAAAGCCGGAAGCCACTGAAAGAATCAAACCAAGTCCGCATGCAGCAGCGCTTGACGTGTTTGTAATGCGCGAGTGTTTATGTTCGTGTGATTGTGTGGATGTCTGGGTCTTTTTCTCTACAGGTGGAAGAGGAAACGTGAATGAGTCAACTAACACTTTCTTTTTTCTCTTTCTCCCCACATTTCCATCATAGATTTATGAAGAAATGTTCCTGCGGTATCAATCACATTCTTGTCTATCTATCTATCTATCTATCTATCTATCTATCTATCTATCTATCTATCTATCTATCTATCTATCTATCTATCGATCGATCTATCTATCATTCTGCCATTCTATCAATTCATGTACTGTATCTGTCTATCTATCTATTGATCCTACTTTCTTTCTTTCTTTCTATTGTTCTATCGTTCCATATAATCTATCTATCTGTCTATCTATCTATCTATCTATCTATCTATCTATCTATCTATCTATCTATCTATCTATCTATCTATCTATCTATCTATCTATCTATCTATCTATCTATCTATCTATCGTTCTATCTATCGTTCTATCTATCGTTCTATCTATCTACCTATCGCTCTATCGTTCTGTCATTCTATCAATTCATGTACTGTATCTGTCTATATCTATTGATCCTACTTTCTTTCTTTCTTTCTTTCTTTCTTTCTTTCTATTGTTCTATCGTTCCATATACTGTATCTGTCTGTCTATCTATCTATCGATCGATCGATCTATCATTCTGCCATTCTATCAATTCATGTACTGTATCTGTCTATCTATCTATTGATCCTACTTTCTTTCTTTCTTTCTATTGTTCTATCGTTCCATATAATCTATCTATCTATCTATCTATCTATCTATCTATCTATCTATCTATCTATCTATCTATCTATCTATCTATCTATCTATCTATCTATCTATCTATCTATCTATCATCTATCTATCTATCTATCTATCTATCTATCTATCTATCTATCGTTCTATCTATCGTTCTATCTATCTACCTATCGTTCTGTCATTCTATCAATTCATGTACTGTATCTGTCTATAACTATTGATCCTACTTTCTTTCTTTCTTTCTTTCTTTCTTTCTTTCTTTATATTGTTCTATCGTTCCATATACTGTATCTGTCTATCTATCTATATATCTATCTATCTATCTATCTATCTATCTATCTATCTATCTATCTATCTATCTATCTATCTATCTATCTATCTATCTATCTATCTATCTATCTATCTATCTATCTATCTATCTATCTATCTATCTATCGTCCTATCATTCTTTCATTCTGTCTATCTATTCTATCTTTGTGTTTCTGTCTTCCTCACTGTCTTTCTCTCTGGCTCAAGGGGAAAAACACTTTTGGTATGACTCAAATCCAGGTCACACAGAGAGACGGCACATATGCCATGGTCCCTCAATGAAGTCTCATATGAATCACCATTGTTGAGGCATCTGTACAGAAAGAGAGAGAGAGAAAGAGAGCTTGTTCCTTCATGCAAAGACCAACGCATAATGTTCTCGTCAGATTGCATCACCCTGTTAAACAAGCGATGAAATCACACACAGAGGGATGTCTCTGTCGGCTATTTTTTTAATAAAATGAAACGCTTTGCATTAGTTCTGTAATGTCACCCTTAGGATGAATAAATTTCTGTTGGAGTTTTACAGGAAAAATACTAGAATCAAATAATTGTTATGACATTTACTTTCCTCTGTTTTGTTCTGCTGATGCAAACTCAACACTATGCTAAAGTACACTGTCAGTATATTTTATGTGACTGAATCTACAATGCCACAACAAAAAATGATACAGTTTTGATTTTGCAGTTTAAAATTAATGCAATTAAAGTAAATGCAGCAAAGAAAATACATAGACGACAATTCTTTCCAGTTTGAGTGTCCTTGCTGATTATGCAAAATGTGGTCATTTACTTATGAATCAGATTATTGATTTGTCATTTCAATGAATTGTTAAAAAAAAAAAAAAAAAACTCACTCAAAATGAAATGAGAACTGTCGCTGTATTATGTGTACTGTGCAGTTCTCTGTGTTCTTATTGACAGGTTGCTCACATGACAACATGTAGATAAAGATACATTCACAACTGGATTTTCCCTTTTGAAATACCTGCTTAAACAAGCCTACACTACCATTCAAATGCTTAGGTTTGGTAAGATGCTTATTTTTAAAGACATCTCTAATGCTCAACAAAGCTGCAAAAATATAGTAAAAACATTAATATTGTGAAACACTATTACAATTTAAATGAACTGTTTTCTTTTTTAATAGATTTTACTCCATTATTTCAGTCTTCAGTGTCAAATGATCCTTCAGAAATCATTATATTATGCTGATTTGGTGCTCAATAAACATTTCCAGTGCCAACATACCAATGAGGAAAACAGTGCTGCTTGATTTTTTTAGAAACTATGATAATTTTATTTTTTTATAGAAAGTTGAATAGAACAACATTTATTTGAAGTAGAAATCTTTAGTGTCATTTTAAACGTCTTTACTGTTACTTATAATCAATAAAAATGTATCAATAAAAATATAATTATAATAAAAAAAATAAAAACTTTTGAATGGTAGTGTAAGTTGGTTTGCTTCCTAGCCAGTCATTCCAGTCTACCAGCAAAAAAATAAAAATTTAAAAATTTAAAAAACAGAACACCTTTAAAACCAGCTCAAGGTTTGTTTTCTTTCTCTCTCTCTTTCTTTCTTTCTTTCTTACTTTCTTTCTTTCTTTCTTTCTTTCTTTTCACAGCAGAGCTGTCATTTTGTTTCCACAAAAGTACTAAAAGAACTGCTAATGGAATCGATATGGAACCGGAATCGTTAAGTGGAATCTTTAAGTAACCTAAATTCCTACTGATTCCCATTCTTAGTCCCCCTGCTCATCAGTTCTCAAATGGTGTGAGTGAGTTAGACAGTGACGGCTGCCCACTGCCTTTATACAGACAGTGTAAGTGTGTCTGTATGTGTGAGATCACTTCAAAGACCTCAACTTCAGAACCTTAAACCCTCACCGGCTCAGAAACGAGTGTCTCTTCCCCTCTCTTTTCTCCACTGATCGCTCCATCCCTCTCTCCCTCGAGATCCCCTTCTTCAGATACTCCAGTTTGTCTTTTAGGAGACACAATGGGTCTCAGGGGGAAAGACGCTGAGCTTCACACGCTGCTTGCGTGTCGCCGGCTATAGGCAGACACATGTCGCTAACACGTTAGCAGTTGCCTGAGCACTTATGTGTATCAGCCATGGGTAAGGCTAACACTGCTAGCACATCCAGATCGGCGAGACAGACAAGCTGTCACTCACTGTCACACGCTGTCTGTCTCTCTGTCATACACTTCAAAGCTGTGCTCTTACATACAAACACACGGAGTAAACTAAACCCAGAAAGAGAGAGAAACCATGCAATGGCCAAACGTGTAGTGAGTGAGGAGAACAACTGGAAAGTGCTGCTGGAAAATCCAGCTAAAACCATTAGCAGATGGTTTTATGTGCTTTGTAATTGGTCACTGATGGTCAGCAAAGGGGTTTAAATTGGACTAGATGATTGATTGGAGTGATCATACATCCTCTTTTGTCCTGCCTGGGATTTCTGAATTGCCTAAAATGTCCTGTTTTTCTGTTGACAAGCTCTCTAAAGTCCTCATACATTATGTATATCTATTTGCATTGCTTTTACCACAATTGGTTGATTAGGTACAATAACTGCATGCTATTGGTCAAACTGCTTTTCGGTCATTACCTTCGCCAAGTATGAAAAGAATAGGAAAACAAAGCCAAAACCCAGACATTTTAGGCAATTTAGAAATCCCAGCCAGGACATGCCTGGAAATAAGAGGACATATTGTCACCCTGTGGTTGGCTACAAGCTGGTGGGGTTGAGGTTTGCAAATTGTTTGTCAAAAGTCTAAAAAACAGTCTACGTAAGAGTTTCTTTCTCCTGTTTTAGATAAACCCACTCCTGTTTGGTATGTAAAAACAAATCAGACTGTTATTAGTTGCCTTACTGTATATGTCATTCAAATAATTTCTTCCTCCATGATGATGTGGTCACATTTACAAATTTTCTTGAGGGATATCCAGTCGCTTCAATAAGAATCAATGTAATCTGGAATTTCGAATGAGGGCGAAAAATGTTTCCAAGCAGATTTCACAACGGGTCCAAGTTGGTCGTGTGGATTTGCTGTAGTGACCAACAAAAAGCCACTTGGTATGAAAGTGACTTGTGTGAGCAGTGAGCATAAACAATTAACAATAAACAGTGGACCTTTTTGTGAAAATTCTCTAAGGTTATTATCTAAGGTTATCTTAATTGGGCGGTTCCTGGTAATAGTATGATGCAGTGTGGAGCAGACTTTACTCTGATAGTCAAAATTGCTGCTATATGAGACTAGCACAAGGTCAACCTGGCAAGCTAGTTAGAGTGGGCAAACTGTCTTAGTTAAACTGACCTCTTACCAGCAGCAAATCATCTACCATGTTCCCAAAACCACCTCAAACTGGGTTTTTCCAGCAGTCAGTGGAAACGAAATGTTCCTCTGTTCTGCCAACCTCTCTCTCTCTCTCTACTTTTTTTTCTTTTTCTCTGCAACTTTTTCCTTACTATAATGACGTCTCTCCTCCTCTCAGCCTGTTTCTGGTTCTCAAAAATGTACCTCAGCCAAGCCACATGGTCCCACAGACCGCAATCAGTGATTGGCAGCTGGATCTTGATGGATTCAGTAAGTAGAAGCGATAAGTGGTCAAGCTCTGTGAGAGAGAAAGAACAGCTCGCTCGCCCGATCCCAGCCGAGCCAGAACCAGCCCCTTCAGGTTCAGAGAGAAATCAGCCTTTCCATCACCTCTCTTCTATCTCTCTCTCTCTCTCTCTCTCTCCTCTTCATCACTGCATCAATCTGTCTCTTTGTTAACCCTTTTTTTTCCTCCTAACAGCTGCAGAAGACTCCAACACATTTGGAAATATATTCGAAATGGCATACTAGCATGCATCTTACTACAAAGCATATACTGTACAGGCCTATTTATTTATTTATTTGCATACTAAAAGGTTTTACATTCACATACTTGTGCATTGTACATTTTGGGCCTAAAAAATTGCCATAGCACAACCTTTGCACTAAAATTGTGGCCTGACACATTTCGCAAAGCATTAGACATGAAATATATTTTGCGTAGTAAAAAGATTTTACATTCGCATACTTGTGCATTGTACATTAGGCCTAAAAATATTTACTAACCTTGTGGCCATACTAAGAACTTGCATTGTATTATTAATTGCAGCCTGGCACATTTCGCAATATGCAACAATTTAAATAGAACTTGCGTACTTGAAACATTTGCATTCACATACTTATGCATTGCACAATTTGGGCCTAAAATTGTAATGGCAACCTTGTGGCAATGCTAAGAACTTGTGTTGTATTATGAATTGCAACCTGGTATATTTCGCAATGCACAACAATTTAAATAGAACTTGCGTAACATTTGCATTCACATTCTTGTGCTTTGTGCAATTTGGGCCTCAAATTGTTCACTATTACACAACCTTGTGGCAATGCTAAAAACTTGCAGTGTGTTTGCGAATTGTGGCCAGTGCATCGCAAATGAAATAGAACTTGCGTACTAAAAGCATTTGCATCCACATACCTAAGCATTTGACACATTTTAGGCCTGAAAATTTTCACTATAGCAGCCTTGTCGCAATGCTAACAAGTTGTGTTGAGTTTCGTTATAAATTGTGGCCTGACACATTTCGCAATGCATGACAAATAAGATAGAACTTGCATACTAGAAGAATTTACCTTCACATTCCTCTTCATTGTACATTTTGGGGCCTAAAAAATGTTCGCTATAATATAGCCTTGTGGCAATGCTAAGAACTTGCATTGCATTATGATTTGCAACAAGACACATTTCTCAACACATGACAAATGAAACGGAACTTGCATACTAGAAGCATTTAAATCCACATACTTGCACGTTTGGGGCCTAAATATAAAAAGTCAAGTCCAGTATTATGGAATACATTATTCCACACAGTGTGCTCTGTCGCCCACATCTTCGGCAAATGAGCCAGGCCATGCATTTCAGGTGGAAATTTACATACTGCGCACTGTATACATACAGCGTACTGCAAATCTAGTATGCCATTTCGAACATGCATCATGTTCTCTTTCTCACAGCAGCCCAAAGATGCAGAAGTGTGGATAGAGGAGTGACAGATGGATGGAGGGGAGAGGGGGTGAAGGAGGGGAAGCGGAGGGGGCGGAGTGCGTGTGACTGGGGGAAGTGTATGTGTGTCATGTGACAGGAAGAATGGAAGGGGTTTCGCGAAACTTTGTGAAAGCAGTTGAGGCCATTCTCCCCTCTCATTACTCACTCGAGTCATCCTCTCTGTAAAGAGCCTACATCACACTGACAGAATGACATGATTTGAGAAAGGATAGCCTTTTATTTAATCTCAATTTTCTCTTTTTTCCTGCACCTGTTTTTTCTTTCATTATCTTCACTCTCTCTCTCTCTCTTTCGCTCTTTCTTTTGCTCTCTCTGTCTTCTCTCTCTTTTTTCCGATGCTTGAATAGAAGTGGACCAAAAAGGTAAAGACCACAATGAACATAAAAACCACAGTTCGCCCCGCCCGCCCTCCTCCTCCCCCTCCTCCCCTTCCTCTTCCGTTTCCTTTCCTTCCCTCATCCCCCTCTCCTAACCCAGCACCTTGTGTAGTGCTCATGTTTGATGTTTATATCCCTCCTTCTCTCTTTCTTTCTCTCTCTCACTCGTTTTCTCTCTTCCTTTCTCTGGTTTATAACCGAACCTCCTTCCAGATTTGGTTCTTGTTTCAGATAACACCAACATGCGCCATCATACGTACGGTCCTGCATCCACGCACTAATCCCTGTGCACAGAAGACCTCATGCATGCATATCGAACGCGCACACATGCACGCAACTCTTACTTGAGGAAAAACAGCAGATCTCCACCAGCTGTCCTGCTAAAAGTTCCAATTAAGTCTATTTGAGAAATTAATAACCATCCTTTAATCTGATCACTTCTACCCCAAGGGAAACACGCTCGCCGACTAAATGCGGCACATGCACGCGTGCACGCTCTCTATTCTTTCTCTCTCGCGCATACTCGCACAAGCCACTTTACGCCGAGCGCTCCTCCGCTCTACTTTTCTGTTGGACAGGAAGTCATTTCTCCCACTAAACCCATATCCTCCGCCGACACGCGCACCCATCTGTGCAATTCCACCCTCTTTCATGAGCCATCATTTATTCATTTCTCTATTGTTTGCGATTAATTTTGTATCTGTCCTTTCAGATCCAAAGCGACTCCTCCATACTGTTTGAGACCTTTTTTTTTCTTTCAGACCCTTTTTTGTTTACGTCTTCCTTCCTTTCTACCTACCTACCTTCCTTCCTTCAGGATAACCCCTGTGTTTTCTCTGTATGTTATTTTGGATTAGAGTAACGATTTGTAGAGCTGGTAACTGCCCGACCCCCTGCCAAATGCTCTCTCCCATTTCCAGGTGCTTCAATGTCTCTCTTTACAAGCTTTCTCTTTTTCGCCACGTCACGTTCTCTCTCTTTTTCATCTGTTTCCTTTCCTCTCAGTTGAAATCCTTCCAAATTCTCATGTGTTCATCAAAAGCAGCCGCAGGTTTTCTGAGCCTACCTCAGATCCCCCCTCCACACACTTCCTCTGGTCCCTCCTCTCTAATTTGTCATCTGCCGGTGGCGTCATTCCTCTTTTTAATCCCTTCTGTTTTGTTGTCTGCTTTTGGACGCTGCTCAGTGGCGTCTGTAGCAGTCGCTCCCTCCCCGTGGTGTGTCCGCACATGTCCAAAGGGGAGGGTACGGTGGCAGTTGGCGTCTCTGTAAGATGGCTGCTTTGTAAGGCAGAGCTGGTTCCACTCACGCGGCCTCGCTCCGTGGTGCCAATCAGCTCGCAGCCTGATTCGGTTCAGCCAGCCAATCACGGAGATTTGGGGCTGCCGTACTTGATCCTCTTGCCAGTCTCTTGAGTATTCAGTTTCAAACTTTTGCAAGACTTGAACTGAGCTTGAACCAGGCATAATTCAGTCTCATATCATCTACAGCTGGCTAAATGATTTGAACGATCTGTTCCAAACCCTAGTGAGTTCTCTGGTTGATACTGTCTACATAGGCGGCTACATTTTATGCGGATTTTATTATAAATGCTGTTATTTTAGATTTTCTTTTCATCAGAATTAAAAAAATAAATAAATAAATTTCAACATTGATTATAATAAGAAATGTTTCTCTAGCAGCAAATCAGCATATTTGAGTGATTTCTGAAGGATCATGTGACACTGAAGACTGGAGAAATTATGCTGAAATTCAGCTTTGCCATCACAGGAATAAATTATATTTTAAAATATATTAAAAATATATTTATATAAAATTAAATTGTAATAATATTCCACAGGATTACTGTTTTACTATTTATTATTACTTTGGGCATTAGACATTAAAAAATCCTACCAGCCTCAATCTTTTGAATGGTAGAGTCAGTTTGTAAGTGTACACTATTAAATCGAAGCTCGAAGCTAACAAACATAGACTAAAAGCTACAGAAGACCTTAAATATGCTAAATTATTTCAGACCCCACAATGAATATGGCCAACAGGGTGTAATGTCATGCTCTCGGGCTTCTGTTTTAAATAATTTATAAATCGCAAATAGTATTAAATTCAAAATGTTAAAATCTTCCCCACTTTCACATTACCATTCAACTTTGAAGTTTGTATTCTGTGTATTGAGCCAAGAGGTCAATTTGTGACTTTAGATCCTCGACTGGTTAAACTCCTTTTCGTTATACAAACTGGCTGATCAGAGGTTAAGAAACTTGAACTTTGGTTTGCAGCAAACCTCCTTTGCATTTGATAGCATCCCCTCTCACCCACGTACGCATGGGTATGAATGGAAATGAACACGATGTCCAATGTAGTCGTACATTAACACTCACTCACACAAACCATGCAAATATTGCTTTAAAAATTTTTGACAAAGTTTACCGTTAGCATTTTTGCTAAGCTAATTACGCTAATGAACAAAAAATTCAGATAAAGAATACTTTTCAGTTCTACACAAACTCAGGTCTCTGTAATACTCAACTCTGATTGGTCAGTTGTGACATTCTTCAGTCAAATATTTTTGTATAATGATGCTAAACTGATTAATTTGACTATTTCCCAACTGATTTGACTTTTTGTAGCACTTCGTAGTCAATATTTAACATCCATTTGTTGATGTCTTAAGTAAGTAGCAGTGTTACAAGCTGAATAATGTACAGTAAGACGATCATTATCACAAAATAAACCCTGACACAATGACCAGGACCCTGTAGCAATTGACATTTCTCTCACAGAGTCCACTGCTATGGATTCTGACAGAAACGCTTTGTAAAATGTCGCCTAGATAGGCAGCTCCCCTAGAGGTTGGAACAGAGCAAATCTGTTACTTTCTGCCCATACTCTTCTCATGTGTATTTCCTGACTGCACCATTCAGAATCACGTGTGTGTGTGTGTTTATGCACCCTGTTCTGTCTCTGTTATTGTGTTAATGTCTAGTGGGAATGAGTACTAAACCTGTTCTGAGACCTGCACCTCAGTGTGAATCTTCCACTCTGCTGATACTGACATCAGTTTACACATCCTCGATGTCGGTCCTCCATTTTGTTTCCTCCCCATGGTGCTGTTGGCGAGTGTTGTGAGAGTTCTGCCCTACATTTCAGAGTGTTCTTACCTGCAATCATGCCACAGCGGACAGCCAGCCCCCCTCCCTTCCCCTCTCCCACTGCTTTATCTGTCCTCTTGCTCTGCTGCTAATTATTTTCTCTATCCTCTATCTATTTCATTAACAGTTAACAATTATTTTCATTAACAACATTGTCTTGACCACCCACCCGCCCAGTCTTTGTTTATTACCACTCGTTGGTTTAAGGATCGATTAATTGTCTGATTATGGAATCTTGGGAAGTGCCTCGATGCTGTTGTGCTCAGGGTTTGTGTTTGGTTGAGACACACCACACACACTCACACACACACATACATATACATACACACTGTTTTTCACCTCTGGGCCAGTGTTAAAGGGATAGTTCAGCTAAAAATAAAAAAGCAGTTACCTAGCAAAATACCTACGCTTCTCTTCTCCAAATGAAACTGAATAGTGACCACAGCTTTCCACTGGTCCCTAATCACTTTCATTGTATGAAAAAAAAGCACATCTTCTTTTGTGTTGCACACAAAAACGTCGGACAGGTGTTGATTTTTGTTATGTTAGCATTATTTATATACTAGAATAGCATTAATGTGTTGAATTTTATTTTTTTATATTTTCAGCTTTTATTTTAATTTTAGTGCAAGTTTTAATAATTGTATGTGCTTTTGTCAGTTTTATTACTTTTTACATTTTCTATTTAACTTAAACGTGTTTAATTGTCAATAATTTATGTACTGTTATAGTATTAAAGGGTTAGTTCACCCAAAAATGAAAATTAGCCTGTGTTGTACTCACCCTCGAGGCATCCTTGGTGTATATGACTTTCTTCTTTCAGACGAATCCAGTCAGAGTTATATAAAAAATTGTCCTGGCTATTCAAAGCGTTATCATTGCAGTCGGCGGGTGTTTCTGTTGAACAGTCCGCAAGATGTCAAATAAAGTGCACACATCCAAAATAAAACACGCCTCACATGGCTCCGGGGCATGAATAAAGGCCTCCTGTAGCGAATCCATGTGTTTTTGTAAGAAAAATATCCATATTTCAAACGTAATAAACACTTTTCTCTTAGTTCTGCTGTAGTACGCGGAAGCCGTTCCGGCGGATGACGTAGGGCGTATAAATATGCTAGTCTCACGAGTTTGTTTACAGGAGCAAAGGACACAAAGTTTCCTTACTTTACCAAAGGAAACCAGTCTCCTTTTGGCTTACATCAAAATCCTCCAACATTTTTCTTAACAAATCCTCGGTTTGTACTTCTAATTCGTGACTGGCGTTTTGTTTTGTTCTCTCTCTCCGGGTTTGTCACTAATCACGCAACGCCTTCCGCTTATGACAATTAGATGAAGTGAGAGAGATGTGTTTATTATGTTTGAAATATGGATATTTTTCTTACAAAAACGCATGGATTCGCAACAGGAGGCCTTTATTCATGGCCCGGAGCCATGTGAGGCATGTTTTATTATGGATGTGCGCGCTTTATTTGATGACATTTGGACTGTTGAATAGAAACACCCACCCACTGCAATGATAACGCTTGGAATAGCCAGGACAATTTTTAATATAACTCCAATTGGATTCGTCTGAAAGAAGAAAGTCATAGGATGCCTCGAGGGTGAGTAAATCACAGGCTAATTTTCATTTTTGAGTGAACTAACCCTTTAATTCATATTTTGAATTAGCTTTATTTTATTTTCAGTTTTCATTTTAATTTTAGTCTGTTTTGGTAATGATGTTTTGCGCTTTGGTCAATTTTATTACTTAAAAAAATATATTTTTAACTTTCAGTTTTAGTGAGTCTAATACTGCTACTCAAACTTGTTTGTTTAATTGTCAAGGCAGTTATTTATAAACTGTTATAGTAATAATTAATATTTCAAATTTGCTTTTTTATATTTTAAATTTAGTAATCTATCTATCTATCTATCTATCTATCTATCTATCTATCTATCTATCTATCTATCTATCTATCTATCTATCTATCAATTTAATTTAAGTTTTCCATGTAATCTACATTTTATTTTGCTTTATTTCAGTTACCGGAAATAGTTTTTCAATAATTTCAGTTTTAGTTAAAGATAACAACACTTGTTTCAACATGAATGTGAATAAATGAAGACAGAATTTTCATTTTTGGATGAACTATCCTTCTAAAACAGGACAACATAACAAGTATAATCTACACGCACACACATTGTCACATGACCTGGGCAGCCGCTTGGCTGGGCAGTAAGAGAGATAGGAGAGATGTGTGCGTGCGCGCGCTTGTGTGTGTGTGTATTGTTAAAGCTAAAGAGCCGAAGCGTGTGCAGGTGGTCACGAATTTCAATGAGGGTGTAATGTGATGTAATGCAGACACAGATAGACTGTTCTGGACATCGTGGCTGAGAGCAGGCCCAGGGGACAGAACGTGATCGAGAGAGAGAGCATAGAAAAGAAAAATGAATCTGTACATCGTCGTTGTCCTTTTCAGTACACATCCCTCAGGTGTACAGTTGCTACACTAACACAGCATAGTGAGTCCTAATGCAACTCCAGGTATTTTTAAACTCACAAATTCACACATAATCAAATGCACACATGCTAGTGGCATCCGTGGCTGTTTTTATCAGTGCAGCTTGCTAAAGCAAACATCACTAGTTTTATTGCTCATACTTAGGGGTAGTGATTTGGACAACCATTTAAAGGGATAGTTCACCCAAAAAAGAAATTATGTCATTATGTTGTTCCAAACATCTATGACTTTCTTCTATTTAATGCAAAATAAATGTTTGCAGAATGTTAGTAACCAAACAGGGGTGTGTTTCCCAAAAGAAACTATGTTCACAAGTTCTGTCATTACCAATAGAGTTCAGTGGAACTAATGACCATAGTTAGGTAACAGTGGTTTTGGGAAACGCACCCCAGTTCAGGTGACCACTGACTTTCTTTGCATGAGAAATAACACTGAAACATTTCTCAGGGTTTCTAATTTTTTTCTTTTTCTTTTTTTTTCTTCTGTGAACTATTCCTTTAATTCCTCTTTTATTTTTTATTTTTGCCAATAAAAATTAATAACGAGCAAAAATCACTTTTTTTCACTAGTGTTGAAAATATGTCAAATTGGCACACACAAAAAAGGGCATTAAATCAGGTGAAAATGTCACATAGACTAGATAATTTATTTTTAGAGATCAGAAAAGCCTAGCCATTTGCTGACATCATTTACTCCCACTCATATGTTGTTCCAAATCCTTACAATTTTCTTTCTACTGCAGAACACAAAGGAATATACTTGAAAAAGGGACCTCATTGACTTTCATTGTATGTCAATAAAGACACGGTGACATTTTTCAAAATATCCTCATTTATGTTCCACAGAAGAAAGTCAGTCATGCAGGTTTGGAATGATATGAGGGGGAGTGAATGATGACAGAATATTCATTTTAGTTGAACTAAGCCAGTAGGAAACCACCCAGAATAGCTTAGCAACAGTGTGGAAAAGTGCTAAAAGCCTCTCCGAAAACCCTATCAACTGTTTAGCAGTGGTTTTACATATTTCTGGGATCAAAAATGTCCTCATAATGTAGATATATTTCAATTTCAGGTCACTAACCCTGCATTACAAGAACATCACAAGTGCCCTAATGAATCAGATAGCTATATACACATAAGAAACACTATTTAATAAATAAATAAATGTGCAAACTGTAAAAAAAAAAAGAGAGAATAGAAAATATCATAGCTTATTTTGAAAATCATTACACCTATGGAAAGTCCTTGTCTGTGTATTAATCCCAATAGGAGTAGAAACATTTGTGTGTCCTGGAATTGAGTGTTGAAATATAGGAATAATTTTTGTACAGTAAGCCTATGTATTTGTGTGTGAATTTGGATACAGTATGTGTGTTTTGAAGGATGTGGATGTTATTGAGGTGAGTCTATCTGTGTGTGTTTGTGTGTATGTGTACGTGGAATAAACATAGCACATGTTTCTGTCTTGCTGCTAACCCCTTGCTGTCCAGGACACAATCTGGGAGCCCTTCTAGTCTTTATCAGATTAATCCTAATTCTCATTTCACAGGAATAACCTTTGACCCTTCGCCTTTTTCATCCCTCTCTCTGCTTCCAAGCACACAGCAACACTTTCAACAACCTTTAACGGTCTTTCTCTCTTTCTTGCTTGCATTCAGATGCACAAAACGGCAGCATTTTACACCTACCTTTCTGTCTACATCTGTCTCTCTCTCTTAAAAACACACTGAATCTCATCCACATGCTTAACACACTCGCTGACGTAAATAAGCACACAACGACCCATTCAGCTTTGAAGAGGATGCCCAGTGCCACACTGAGCTCTGCCCCCTGTTGGCAGCACTTTGTACCTGCCAGTAACAGGTGTAGGATTCAATTAAGCAGCATGTTCTCAGCAGTGAGGCCAGACAGTTAGACGCCACGGCAGGAAGGCCTGGAGGAGCCCTGACTCTCACACAAACGCACACACACCTGACTACACGCAGTAGTGGATGTAGTACATTTTCCTCCTTCATTTCTAGATTCTGCCTTACCCAAAGCTGCTTTCCACCTTCATTTTTTAGTTTTAAATACTGTCTATAAAGATTGTGAATAATTATTTCTGAGTTTAATAATTCAGGTTGGCCATCCTGCTCAGAGTGCTGCAGAGATTTCTGAGTATTGTGATAGTAGCATTACCTCAGATGTTTTTTCCTTAGTTTCAGAAAGAGTATATGAGACAATGTGTTTTGACATATGACATTAACGTGAAACGCCTAGCTTAGAATTTTATTTTGTTCATGTTGAGGTCATATCTGATTTTTGATCAGGACTTTGCTGTCTTCCCAGAGGAACTTTTACTGCTCTTGTTTTCATGCCTCGGGAGACTTAATTGAGTTCTCTGATTTATATCAACTTGTCTTGAATGTTTCTACTAAAATTGGAAGTGGAGATACTAAGAAATATTGGAGTTGATATAGAGTTCATACCTGATTGCTATATCTGATATTGCAGACAGAGGAAAGTTTTATTTCTGAGAGGTCACTTTTTCATAGCTCAGGAGACTAATTAGGGATAGTTTACCCAAAACTGAAAATGGTATAGGGATAGTTACAAAACTGTATGACTAACTTTCATCTGTGTAACATTAAAGATGATAATTTGAGATTTGTATGTATTTATTTATTTATTTTTTAATACAGTAGAAGTTAATAGTCACCAAAATGTTTGGTGTCCAACATCATCCTGGATATCTTATTTTTGTCCCATGGAAGAAAGAAAGTCATACAGGCTTGGAGAGAATATGAGAATGAATAAATTATGACAGAAGTTTAATTTAATTTTATTTTTTTTAACTGTCCGTTTAAGTTTCAATTATGGATCCATTTTCTTTTAGATCCTTAAGAGAAACAAACAAACATAAATGAGACAATTATTCATAAACAGTATCAGTATCAAGCCAAAAATTAATGTGGATAACTGAGGTATTAGATGAGAAATGTTTGAGTTGTTTTTGACTTTGTGAGATTTCTGAGGTCTTTTGTTCAAGTGAAAAGTTGAAACCCTGAACAGATGTTTCCATTTCATCTAATTGTTTTCTAGGAGACGCAAGTGAGACACAATTGAGAGATGTTTATTTCCTGAGGGTAGTTAAAGGGAACAGCAATAGTGATTATGAAAGAAGAGTAATTTGAATGAAAGTTCTGTGTGTAGGTAAATATTTGAGTGATAAAAAAGCTCATTAGCACTATGAATGGAAGCACATGAAAACCCAGCGCGTTTGGGTTTATTTAGTGTTTCATAGAGGTGGAGGTGCTAATTCACTTCTTAGTCAGGGTTTAAAAACAGTAGGGAGTTGGTTTCAGTCCTGGGTAAGTGTGACTTACCAGGACATTGTTTTTGCAGTGAACACCACAAGATATCGAGGTGAGAGCGGTTTAGTGACCTCAGCCTGGTGTAGATTGACAAGGATAATTGCACACTATATGTTGGCCATTTTTCCAATAGTTTGGTAGGACTGTGTTATAAAAATTCTTGTTTTAGAAAGAGAACGAGTTAGAGCCCAGTACACAGTAGGGAACTGAGCTGCAAGAGAGCACAGGTCAGGTTTAATGAATTCTCCCAGGTCACACTGTGTGTGTGGGAGTGTGTGTTTCCGTGGAATGAAAAGTCCCACACATATACTTGTTCCTATCTCGAGCCTCTGTAATTATCGTATTCACTATAATAAGCCCTTCTTTACATCCCTAATAGCATCAAGAAATAGAGAGCTCTAGTCTACAAGGACTTTGAGAGATAGAGCCATAGTCTTTATCTTAAATTAGGGCATGCTGAGCTGTTTGTGGACAGCAATCGCTTGAGCGTTGACAGCAGAGCAGCTGGGGCCGGTGCTGCCTGTGTGTGTGTTTGTGGGCGAGCTGCTTATATCGCCCTCCATGCAGTTGATCAGACACTTGGACGGGCTTCCGGGAGCTTTTCTGAGTGTAACCTAGATTACAGCTCCTTACATTAATACTGCATAAAGAAAGTGTTAACCCTTTGACACGGTGTGGAGTTTTCAGCCAGGGGTGCGAGGCAAAAACATTACTTCCTCCATGGACTTACACTCTATAGGAATGGTCCGTTCTAGCCTGTTCTGTTCAGTGAATGTACGTGTGACTGTTTGGGGAAAGCGTGTGCTCGTGTGTGTCTGGTGGTGTGTTGCGTTTGTCCCAATTTCTTTTGAAACTCAGGGTGCTCGTTCATTGTTTTATGGGTCACCCATATAGAGCGGGTCAATACAGTGTGTTGCCGTTCCTCTCAGGAAGGCACTGCCTCTCTGTTCTTAGATGAGTCTATTAATATTCTTTAGTTCAGAGATGGTGTTTGTCTTTGCATGATGAGAGATTTGTTTATTCCTCTTCTGCATTTTTTTCAGTGACAAATGATATAAGTAGTCTAAATCAGTATGTAAGAGGATTGTCTCTGTACTTGTTGAGAAATTGTCTGACTGAGTCTCTCATAACCAAACCTGTAGAGAACCAGTGGAATTTAGACTACTTTTCTGCCCAAAGCAAGCTGGTTTATGCTGGTTAGTGCTAGTGTTAAGATAAACATAGTCATACTGTTTAACAGCAGAACTTTGCTGGTGAAGCAAGATGACCATTATGATCTTGATTGGTAAAATGTTTGAGTTACTAAAACAGGCCATACACTCTTAAAGGGTTACTCCACCCCAAAATGAAAATTTTGTCATTAATCACTTACCCCCATGTAATTTCAAACCTGTAAAAGCTTTGTTCGTCTTCGGAACACAGTTTAAGATATTTTGGATGAAAACCGGGAGGCTTGTGACTGTCCACAATTGTGAATTCAACAATTTGTCTCCTCCGCATCACCGTAGCGCCACGAATTGTTGAATAAAGTCATTAATTTTGTTTTCTTTGCGTACAAAATGTATTCGCATAGCTTCATAATATTACGGTTGAACCACTGATGGCAGATGGACTATTCTGAAGATGTCTTTCATACTTTTCTGGGCCTTGACAGTGGTATTTACTTGGCAGTCAATGGGACAGTCAAGCTCCCGGTTTTCATCTAAAATATCTTAAATTGTGAACCGAAGACGAACAAAGCTTTTACGGGTTTAAACGACATGGAGGTAAGTGATTAAAGGGAGTAACCCTTTAAGGTGGTCAATTTGTTTTGTGTAACTTGAAACTAATTGTCATGCTACAAAAACCAGCTTGACCACCAAAGATTGAAGGATGTTTATAGTCTTGACCAATATGGTCTACCAGGGCTACAGCAGGTCTTCCAACTGGTGGTCGAGCTAATTAACCAAATCTAGCTTGACTAGCTATCTAAACCAGTGATTCACAACCCTGTTCCTGGAGGCACACCAGCAGCATACATTTTCAAACTGTTCCTAATCAAACATACCCAGTTTAACTCATCAGCTATTTAGAGACTCCAAGACCTGAAATGGATGGGTCAGATTAAGGAAATATTCAAAATGGGTGCTGTTGGTTCAGCTCTAAGAGTAGGTTTGGGAAACACTGATCTAAACTACCTTGACTAGCTTGGAGCATAGTCGTGAATTTCACCAGTTGGTGAGACTCTTCAAACAACATGATCTTTCTAGTGAATCCAACTGACCAAGACAGTAATGCTGGTCCAGTTAGTTTGAAAGCATTGTGGGATTAGTTGCACACCAGCATCCTTTACTGAGATTAGCATCCAAGAGATATGCTGATGAAGTTATACTGGTTTTCTCTGTAGGGAATTTCTAGCGAGAGTTAGTGCTTATTTCTTCTACTTTATTATGAAGGATTTTTTTACGGCTCCTTCAGGATGAAGACTGCACTTGATAGGTTTATAACTCATTTATCTCAACCTGAAGGGATTTCTATAGCTATCAACCAAATTATAACAATTATCTCTAATATGGTGTTCATAGATGTGTGACTCTGTGTGCTTGTGTATCATTTGCTAATTACAAAAAGTCTTTCAGTTTGGCTTCACTCATTTTTGGCGAATATGTGTGTGTATGTAGCAACAGTAAGTATTGGCTGTCTGGGACACACTTAGCCAATGACAGGAAAACCCCACTAGCTTACCCCCCTAACCAAGATGTCCTTGCCATCCACTCATGCTCACAGCTGTCCCCTGTGACAGCATAGTGCTGATGATGTCTGCTTTCTCTTTCGGTAGACACCTCTAGCTCCCTTTCCGCATACACCCCAGCAGTAGATAGATTCTCTTAGGTCCCCGTGCCCTCTCAGTCTGGGAGTGAGAAACTGCGTCAGCCAGCTAATTCACACCAATCCCAGGTGAACGACCTCCTTCAGAGTACAGAGATAGAGATTGGTGTGTGTATGAGTGTGTGTGTCTTGATCAAGTACTCCTATTAGATAAAAGTTGAGCACTGCAGTTGTTTTCGTACATGACTGGCATCCTAACATTCATCCTTATTCAACATTAAACACATTTTGACATTACAGCAGTGGTTTGTAGCGGAACAAATACCAACTTTATATAGAGACCTCTCAAATAGCACACTTATTGTGGACTTGTGGTATTGTGGCCCTCATGAGTTTCCTTGAAATAATAGGGTATCCCATTGGTCGTTTTAAATTTCAAAAGGGTCATCATGAGTGCTCCCCTTGTGATAGTTAGGTGCCCTCAATGCATACATTTGCAGAGCCTGTATGCGCTGATGTGGACTTCCCAGTGGACTATTACCCAACAGCCCATATGTTCACGTGTACACTCGAAGGAGGACAGCAGGTACCATTTGGGACAGGGCTGTTGATGTAAGAAAACCCTGCTGGAAATTCAATTCCATGCCAGCTAAAGGTGGTCAAGCTGGTTTGTTGCTGAAATAAAATGGTCTACCACAGGGGTGCAAAACTCAGTTCCTGGAGGGCCACAGCCCTGTAGAGTTTAGTTCCAACCCTGCTTCAACATATGTAGTTTTCAAATATGCCTGAAGGACTTGGTTAGCTGGATCAGGTGTTTAATTAAGGTTAAAGCTAAACTCTGCAGGCCTGTGGCCCTCCAGGAACTAAGTTTTGCACCCCTGGTCTACTATGTGTAACTTGCTTGTCTGGGATAGTCTTCCAAGTTGAAACCAGATCCATTAAGGTGATGGTGCATTTGTTAAAGGTCCCATTGCATGAAAATTTAACTTTATGAGGTTTTTTAACATTAATATGAGTTCCCCTAGCCTGCCTATGGTCCCCCAGTGGCTAGAAATGGTGATAGGTGTAAACCGAGCCCTGGGTCTCCTGCTTCGCCTTTGAGAAAATGAAAGTTCAGATGGCCCAATCTGGAATCTTCCCTTTATGTCATCATACGGGGAAAGGTCCCCCCCCCCTTTCTCTGCTTTGCCCGCCCATGAGAAAATGAGCTACTACGGTGCGAGGCCAGCGTAATATATATTTTTTCCTTGAGAGACATCATGGCTTGCAAACGAGCGAAGCATGATAGTTGCTCAGTGTTTGGATGAACAAATGAACACTGAAGTATTTTTTTAGTTCCTTCATCCGAGCCTATTGCTAGCATTAGCTACATGATAATAACTGTAACAGCATACATAAACAAACCAGCTAAAGTACCGTATCCAGACACAATATTTTAAACTAACCATTCGGAGACTTCCTGCTGTAGCTGCTGAGTTGCAGCTTCTTCATCCGGTGCTTCTCCATTCGGATCAGATTCTGGGTCAAACTGAAAAGCTTGAATGACTGCGTGTCTACGAGACATTTCGATACATCCACCGTCAACATTAGCGCATGGTAGCGCAAGCTGGTTAAGGCCACACACCCACCCTCCACCTTGCCCCGCCTCTCTCGTCCTTAAAGCTACAGACACAGAAATGGCACGTCCTAAGGAAAGCTCATTGTGGGACTGGCTCATAGTGGCTGAAATTCTGCACCAAGGCTGAATTTCGGGGAAACAGACTTCAGATACAGTATTAGGGACCACTTAGGCCTATATAAAAGCATCCAAAAAGTAGCATGTCATGGGACCTTTGAATCACTTTTTCCCAAATCTGGTCCTAGGGTATTCCTTATATTGCACATTTTTTAATACACCTAATTTAACTCATCAGCTTGTTAGCAGAGACTCCAAGACCTAAAATGGGTGTGGTAGATAAGGGAGACTGACAAAATGCATACAGTTGGGGATACTCCAGGACTAAGGTTAGGAAATGTTGTGCTGACTATCTAGACTAGTTTCGACCAGCTAACGACCAACTTGGCCCAGCTTGAACAACTTGAAATTGGTTAGCATTAAAACCTGGTTTCCCTGCTGGTTTGAGGAACTTGGTAAACAGCTTTCTGCAATTCCAAAATGGTCTATCAGCTCTGACCAACTTGACCAAGATGCTTGAACCAGGTACATCAGTTGGAATACCAGCTGATAAACGATCTATGCCAGCTCAGTGCAGTTAATGACCATAAACGATCAGTCAATCTAGAAATAATGTAAAATCAGCTAGCATCAGAAGCTGGTGATTTTCCAGCAGGCAAGTTGACGTGGGGCTGTGCTTAAAAAAATGACTGCCAGCAATATATGAGCACCAGCAGCCAGGATTGTGTCATCTCCCCTCACCAGCGTCTAGTTCAGTGTGCAGATACTTGACTAATGAACATTAACACTCTTTCATTAGAAGAATGGTCATTTATCTCATGTCCTCTCTCCCATTTCTCTCTCCCTCTCTCTTCCTCTTTCTTGCTGCCACATTCTCTTTCATCTTATCGTCCCTCACGGCCTCCCACCAATTCCCCTTCTTTCTTTATCCTCCATCTCTCTATTTGTCTTCCCATCAAATTTCTCCTCTTTTTAATCCTATCACACCATCATTCTGTGCATTCTTGCTGTCCCCTCCTTGTTATTTCATCTCTCCCTCTCTTTCTCTCTTTTTCTCTTTCTTTCTCTCTCTTTCTCCCACATCTCCAGTCTTTGTATGTCCTGGGACTCTATTAAGGGTGCAGGCAGCAAGTTTGCTGCAGGAGGCGGAGCATCAGTCGGGGGCATGGTGTAAGGATCCGCTCCAGTCTGGTGACCGTCTTTACGTCATGCCCTGGACTCCATACCGCACAGACATGCTGTACGAGTATGCTTCATGGGAAGACTTCAAGCAGAATCGAGCCACGACCACTTACAAGTGAGTGAGGACCACAGCTTGGGTCTAGAACCAGTAACCATCCCTGTGTACAATCTACAAAATAATCATTTTTTAAAAACTTAGATTTAGCAGGGTTTTTTGTGTATATGCTTCTTGAGTTCTCAGAAAGGATTCTTGAGTGTCTTTTTAATGTTAAATTAAAGATTCTGCAGGTTAACATACTGATTTTAGGCAGGCATATACGAGTGTAGAATCCTAATTTACTTTCAGATCATTGTATCTAAAATGTAGTATAAATTATTGAGAGTTACAATTATAGCAAGTTATCTCAAGTATCACACTCTTCTCCAACAGGCTGCCAAATCGTGTGGATGGAACAGGCTTTGTCGTGTATGATGGTGCTGTTTTTTACAACAAGGAACGCACACGCAATATTGTGAAATATGACTTGCGCACACGTATCAAGAGCGGAGAAGCCATAGTCAATAATGCCAACTATCATGACACCTCACCGTACCGCTGGGGGGGCAAGTCTGATATTGACCTCGCAGTGGATGAAAACGGTTTATGGGTCATCTACGCTACCGAGGCCAACAATGGACGACTTGTGGTCAGCCAGGTCAGTGTCACTGAAAAGTGCAATTTAAAGCAATTGAATTTCGGCTGAGATCAGATCAGAATTTTGGTTACATTTTAAGGATCTCCATTTTCCAGAACTGTGGAGTAATCAAGTTATTTTGTTGTATCATATGAACTTTTTACTCTTACTATCTTTTAGGTTAACCCCTACACTCTGCGCTTCGAGGGAACCTGGGAGACAAGCTTTGATAAGCGACTAGCATCCAATGCTTTTATGGCGTGTGGTGTTCTATATGCTGTCCGCTCTGTTTATCAGGACGACGACAGCGAAGCAGGTGGAGATCTGGTGCTGTATGCGTACAATACCAACCGAGCACGGGAAGAGCCCGTCCACATCCCCTTCCCCAACCCCTACCAGTATGTCTCCTCTGTGGATTACAACCCACGAGACAATCAACTTTATGTCTGGAATAACTACAATGTGCTGCGTTACCCCCTAGAGTTTGGCCCACCGGATCCCACTGCTGGTAAGTGACAGAGAAAGAGCGAGATCAGCGGGAGGTGGAGGCTAACAGACAGTTTGATCTGTTAAGTGTCAACGTTCTGTTAGTGTTCCCCTCTGTGTCTTCAATACATTGTCTTTATGGTTTAATTAGCAGTGGTCATTAGCGTTTTGTCAGATCAGAAAAAAGATTTCTAATCAATTATTCATTCTCATCTTCTTGCCATGAACATTCTCTGTCTGTCTGTCTCTCTCTCTCTCTCTCTCTGTTTCTCCTCCTGTATTTCACTCTATCCAGTTCTCAGGGGGACTGTGGGAACGTATAGTCATGCATTAAAGACTAGCAAATGCTCCTGCTGCTTTACTTATCTTCTTACCAACTTTCTCATATTCCTTTTGCAAGACTCATCAAACGTTTAGGTTTTCCTTTCTTCTGTTTTGTCTTCTTTTTTTCATCTTCGTCAAACACCAGCCGACATTCTCGCTGACTCTTTAGGTGTTCTGAATCTGCTTCTCTGCCTCTTATGCTCTTGTTGCCTCGGTTTCAATTTTCTTTGCATTCCCGTCTGTCCTTCTCTCTTGCTCTCAGGTCCACTCGTCCCCACTCAGATGAGCAGCAGCACCACCACCGCAGCCAGACCTGTCACTTCTAGCTCCATCCCCTCAACCATGCGACCTCTGCCCCCAACCGCTCACCCAATAGGGGCCATCAACAAGGCACCAGACCTGCGACCTATCACCGCCACTGTGCCGGTGACTCGCAGACCCCTGCGCGTCCCACCACAGGGTCCCGAGCTGCAAGTGTGCGAAGCCAGAGTAGCCCGAGGGGTGCAGTGGCCTGCCACCCAGAGGGGGGAGACTGTAGATAGGCCGTGCCCTAAAGGATCACTGGGTGAGCGACGATGATGGTGTGACTGTTTAATGAAAATGATGATTTTGACTTGAGAAATTCGATAAAAAAATGTCCTGCCTACTGATTGCTGCACAGATATCTACCGGGGTGTAAACATTATATCAAACTGTGTCAGTGCTGCTTGATATTTTAGTTTGTTGTGCTTGATTACAACATGATGTAGTTGCAGAGGGAATCACAACTTTACAGGAAGGAAGGGTGCGTGAGGTTTATGACATAAAGGTCACACAATGTTTGTTGAGACAGTTTTTCATAGAATTGTTTATTGTGCTTGGTCTACCTGGGTTGTATATGTCACTGGGTTCATGTACACATTTATGTGTATACGCCCATTTCTTTGTGTAGAGAGCTTGCTTCCTTTTCCTCCTCATCTCTATATTCTCTCCAGCTGGCAGGTCCTCTTGGGAGTCATAGATAAAAGGCAGTCCTTTGCAAATGAAGGAGTGATCTTCAAACTCAGCATGGGTTAGCCCAGCAAAACAGCCGAATTAAAAAATGAGCCACTAGACAGTCTGCAAACGACAACACCCCCCCCCCCACCACCACCACCATTTCTCCATACAACAGCCTCATCAAATGCCTCTTTCTTGTCATGGGAGAAAAGCGATTCCTCCCTCTGTTAGAATCTCTCTCTCCCAGCCACTGACAAAACGTTGTCTTTCTTCTGTCACCTTTTTCCGTCACTGAAATGACAGACAAGTTAAATTAGCAGCGGCTTTAATTGGTGAATCCTGGCAGATCCTTCAAAGCCAATCTATTGTGGATGAAGGAGTGGAGAGGAGAGAAAAGCAGACAGCGGCTGAGAGAGAGAGAGTGTGTAAGGGAAGGAAATCTCCGGGTGGCTCTGATCTCGCTGTAGCTGCTCTGTAGTGCTGCTTCACTCCTCTATAGCTTTTCCTCTCTCTCTGTCACTCTTTCTCCCTCTCTTCTTTAGAGCTATTTGTGTTGTGGTTACTGAAAAGGCCTGCCGTTTGTTTGATCCCAGCATGCTGTCCTCTCTGTGAACTCAGCTAACTAAACAGCCCAACTTAACTGAAAATGAGGAGTGGCAGAAGGTGTCTCCCTCGAGGTGTTTTCTCAGCGTTCAGAGGTGCTGAGGGGATGGCCACCATGCCTGGTGTGTGATCTTACACAACTGTGTGCAAGAGTGTGCGATGGCGTTCATGTGTCAGCAAACTCATTTCCACTAAAAAAAAGTGTTTTTCGTGGAAGGTTTCACAGTGAAGCTCTGTGCAGCCCTCCTCTTTCTTTCTTATTCTCTAGCACTCGAGTTGAGAATAAATTCAGTCAAAAAGGCAAAAAAAAAAAAAAAAAAAGTAAAAGTGGGGGGAAATATTTTTCTCTAGTACACAATGGCCACAATTATTGGTACCCCTAAAAAATTCTTCTGATTGAAATATCTCTGAAGTATATTCCCATTCATATATTCATATTTGCATTTTTTATCACACCAGGGTGACTAGGAACATGACATTTTCCAGCAATGGCTTCCTGTTTCACAGAAATATAAATATGAGGGGAAACAAAGGCCAAATTCCCTTAGTCATTGATCACAATAACTAAAATCAAAGAATGTATTTATGTTGTGCAGCAAAAGATTAAGTTTCACAAATTAGAAAGTGGCTGTAAGAAAAGAGCTAAAGCATTAAAAATTTCCATTTCCACCATCAGGGCAATAATTAAAGATCTCACTTTATATTAGGTGGCCTTAACTACTATGTACTTACATTTAAATTAATAATTTGGTACAATGCACTTATTGTGTACATACATGTTTTTACATTGTACTTATATTTTTAAAAACACCTATATGTAATTACATTTGTAATTAATTTCTGTAATTACATTTAGAATTACACTGTAGAATTACACCCTTAAACCTACCCATAACACCAAACCTGTCCCTAACCTTACCCTTATCCCACCTCAATAGCAGCGGAAGTGTTTTGCAATACAATATGAACACAATAAGTACATTGTACTTATTTTTTGATGTAAGTACATAGTAGTTAAGGCCACCTAATATAAAGTGTAACATAATTAAACATTTTCAATCAACAGAAAATGAGGACGTGAGTCTATTTTGTCTTAAAGCAAGGTTAGGAGGATCGTTTGAGTGGCTAAAGACGCTCCAGTGATCACAGCTGAAGAATTGCAGAAAAAAGTTGAGTCTTGGGGTCAGAAAGCCTCAAAAAAAATTATCAAACAGCACCTACATCACCACATGTTGTTCGGGAGGGTTTCAAGAATATTCTAGAAAAGAAAACAGTTTAATCCAAAAACAAACTCCAGCATATTCATTTGCTAGACACTACTGGAACTTCAAACGGGACTGGATTCTATGGTCAGAAACTAAAAAATGAGCTTTTTAACAGAAAACCCTCAAGATGGGTTTGGTGCACACAGGAATAAAAAAGTATCCCTTGTGTACAATGAAATATACTGCCGTATCTTTAATGTTGTGAGCCTATTTTTCTGCCAGAGATCCTGGATATCTTGTTGGCATCATGGCATCAAGGATTCTATCAACTACCAACAGATAAAAAATTAAAAACTGACTGTCCATGCTAGAAATCTTACAATGGGCTGTGGTTGGATCCTCCAACAGGACAACTATTTATTCATACTATAGATATTATAGATAAAATCATTATATAATCTGATATTTATATTAGATGTGATATATATGTGATCAGTACATATTTGCCTTTTTTCTTTACATAAAACCTTTCACTTTTTGTTTTGACATTTTATTATGTTGTATTTTGTTTTATTTTAATGAATAATGAATGAATGACTTTTCATACTCTATCAGTCAAGTTTTGTCAACTCTTTCTTTAGTTTTTTTTTTTTTTTAACTCGTGTAAAAAACCTAAAAACTATGAAATACAGAAATGGAGGCATGGAAATTATTTAGTGCCCCAAAAAAGGAGAAATAAATCAGAACTGTCTTAATTTGTGCTTCTTCAGTGTCGCCTCACTTTGCCTTGATTACAGCATTAATTATTCTCAACCACCTTAATGAGATGCATCCTGGGATGGTTATTAAAGAGTATTGAAGTAGTCTGGACATTTGTTGGCTGTATTTCCTCCACTAATCCTCCACTAATCTTTCCCATCTAATCTTCCAATCAATATCCAAGTATAATGGGCACACGAACTCGTGATTGATATATATATATATATATATATATATATATATATATATATTAGGTGTGTAACGGTTCACGTATCGTGTACCTAACGGTTCACGGGCAAATTCCAAATGGAAGTGATCATCCCTGTCCCCTTGGAGTGGGGACTTTGGAGTGAGCAGGGCACGTGGGTGCCATTATGTAGTCGTTTGGAATGCACTTAGCAAAGGGAGCGATGTTCCTCATTATCTTCAGCTGAGATGCAGCATGGTGTCCGTCAGCAGATGTCACTGTTTTCATGTCATAAATTTCTTTTTATTTTTGTTAGCATAACTGTTGCAAATAAACATACACTTTTTATTTTAAAATGTTTTTGAAATATGCTGTATAATATATAAAAAATAATATATATAAAACTTTTTAAAATATAAAATGTATATTGTTTTTATGCCGGTGTCCATCAGCGAATCTGCTGACGCACACTGTGCTGCGTTGTCACGGGAACATCTCAGCTGAAGATAATGAGGAAATTACGTCTCTCCCTTTGCCAAGTGCATTCCAAACGACTAAATAATGGCTCACATGTGCCCTGCTGCTCACTCCAAAGTCCCCACTCCACGATATGCGTATATATATATATATATATATATATATATATATATATATATATGTATATATATATATATATATATATATATATATATATATATATATATATATATATATATATATATATATATATGTATATGTATATGTATATATATATGTGACCTTGGACCACAAAACCAGTCTTAAGTGTCAATTTTTCGAAATAAGCTTTCCACTGATGTATGGTTTGTTAGGACAGGACAATATTTGGCCGAGATACAACCATTTGAAAATCTGGAATCTGAGGGTGCAAAAAAATACAAATATTGAGAAAATCGCCTTTAAATTTGTCCAAATGAATTCTTAGCAATGCATATTACTAATAAAAAAAAAACGTTTTGATATATTTACAGTAGTAAATTTACAAAATATCTTCATGGAATATGATCTTTACTTAATATCCTAATGATTTTTGGCATAAAAGAAAAATCTATAATTTTGACCCATACAGTGTATTTTTGGGTATTGCTACAAATATACCCCGGCGACTTAAGTCTGGTTTTGTGGTCCAGGGTCACATATAGATACACACACACACACACACAGCTATCTGTCTGTCCCTCCTAACATCTCGTCTTCTGTTTTCAGGCATTGCATCCTTTCAGTGCCTGTCCTCTCCTGTGCTGTGGAATCCTCGCGGCCCTGATCTAAGTAACTGCACCTCGCCGTGGGTCAACCAGGTGGCCCAGAAGGTGAGGCCACTAAAAAGTTGCTTTTTACTTGCTCTGACCCCCAGTTCCCTGTCCTGCTCGGTCTGCTACCTCAGCTATTATCATTCCGGCCTCAGCTCACATTACCGCACGCAGGTCATTCTTTTGACATGATTTGGAACAAAATCTCTCTATTCTATCTATTTCTAAGAGAGAGTTTAAAAGCATCTCAGGTTAAAGTCACACTGAACTTACACATCAAGGACTGTTTGTTCAGATTTTCACATATATTACAAAACTTTTTCGTTTTACAAAGCAGTTTTTAGGCATCATATCCCATTTTGTTGGAGGGGGGGGGGGCTTTCCCCCCCGCTATTGTTGAACTTTTGAACCAGAAAAACAGTTAAAATTTCATTTTTACTCTCCCTCCCTTTGATCCTTCAGAATAAGTGGACTTCTGTGACTTTAAGACTTTTATATAAACTTTGTCTTTGCTAATGAAATTAGCTCCATATTCTGTCTGATGCCTAATATAGTTTGCACTTCCCTTTATTCCAGTAACAAACTCAGTAACAGTGACAGATTCACAACACAGTACAACTCAGACTGTTAAGATCAGACTGGAATGATCAGAGACTTGTTAAAAATAAATTCCAGCCCCACTTTCCTAACAACCTTGGAAAGAACATGCAGGATATGCAGAGTAGGTTTATTATTATCCTTATCTCTGACTAAATTTGAAAAAAAAAATATATATATATATATAATAATAATATTAAAAATCGCTAATTGAAATAAAACGTAAATAAAATAAAATGTATATATTAGATGAAAAACTCAGTTGGCAAGGCAACATTTTAACTGTCGTTTAGTTTAAGTTAAAATTACTAACTGGAAATAAAAACTAAAACTGGAAAATTTAAAATAGTAATGCTTGAAAAGCAAAAAAAGTAAACAAAAATTAAATGTATAATAAAAATAATATATAACAATAAAAGCTATTTAAACATATAATAAAAATTATAGTATTTAAATAATACAAAAATAAAACTGAAGCTGAGGAGATGTTTTCTAGATATATCATTTTGTGTGCAAACATGCAAGCTCTATCCCTTAAAGGCAGTGTAGGTGATTTGGTTCATCAAAAGTTACATTTTTTATTATGCTGGTTGAACGTCTCTTCATATCCCAATAGCAATCACTAAGTTAAGTGGTCTGAATAAATTTATATCCGTGGAAGGTGTAGGACATTAAAATGTTCGTCCAGTCATATCCCTCGCTCCGAGGGCTACGATAGGCTGTCCTACCTGCCTGTCAACATATGTATTTGCATACCTCCACGCACTCTGCTCACGCAGACATGATACTGACAGCATTACATTCAAACCCTCCACCAACGTGTCGCTGGTTAGCCTCTGGTCTGCCTGTGTTTATGTGTTTTGGAGGAGGCGTGGCTTTGGAGTGATTATGGAGGGAGGGTGGGATCTTGTGCTTTCAAAGCTATCTTGCTATCACTAGCCTCTCCGAAATCGCCTACCCTACCTTTAAGTTGTTATGATTGACAAGGAGAGATCAGCACTGCAACATTTTGACTTCTCAGACTACAAACATGGTTGGCAACAATTGTTGGGGCTGTTGTTGACCAAAATAATGTTGGCAATCGCAGATGTACATTATTATCATCCTGAACTTATTAGCAAACCATGTTTTGTTTTTTAGTTCCATACACATGCAGATTTAATATAAATGTGCTTGTCACTATTGTAAATTACTGAACTCTTTCTTTATAGAGCGTAATTAAGAACTCAAAAGAGAAATGTCAACTGTAAAAGGCCTTAGTAAATAAATGGCATTCTTCAAAGGTTAAAAAATCAAAAGATTCACATTAAATTAAAATGTTCAGTTACAGAGTTGGCATTTGTGTGTGTGTGTGTGTGTGTGTGTGTGTGTTTGTGAAGACAAAGGTATGACATAGGTATTACAAGGTGAAGGTCTCAGGACATTGACCCATGTCCCCACTTTTCACTTTTTTTTTTGGAAAAAGTTGGAATGCACAGTCTCCTGTAAGGGGTAGGTTTAGGTGTAGGGTTGGTGTAGGTCAATAGCACATACAGTAAGTACACTATAAAAACCATTACGCCTATGGGATGTCCCCACTTTTCACAAAAACGAACGTGTGTGTGTGTGTGTGTGTGTGTGTATGTGTGTGTGTTTGACATCCTATTCTTACAGCATTGTTTTTGAACACCACAAAGAATAGTTGCACCACAGCATACTTTGATGTACCTTTAAGTACCTTAAACACAATGGACTGTTTTTTTTTTTCTTCCCTTTTCTTTTTCTTTTTTCTTTTTTTTTCTAAACGTTAAGTGACACATTTGCTTCAGGGCAATTACAAGCTATGTGTCTGCTTTCAAATCAAGTGAGTAATTTTATCATGTTTCACGCTTTCGTTTTCGTTTTTCGTTTTTTTTTTGTAATAGCTTGATTTAGAGAGTCATTAAAGATTTGCTGTCTTTTGTCTGTGCGTCTAGCAGCATAAACCCAGAAACCCCCAGCTTACACCCCCACAGCGCACGGCAGGGGACTGAGCTTTAGAGACCAGACTGTGTGTGTGTGTATTCACTGTGTAGATAAAAAGCGGAGAGAACGCTGCAAACATCGCTGCTGAGCTGGTGAACCACACGCAGGGCCGCATTCACGCCGGTGATGTCAGTTCCTCTGTCAGACTCATCGAGCAGCTATTGGATATATTAGACGCACAGCTGCAAGCACTCAGACCCGGGAATAAGGAATCGGCAGCCAGGAACTACAATAAGGTGACACATGCATGCACACACATTTGCCCTTTAAACAAACTCTTCAAGTTTTGTTTGCTGCCACATCAGTGTGCACAGGAATACCCTCTAAACTCACAGCCTTGACATGAATCACATGAATGCAGGGTCTGCATATACCTATTTTTCTGAGTGGTTTTGAGATTTTACAAATGGGGAAAAAAAAAAAATAATAATAATAATAATAAATAATAAATTGAAGAAAAAAAAAGTAATTTAATCATTAAAATTGTATAAAAATATATATGACATTTTATATGATTTAAGTTTTTTTTATGTTTAATATATCATATATATTTCATGCATTTTTGTTGGATGGAAAAGAGTGTGAAAAAAAAAAGTGATTTCTTTTTTATTATGTAAGATGCATTTGAAATTGACTGAAAATCTATTTGAATGGGCATGACTCTTCTGCATACACTTTTAGATTTTATTGTTTTAGTACCTCGATAGAGAGAGAGAGATTATTATTATTAGAACATAATTATCAAAAAGTTATATTATAAATTATATTACAGTTTTATATAGTTGTGTGTAATTAATCGTAAAAGAAATGTAAAAAGTATTACACACACACACACACATACACATGTGACTCTGGACCACAAAACCAGTCATGAGTCAATTTTTTGAAATTCAGATTTATACATTATCTGAATAAATAAAGCGGAATAAATAAGCTCTCCATTGATGTATGGTTTGTTAGGATAGGACAATATTTGGCCGAGACACAACTATTTGAAAATCTGGAATCTGAGGGTGCAAAAAAAAATTAATCTAAATATTGAGAAAATTGCCTTTAAAGTTGTCCAAATGAAGTTCTTAGCAATGCATATTACTAATCAAAAATTAAGTTTTAGTATATTTACGGTAGGAAATTTACAAAATATCTTCATGAAACATGATCTTTCCTTAATATTCTAATGATTTTTGGCATAAAATCGATAACTTTGACCCATACAATGTATTTTTGTAAAATATACCCATGGTGCTTATGACTGGTTTTGTGGTCCGGGGTCATATATATATATATATATATATATATAGATAGTTGTCTGAACTTGACGGTTACAGATCATCATGATTTTTTGATGGATGGTAAAAAAAAAAACTGAATGCTTTCCGTGAGAACATTTAATGCTATTCTTTTAGTAGCAGTAGTATTTTTGTAAGTTGCTTTTGAAATTGACTCAAAATCAGTTTGAATGGGCAAGACTCTTCTTCATGTATGTGTGTGTATCTGAAAGTAGTTTCATTGTGTCTTGCAGTGGCAGAAGAGAGAGAGGACCTGCCGGGCTTATGTTCAGGTATTGTGCAGCGTTATCTGTATGAGTTCACAGACACACTTCACCTCTCGTATCTCTTCTTATCCTCCATGTCACTGCGCACACGTACCAGTGCTTGATTCCTATCCCGCACTCGACTGTGAGCATTTTTCTACAAAACATTCTAGGAAGCCTGTATATAAAATGCATTATAAAGATATAAAAATACAGTCAGAATTTCCTTATAATACATCTGCGCTGTTCTGTGCTGGTCTTGAAGGGCCACTAGACTAAAATACTGCAAAGAAACAAAGTAAAATATATACAATAGTATTGTGCATCATCATCAGCGAATACAATTTGTTACTTTCTGGTTGGTTGTAGGTGGTATTATGTCTCATTCTTAAAAAAATTTGATAAATGGACAAAAATCTGTGGTGCAACGCAAGTCATCTATATTTTTGGCCCAGTTTCCTTTAAGAGGCTGTACAGTTTAAATTCATATAGACCACTGTTTGGGGTGAGTGTATTTTTAAAGAAAGGTAATACTCTAATTCAGCAAGGATGCATTCATTTGATCAAACGTGACAGTAAAGACAAAATGTAGCAAAAGATTTCTATTTCAAATAAATGCTGTTCTTTCGAACTTTCTATTTATCAAAGAACCCTGAAAAAAATGTCACGATTAATTTGAGGACCAGTTCTCACTATAAGCTATTAACTACCACTTTTTCCCCAATAAACTAACAATTTGCTGCTTATTAATAGTTAGTAAGATAGTTGTTGAGTATGGGGCAGGATTGAGGGATCTAAAATATGGTCACGTAGAATAAGGCATTAACATGTGCGCTATAAGTAATAAACAGCCAATATGCTAGTAATATGCATATTAATAAGCAACTAGTTAAAAGTGAGAATTGGTCCCTAAACTAAAGTGTTACCTAATTAATAATAATAAACATTTCTTGAGTGCTAAATCAGCATTTTAGAATGATTTCTGAAATGTCATGTGACACCGAAGACGGTTCAAGGGAATCAAGGGAATAAATAGAATTTTAAATATATATTAAAAAATTCTTTTAACATAGTACCATGAAGTATTATATTATATTGGTGGTTACATTTAATGAAAAGATACAATGCATTACAGTATGGCATTATGACTGCATTCATAATGCATAACATATACAGGCGTCATAGAAAGTGCCATCCATATTTTTTATTGCATATGCCTACCTCAGATGAATTTTAACTGCAGCTGGTTTGTTGTGTGTGTGTGTGTGTGAGAGAGAGAGAGAGAGAGAGAGAGTGAGAGTGAGAAAGAGAGACTTGCAATGATGATACTGTGCGTCTTGCCTAAGGCTTTCTTTTAGCACTCTTGTAATTTATAATGGCCTGTAAGATGTTGCTCCTTAGTAGAAATAAATTTCAAGCGTTACGTAAGATTCACAGATGTGACAATCACACATAGTTATATTTTCTCATCTTTGATGTTGAGTGTAATTATGATGAAGTGTAAGGGTAAGTTTGTT
Organism: Onychostoma macrolepis; assembly: GCF_012432095.1. NCBI lineage: Eukaryota > Metazoa > Chordata > Actinopteri > Cypriniformes > Cyprinidae > Onychostoma > Onychostoma macrolepis. The sequence continues at coordinate 25,706,362 of NC_081157.1, read as the reverse complement.
TGTGCATGTGTGTGCAGGCAGTTGTGCAGACGGTGGATAATCTTTTGCGTGCCGAGGCTTTAGAGTCATGGCAGGACATGAACAATACGGAGCAGGCGCACACCGCTACCATGCTACTGGACGTCATGGAGAAAGGAGCCTTCCTGTTGGCCAATAACATGTACAATAGTCACTTCTCAGACCACGCTGCCAATGTCGGTGAGTTTGTGTTGACGAGAAACTAACTGGCTTTGTGTTCTAGAACACTTTAAAAAAATAAAGGTTTCAAAAGGGGGTTTTCACACTGATGCCATAGAAGAACTATCAGATTCTCCACAGAACCTTTCAGTGAACTGTTCTTAAAAGGACCATATTTTGTCAACCACCTTTTTTGAAAAAGGTTTCATGGATGTTAAAGGTTCTTCATGGAACCATACACTCAAAAAAATGCTGGGTTAGAAACAACCCAAGTTGGGTTAAATGTGGACAAGCCCAGCGATTGGGTTATTTTGACACAGCAATTGGGTTAAATGTTTGACCAACCTGCTAGGCAGTTTTATTTAACTGAATTATTATTTAAAAATTACTATATGGCTAGCTTATGAACCCAATGATATGAATGAAATAGTTTGGAAATGAATTACTAGAGGCATCAGTAATAATCAAAAGTTGAACGTTTATTAATAAGCAATTTAATAAATGTTTATTATTTAATTATTTATTAAACTTGTTAATATATGTTTGTTTATTAAATATATTAATAAATGTTAATATCCAACCTATTTGGCGTACATTTTAAGCAAGAAATATATCAGTGGCGTTCCATCCATATAAGCTGCGAATGCGCTGCGTACCCAGGCCGTCTGAGAGAATGAGTTCACGGGCTAATTAATATAAACATGATTATAAGTTGATCCCTTGTCATTTGAGATGTGATTTACAGCTTAATAAAGTGTTGGGAATAAGTATGTAAATTTATTTATTTGACAAACAGCGGTAATCTTCTGTAAATCTATGTCAGTGACGGAAGCGATTCTCCGCAGCTTTGGCGCCTCCGCTCTGTCGCTGTGACTCTTCAGGATTGTAGTGCATTCTCAGTGTTTTGCTGGTATGCGGCTGATTTCATGCGCAAGGTAAACTGTCCGCGAAGCGCTCGCCCAAGCAGAAAAACGGCTATTGCTGCCAGATCTCGATTTCCGAAAATTACATTGTGTTTGATGCAAAACTAACTCGAATAAATCATCTGCAAATGTTGAAAGTCCACTAAAAACATAGCTGGTCATAGACAATTTTGAAGACGTTGTTGTCAACAAGTGGTAAATAAATAAATAGGTTTATAAAAATGTATTTAAAATTTTAAATAATAACAAACTGTCACGAGTAGACCAGACCAAAACTAACTAAACAGGCAGGAACTAAACACACATGACAATCACAGATAATTACTAAAACACAGCTGAACAAGACTTAACTAATAATCACACTGAGCAAGGACAGGAACATAACCAAATAAGGAAACAAGAGGCGGGAACACATGACACACACGACAGAGGACTGACACAAACATCAGGAAAAAATAAGAAGTTTTCCGTATACTTGTCGCTTGTTAAAGTCCTTCTCGGATTTTATTGTTGTTTGCAACATTGCATGGCAATATTTTTATTATTATTATTATTATTAATAATTATTATATTTTATTTATTTAATTTTAATTTTATTTATTTTTTTGTATTTTCATGGTCTATTATTGGAGTAGTGTCACCCGGGTGGGACTTTTAACTCCTATTCACTGAAAAAAAAAAAGAATAAATAAATAGCCTAAATAAAATAAAATAAAACAAAAAAAGCATTCAGTCTATGCAGAGACATATAGAGCGGGGGAATCCTCCATCTCTCCACCCTCTGAATATTATGTATCATATGTGTAAACTTTATTTGGCGGTTTTTACTTGGGGAAAGCAGCTGTTTTCTAGCATTCGAATAACTATGGATAAACCTGAAACTATAGACGAAGGATTGGAGATGAATTCCATTTACAAATAAGGTAGGAATGTGCATACTTTTAAATCGACACCTGCCACGGTGTTTTCCTCTTTGAGTGTGTTTTAAAAACGATGAGGAGAGTAGAGGAGAGGGGGTGGTGGGGTGGGGGTGTCTTAACACTCAGCGTACCTGGTTAAAAAAAGTCACCGCTTGCCACTGAAATATAGTCGTTTTTAAACAAAGAAAACTACCCAGCCGGTTGGGTTAAAGATCTAACCCAGGGGTCGGCAACCTTTTCGGCATGATGTGCCATTTTTATTTTCCTGGTTAACCACTGTGCCAATACCACCACACACACACACACATATATATATATATATATATATATATATATATATATATATATTTGATTTCCATGCAAATAGTTTCTGATGATATTTTTCATAAATTGTTTTAAAATTTTTAAAATGTTTCTTGAATAACAGATATACAGTGTGACCATACCGAACACCACGGTGTGTGTGTGTGTGTGTGTGTGTGAGAGACAAGCCAATGCATTAAAACTGTTCAGTTTAATCACCTTATTAATGCGCTGCTTTAATTGATGTGCACACACACACACACACACACACCACTCGCACACAGAGATCGGAGATCGTGCTGTGCAAAAAAGTAACATTCAGAAGCTCATAAACTTCTTGTCAGCGCTGCCACGCGACTTTTATTAATCAATACTGAATCGCTACATTATATTTTTCAGCAATGAGGGGGGTTAAATCGCTGTTTTTTAACTAAACTCAGCTTCATTGTTCGTAGAGAGAGAGACAGAAGCAGACAATTCACACACATCTCTTTCTCTCTCAAAATGGCCATATTTGAGAAGAAGAAGAAAAAAGTTTGAGTAGTTTGCATCACTGGATATAGCTGTCGGTCATTTAACATTTCTATCTTGAAACAGTTGACTAATATTAAATGATTTGCAGCTTTATCTTACCTCGCTCTCTTTCAACGTTACTGACGCTTTGCTCTCTGCTGCTGTGAACAGTAAACCCTGCCTGCTTTGATTTGATTGGCCATCTCCAGCGCTGTTAGACCTCTGAGGATTTGATCTGAAGCGCCTAGTATGTACAGCGGTCGCGCGCGCATCCGTAGACTAGCAAGTTAATTCTCACACTTAGGTATTTATAGCTCCTTACAGGCTGTGTGATTATGAGACGTTATTAAGTCAAAATGTACAGCAGTATGCAGTTTTCCCTATTGCCAGAGATGGGCAAATGTATCAAATGTATTTAATTAAAAATACAAAAATACTGGTGTGAGAAATGTATTTAATTAAAATACAAGTAATTTGTAATTCGAAAATACAAAAATACAATCAATATTTACAAGCAATCAAGTGCAAGAGACAGTGTCATTACATTTAGATACACATATAAGAGAAAGATAAATGCTTTCCCCTCCTTGAACAACTTATAAACAACATATTTATAAACAACATAGGCTACTCTTTAACCCTAACACTACACAGTATATTCAGTATATTATTTTTTCATATTTCTTTATTGCTCCTTTATCGGTTCTTTATAAGCATGTCAAAAATTAAGCAGTCCTGTGAAACTGTATTGTCATACCACCCAATCCCACTCAAAAGAAAGGCTCCATTTTACTGTCAACAGTAAAGACTAACTCTTGAAAATGTTGATATTTAGCTGTTAAAGGGCTCTATGTAGAATACAGAAACCCTTGTTATTAGCGACACCGGTGGCCGTTAAGTGAGCAGTGGTGAGTAATTTATTGCTCATGCTCTTGCACACACTCCATAGTAATGCCAGCGAGATTCACCGACATCGTCGACAGATGAGTTCCTTAAAAATTACACTGTAATGACAGTTTCCCTTGGATTTTACAAGCAAAACCACCCTGAGTCATTCACATAACAATTGCAGGTTTTCATTTTTTTTTTTCATTACATGCTGTTCAGACATTAGCAATAATATTTATTTTAATTTAATACTTGAAAATTTTTAGTTTGTCTATAGAAACAAGTAGCTAACACACCTGTAAGAACTTCTTTCATCTTTCTGATGAAATCCAAGATCTTTCCCTCCATAGGCATCAATGCAACTTACACATTCCCAGCCCAGAACGGTAGGAAAGACATCGTTAAAGTACTCCATGTGACTTCAGTGGTTTAACCTCAATTTTATTAAGCAACTTGAGTGCTTTGTTTGCACAATAAAACATAATTTACAACTTTATTTATGAAAATATTGATCTGCATTGTGTTCACGAGAGTATTAAAATGCATTTGTGTTGTGTTGATGCCATAGAGGACTCGTGTCAACACAGTGCACACAAGTGAGTGTTCACTAGAGTACCACAACATGTGTTTGAATAATATTCTTGGAAATAAAGTGGTAAATTATGTTTTTTGTGCAAAAAAACCCCAAAAAAAACATTGTGTCACTTAATAAAATGGATTACTTAATGATATACTTAATGACATGGATTGCTTGATGTCTTTCCTACCGTTCTGGACCTTGAAAGTGTAAGTTGTATGACTGACTATAGAGGGACAGAAAGCTCTCGGATTTCATCAAAAATATCTTAATTTATGTTCCAAAGATAAACAAAGGTCTTATAGGAGTGAAATGACACAAGGGTGAGTATTAAGAACAGATTTGTTTTTTGTTTTTTTCTGGTGAACTAACCCAGATCCAGGAGGACATGATTCACTTGCATCTAGCCAAAAACTATGATAGGGTATAGCTGGCAGTACTATTAACACAGGTGAAGAAAGGGCTTTATCTCAGGTGAAAAACAAGTACACTTCCATAATGTACTTAAGGTGCTCTATTGTCGCTCCCTAATTTTGTACTTAATATACTAAAAATGATCCTTTAGTACTTCTTTAGGTGAACTTAAGATCATCTAAGTGTACTCAACTGTGCTATTTTGAAAATGTATTTAGCTACCACTTGTAGTACACTTGAGTGTACTAGTGTATGAAAGATGGGTTCAAGTGTACTACAAGTGGTAACCAAATACATTTTTTAAATACAAAGATAGTATGTTAAAAGTGCATTTTAGTTCATATTCATGGTGTCTCAAAATAGCACAGTTGAGTACACTTAGATGATCTTAAGTTGACCTTTTTAGTATATTAAGAAAATTAGTGCGCGAAAATAGAGCACTTTAAGTACATTATGGAAGTGCACTTATTTTTCACCTGGGGAGGTATGTTTACTCACACAAGGTATTTGTTATGGTGGTGACAGAGGCTTCCACAGCACAAACAGAATGACAATGACACGACAAAACACAGATAACGAAAATAAAGTAAATAGGAAATAATAATATATAATTTTTTGAAAGACAACAATAAACAAAATAAAAATTATATGGTATTTGTGTGTACAGGTGTGTTATGTACAAATGCAAGGAAATGTAAATAAGAAGCTAGGTAGTGTTTGTGTGTGTGTGTGTGTGTGTGTGTGTGTGTGTGTGTGTGTGAAGGAAGATATTGTATTATCTGAGAAAAAAAAGAACTAGGCCTACTTGATTATGTATTTTGAGTATTTCAAATACAAAATACTGTATTTTCTGTTTTATAAATATTTGTATTTTTTATTTTACTTTATTTTTGTATTTAGTGTAACTTTGTTCAAAACTTTTATGTTTTTGAAATAAATCTCCGGATTAATAAGTCTTGATAAGTTGTTTAATAATTAAAAATACAGTTAAAAAAAAAACAGTAATATTGTGAAATGTTATTACAATTTATAACCACTGTTTCATATTTGAATATATTTTAAAAAGTATTTTTTTCCTGTGATGACAAATCTTCAGTGTTTAAAACTGAGCTGCTTGATATTTTTTTTTATTTAGAGGGATTCTTTGATGAATACAAAGTTCAAAAGAACAGCATTTATTTGAAATAGAAATATTTTGTAACATTACAAATGTCTTTACTGTCACTTTTGATCAATCTGATCAATTTGTGTCCTTGCTGAATAAAATTATTCACTTCTATATAAAAAAAGAAGTCTTACTGACTTTTTAATAGTAGTTTATAATGTACAGAATACAAAATGTATTAAATGAATAGTGCCCAGTTAAATAACTTAGCTTGCTACTCTTTGTAGCTTTTAACTACTACTTAAAAATGAGTAGCTTTTATTGTAACCTTTCAGGGCTTTTTTGCTGTGTTATTACAGTTCAAACTCTCAAAATGTGTGTTTTTGTGTGTCTTCAGATCTAGAGGTGCGTGTGTTGAACACAGAGACAGAGTCTCAAGATTTGTCATTCCCTCAGAACGGTCCCAGTGACAGCAGCATCCAGCTCTCGGCCTCCACCTTCAAACAGTACAGCCGCAACGGTCAGTCTCAGCTCCCTCTCTCTTCCTGTCCCTTCCATCTCGATGTGCGACTCGCCCCCGTGCAGTTTCACTGAAGCTTAGCGAAATTTCCACTTCGCTTTACCCGGTTATTGGTTGATAATAATAAACCTAATCAGATTAACAAAAGCGCTGAGACCATTTCTTCCCTGATGGTTTCTTAACGGCGCTCTTAATCGAACAGCCCGAGAGGCGACTAGATTACTATCATTTTCAGGCTGACAGAGCAATCTCGGCACTCTTTTCTTTTCTCCCGCTTCTCTCCTTCCTGTCCCCTCCATCTCTTAGCCATCTTATCCCGCCATCAGCTTTCCTACTCCTCGCTTTTTCCGCCACTCTTTCTCACAGTTTAGCCTCTTTTTTGAAGCCGCGTCGTCATTTGCTGCTTCTCATCAGGGACAGGTTGGGCGGGGGAAGTGAGATTAGTATGATTGAAACAAACGCACATGAAATATTCATACAGAAGAAACGGAGTGAGTGAGTGCTGAAGGGATGAATGTTCCGTTGCCCTCCATATTAAAATTCCTTCATCCCCCGATCACTCACTCACCCCCTCCCAGCCCAAATCATTTTAACCTTCTCTCAAGTCCCTCTACCGCTCCCTTTTTCCTCGTAGTTGTTATTCATATCCTTCCGCCACTCAGTAACTCTCTCCTTCTTTTTTGTGCTGTGTTTCTCTGCACAGGCCAGGTAAAAGTGGTCTTTGTACTCTATAAGAATCTGGGTTCGTTCCTGTCCACTGAAAACGCCACCGTGAAGATGGAAATGGAGGCGGGGCCTGGTGGGCGGGGCCTGGCAGTGAATTCACACGTCATCGCAGCGTCGATCAATAAAGAGTCCAGTCGAGTGTTTCTGACCGAGCCTGTGGTGTTCACACTTAGACATTTACAGGTACATAAATCTCACACAGGCACACACAAGCAAGAAATTACAGTAACACTTTAGAATAGGGAACACTTGTTAACTATTAACTACGACTTTTCCCTCAATAAACTTATAATTTGCTGCTTATTAATAGTTAGTGCGGTAGTTGTTAAGTTTAGGTATTGGGTAGGATTAAGGATGTAGAATAAGGTCATGTAGAATAAGGCATTAATATGTGCTTAATTACTACTAATAAATGGCTAATATTCTATTAATATGCATGCTAATAAGCAACTAGTTAAGAGACCCTAAAATAAAGTGTTACGGTTACATTCGTAAAAACATGAACACATTTCTGTGTAAATTATCTTTTTTTGCATTGATTATTATCCCTCACTTCCCCTAAAATCACCTGTCCTCAGACCTCAGTACTTCATGTACACACTACTGTTCAATAAAGTAAAAACATTTACATTGTCTTACAATTAAAATAAATGTTGTTCTTTTGAACTTTATATTCATCCAAGAATTGACACTGTTTTCAACATATATTAAACATTTCTTGAGCAGAAAAGTAGCAAATCAGATGAATATAGAGTGATTGCTGAAGGATCATGTCATGTGAGACTGGAGTAATGATGCTGAAAATTCAGCTTTGCATCAAAGGAATAAATTACATTTAAATGCATATTCAATTATTAAACAGCTATTTTAAAGGGGACCTATTATGCCCCTTTTTACAAGATGTAAAATAAGTCTCTGATGTTCCCAGAGCGTATATGTGAAGTTTTAGCTCAAAATACCTCACAGATCAATTTTTATAGCTTCTTAAAATTGCCACTTTTAGGGTATGAGCCAAACCGATTTTGAGTATGTTGCTTTAAATGCAAATGAGCTGTTGCTCCCGGAGAAGAGGGCGGAGCATCAAGAGCTCAATCTCTGGCATTAGCAGTGCTAGCCTTTGCAAATAAACATTCCACTATTAGTACAAGCCTGCTATCTTTACAGAAAACGATCTGTTTCAAAGTAGGGCTGGGCGATATATCGAACGCTATGATCATGCGCATCTCGTCAGTAAAGCTGGTTCCATGATTAGCATTAAATCTCCATCACCTGCTTTCAAATGGAGCAGCATTTAATACACAGAGCCGCAGATCACTGCCAAGCTATGTAATATCGCGTTCATTACCGCAGATGAATCACCTTCGATAATGAACGCAATATTGTGTAGCCTGTCAGTGAACTACGGCTCTGACAATTAGCTTTAACAATTAGCCTTACAGAGTGCCAAGAAGCTCTTTCAGAAAGGCAATTTGGAAAACAAACGTGTGATACTTAACTTTGTCTGGAGCTTATGTTCGAGCACGAAGCATTGGTATTGATTCCTAAACATTTAGGGGACTTTACCAATGTTTTCTGGGATATTTCCTTCGAAAATGAAATTTAACCACAGTGTCCTCGGCTCAGAGGGGAGATTATGGGGGGAGATTATGGCGACTCCTATGTTCATTAGTGCATCCCAAAACACAGTGCTTGTAATGCCTCTTTGGCGCTGACGTTGTATATATCTCCAGTAATAGTGGACTGGAGCTTCTCAGTCTGTGTGTATGCTAATAGGGCAGAGAGCGTCACAAATGGGCAGGACTTTTTCCCCTCAGTGACGTGAACAGAGGGAGAATCTGAAACAGCTCGTTTGGAGAGACTGTTCATGATTTATTTTGTGGTGTTGCTAGCCACTTAACTCTTTGCTCGTCAGCGTTGTTTAAATAAAAAATAAAAAAAAGTAAATTTATTTATTTTATTTTTTTAAGTTGCCAGCCACTGCCGGAATTTTTTATCATTTTCACAAAAGTTTAATGGCCCCCAGAATATTTTGTTGTATGAATATCTGAACAAACAGAGCCTCTGCTTTAAAAAACAACAACAACAAAAAAACGTTTTATTCGAGCTTCGAGTTTCATGAAACATGTTCTGCTTTTGTTTTCACTCTGCGGCCACGCAACTGTGTTCAAACACCTTATAAAAGTGATTTTTGCATAATAGGTCCCCTTTAAAAAAATGTTTTATATATATATATATATATATATATATGTGTGTGTGTGTGTGTGTGTGTGTATATATATATTAGGGATGGGAAGATTCCCCAATTCGATCTGTGCATCGGCATAAAAAGTTAAAGATGCGATGCATCAGTTTAAAAAGTGGGCATCGGCTACAAGTTGTCAATTATATCGCAATGCATGGTTTCTAACATATTTGCATCGGTAAAAACCGATTTATTTATATATAATTACTAGTGGATGCGCTATACTTTTATTATTTAGAAAGTGACCAATAAACTGTGGCCAATATTTATATGTAGATTGATTTCTCCTCTCGAAACTGTTTCTCAAGCGTGTTCTCGCAACCCATCACCACTGCTGCGTGAATATGACGAATCAAAACACCACGGAGACCCGAGGAAAAACGGGGATTAAAGTCCAAAACCTGACTTGAAATAACCTAACAAATCAATTGGGGCTAAACCGGTTCCATAAACGACCAATTAAATTCACACAATCTCACTAATTTGTGCACGCTTATTCTTAAGCAGACCTTAATGTCGATTGTGAATCAAATCGATCCACCATGGCAAACAGTGAATATATTTGTGCTGTTTAATGCATTTGATGTTGTGTCTGAAAGACGTTGTGTTTTCCTTGGTGCATAACTGACATGTCACAGGTATATTTTTCATCTGTAAATGTCAGAAAGTCAAGCAAACATATATATTTTACTGTCAGGAGTGGGCGAGGCACAGAGCGCAATCGAATAGGAGCGCAATAATTCTGAGTAAAATATACATTTTGCTAAAATATTTGTTTTTGGACATTAAATGTGTCTCTTGTGGAATTTTAAACCTACATATAAGTGTATTTTTATGATAGTAACTGTAAAGGGACTATTAATGGGTCAATTGTACTAGCTTACAATAAATCAAATGTAAGCTAGTACAGTACTAATTACTAAGCTCAAATGAGTTAACGTGTGTTTCTTATAGCAGTTAAAACAGTCATTTTCTTTATTATTTATTTTCATTTTTAATTCAGTGATTGTAACTTTTAAGACCAGGTTAGTTTCCCAGCATAAGTTGCCACAGTGACTAAGCTTGATCTAGGCCTATGTTAAATTTGCTTTGTGGAACCAAATCATTTGACAATGAGTCAGACTAACTGAAATAAGCCTGGCTTATTTGGTTAACTTGTTTTATGAAACAGGCCTCGAGGTATTAAAAGTGATCTCCATTGCTTCGTATTGCATCGAATCGCATTGTGTTGAATCGAATCGAATCGCAATCGGATCGCACTGCATCGTAATAGGGGTGAATCGTATCGCATCGCATTGGTAGCTGCTTCATATGTATCTTTAGTGTATCATACTTACTTACAAACTCTTTACAGTTTGTATAAAGAGTTCACATATCATGGTTGTATCAGAAAATAGATTTAATTGAAATTGCAATTTCTATTAAGTCTTTCCGTGTTTTCAGTGGTGTAGGAGGTGCCATTACACATCTTTCAAAAGAGTATTGAATGTCTAGATCAAACAGCAAAGAAGAAGCAGAAACAATCAATCGCGTATGTAAGCAGATGCATATGTAAAATAACGTGATCATCAAGCATTAAACAACATATAAATGGAATATAATGTCGATCCAGTATGGAAGCGATCTATTCCATTTTTGTAAAAATCATTGTTCTGAATCTGATCTAGACATAGTCTTTTACAAAAACACAATTTTTTGTTCAAAATGTTGCTTTTTTTTTCCATGAAACTTCCCCATATTCAAGTGTTAATAAAAAAGATTGCATGAAGCTCGAATAAAACGTTTTTTTGTTGTTGTTGTTTTTTAAAGCAGAGGCTCTGTTTGTTCAGATATTCATACAACAAAATATTCTGGGGGCCATTAAACTTTTGTGAAAATGATCAAAAATTCCGGCAGTGGCTGGCAGCATAAAAAAAAAAAAAAGTAATTTTTTTTTTTTTTAAACGCTGACGAGGAAAGAGATAAGTGGCTAGCAACATCACAAAATGGCTCCTTCATTTAATACATGTGTGTTTTGCAAATTGTCGTTATTTTGTCAACACTGCAAGCAGTAGATCAGTTTGAGACCATCATCCTGTCACATCGATACATTCATCAGCGTGACTGCTACAGTACATGTGTCTACATATTTATAATGAATAATTGCTGTGACAGAACAGCACACATTTGTGAGCAAATGGAAGCAGCAGGAAATGGCTCGTGCCCCTTAAACGTGAATTTTTCTGAACATGTTGAACAGACAAATCCAAACATAATTCCTTTTGTCGCTTCTGTAACATGTCTCAGTACTCAAGAATCAATGAGAGATTTATTGTTTATAATTCACTCTAATTGTGCTGCCTTTGCAGTGCAGAAACTGCTATTTCAGACAATACAGTGAAAATCAATTTGTAAGTGCTAGATGGTCCCTGACCATGAAGGCTTCGCACATGACTTCTAAACAGAAAACATTATGTGTGAAAGTCAATCTTTTCCGGTCTCTCTGTTGGTTCCTCTTTGCAGCTGGAGAATCATTTCAGCCCAAACTGTTCATTCTGGAACTACTCCGAGCGTTCGATGACGGGCCAGTGGTCTTCTCAGGGCTGCAGGCTGATGGAAACCAACAGCACGCACACAACTTGTTCTTGTAGCCATCTAACCAACTTTGCCGTGCTCATGGTACACCACGAACCCGACGTAAGACATATTCCTTCTTTACATTCATCACCTGCTCACAAACAAATCTAAATATAGCTCTCATGCACATAAACAACTTTTTTGCTTGCACACAGTCTGTAAGACAAACACACATATCTATACACATAAGAGCAAAATACACAAACAAACACACAGCAATTTCAGCTTGACATTTACTGGATTTTCATAAGCCACTCTCCCTCAGGCATCCTATCCGTTTATACCATTTCCCTTATCCATCTCTCGGTCTCTCTCAGTATCCAGGCAGGATGCACGAGTTGATCCTCTTTGTGATCACATGGGTGGGTATCGTCATTTCGCTGGTGTGTCTCGCCATCTGCATCTCCACCTTCTGCTTCCTGCGAGGCCTGCAGACCGACCGCAACACCATACACAAGAACCTGTGCATCAACCTCTTCATCGCTGAGCTCCTCTTCCTCATCGGCATCGACAAGACGCAGTACCACGTGAGTGAATTCCTGATCTATATTAAGGGAAGAATGCACTGGGAATGAATTTCACCCGCTGATTGTAGTGTTTATGTGCACCCACTGATAGAACATGCTGTCTGCGTTGTTTTAGCATCCGATTAACTGAAGGAATTAAATGCAAACTGCATTAAGTGCAGGTAATTTGCATTCATTTGCATGCCACAGTTCAGATGAGTGCTTGTTCTGAGTGCTCAGTTATGGAGGATGCAGCAGACTATCACAATCTGACGTACTTTACTGGGGTTTCATTCCCCATGTTCTTGCTCTCTGATATAAATGAATACTTTCATTCAGCAAGGATCCATTAAAATAATCAAAAGTGACATTAAAGACTGTCACTTAAAGACAGAATTTCCTGAAAAAGCAGCACAGCTGTTTTTAACATAAGAAGTGTCTCTTGAGCAGCAAATCAGCATATTATAATGATTTCTGAAGGATCATGTGACACTGAAGACTGGAGGAATGATGCTGAAAATTCAGCTTTGCGTCACAAGAATAAATTACATTTTAAAATATATTAGAAGTAGAAAACAGTTATTTTAATTTGTAATTATAGTTCACAATATTACTGTTTTATTGTATTTTTAATAAATTTTATTTTTATTTGATCAAATAAATGCAGCCTTTGTGAGCATAAGAGACTAATTTCGAAAACATTAAAAAACTTAATGACTCCAAACTAAGTGAAAGGTAATGTAATTAAAACAATACATTTCAGAAACAAACATTACCCTTGTAGCTTGTTATTCACTTCATGGAACATTTTTGGGCTAGTGAAAACATTTTCACTCTGACTTTCTAAAAAATTGCCTCCAGGCAACATTATGCAACTCTGCTGTATTATATGTTGATTATGCATTTACTGCGCATTTAACCAGCTGCTCCTCTATCTGTTGATTCTTTGGGGTGTAATTTTCACTTTGAAGCAAGCGACATTAATTAGATGAGTTTTAAGGTTATAGTTTTAAAGCTGCAATTGTTGCTTGTCAGTCTTTACGAACATGCCATCAATAGGCCGTGTCGCACTGTGGGATCTCTGTTGTCATTAGTATCAGACCATACGACAGTAAAAACAAAGAAGATTCATCTTCAGTGCTCCTGGTTTTTCATCTGACGGTCATAGAAGAAGCCACACTGCAGGACTATGCCTCAAAACTTCTGACATTGACAGAAAAATTTTGATAGTAATGGTCATTAATCGGTTGTCTGCGAATATGTCAAACTAGCGATCTAAGACTAGACTGGCCTGGAATCAGAGGAATCTTAGGATTTTCTAAATTTGTCTCAGGCGGTCAAATTGTGGCCAAAATAGTAGTGTGTACCCGGCTTAAGTAGTTTTTTTTCTGTACTCCTGCTTTAACTGAAGTGTCATGTCTTGTCAGGGATGGGGTGGGGTTTGGTTGGCCAATTTTTTGGTTGTACCCTGTGTGTTGAACAGAGTTTTACATAGACCACCGAAAGCATATCGTCAGCCAACCAAAAATGAAAACCCTACTGAAACAACATTTCTGAGGAGATCAACCAATTAAAACATTAAACACTGTGAACGATTTAAAGTTGCTGAGTTCAGATCGAAAATTATACCCTAAATTATCAGCTCTGCTATGTTTTCCAATTCAAGAGCAGCTGATTGAATGTGTAATCAATATATCATACAGCGATCTTCAGAAATGAAAGTTAGCATGGACACATTTTAAAATGATTAGAATATTGTGACTTATTAGTTTCATGATCAAACAAATTGTGATGCCTTTCACATCAGTCTATTGACAGAAATTTTCCTGTTGAAAGCAGTGGTGTCATCTGATTGGATGATTTAATGCATCTCTTCCAGAGTTCAGGCTGCATTAGTATGCTGGGAATTGAAATCATTTTACAAGGTGCCAAGGTTGCTACAATGAGCTCTTCAGAAGAAGAACTTGTAGCTGGATAGTGTTTGCAGGTTGTTTTTTTTTTCTTTTTCAGAAGATAACATTTTTTATAAGGCACTTAACAAGTAAATGATAAATCCATGAGCAGATCTGTATCTTCCGCTTTGCAGGGGCGTAGAAATGATACGTAAAGTGTGGGGGCTGCATTTTGAATCTCATCAGCCTCTCTTTGCAAGTATGGTTGCCAAGTTGCAGTGGATACATTTATACAAGATATGATTTGAAAGCTTAAAAACCAAACTTTCCAGAAACGTCAGTCACTCTAAAATATACACGTCATAAAAAATTTCATTATTAAGCCGAAAACTTAGTTGTGACAACTACGAATATAAAAAATATATATATTTTTTTTTTTTTTTGTCGAAGACTACTTCTCTTCTGTTGTTCACTTCTTCTCTCTTAAGAAATTTACTTCCTGTCAGGCTCAGCGCACAAACTGTGCCAAGCACAACTTGAGTCATGAATATTAATAATGTTATGTGACGTTCGCACTAAGTGATTTGCTGAAAGGTGGATGTTTTTAGGTGAGTGCACTTGCAATAGTGGGATCACTGTTTGCCGCTTGCGCATTCGTTCAGCCAGTCAATTGGCAGATGCTTCTGCTGGGAGTCCTTTTATATGCAGGCTACATTTTCTTTTTCTTCACAATGCAGCCCAGCAAAATATATCACTTTTAAATGTGATTATCATCTGAAAACGGAGGGGGGATGCATTTATTATGTTTTTTCAAGTGTGGAGAGGACACAGTTTTATGCTAAAAGTCACATAAAAACACGTAATTCATATCAGAGGGTCTCAGAAGTAGGTGCTTCTGGACCAAAATAAAGTGCAATGTGGACCAGACTTGATGGTATAGTCCACCCAAAGTGGCTAAACACAAAAGAAGATATTTTGAAGAATGTTAGTAATCAAACAGTTTCAGTTCCCATTGACTTCCATTGTATTTTTTGTGCAAATAGAAGTCAATGGTCAACAAACCTGTTTAGTTACTCACATTATTCCACATATCGAGGGGTGAGAACCAGAAAGGCATAAGTGACATTTCACCAACTTTACAGGAGAGCCAAAACAAAAATTTTACCATAGTTTGATCTGACATTGTCACGATTCACAGGGAAACATGGAGACGAGGAATTCACAAAACGAGAGTCTTTAATAATCCAGCGGGAAGACATAGAGCACAAGGAAGACATTCAAGAACTAACCAAACTAACTAAAAGGACAAGACCTTAAATACACAGGACAATCAGGGAGGAAGACAAAACACACCTGGAAACAAATCAACAATCAACATGAGGTAGAAACTGGGTCACAGGGAACACATGGGGAGCAAAAACACAACAAAACAGTCCAGGGGCGTGACATTACTTCCCCTCCCGGAAGGCGCGTACCGCGCCGTAATACTTCCACTGGGGTGGGGGAAGGTAGGAGCCAGGGAGGAGACAGGAGGGTGCCAGAACAGGAGGAACCAAGTTGGACCCAGGCCACAACCATAACAGCGGCCCACGGTGGAGCCGACAGAGGGTGGTGCCATGGAGGAGGAATGGCCGCCGACCCCAGGGGGCTGACCAACGGCAGTGGAGCAGGTGGTGGAAGAGCCCGAGGTGCAGATGGAGAGCCGAAGAGCAAGGGTGACGGGGAGGATCCAGAGGGCCCAGGCGGAGCAAATGGTGCCGGCGACCGAGGCGGAGGCGGGGATCCAGAGGGCCGCGGTGGAGCAGAAGCGACAGAGGACTGAGGAGGAGACGAAGGGATGAAGGAGCCCGACTAAGCCGGAGGGACGAAGGGACGAGGCTGACGGGTCGACGGGAGGATGGCAGTCACGTGGGGCTCACACCATACAGATAGGGGGCTGAGGGCGAGCAGAAGGGCTGACAGACGACAGTGGTGGAGGAGCCAGGAGCAGGTGGGAGGAATTCACAAAACGAGAGTCTTTAATAATCCAACAGGAAGACATAGAGCACAAGACATTCAAGAACCAACCAAACTAACTGAAAGGAAACAAATCAACAATCAAAGTGAGGGAGAAACTGGGTCACAGGGAACACATGGGGAGCAAAAATCTCCATTTCACCAAAAATATAACTTACACCCTTCTGGTTCTCACCTCTCGAAATGTTCTTTTATGTTCCACAGAAGAAAGAAAGTCATACAGGTTTGAAAAAAACACGAAGGGGAGTAAATTATCATTTTTGGATGGACTATTCCTTTTATGTTCATAGTCACTATGCATTATACTACGTCTGATATTTTTCTCACTAACTCCCTCTTCCCTCTTTTTTGTCCAAATACAGATTGCATGCCCCATTTTTGCGGGTCTGCTGCATTTCTTCTTCCTGGCTGCATTCTCCTGGATGTGTCTGGAGGGAATCCAGCTGTATCTGATGCTAGTGGAGGTCTTTGAGAGCGAATACTCTCGAAAGAAATACTACTACCTGTGCGGCTACTGCTTTCCCGCCCTGGTGGTGGGCATCTCGGCAGCCATTGACTACCGCAGCTACGGGACTAAGAAAGCGTACGTATAATGCAGTCCAGATGCGTCATGCCCATTCAAAGTGTTGAGTTAAGTGTATTTTGAATGCAGCTTCCAAAAGACAAACAAATAGCGAATAATATTTTCTATATTTGATCCATTACACCAGAATGATTAAATTGTTCAACGCGTCATATCATCAGCTGCTAAATTCAAATCTGTGTTCGCTGGCGCTGAGCCAGAGACAGACGTGTTTTTACTGCACAGCGCATTATAACCAATCACACACGATTCTGTTGAGCTTATGACGGCAATGGCCAATCAGAGGCATTCAGATGAGCCATTGCTAAAATGCCGGTGTTTTCTTGACTCGCTCACTGACTGAAAACCTCTTTCTGGCGAATTCCCTCGTTAGAAACAACATGTGTGTATGAATCCGTAAGTAAGATCTTAATTTCACAGTGTAAACAGCTTCAGTGATTTTAATGGTAGTTTTTGAGAGTGCTTGAACTCTAGACTGTCAGTGAAAATGTTCTTTGACAATGTAAATGTTTTTTGCTCCCTTTCTGTACAATGAAAGTGTTATGATAAGCAGAACCTGATTTTACCAAGACCCTTGAACAACATTGTGATTAACCAATCAGATTTGAAGAACCAGTTTATGGTTTTTGTGAAGTTTAGGCTTACAATCAGTGTTTGGTACATCAGTGTCATTCATCTATCACTTTGTCTGATTTTAGGGATTACTCATGGTTAAGGTTAGGTTTAGGTGTAGGGATTTGGTCAAGACTACATTTTTGGATTAAAATGTTGTTCCAGGGTCAACAAAATATGTTGACCTAGGAACACATCACACTCAGGATGTGTGTTATGGTAAGTAGCCTAACTTACAATGTTTTTATTCACATTAACTTTCAATGTTAAATTCGTATTAAATATAAAGTCAGTCATATTAAAAAAAATGTTATGGCATGACACCCATATCTGTTACTTAAGTAAACAGACAGGTTTTATTAATACATTATTAGGCTACTTTGACCATCGCCCACTCTAGATCAACTAACAGGGTGAGAATCAAGATATTTCATGATATAGATAATGTGTTTGGGAATGTTTCGAATGCCCCCACCCTCACTCGTGCCCCCTCAAAAATAATGAGTGCATGACACCCCTGATGCAGTCTATGTGTACTCGGCCATACAAGGGCCGTTGGTTTTGAGCAGGGGACGCGACCCCCCTCTTTAAACCATTTGTTTCATTTAAATGGATTCCGGCAAAATGGCTCTCTGGGAGTTTAAATTCCATATAGTGCAGTATCATCTTTCACTAGGAAACATACACTGGAATTATGTAGTTTGGAGTTCAGTTGGATGATTGGCCGCTGACATGTGATCCTAGCCTAACCAAGGTCATCATTTGAATTATAAATGAAGCCAGTTAAAGATGTTGCAAGCATTTTTTTTTGGAATAGCACGCATAAATCTGACAGATCTTGCTCTGATAATTCACTTTACAAGAACATCTCAAAGCTGCATTTCACACTATTTTTATCATTACATCAGAAATCTAATCTTAAATAATTAGGGAGTTTATAATCTAATAAACAAAGTCTTAAAAAGTTACGGAAATTTCTTTTTTTTTTTTTTTTAAATCTAAAATGTTTTATTTATTTATTTAAAAAAAGATTAATTTATTTATTTATTTATTCAGCTTTTGTTTTAAAATGCTTAAAATAATACTAATAATTTGGATTGTTAAACCTCGTCTAATCACTAACAACTAAAAAAAGGTATGGTTAAAAAGTTATATAAGTCCATTGGTCAAAAGTGTGGGAGCCCTAATTTTACCTCTATGTGTTTGCTAACATTGCTTTCTTTGAGGGGCGGGAATTTGGTGAGAAGGCGTGGTTTATTCTCTGGCAGAAGTTAACAAAATCGCTTACAGCACCTTTAACTGAGCTGATTACTGCATGTGTGAGTGTGTGTTGCTCTGTGTGTTTGTGTGCATGCAAGTGTGTGTTGGTCTGTGTTTATGTGTGTGCGACTGTGGAAAAATAGCACAGCTGCAGACTTTTGAATGTTGACTACAGTGCAGAAAATGAGACGCTGACTCTGTGCACTAATGATTAAAAACTGAGCTTAACCTTCAACTATACATTTATTAGCTTGTTTTTATGCCAAAAAATGTATGTATAAAAATGTATGTAACAATAATATTTTAAGATGTCTTGCAATTATTTCAAAGCATTCGATGATCAATAATGTGCTACTTTATAAAATGCATATGCGATTTTGCCTGTAATGAAGTGATCAAGTCTTTGAACAGTGAAATGTTACTGATGAAGTTATCGTGTGTGTATTTTGTGTGTAGATGCTGGTTGAGGGTGGATAACTACTTCATCTGGAGTTTTATCGGCCCTGTGTCCTTCATTATCATGGTATTGTTCTCTCCAAACATTCAGTGCTCTCTCTGCTTTGCTCAGAGTTTATTCCTTTTTTTCTCTCTGAAAAGTGCTGCGCTAGTCATATCAAACAAAGCACTTTTGTTCACCTATGGATCTGTTGCTGCTGACGACTATGTTTTGGCTGTAATATGCTTTATATGAGTGTGGAGCTTAGATTAGGTTTAGATATGGGAACTTGCTGACATTTTCGTAATTACAATATATTTTGCTAATGCGTTAGCTCTGTTTTTGTTTTTATTAGTTTGTGAGAGGTTTTTTTTTTTAATTTATTTTTTATCTTTGTAAAGTTCTTTTCTCACTTGCATTGGATCTCTCATCTAACACAAACCGAGTGAATTTCTGTGTAAATGTTCGTATCACCATTCTCATGTAAATTGTTGCATTTAATTGCAGCAATTTAAGATAGAACGATTTCACGAACAATTTACACTGAAATTCTGCTTGTGTTTTATGAATGAGGCTCATTGTTAGGAAGAAAGCCATGGTTTAAATTGTCTTTCCAGTGTAGACATTTTCTAAAGGGCTTGTCCTTTATATATAGCCAATAGGCTTTAATTTGTGTCACAATGACTTGGAAGTTTTGGTCTTTAAGTTGTATTTTTCTTTTCCCTTACCTTTGACCTTTAGTTGAACCTGGTGTTCCTCATGATAACACTTCACAAGATGGTCCGTAACTCATCCGCCCTCAAACCTGACTCCAGCCGCCTGGACAACATCAAGTGAGAGACTTCCGCTGCAAAAATGCACATTATAGTCACATTATCTACAATGTTTTTGTTGTATGTGTATGTATTGTGAATGTATGCATGTTCTCCCTCAGGTCCTGGGCTCTGGGGGCTATCGCACTGCTCTTCCTCTTGGGTCTGACCTGGGCCTTCGGCCTCCTCTTCATCAATGAGAACACCGTCATCATGGCGTATCTTTTCACCACTTTTAATGCCTTCCAGGGCATGTTCATCTTCATCTTCCACTGTGCTCTGCAGAAAAAGGTCAGTGTCATTAATGTTTCATACCCAGATAATACTTTGGGGACACATTTGCTGCAAAATTTCCTCAGAAGTTATCTAAATATGGAAAAACACAAAAATGGTGGTGTCATCACAGGTTAAAACAAGTTAAAAATGCTCTTTTAGGAATACCTTTGGGTTAGGATTCATCTGTGATATTATTAGTTTTATAATTAGCTTTATTTAAAGGTGAAGGATGTAATTTTTGCACGGTTATTGGCAGCAAAAGAAAAATACTAATTGTTTTCAAACAGGTTTTCAAGCACTCCATCTGTCATTGTTCAGTTAAACAAATGGAAGCAGTTTTGAAACTCTAGCTTCCCTAGCTACTTCCTGTATAAAGCAGTTAAACAGTAGTCAAGCTATCTGAGCTATTAACAAAAAGTGGTTAAATGCATTGAGATTTCAGAAGAATGTAATACGTTATTAAATATATATATATATATATATATATACACATACATATATACACACACAGGTGCATCTCAAAATATTTGAATATCATGAAAAAGTTATTTTTCTGTAACGTATTTCAAAAAGTGAAACTTTCATATATTCTAGATTCATTACATGTAAAGTAATACATTTCAAAATGTATTGTTTGTTTTTTTTGTTTTAATTTTGATGATTAGAGCTTACAACTCATGAAAGTCAAAAATCCAGTATCTCAAAATATTAGAATATTTACATTTGAGTACAGTATAAATTCCGGATATCTCTTGTTCTTTGAAACCGCAATAATGGGGAAGACTGCTGACTTGGCAATGGTCCAAAAGACAATCATTGACACCCTCCACAAAGAGGGTAAGTCACAGAAGGTCATTACTGAAAGGGGTAGGAATAGTAGAGTGCTGTATCAAAGCATATTAAATGCAAAGTTGACTGGAAGGAAGAAATTGAGTAGGAAAAGGTGCACAAGCAACAGGGATGACCGCAAGCTTGAGAATACTGTCAAGCAAAGCCAATTCAAACACTTGGGAGAGCTTTACAAGCAGTGGACTGAAGCTAGAGTCAGTTTATCAAGAGTCACCACGCTCAGACGTCTTCAGGAAAAGGGCTACCAAGCCACTTCTGAAACAGAAACAACATCAGAAGCATCTTACCTGGGCTAAGGAGAAAAAGAACTGGACTGTTGCTCAGTGGTCCAAAGTCCTCTTAAAATGTTGCATTTCAATTGGAAATCAAGGTCTGGAGTCTGGAGGAAGACTGAAGAGGCACAGAATCCAAGCTGCTTGAAGTCCAGTTTGAAGTTTCCGAAGTCAGTGATGATTTGGAGTGCTGTGACATCTGCTGGTGTTGGTCCATTGTGTTTTATCAAGTCCAAAGTCAGTGCAGCCTTCTACCAGGAGATTTTGGAGCACTTTATACTTCCATCTGCTGACAAGCTTTATGGAGATGCAGATTTCTTTTTCCAGCAGGACTTTAGCACCTGCTCACAGTGCCAAAACCACTTCCAAGTGGTTTGCTGACCATAATATTATTGTGCTTCATTGGCCAGCCAACATGCCTGACCTGAACTCCATATGGAATTTAGGGGATATTTTCAAGAGAAAGATGAGAAACAGTCGATCCAACAATACAGACGAGCTGAAGGCTCAATAGTGCCTCAGCAGTGCCACAGGCTGATCGCTTCCATGCCACACCTCACTGATGCTGGAGTTTGTGCTGAAGGAGCCCCGACCAAGTGTTGAGTGCATAAATGAAGAGACTTTAAAGAACTTGAACTTTTCTGTTTTGCAAATCCTTTTTTTGATTGATCTTAGAAAATATTCTAATATTTTGAGAAACTGGATTTTTGACTTTCATGAGCTATAAGCTCTAATCATCAAAATTAAAACAAAAAAACTTTTGAAATGTTTTACTTTACATGTAATGAATTTAGAATATATCAAAGTTTCACTTTTTGAAATAAGTTACAGAAAATTTCACGATATTCGAATTTTTTTGAGATGCACCTGTATATATGTGTGTGTGTGTGTGTGTGTGTGTGTGTGTATGTATATTTCTTATATGTTTCAATATTATATATTGTATATGTAATATATATATGTATATTTCTCTGGCATTTCTTTCTTTTTGCTGTATCAAAAATGTACCAAACTGTGACACCACTGTATCGTATTGAACCGAACCATGAATTTTGTTAACCGTTACACCCCTTATATATATATATATATCGCACCAGCCAACATTGCCTGACCTGAAATGTTTTGCATGTACACTTATTTTGATGTGTTGACTAACATACTAAAGCATGTATAAAGTACTTGATTATAACGTGTAAGACATTTAAAATTAATAGATTTTAAATGTACTTAAAATTGCATTAAAATATTTAAAATTGCAACATCATTATAAATGTGTAATTACAAATACGTGACATACAAGTTACAATAGAAATGACATTAAAGTATATTTTAGTTAACCATAAATGCTTGTCAGTACATACAGCAGTATACTTTAACCATATTTCAAAGACAATGTTAGTAATTTTGAAATTACATTTATTTAAGTCCTAAATTAATTTGGTGAAAACATACTTTAAAATTCAGCTAATAGCGTTTAATATTAATTCAAACTAATACATTTTTATTTGATTGCAATTAGTATGCCGTTAAGTCTCTGAAAACATGACATATCATGGTTTCATTTATGGTTTCATTAGTCACTTTACCTTCAGTAACTGAACATGTGTAGTGTGCTTAAGGGCAAATGCTCTGTGTTTTTGTGTGTTTTAGGTACATAAGGAGTACAGCAAGTGCCTGCGTCATTCTTACTGCTGCAGTCGCACCTCCACCACGAGCTCTCATGGATCGCTGAAGAATTCTGCCCTTCGTGCCAACAACCGCTACTACACCGGCAGCCAGGCACGTCATGCAGCGGTACACAGACAGGTGACACACATGCACACTGACAGCATCGCTATTTATAGACTGCTTTTATATTCCATATACCAATTCACCCTGCTCACCTGTTTCAGAGTCGAATTCGTCGCATGTGGAACGACACGGTGCGAAAGCAGACAGAATCGTCCTTCATGGCTGGAGACATCAACAGCACTCCCACTCTAAACCGTGGTGAGACCCTCCTTCTGCCTTAAAATTTCCCAGCATGCACCAGAATCCGTTTGTACCTATGTGTCTGTGCTTAAATGTCTTGTTTTTTCACTGAAGTCCTTTTTAAGAAAGTAATTTCACTCAGCGCCCATATTTGCTATGCCTCTGTGCAGCTGTTTCAGGCATCCAAGACTAACTCCTATCTACTGTACCGAATTCTTAAAAACTGCTGGCTAAATTCACATTTAAATTTTAGATGATATGAACGGTCCCATAAGTGTAGTTTCTTACACTTAAACAGCATTAAAGCATATATTTCAGTTCGGTCCAGCCAATGCGCATATGCAATGTCAAGTACATGTCTCAGAACAATGAATGTTTCTATGTGAACCAAAACTTCTGTGACTTTACTGAACCGTCTTGGTATATATACAGTCTTTGAGTTCTCTTATAATATTAGGAATGTTTTTCTATGCAGCAGAACAACAAGTGACTATTTTCTTCTATCTCTTTGGCCCTTAAAATGAAATGGGCTATTTTTTGCCCTTTTCACATGTGAAATGAGAAACAGCGCTCACAAACAGACTGCAGGTTTTGATGTAGCGGTCAATTGTATTTTTGTTTTTCCGCCTATATTTTTCATTAACAGCTTCTTTTCAAAGCCTACATTACATTGAGAC
The DNA here is from genome assembly GCF_012432095.1 of Onychostoma macrolepis. Taxonomy (NCBI): domain Eukaryota; kingdom Metazoa; phylum Chordata; class Actinopteri; order Cypriniformes; family Cyprinidae; genus Onychostoma; species Onychostoma macrolepis. Next base: position 25,682,276 of record NC_081157.1, on the reverse strand, counting down.
ATATTTACTAATAATATATGCTGAAATGCATCACACACTGCTAAAGTGTTTAATTACTGCTCTTTCCTAATTCAAGGTTTTTAGTTGATTTCCCCATATTTAAATTAGTTTAATTAAAATCTTTACTTCCTCGTTACATGAAAATGTTTTTATAGACCAGTGTATTAGTATTATGTATGTACTGTTATAGCATTCATTCATATTTTGAAATAGTCTTGCATGACAAAATTATAGTAATTTTTTCATGCACTTTTGTCATTTTTATTAGTATTTTTTAATATTTATATTTAGCTTTAATTTATTTTTATTTCAGTTTAAGTAATGATAATGTTACTTCAGCTTCAGCTTATTTTATTTCAGTTAATTGTGAAGGCAACATTTCTAAGTTTCGTTTATTTCAACTTTATTTCAGTTTAAAAAAAATAATAAATTAGTTTAAGTTACTAATAACAATTCTGTTATAGACCTTCTTGGTTTTTAGCAGATTTATTTTTAATAAATGCATTTTAAGTTCAGAAAAAGGCATATGTTCATAATACAGTGAACTATCAAACAGATATTTGGTTCTTCATGATCTGACCTTTTTTAATACGTTCAGCACTTGGACTGTAAGGGGAGACTAAACGATAGTTAATAGAGAGAGAATGCGAGAGGCAGGCTGTTTCCATCACCGGATCCGGAGTGTGGCGTCACCATCATTCTGATCATCCCAGGGATCAATGTTTGTGGGAGGAGAGGGGGGCGACGACAGAGACGCCGTAGCTAAATCAACCGCCACTCTTTATGCTAATTCTATCCATTTTGTTTTTAATGAAGTGATTAGCCGCCGAATGAACGGGGGGTAATTACTCTAATTGAGGAGAATGACAGTAGCGTCCTCACTGCAGTGCGCCGATTGTTGCTTTCCGGGGACTTTAATCAAGGCGAGAGAGAGAGAAAGTACGAGACAGAAAGGCAGATCTAAACCATATAGCAGCAAAAAAAGAGAAGAATAGATTCCGGGGAGAGGAAACGGCAGGGTTTTGTGCCGCGGGAGAAAAGTTTTTGGATGTTACAAGAGTGAATGGCAGTCAGAAGTAAAGATGGAGGGTAATGAAAGGGCGCGTGTATGTGCACACCGCTGTCTTTATCAGATTCATCTCCTATCGCTCTCATTTCCCACTTCACCGCCGTGTGAAGTCTTTTCTGTGCTTCCAAGAGCCGCCGTCGTACCTCCATCTCCCTCCCGCTGGCCTAGATTCCCCTCACATTTTACACACGACACTCCAGTGAGATATTTACAGGAATTAAAGGAATATTCAAAGGTTTAATACAAGTGAAGCTCTGTCGACAGCATTTGTGGTTTAATGTTGATTAACACAGAACATAATTTTGACTCTGTCCTCTGTTTTTGGAAACTATTGGTACTATCAATCTGAAGGGTTTAACAGAAGAAATCTGAAGACATGTGATCTGTTCCCCAATAATGAAAAATGACTCACCCTCTGGCCATCCAAGATGTAGAGGATTTTTTTTTTTTTTTTCATCAGAACAGATTTGGAGAAATGTAGCATTTCATCACTTGCTCAGCAAAGGATGCTCTGCAGTGAATGGGTGCCGTCAGAATGAAAGTCCAAACAACTGATAGAAACATCACAATAATCCACAAGTAATCCACAACACTCCAGTCTATCAATTAACGTAGTTTGAAGTGAAAATCTGCATGTCTTTAATAAACAAATTCATCATTAAAACAATTTTACCTTCAAACCATTGCTTCTGGCTAAAAATACAAGTACTCTATCCAAAATATTGCTTTCTCCAGGGAAAAAGTTCTCATCTGAATCAGGAGAGAAATATGCACAGATCAAACACCATTTACAAGCAAAAGCAATTCAAAACAAATATGTTGGTGGATTTTGATGTGAGAGGACAATAGGAGATTAACTTTTTTTACTGGAAGAAGCTTTATTATGAATTATGGATTTGTATTTTGGCCAGAAGTGACAGTTTAAAGATTTGTTTCTTTCACTGAAAAAAAAAAAAAAAAAAGTTTTCCTCTGAATTTGCTTGTAAATTTTTACAGAGTACAAACACGCAGCTTTTCACTTCACATGACAATAATTTATGGACTGGAGTGGTGTGGATTACTTTAAGATCACTGTGGTGTTTTTATCAGCTGTTGGGACTCTCATTCTGACGGCACCCATTCACTGCAGAGGATTCATTGGTGAGCAAGTGATATAATGTTACATTTATCCAAATCTCTTCTGATGTAGAAACAAACTCATCTACATCTTGGGTACATTGTCAGCACATTTTCATTTTTGGGTGAACCATTCCTATAATGCACTTGCATTATTCATTCAGTGAAATCTTTCCTACTTTTCTAGGCGGATGAACATTTGGTTATGCGCTGCTGTGGGCAGAGTTTGCACCATGTAAAACAGTGCTCGACATATCTGGTATCCATATTGCATATTACACAAACTTAACAGGTTTTCTCGTGTCAAATCATGTTTAGTTAATCTTTTACATAGCTTAAACGGCATTGTGTGGCATTAGCGGCATTACATGGTCTTGACAACTAAGTTGACAGATTGAATAGGTCACAATAGTCTCATGTTTAATTCTTGTTGGTGTGCTTGACAGTGTGTTTACTACATTGTGTCTGACTGTAATGAGGAATGAGCTGGAATTATTTTCTGTGATAATCAATTTTATGCCACAAATGCTGGTGGCACAGCTTTACTTGTATTAAACTTGGAACATTCCTGCAAGAGGTAAGAAATGTGTGTAGTATGTGTGGTGAGCATGAGCGAGCGCACGTCTAAAATTAATTCTTGAGGCAGTCCTCTCTGATAGATGATAGCACGAGAGCGCAAGGTTGCACTTTGCCTCAGTCCACTCTATGTCATACTGGCCTCTTTTTAATTTCATGGCATTTCTGTCTGAAAGCCCCAGGCTGCAGCTCTGCGCCTGCATTATGGGCCATACTGAATGTTCCATTTCTCTGAGTCACATTTGTCTACTGCAAGCGTTCACATTTCACTGGGAAATGAACCCACATTTCAGTGGCTGCTCTGTGGAACTACATAATAGCAAATATTACCATTTCCCTCCCAATGACTGCATCTGACAGTGAGGCATGGAATTACGCTCCACGACTACTCTTCAAATACATTTCGGCTTCGCTGCAAATAAACACTTCATCAAATCAGCCATTACGACATCACACAAAGACATTAGGGATTTTTTTTTTTTTATGCCAATATGTTAATAATATGCTTGCTAATAAGCAACTAGTTAATAGTGAGAATTGGTCCCTATATTAAAGTGTTACCAAATACACAATAGAATTACAGGCTTGATGCGGAACAGCTTTTTATATCACTGTAAACCAGGCAATCTTACTTTACAAGTGACTAGCACTTTTCTGAACAAAAAGAAAATAAGTAAACACAGGGTCTACTGGGGCATAAGCAGATCATATGAAAATGTACAATTTAGATTGTAAGAATATGGTAACACTTTATTTTAAAGACCAATTCTTACTATTAACTAGTTGCTTATTAGCATGAATATTACTAACATATAGGCTGTTTATTAGTACTTACAATATATAGCACATATTAATGCCTGATTCTGCATGACCATATTTTAGATCCCTTAATTCTACCCCATACTTAAACTTAATTACCTTACTAAATATTGATAAGCAGCAAATTAGGAGTTTATTGAGATAACAGTCATAGTTAATAGTTAGTTAATAGTGAGAATCGGTCGCAAACTAAAGTGTTACCATGAATACATGTCAGTTAATACGAATTGGCTACAAAGGTAAACATTTGCAAAAATGTAAAAATAGTTACAAATTTCCATGAGATTGTGTTGGTCTAACCCACTTTATGGCTGTTATGTATATTCAAAACATACCTGTAGCATGGCCTTCAGTGCCTTGCTGCTTAAATAACATTTACAGAGTAGGATTTTGAAAGTCAGAGTCACAAAATATTATGACGTTTATGTGAAGAATTTTCTTTTTCCTTTTTAGGTACAATGGGGAACCATCTTCTGACCAACCCCGTGCTGCAAACCCGTACAGGAAGTTCACCCTACAACACACTGCTGGCTGAGACGTTTACCCCTCCCTCACCTGGGGTCTTCAACTCTACTGGTAAGTGTAGGTGGACCTTATTTTGTATTGGAAAGAAAAATCACAAATGAGATCACTTTTACATCTTAATTGTTTATCACGTAGAGTTTCAGAACTGTTTGAATCTCAAACTGTGCTCACATTTGCCAAAATGCAACCTAAAGTTGTAGCTATTTCGTAGGCTTCATAAAAGTTGATGTGCAAAAGAAACTTAACTTTTTAGCTATGAATGAGCGTCCTCTGAGTGATAAAATATTCCTCTGGAATGTTTTTTTATTATTATCATTATTGTACATGCAGTTTCTGCCACAGTGTGTGTGAGTGTCACAGATGGTATTCATGTGCTGCGATCTGTGCACTCTAGTGCATATGCTGTGTGTGTGTAGGTCTGTGCGTGTGAGTTTACACCCTGTCGGTCTGTCAGTGTGATTCAGAGGGGTGGACAGGGGTTGACCATCTGGCCAGCGTTTTAATCCCTCCTGCTGGAAAGACAGACCAGAGCATCGATTAAAGCTAGGGCTGAAGTTGAGTGACTGACAGCGGAGCGTTCCCTGAAGATTCGACACAGAGTATCGGCATGGCTGGGTCCGTGCCGCACATACATACGTCCCAGGCTTCGCTCTCTTGCCGTACCGTTCGCTTTCGTGTTGCCGATTGAGAGGCAGCGAGAGAGAAAGATAGCTGCGGTTCCCATGTCAGTGGGGTGAAATTTAAGACAGCGTCTCTGTTGAATATTTTAAACGTTCCCTCTCTGTGTAATGTGTCAGGCTGACGGTGCGCCGCTCGGCTCGGCTCGGCTGAGAGGACATTTTTAGAATGCTTATCGAGAGGAAGTAGGAGGAGGGCCTCATTAGAATGTCTAATTACTCTCTCTCTGCACAGAGGAGCGTTGATTAAAATCATACCGGGCATTAATATTTAAACCCCCGCACGCCTTGGTCTGCGCCGCCACACGCATCTCCCGCGTTCAATACACACCGACGAGTTAAAAGAATATCACAACATCTCTGGCGTGTGAAGGGGTGCGTGAAATAAACATCATCTTGACTTTATGAGGTTGAAGTGTGAATAACGTCTCGCCGAATAATGATCGTGCCAAAACCAAACAATAAAGCTCTGTTTCTCAACTCCCCAAACCAAAGAATGAGCGGCTGTTTCTAAGATCCCAACTCCCAAGACTAAAAGAGTGAGATACTGATCTGAAACTCCTCAGTCCGCAGAATCAGACTCTGACCCAAATCTATACGATAGTAGTTCTGCTGTTTTCATATTTTATCTATGAGTAGACATCACAGTTTTTAACGTAAACCTCAGAGGGAAAGCTGAGGGAATAGTAAAAAATCACTCACATAAATTATCCTCTCTCTCTCTCTCTGTCTCTCTCGCATGTATTCTAGTGAAGTCTAAAAAAAGTAAATTCTTAGAAAAAATATATATATTAAAAAAAAAGTTGTATTTAGTATAAATTTACCCAAATTTAGATATTCATTCAAATCCCCTGAAAAATATGGTGATTAAATGATAAATGATTTACACATTTTGTTTTTCTCTCTCTCCATTGATGTACATTGTTGTCTCTTTATGGCTATTATATTATTTCAACAATAGAGTTCCTAAGTGTGACATTTGTTTATGCCGATGTTCAAGAAAAAGAAGGTGGTTTCATGTAAAGCCCAAGTTAAAAACATATCATTGATCACTGTTGTTGTCTTTCTTTTGTCTCACTTTGCCCTCACATGGCCTCACCATGGATCCACAGGAACTTTCCGTGACCCAAGTAAGACTCTTTCCACTTTCAGGCTTATGGCTATTTTCAGTGTTTTATAGGCTAATTTTGCAGAATGATAACCTCTTCATGTGTGCAGTGAAGCCTGTGCTTCTATGTATACAATTTACGTCCCTGGTAATAACTTGCCTCTGTCCATAAGCCTATTAATCTTGTGATGGAAGTTGCGTTCCCCATTATTGATTTAATCCCGGATTCTGTTGCTGTGAATCCCCGTCTTGATTAAAATAGGTAATGAAGTGCTCACTTCTCCCTCCTCCTTTTTCGTTTGCTTACCACCTCTCATTTGCTCTCTCAACAGAGAGCACACTGTCTAAGAACCGAGATCACGGAGGCATGGAGACGCTACCTCTGAACGGGAACTTCAACAACAGCTATTCTCTGCGTAGTGTCGGGGGTTCGGGAGCTCCCGGGGGCAGCTGTGACTTCCTGGGAGGCGGCGGTGGAGATAGCCCCCCTCCCCTGCTCAACCCCCGCGGTTCAGAAACTCTTGGCGGCATACGGAGAAACCTCTCGGACGCAGCGGCGTTCGAGAAGATGATCATATCGGAACTTGTGCACAATAATCTACGAGGCGGTGGAGGGGCTGGGGGCGCTGACAGAACATGTGGCAGCCTGGTCAGAGGACATGGGCACATGGGAATGGGACGGGGCAGAGGCGGGGCAGAGCCAGCAATAGGCATGGAGGACGATGAAGACTTTCGTTCTAGAGAAGCGCGTCAGCGCACGCCACAAGACGTGGAACTGCTTTACAAGGCTCTGGAGGAGCCCCTGCTCCTGCAGCGTGCCCAGTCCGTGCTCTACCAGAGCGACCCCGATGAGTCCGAAAGCTACACGGCCGACCTGACCGAAAGTTTGGGCCACAGTGGTCACAGCGGCCAAAGCGCAGCAGGCCAGGGCCACAACGGAGCCCCCGATTCGCCTGCGCGGGACTCCCTCTACACCAGCATCACCAATCTGAGAGATTCGCCCTACCCCGACAGCAGCCCAGAGCCTCTAGAGGTGGTTCCGCGCTCGGCTCAGCCTCCAGAGGAGCTGTACTACAGCTCAGGTCGGCCCGCCATAGGCTCCCGCGGAGCCCCCATGCAGACCTTCTACCAGGCTCCACCTAGGAGACCGAGCACTGAAGCCCACCCCGCCCCTGAGCCCCCTCACAGTGAGGGAGATGGACAGATGCAGCTGGTCACAAGCCTGTGACCACGAGAAAGAGGTGGAGGAGGAAGAGCGCCACAGGGTCTGATGCAAAGTGCCGATGGCGATGATGGACTCCTCTCCTGTCTCTGACGCCCTCCTTATGTCTGGTTGCCTTTTTGCTCTTTCATTTGCTTTGAAGTAAGAGGTAAGGAAAGCCTAAACAGGGAGAGCGACAGAGAGGTTTGTCTCCATGGCAGCAGGCTCTCTGAAGTGCTGTGTAACCACTCTGCTCTCTCATCAGCATCATTTTCTCCTCCCTCCTCGCGCACACACATAGAGAAAGAGCAAGTCCAACTATCTGCCTTCTCTCAATGGATGTCTCTGCCTTCAGCTCACTCTGCTCCAAAAATATCGTCAAACTTCACACCGGGCTTCTATTTCTGTGTTTTATTTCAAGTCCTATCTTTAAAATGTTACTTTTGCGTAACTCCTTACCTTCGCTTTCCTTTCTCCATCATTATTTGATGAGAGCTGTTACGTGAGGAAATGGGGGTATGCCATTATATTGCAAGTGACAAAAATCTCTCTGAAAGCTCTTCAGTGTTGCCAAAAATAACTGTTTTTGAGCCAGGACACAAACTGGAATCTACACACGCGCGCGCGCACACACACGCACACACTCACAGAAGTGCTTGTTACTGAACATCAAGAGTGTGAACATATGCTCATGAAAAAGGAAAACAAGGACTATTGTTCAGACACAGGTAGCGGGAAGCTGCCTCAGTGGAGTTGCCTTTATTTCTCTCTCTGAACTGACTCTTCTGTATAGAACAACCACAGAGACTGGGAACGAGGGGGACGTTAGGACACAACCCATCATCAGCTGGGTCATTTGAAGCCTCTCGGCCATGGGACCTCTCGTGAATGAAACTCTGTAGGGTTTCGTCTCTGATCCACAGACAGGGGGTGGATTAAGGACTGAACCTGCTCTCCGAATCACTGATGGATGTTGTAGGTGGACGTGCTGTATCACCTGTGTTATTGTGGCTAGAAGAATTTTTTTGCTACCGCTCCAGCCATTCTTCGAGTCCGACCTCTGTACATACGAACCACACGGAAGCGAAAGCAAGTCTTACTCTACTCGTCTCCTGTACATAGAAGAACAAAAGCAACAAAAAAGTATCAAATACTACGAAAAACAGTTCTTGTACTGCAACAGAAATCAAAAATAAAGATGTTTTGAAGTTTGTGACCCAAACACTACGCCATTCTCTCCCTCTCTCTTTCTTTCGCTCTCTCCGGCCCTCGTTCGGTCCTGCCCTGGAGCCCCGCGGTGCCAGGAAATCTAATTGTCTGCCAAGAGACAGCGAGAGAGAGACAGAAAGAGAAGGATTTTACATACAAACGAGATAAATCCTGGCACAATTTTTATGTAATATAACCCATTACATTGTTGGTAATGTTTGACCTTCAACATTCCCAGACAGGAAGCGCTTGACATGAATGGAAGGGGAATGCACTGTGCCTCAGGGGCACACTGGTGCATTGTGGGTTGATTGACAGCAGCCATGATGTAGTGTTGGTTATATTTTATCTGGAAGATGTAATAGATATCAGACGACTAGATGAATAGAATATAAGATATTTAGGTGAAAAAAAAAAAATCAGGGGGCACATTCGGAAAAGTTTCAGTCGCAAACCCTAGATTGTATTTGACTGTTTTTACATACCAATATCAGCTGTTGTTTCTGAACCTGGTGTGACAGTTGATTTACAATTTGTATGTGTATGTCTGAACGTGAACATTTGGATGCCTGCGAACCAGAGTACGTATGTGTGCGAGTGTGTATCTCAGAGGCTATTTTTATTGGGTTAGATGGACCCGCATTAGAAGAACAGGAAGCAGAGTAAATCTATATCTATATAAGAGCTCAGTATAAGCTTCCATCTAAAAGACTTTGTTAAAGGTATTTTAAATGTTGTTTTTTTGCCAGTCAGGTAAAATGGAAACTGAGGTTTAGAACAAAAAAACAAAACAGGTTTAGCATTCATTGAGCAACAGGAACATCTGACCAATGAGACACAGCCTCTGTGGTTTAGAATCCCCATATGCAAATGAGCTGCATAGCCTATTGAACAAAAGAGAGGTATTCATGAGTGCTCCGCCCCTCTGAAGTCTGCTCAATCTTCAAGTCTTTCATGTCTGATGTTTTATTTATTAATATTTATTTGTCTGTTTTGATTATGCACATATTCATTTATTCAGTGTGGTTTTCATTCTGTGTACAAAGCATATGTGAGGGTGACGAGAGTGTGCTGTTCTTCGAAAAGCATACTAGCATACTACTCTTGCTGCAGTATATATGATGTATTCTTTGCACGGTATGCAAATTTTCTCTCATATTACCTAGTAAATTTTGCCAGAATGAGTGGTAAACAACAGAAGATGAATTCGGTATGGCATAGCATTCTTAATATTTCTGCCATAATAAGAAATATTAAGAGTAGAATGCTAATAAATAGAATTCAGCCAGTATAAATTATTTTGTCCCACAATTCAAAGTGGTTTACTTGATCTTTCATTTCCAATTTGATGGATGAACCGAAAATATTGCCTGTAATTTTTCATTTTTAAATTGGATTGGACTGCCAATAGCAAAGATGCTCTATTTGCCAAAAACGCTTTTGTTTCTAGTTTTTATTAAATATTATTCACTGAATGATCCAACATGATGAGGTCATGTGACAACAGTGAAGCATGTTTGAAATGTTTATTGTGGAACATCTGTCACTATTTAGAAAAAATAAATACACTGAATACTATGCAGTAAGTAATAAGCTAGTATGCCATTCCAAATATAGCCATATAGAGAAAGAGAGAGATCAGGGGTGGGTATCCATGTTTAATGTCAGAGGAAGAGGTGATGTCAAAACTACACAAGTCTGCAGCTGGTTTAGAGAAGGTCTGCTGCACCCACTGTCAAATGTGGAGAACATTGTGCATCCCGAATCAACATCCTATCATTCAATCCAAGCACCATCTGCACTCTCTCTTTCTCTATCTCTCACTCCTGTAAGTCTTCTAAGGGGACGTGTGTGCAATCCATTGCATGGTAACTTGTACTGATTGACACAGGGTCAGTATGTTCACCGGTGTGCTGTGGTTAGTACACCCGGTCCTATATTTAGCCCGAGGCATGTATGATCAGCTTTTCTTTAAAGCAATGACCTGAACATTTTTTTTTTTTTACTTGCTTTTCTTGCAAAAATGTTCCATGTTGATGAGTAGGACCAGCTTCAACTGGTCAGCAGGTTTGACCGTTTGAATGTATTGTCATACACCGTTGTGAACTGGCTCTTAGAGCTTAGGATGCCCTCTAAGGAGATCTGCTCCTGACTCATGGCCCTCTGCCCACCTGGCACCACATCGCTGCTGTTTTACCCCCTTATACCCTTCTGCACCGGCCCGCGGGAGAGGCTGTTTACCTCTCTCCCTCCATCCCTGGAGACGTCCTATGTGCGTCACGTTTTGTGCATCTCTCCTTTTTGTGCCCTTGCTCGTTTTTATTTCCCATCTACCCTTCTTCCTCGTTCCCCCTCCTATACCGTTCTCTCCATTCCCACTTAGCTCACCGAAATATTTTTACATGGCTTTCCTAGCTGAGCATTAATGTGGGAAGATTTGTTATGTTAGTCAAAGGCTTTGTTTACATGGGACTGAAGGGATAATATAGTACAGTGTTGAATATGGTGATAATGACAGTGATTATGCGCTGTAGTAAACTGCTAGACTAAAGCCTGCTCCGAGGGACTGCTACCACCTCCAAAATCCCCATACAACCCCTGATTATCATAATAATACTAAGAGCTATAATCTAGCGGAGTCAACCCACCATGCTCCCGCTCTCTGGGTTTCTCCCTTTGTCTTTCCCCCCTCTCGCTCTTTGAGAGCACTTGTGTTCGCTGTTCTTTAGATATGAAAGGAGTCACCCTGATCCGCTCTCCATATCGGCCTCGTTTTCATGTCTTCACATTCAAATGGAGAGGCAAAGAGTGCATGAGTAGACACCGGATGACTAGGCCCAGACAGAATCTGCTGCTTTTTTTCCCCATTTTTATGCAGAATGAGTTTAAGCTCAGAGTGCTACACTTTTATTGGTAGCTGAAAGAAGTTTTCCAAAATATGAAAAGAACCCCTGAAATCGCTTGACGAATACAGATTTCTTTCCTATTTCAAATTTCATTTTGACACAAGAAGTTCGGTCTGGATATATCCACCATTTTTATATAACCAATAGCCTTTAGGGTTACATCAGTCAACCATGATGACAGATGGAATTAAAGGGAAGAGCATTCAAATTCTAGATCAGACTGCAGACAGCATTAAGTGCTATAACGTGCTATCAGAAATTTCCTATTTCCCACTTATGAAGTTGTGATTACGAGCTTGTCGCATTCGAGTGCTGCTTTGTCAGAAAGAATAAAATGTAGCAATCCCATTGGTTGACAATCATATAAACATTCACCGCACTAGATAGTCTGCTGACAATTCTGGAATTTGCTCAAATACATGCTTATTTCACTGTTTATAATGCGACACACAATATGCTTCAAATGATCTTTCATATATAGCCTATAAATACATTACTTTAGCGACTAGACAAAGTGATGTAGTTCTGAGAATATCGTTGACGGCAGCAATGGTTGTCCCCTCCAACATGTTTAAAGTTTATGGCCTGCCCAACTCGGAAACTCTGGTATCGAAATTATTTCAGAGTTTCCCAGTAGTAAATAAGACTTGAGAGGCGTTCACGTCCAATTTCCAATTAGGAAACTCATATTTATGATAATTCCGATAGCACGTGAAGGCAGCATAAGTTCCAACCCTACTCCAACACACCTGTCTGTAATTATCAAGTGCTCAAGATTATCTCAATTATCAAGATCTGAATTAGCTGGTTCAGGTGTGTTAGATCAGGGTCGGAGCTGAAAGTTGATCTCCAGGAACAGGTTTGGGCACGCCCACAGGTGCAAGATGAGTCATCAGTATTGGTTGGTTTTCTCAATAGAGAAAGTACATTTTAAATGTGTATATCTTCAAAAAGTTCAATGTTTAGGAGTACAAAACCACTTGTCGTGGACAAAATGTCTCAAAACTGTCATTTATATGTCATGGGGTCTTTAATAATGGAACTCAAGGGACTAGAGATGTCTTCAACTTAGTGATTGATGCGTGTTCCAGTTCTGCAGAAATCCGGAGTTTTCCGTAAGTGCAGATTCTGTATGGGCCTGTGAGACCGAGAGGAACTATGAAAGGTCCTCTTTCCAGACACCCGTCTCTTGTCCCTCTCCACATAGGTGCCACTGCACCGGCCTGCACTCCTGTGATCTGACAGTCTGTCACCTTGCTGTCAACCCAATCCTCAGCTGGGGCTTGGCACCAGAGAGTCCGAGTCGTGACCTCTGATCACGAGCCATCCCCCTATGTAGCACAAGAACTTCGCTTTCAGAGCCACATGTTGACTTGATGTCCAGATAGGAGGATAGATATAATAAAAAGGGAGAGAGCGATATGAACAAGTCATTCACTGCTGTCAAAACAACATGAAGTATCAGCCCTGGGCAAAGCACCCCACCTGCTCGGCCACACCGCGTCTGACAGGCTAAGAGAGCCCCTGGAGTTAAATGACATGTTTTATTGGGATCCCTCAGTCACTGAGCGATCAACACCTTCCTGTAACACGGAAGCATTTTAACACCACCACAGCCACCGAACAAGGGACCATCCTGACAGAGCTTACTTACACCCTTTTCCATCGAAATGGTGCTTGTGTTAAAAGGATGTGTGAACGTCTTTTACAACTGGCCCACATTTCCACTGACTTGAGAGCTGAACGATAATGCACCTGGCTGTTACTACGTAACCTGTCTACAAACAAACAGTGCTTCTACGTTTTTTAAGGTGCAGTTACATTTACCTTTGCAAAATTTCACAGGCAAAATCCAATCGTTTCAATAGGAATTTTGCACTCGAATTTACAGTGTTGACCAACAGAATAGTGCATGCTTTGAAAGTGACTTCTGTGTGAAGGGTACTTTGTGCATCACTACACTATTGACTTTGGACAATAGATCTTTTTTTATGGTGGACCTTTTTATCATGCACCCCCTCTGGGTTAACCATAGATATGCAGGAAATTGGTGGAAATGTTTTTAATGTTACCACACATTTTGAGAGCGTATTTTACCATCCATAAATTCAATATCTTTATCATGAGTTGGCTATGATATAAAGGAAGTAATTTTAAATATTTGAAATCTATTAGGTATTTGTTTCATGATATTAAATTTATAACAAAAAAAATTTCATCATTTCATACACACAACATTTGTAAATTAAAGCAATAATCCAAGAGACCGTGCATTACATGAAGCAGAATGTCTAAAACTCCTTTAACCATGGTAAAATTACTGTAAAGGACAGGGTTCAGTGATTACTGTGGAAAATGATAGCAACAGCAATATGATTAAAGATACAAATGTATAATAATTAGTTCAGACTAAACATTTCTTATGCTAAATAATATAGTTAAAACCAATGCAATAATCTGAGTGCAAGAGTATCAGCATTTTACAACAAAGTTGGAACTATCGGTTTTATTAAAATCATTTTGTTCAGATTGACCGGTAAATTACAATTATTATAGGCTGTTAAGTGTGACATTTCACTGTTTTTGGTTTGAGATTTAAGCAGCAGTTGTGGAGCCCTGAACCAGCTTTTTTGTCAGAAGGAAATGTGTGGATTGGGCCAGATTGGCCACCAGCACCATGTCGGTGGAAAAGGGGTAACTGTCATAAACAGAGAGGGAACAGGCACAGAGCTGTTAAACCGACATCTACACACTAATAATGTAGTATTATTTGGTCTCTTGGAGTGTGTCTGTGCTAGAAACAGCACCTGTACCGTAGTTTTGAGAATATGTTAGACTGTGACATGAGCCCAGTGGGGAGGTTCATGTTGTTAACTGTTAACCAGCTGTCTGTCAGTCTTTAACAATGGCTCGGTCAGGCAGGGTTACACCAGAACACAGAGCTCTGGGTAATACAGACTCCCAAAACAGTGTTCCTACTCTGATCACAAAACACTAACATGCGAGTCATGCCTGAGCTGTGTAGTTTTTTTGTACTCTGTACAGAAGGGCATTTTTACATGTTTAAGTTGGACCAATCTGAAGCAAGTTGTGGTTTGTTTTATAGCTTCTTTTAGGCATGCCTTTGACTGTATGTTTGCATATTAAATATGACCCAGAGGGGCCGCGTGGGCCAGCGTTCAGCAGATGAGTGGGTGTAAACCGGTCTTCTAGAAGAATCACCGCCTTATCATACAAGCAAGTTTCTTTAAAAAACACCCAGTGATTTAACTCAGCATTGTGTTCATTTCCTGTCAGGGTTTGTTGGGTTTTGAGAAAGGGGGCAGGGTCAGAATCACCCTAGAATGTATTAGGCCTTCTTGAGTTGGACTATCATAACTACATCTTTGTGTGATCGCGCAGTATTAGACATTGTATAAGATGAGAACTGAACATGGGAGAAACAATTAGTAGTCATCAAAGGCCAGGGTGATGGTTATGTCATTGAGGTTATGTATCATGTAACTTTTTTTTTTCTTCCCTTCTGAACTCATTGTTTTATTTGAACAGCTTTTTGATTAAATTATGATGCTTGAGTCCCGTGTAACAGGAGGGTTGATGTGATTTACTGTTTTTATTGAAGAATGATATGTGTTTTATTTCTCACCGTCATTGCTTTGACAGCTGTTTGGGCCAAAGGGGATGGTTTTATGTAAGCGTTTGCGTCATTGCAGGTCAGTACGACCCTGTATCAGCACATATTAATAAAAAATTACTAAAACCGAACATTGGTCGTTTCATGTCTGAGGTGGGTCAAAAATCACACACTCACTGTACAAATTAATATTCAGGTGTGTTATCGCCACTTTATTTTTTTTCTTAGTGGTTATGCAAATTACTTCAACTAAAGTGACTATATTCTACAACATTTTTACATTACCTTTTTCCTTCTGCCCTGAGATCCACTTATAATGTCTGTCAAAGTTTCTTACACAAAAACATATGTAATTAAGTTTTGCGTGACAATTTTTCAACCTCTGTGACCTTTAGAATTACACAGGCATTTTTGAAGCTGTCCCTTTGTCACGCAGGAACTTGCCTGGGAATGTGCTTTTACTGTTCATCGTAAATTTATGTGGTAATTCATCATTTTTACTTGCCCAAAACAATAATTTTTAAGTATTTTACAGTAAGATATAATGCAATGTTAAACCATTTACAATTATTTTAAAGGACATGGTACAGTTTTTGTTTGTTTGTTTGTTTTTACTGCAGCATTTAGTTGACCCAAAAATGAAAATTTGCTGAAAATGTATGTACCCTCAGAACATACAAGATGTAGATGAGTTTGTTTCTTCATCGGAACAGATTTGGAGAAATTTAGCATCACATCACTTCATCAAAGGATCCTCTGAAGTGAATGGGTGCCGTCAGAATGATACTCAAAACAGCTGATAAAAATTTAAAAATCACGATAATCCACAAAACTCCAGTCCATAAATTAATGTTTTATAAAGGAAAAAGCCATAATCCATATTAACGTTTCTTCCAGGTAAAAAATACAAAATAAAAAAAAATAATAATAAGTCCATCCCTGTCTATCCTCTCACATCATAATCCACCAACATATTTGTTTAGAACAGTTTTGAACTTTTTTGTTCCCCCCGCTTGTAAATGGTGCTTGGTCTGTGCATATTTCTCTCCTGTTTCAAACAAGAAGAAAGCAATATTGTGAATAGAGGGCTCATATTTTAGTCAACAACAGATAAAATTCTCATAATTATTTTTTGTTTTTTACACAAACATGTCTTTTCACTTCACAAGATGTTATTTGATGGACTAGTCATTGTGTGAATTACTTGTGGATTTTTATCAGATATTTGGACTCACTTTCTGACGGCACCCATTCACTGCAGAGGTCCACTGTTGAGCAAGTCATGTAATGCTTAATTTCTCCAAATCTGTTCTAATGAATAAACAAACTCATCTATATTTTGTATGGTCTGAGGCTGAGTACATTCAAAGCACATTTTCATTATTGGGTGAACTATTCATTTAAGGTTGGTCCTTTGGAAAGTTGACGATGCAGAGATGCAGTACCACATTACCAGTAACAGCACATTCACTGGACTTCCTGCACATCTAAATATTAATATGAATAGTAGTATCTTCTTCTAGGGCTGAATTACTGATCTGAATTGAGATCTGCCAGTTAAGATATTCTAGAGTAGTGCTTCTCAACGGGGGCGTTCGGAGGGCATCGGGGGTCGCTGGAAGCAATATTTTTGAAAGGGGGGCGCTGAGCTGTTCTTGGGGGGCGTTTGGTTTAGGCGAGTTTACACCAAGGATATATGAGCTGAACCTTGCAAAACAAAATGGTCTGCAACATCCTAACACCGTCTCTACACTGGATGCATCAAAGCGCACTTTCTGTATCTATTTGTCAACTTGTCGGTAGCGCAAACGCGTTGAGTGCGTCAGAAATAGAACGCGGCATCCGTTTACTGTAGCGCTTGCATTTATTACTGAACAACTTATTATAAGGGGATCCATGTAGGCTACTTCGACGCAATGTGTCGCGCCGTTCGCGCCCGGTGTAGTAGTGTTAAAACTGCCGCTTCTAGACTAGACAGTGTATCATTTCCATAGCAACGACTCTTTACTTCAGTGTTCGCTCGGCTTTCTGTAGCGCAACTGATGAACTTCCCGTGAAGCCAATATGCATTTAGACACAATGAAGCATGAGATGCTTTTTCTTGTTTAGAAAAAAATAATATAAATGATTTTTGTTTGCTGATTGACAAATTTCTAAATTCACCTGGCTTTTTTTTTTTTCTTCTTCTTGGGAAACTTATGATAATATTTCAAGTCCAGTCAAATCAAATATGTCATGGATGCCATGTGCCATTCAGTGTTGGGTTAAAATACATGATTTTAAATAAAATATAGCCTAGCCTATACCACCATTCAAAAAAGTAGTTGGCATACCACAACAACAAAAAAGCAAGATTTGAAATTGAATTGATAATAACAAAAATATAAATTTAATTATTTAATTTATATAAGGAAGATATAAATCAGGACTGCACTAAAATAATAACTATTTTGAAAATGAGAAGCATATGTTTCCCATCTTTCTATAACCCCAATTCCAGAAAAGTTGGGACGTTTTGTGAAATGCCATACAATCAAGAAAATGTTATGTGTTCATTCTCTTTAACCTATATTTAATTGACTGAAGTACAAAGAAAAATAGCCAGTGTTTATACTGGCCAAATTTTATTTAGTAAATATGAACTAATTTTGATTTCGATGGCTGCAACACACTCCAAAAGAGCTGGGACAGAGGCATGTTTAACACTGTGTCACATAAATTTTCCCTTTTAATTACAATGTTTAATTGTTTGGAAATTGAGGATACTAATTCTTCTAATTCTAATGATTCTTCTTTTCATGATGGGCCGTACATGTTCAATAGGAGACAGATCTGCTGGCCAGTCAGTCACATGCACATGTGTCTATGAAACCATGTTGTTGTAGCAGATGCAAAATGAGAGCTTGCATTGTCTTGATCTAATAACCATGGACTTCCCATGAAAGACGTCATCTTGATGGCAGTGTATATATATACAGTGGTGTGAAAAAGTGTTGGCCCCCTTCCTGATTTTTTTTTTTTTTTTTTTGCATGTTTGTCACACTTTAATGTTTCAGATCATCAAACAAATTTAAATATTAATCAAAGATAACACAAGTAAACACAACATGCAGTTTTTAAATGCAGTTTTCTATTATGAAGGGAAAACAAAATCCAAACCCACATGGTCCTGTGTGAAAAAGTGCTTGCCCCCTAAACCTAATAACTGGTTGTGCCACCCTTCGCAGCAACAACTGCAATCAAGCGTTTGCGATAACTGGCAATGAGTCTGTTACAGCGCTGTGGAGGAATTTTGGCCCACACATCTTTGCAGAATTCTTTTAATTCAGCCACATTGGAGGGTTTTCAAGCATGAATGGACTGTTTAAGGTCATGCCACAGCATTTCAATTGGATTTAAGTCCAGACTTTGATTTGGCCACTCCAAAACCTTCATTTTGTTTTTCTTGAGACATTTAGAGGTGGACTTGCTGCTGTGTTTGGAATCATTGTCCTGCTGCAGAACCCAAGTGCGCTTGAGCTTGAGGTCACAAACTGATGGCCAAACATTCTCCTTCAGGATTTTCTGATAGAGAGCAGAATTCATGGTTCCAGCAATTATGGCAAGTCATCCAGATTCTGAAGCTGCAAAGCAGCTTGCATTTTTTGGCAAATGTGAGACGAGCCTTTGTGTTCTTTTTGGTCAGCAATGGCTTTTGCCTTGGAACTCTCCCATGGATGCTGTTTTTGCCTAGTCTCTTTCTTATTGTTGAATCATGAACACTGACCTTAATTGAGGCAAGTGAGGCCTGCAGTTCTTTAGATGTTGTTCTGGGTTCTTTTATGACCTCCTGGATGAGTCGTCTTTGTGCTCTTGGAGTAATTTTGGTAGGCCGGCCACTCCTGGGAAGGTTCATCACTGTTCCAAGTGTTCTCCATTTGTGGATAATGGCTCTGACCATGGTTTGCTGGAGTCCCAAAGCCTTAGAGATGGCTTTACCCTTTCCAGACTGATACATGTAAACTATTTTGTTTCTCATCTGTTTATGAATTTCTTAAGATCGCGGAATGATGTGTTGCTCTTTAAACATGCTTCACTTTGTCAGACAGGTTCTATTTAAGTGATTTCTTGATTCAACAGGTCTGGCAGTAATCAGGCCTGGGTTTGGCTAGTGAAATTTAACTCAGCTTTCTAAAATAATGTGGTTAATCACAGTTCTTTCATGATTTAATAGGAGGGGGCAAGCACTTTTTCACACAGGGCCATGTGGGTTTGGATTTTGTTTTCCCTTCATAATAAAAAACTGCATTTAAAAACTGCATGTTGTGTTTACTTGTGTTATCTTTGATTAATATTTAAATTTGTTTGATGATCTGAAACATTAAAGTGTGACAAACATGCAAAATATTTAAAAATCAGGAAGGGGGCCAACACTCTTTCACACCACTGTACATTGGAAATATTTTCTTTGTACTTCTGTCAATTAAATACAAGTTAATGAGAACTAACAAATCACAGGTTCTTGATTTTATTGCATTTTACAATACATCCCAACTTTTCTGGAATTGGGGTTGTACTTTGAAGTATTTGTAAGCAAACTTTGAAATATTGTCACATGCAGAATTTATGAAATATATTAAAAGACGGTTTATATTCCTTCCATTTTCAAGTGTAAATGTGATATTTACCCACCAAAATTACCATGTCTACTATGTCAGAAAAAAAGGAAATTCAATATATTATTTAAAAAAAAGGGTATTTTCTAAAACTAAGGGATACATATTGTTATTTTTCACTGAAAGCTAATTAAAAACATCCATACATATGACAGTAGTAAAAGGGTGTTCAAGACAAGAGTTCCAGGAACAGAAGAACAAACTAAAAAACTAAAAAAAAAACTTTTTTTTTTTAAACAGGATATTTTTTTTTATTGGGTCTCTTTAAATTTGGGGCAAGGTATATCAGATCTCATCATCATTGAAGCTGTAGTAATGAAAATCACCAACATGCTTAAAAACTAAGCTTAAATTATTCTTATTACACTTATTTTCAAATATTTCACTCTAAAAAAAAGTACTTCACTGTCTTATTCGATCAATTCAATGTATCCTTAAATTAACTTAATTTCTTAAAAATCATAATGACCCCATACATTTGAATAGTACTGTAAAAATAACAGTCCTCATTATAAACACGAAATAATAATCAACTGTAATGTTCAGTGAAGACAATTAGACTGTTTTATTTGATGGGGGGCGGTGAGGGACCTGGGGCCTAATTTATAAAGCTTGCGTACGCACAGATTTGATCTTAGAGTGTGCGTACGCTTAAATCCACGCCAACGCTCATATTTATAAAAACGGTCTTTGACGTGGAAAAGTGCTTAGCGTCACGTCAGGGTCCGAGCAGACCTACACACTTTTTATTGTCGGAGTAATGCAGAATTATATCAGAATGATTGGTGATATTTTATATGTTTATGATATTAATTAGGAGTCGTTTACAAGGCAGAGAGCTGAAACCATTCAGTTGCACACAAGTTCAAGATAATTTGCAATTCATAGATTTCACATCTGAAAGAGGCGCGTACGCTCGTTTTCTGTTCGTACGTTCATTCTATGAATCGCACGTACGCATTTCTGAGAAACGATCGTAAGATCAAATTTAGCACGGTTTCTGCGCAACATTTTATAAATGAGGCCCCTGGAAAATGGGTAGGGGGCGCTGGCCCAAAAATGGTTGAGAACCACTGTTCTAGTAAGGATGTTTCTGTAATACGGCCCCTTGTGGTTCACAATAATAACAGTCTTCCTTATTACTTCACAGTGACTAGTGTATAGGTGTTGATGTGTAAATGTGGCCAGATGTTAATTTGCTTGTAGTTCATATAGGTGTGACATCACACCTTTTGAGAATAAGTCTAAATTTAAAGTAAAGGGAAAGCAAGGGATGATATAAGCAGCCAGGTTGTTTTGAGACAACTACCTGAACTTTAAATGTAATTTGATGAATTACTCAAGAGCCATATCATTTACATTTTGTCAATGCAACTGGCTGATGGCACCACAAAAACAATACACCGTCCTAAACCTTTCAGTAGCGATTATCCTGAGATAGCAGACAGGAAATATAACCCTCTATAATGTATGTCAGTCTGTTTTAGAAGCCCTTCAAAGCTCACTGGGCAAACATCATTCACACTGTTTATTATGTATTTCATGTTTAATGCAATGTGTTATTTGACGTTTCTTTTTAATTATTTGATTATTCATTTTCAATAGTAAATTCTACACAATTTTTTCACTGCATAATATAATGAAATAAATGTATTTATTTTTTTAGAACTGTCCATCATATGACTGAATGAATACACCTAACATTAAAATTTGTAGTCGTATATCTTTAAATCAATCTCCGAATTAATGTAGAAACAACATTATTTTAAATATGTGTAATAAAGACCAGTATCAACAATAATAATACTATTGCCTCTATTAAACTCTTCTTCTTAAAATAAGCAATTACTGGCATTCAACATTACAATGTAACTGAAAGCCAGGCCTAAGCTGCAAATGATCAGATGTTTTTATTTATCATTTATTAACAGTTATAGAACATTAAAATATTTATAACAACTAACTGAAGTGCACTTAAAACAATATTTTGTAAACCCAATATAATACAGTAATATATAGTGTATTTGGTGTTTCAGTCTGTCAATATTCTATCAGTTTCAATAACAGTTGCCTGGTCATTTTTTTTTCTTCATATGCACACTTCATCTACAAGTAGTAATCTGTCATTTTGTTTAATTTGAGGTCATTACAATGCAGCAGCAGTAGAGTAACAATTGTTTGCTATGTAAAGGTTTCCTGATGTCTTTCTTCAGTGGTTAGTTGTGAAAGAGAATTTGGGGAATTTGAGTTGTGACCCGAGAAGGACATTCTCTCCACTATAATACACCAGAATAAACACCCCAGAGAAAGGGCTTGTGTTATTGCAACCATCCATTTCTTTTACTTTTTCCTCTTTAAGATATGTATAACATATTAAACTACTTTTATTGTCTGACACACAGTGGGAAGGTGTTTACTTTGCATACAAATATATTCCTCATTGTAACCCTGGAAATGAATATAACTCTTGGAGCGCTAAAGCCTGTAGTTGATTTGTTCGTACGTGCCAGCGGGTCGTCCTATTTCACAGAATCGCTACATTTAACCTCCTTGGCGTATCTACAGAAGACGAGAATGAACCAGCCAAGCAGCCTCTATTCGCTATTACAGTACATGCTCCTCTGAACTGTGGAGATGAGGCATCGCAATTCTTTTGTGCTTTTCATGCAAACAGCCCTTTTCTGCCCTAAAATCATGCAAAGAGAGGCCACATAAACGGAAAGTGCTTTTGTATGCATCCACCGCCCACTCTGGGCACATTATGAGCTGGACACCACACCCACCCAGCCTGGAGCTGCGCCAAATAGGTCTGTTGCATGTGCTACTGTAGATTGGCTTGTCTGGACGAGAGGATCCCATATTTGTGAGAGTTTAAAGGTGCCTTGAAAGAAAGCTTGGACATATTTTGTGGATTGATGGAGAATAAATAAGAGATCTATTTAAAATCAGAGAATGAAATAACGTTCCTCTTCACTGTGCAATTGCAGATGCTGTTATGTAGCAGAATATAAAGAGGCACGAGGTGAGTAGAGCGCAGTAAATTAATGAAACTAATGGGTTTCACTTTGGCACTGCTGTCTTTTGTCTGAGAGGCTTGATTTGCAGATAAAAAGCAGCACATAGAGACGTCCATTTAAGAGGCCACTGAAAGACGCTGTCGGCGAATGAAGTGATTTTGAAAGTTTTTTCACGTCGTGTTTTAGCGTGTATGTCAGAGTTTATCTGAGGATGTGTTTTAGAGTATTTTGGGTTGTGGCATTATTTTTTCATGGTTCTCTCCTGAGGCCGGTCTGTCCTGAGTCTGGTCATTGTATCTTGTCTGTTACGTTGAGTAGAAAGATGCCTGAGAGCTTTTTTTATTTATCATCTCATTCTGTGTTACAAACGAAGGCCCTGATTTACTGAAGATTTGTATCTATTAATATAGTTGTATGTGCAAAATAGTGCGTATTGTCAGTTTTTGAGAGTTAATGAATATGTAATTTGGACTATACCTCTATACACGCGCAAAATACAGGGCAGTGTCAGTGCAAATGGATTAAATTGTGCCCACAAAGTGATTTCGACAAAGAGGCCTGAAAGTAATTTCAGAAGCGGTAACTGCATGTGCAAATTAGTGCGACTGAATAGCAAGTATTCATCTGATTCTCGTGCTGCGTCCTACTGCTATTTTAGCAAAAATAGAGATTTGGAGAGCAGATAATAGAAAGCATAGACATATCCAGTTCTGCTCCACCACTGACACACACATTCATGTGATACGAAATTATTTCCTGTGAACTTTTTCCGTTGTGCGTTAGTGTTGAACCACAATGATGGTTTGTAATTATTTTTAGTAGGTACAGTAGGTGCATGCTGCAGTGGCCTTAGCATTTACAAGGAATTCACATAAATTATATATAAATCCTCATAGTTGAAAATCCTGGTATTTAATGAGCTCTTTCGGTTAACAGCACAGACAACATTTATCATGCACAAAGCCTTCCTTTAAAAAAACATATTTAAATATGTTATCCGGACACACTTTATATTAGGTGGCCTTAACTACTATGTACTTACATCAAAAAATAAGTACAATGTACTTCTTGTGGTCGTATTGTATTGCAAAACACTTTTGCTGCTATTGAGGTGGGATACGGGTAAGGTTAGGGACAGGTTTGGTGGTATGGGTAGGTTTAAGGGTGGGTTTAGGTGTAAGGGATGGGTCAACAGAGTAATTATAAATGTAATTACAGAAATGAATTACAGATGTAATTACATACAGGTATTTTTAAAAATATAAGTACAATGTAAAAACATGTATGTACACAATAAGTGCATTGTACCAAATGATTAATTTAAATGTAAGTACATAGTAGTTAAGGCCACCTGATATAAAGTGGGACCTGTTATCCTTTCAAGTATTTGCTCTTGTAGCTATATTCCTATTTTGAAAAAGAAATAGGGCCTACACTTTTGCAAACATTTTAGAAGAGTACTTATTACGGAAATAATATCCGTATGTTAATGTTTTTGGACACTTAATTGCATATTAATTGCAATTAAATGAAAATGGATTATAGTTTGAATTCATATTAAATGCAATTAATTCAACTTAAAAGTGTTTTTGTTGTTGTTGTTTTGCTTGTTTGTTTTTTGGACCCACTTGAGTAGGCCTTAAGTACTTTATATTTAATTTCAAAAATGTTCTGTTCTCTTTGAAATATGGTTGAAATGAACTGACAAGTGTTTATGGTAAACTAAAAAATACTTAAAATATACTTAATATATAAAATAATGTCATTTCTACTGAAATATATAGTCATGTAATAACACTCTACTGTTAAAATTATAATTAAACACTTTACATATGATTTACTATGTTAGTCAATGCATCAAAATAGGTGTACTTGTTCAAAGTATAATAAACATAAATATTTATATCTACTTTAAAGTATAAGTTTTTGTTTTAAAGTAGTTATGAAAGTACACTTATTTTATTAATATTATTTTCACAGGGGTCTCAGTACAACTGCACACACTTGTAATTTACTTCATACTTGTATTTACTTTAGATATTTGTATACACTTTATAAATTATACAAGTAGATTACATTTATCAAAATGTTACAGACCTGTTTTTGCCACAATGTATTTTGCACATTTGTTTTTCATTGTAGCAAATCTGCTGCTATGTGCAATTCATTTCAATGAACCAGTAAAAAAAAAAACACTGCATGAGTCATCACAGTTTTCCCAGAAGTCCCTGTATAGCATTTTTAATATAGTCATATAGGTTATAAAGATATCACATTTCAAAGTAATTAGCTAGTTTTTTTTTCCTTTTCTTTTCTGAAGTGTAGTTTGATGGAAGCTTTAGTATTTTAAATAATGAGTAACTAATAGCTTGACATACTACAGTTTCAAAATATCTTCCCAAAAACTGATTTACATTTACATACAATTATATGGCTATTCTTGCAAAAGTGTCAAGAGGTCACTATCAAAATTGCAGTAACAGCTAAGGGTTTGCAGGCACGGAAAACCCTTACCAAAAAGTAGTATACATCAAGTTTATTTTATTAAGTATACTTAAGTAAAGTTCAAGTATATTTTTAAGTATTCTTTATGTAGTAAGTATACAAATATCAGTGTACTAGTAGTATACTTGTAAGTGTACTATTTTAATACTCCTTGAGACTAAATTGGCCCACTTTAAGTATAACAGTAGTAAACTTTGAGCACACAACTAGTTTAACAATGTTTTTAGCTTGTACTGCAACTATACTATCTGGACCTGGGAACATTTCAGTTGTGTTTCTGTGTATGGAGGGTCCGATAGCTCTCCGATTTCATCAAAAATATCTTAATTTGTGTTCCGAAGATGAAGGAAGGTCTTAAGGGTCTGGAACGACATGACGGTGAGTAATTAATGACAGAATTTTCATTTTGGGGTGAACTAACCCTTTAAGTATGTCCCTATTTTGGTATTAATTTGTATATATTTTGCTATATGAATATCTGAACATACAAAACATCAAAAGAAAGAACAGGGTATCTGCTTGTAAACAAAAACTTTTATTCTAGCTTCATGCATTCTTTTTTTAAACACTTGAATGTGGGTAAGTTTCATAAATAAATAAAAAAATAATAATAATAAATAAATAAACAACATTTTGAACAAAAAGCTGAAAAAAGACTATGAATTAGATTCAGAATGATAATCAAAACGTAGATTGAGTTATTCAACACCCAAAAGCTTGACAGTCATTATTACCTCTTCATTTTATTCCATAACGTTACACAGTTTTGATGCTGTTTTATATCAGATAATCGTGTTAGATTACATGTGGAAGTATCTGTTGTTTCGGTTTCTTATTCACTTGTGTTTTTTGGAAATTCTGTACAGAAGATGTGTACTAGTGCACCCTACCATATAACAATGAAAACACGGATTCTAGGAGCACAAGTATAGCAGAAATATATTTAGACTTTTTCTAAGTATAAGTTAAGTATACTTAAATATCATTTTAAGTATATTTCTGAGAAGTACATAAAGCACATTTCTGAGAAGTACATAAAAAGTAAACTAAAAGTTTACTTTCCTATTTTTTAGTTTAAAAGAAGTATACTAATAGCACACTTGAATTAACTTCTTTTTCCTAAGGGAACTCGCTGTTCACAAATCCACTACTAGAAAAACATGCAAGAAGAAAAGTATAAGATTACACAGGAGAAAATCACTGCCCTCCACAAGAACACTGAACACAGCATCCTGCCATTCACTGTTGTAATGGAAGATCATCAGCACACAGATGTCTCGCAATCACTGAGGAACAGCAAAATCCGGATTACACTTGAGTTTCACAGGAGAATGTCAGGATGCGTGTAGGCCTATACCGAATGTGAGTCATTCAGAATAATATCACACAGCGGTAAATATCTGGCCAAATGGATCAAGCATTTGAAGAACACCCACCTTTAACCTGACTGAATGCTGAGGCATGACCCAAACTGACAACCTCCTAAATTGATTTGAGCAGGTTTTCTGAGAAAGAAAATGGTCCAAAATAGCAGAGAGCACTTTGTGCAACCTATAAAAATTAAATGTTTAATTTGATGCTGTTAATGTCATACTTTTTGTGGTTACAGCATTAACATGTTCAGTTCCTGTGGATGACGGCAGAATATATATGCATATACTATAATTATTATAAAGACACTGGACGGAGGAAGCATCTCTATACTCAATGAATAATTCAGTAAAATGTGAATTATTTTTTCAGGTTTGGTGTTGATGAGTGCTGTGGGGTACACCAGAAAAAAAAAAAAAAAATGTTTAAAAATACAGATATAGGTTAATTAGTGGCTTTGAGCAATGGTTAACAATTGTAAAACAATTATGACACAGAAAATTCATTAACAGGCAAAAATTGAAAATGTGTCAAAACATTGTTTTGGCCAATAATAAATCATGAAAAATTACATCACATAAACACTTGGAGAAAAAAACCTTAAATATAACTATATTTTTTCAAAACCCCTTTACATTCAATTCACTGCAGTTTCCAGTTGAAATTAACACTAGTTGCTGTAAAACAAGTTCACACAAATTATGATTACAGTGGCAAATTATCAATTAATAAAGACTTATTTTTTTGTGCACAATAGCCTACTATGTTATGATTTCATAACACATTTACCATAGTGCATAGTTTGTAAAATAATATATGTTGATGCATTGTATAGCCAGCTCTATATATGTCTTTTCTGATGTAGTAAACTTGTTTGGTAGCTCACCTGGTACAGCACTGCGTTTGCTAAGAGCTTTGGTACGAGTCCCATGACACTTTTATAGAAACAAGCTAAAATGGCATGGATGCTTTTAGCAAATTTTTTTTTTTTTAA
This sequence comes from Onychostoma macrolepis, assembly GCF_012432095.1. Taxonomy (NCBI): domain Eukaryota; kingdom Metazoa; phylum Chordata; class Actinopteri; order Cypriniformes; family Cyprinidae; genus Onychostoma; species Onychostoma macrolepis. The sequence continues at coordinate 25,654,894 of NC_081157.1, read as the reverse complement.
TCTCAGGATTGCTTTTGTTATCAATATTGATTAGGTTTAGAATAGGGTTTATTTCTACATTATTTTTAAACATGAAAAGAGCATGAACCTTTTAGCTCAACTCACTGGATATTTCATTTTCAAAATGCCACTATATGTACAACCAATGTAATATAACTTTTCCAGATTCACGTTCATCTGAACACGCACCAGACATTTCACTATGAATTCAATTTTAATGTCATAATGTTCCTTGGCTGTATAGTTGACTGTTGAGTCCTACCTTAATGTGACACTTTTTACATGTTCGTTTACCCACCAACTATAGCAGAAAATCTGATAATATTGACATTTTAGTGCATTTAAATCAAATATAATTTACATCTAAAACTACATGGTTGATACCAACATAACTCTGCTAGAGAAAACCAGCATTTAAGCCTTATAGTTATTGAGGAAACTCATCCCAGTCTCCTCCATGTCAGTTTTTTTTTCTACAGAGTTACAGATACAGATAGCTCTAAAGGGCTTTTATGTGTACGGAACATGTGTCTGTGTTCAGTCTTGTTTCTCTTCTTCACTGTCCTGATCATGGTACTCCCACTGAGAGGCTCTGACCAGCCATTCACCCCACACTTCTCTCCTGTTACTGTAACACGCACACGCACACGCACACACACACACACACACACACATTGTCTTACATATCCTTGTGGGAACTTCACATTCGTGGTTCTGTATATATTTTCAGCCATTTATTCCTCACATGAGAAACAAAACACGTTTAACAGCCTTCATTTATAAGCAAAATGTAATTTTGACCTGGATATACTGTATGTATTCTTGACAGGCTTCATGAAATTCATTCATTAACTAGTACTATCATTAACCACTACTATCTCCATCTATACTACTATTACAACACATATACACTAAATACATACAGTACACTTATCCAGCAAACTGTTGTTTCTATTTGTAATAACTCGCATTCATTACTCATTCACTGTCCGCTGTCCATTTCATCTGAGCAGCAGCGTTGACACAGTGGTCACAAGCAGACAATGTGTCAATTTCTGCATCCACAGCACCGGGATTGGCAGACTTCAGTGAATGAACAGCAAACGGATGAGCCTTTGTACTGAATGTGATAGACTCTATAGATAGGGCATTAAGAGCCTTGCTTCTGCACCACACTGCCCACATGTGTTCACATCTGTCACTGCAACACAACTCAGGCTTCAAAATCACACATCCTAAACTTTAAGGCTATTTATGCTACTGTAATTTTAAATTTAGCTTTTATTCATTTTTTTTTTTTTTTATGTTGGCTTTTAAAAAGTTTTTCTCTTCTGGAAAAGCAACAACAAAAAATGATGACTCATCTTGCACTCAGGGGTGTGTACAAATGTTTGTCCAATCAAATGCTCTCTAGTCTGAGAATGCCCCACCCCCTAATTCATTTCAATAACTATATTTATAAAAGCTATTCTTCTTCTTCTTCTTCTTCTTCTTCAAATAACAACAATATTTTCATCAATCCCGTTCTAATAGGTATTATGTCAGCACAGGACAGAAAACTCGAGAGCACCAAATGTGAGTAAAAAGTGACTTTGGGGATTAAATAAACCAATTAGCCAATATGACATGTTTAAATCACAGTTTAAGAACAATAGTTTGACCCTCTCTCTGGAAGTGTTGTGTTTGATTCAAATTAAACCATCTACTAAAGAAAACCAGCGCAAATGAAGTATCGTCTAACTTTAATCAGAGGAAAATTAACCATCAAAGGTTTATTCTAGCCTGAAGTTGTTTTTCTCTAAAGACTGTATGACCCTGAACACACAGATGTTAAGTGCTTCCTTTTACATATCACAGTGCCTTTTCTTGCAAAGAAATGCAACATCTTGGCACAAATTGGTCAGCATATTAATAAATACAGCATTACAGGATGAATAAAATTCTTGTATAAATAGTTCTAGTTTTCTGTGCCAAGCTCTTAATAATAAAGGTTGCAAATGTACTCACTCTAAGGCTATCCACGATGCAGATGAGTTTGGTTTTTTATCAGAACAGATTTGGAGAAATTTTGCATTACATCAGTTGCTCACCAATGGATCCTGTGCAGTGTGCCGTCAGAATGAGAGTCCAAACAGCTGATAAAAACATCACAATAATCCACGAGTAATCCACATGACTCTAGTCCAGAAAGTAATGTCTTGTAAAGCCAAAACCATTGACTGTAAAGGATTCATTGGTGAACAAGTGAGGAAATGCAAAATTTCTCCAAATGTGTTCTGATGAAGAAACAAACTCATCTACATCTTGGATGGCCTGAGCGTGAATCTAACTAACCTCTTTATTTTATGAAAAGGACAATATTTTTAAGTAGTAAACAGATAAGTGCTATTTTAAGTCCAAGCTCATGCTGAATTTGGATGGAAGGAATCCTTTTTTTTTTTTTACTACAAGCCATGCTGTGCATATAAAACTAAGGCAAGATGTTCAAAATGATGAGAATATATAAATGCATGGCTCCGTTTCATGATATCTGTTATACAAGCACTCATCCATGTCCATGCCGAGCTGTTGGTGGTCCAGTACATGAGTCAAGCTGTAGATTAGACTGAGAAAGACTGATGGGATAGAGCAATGTAAAACTAATCCGTGCCAGAGCCAGAGCGAGGAGGCTAACTGCATTTTCACAATATGTGGGCTTGTTACATAAACCTATTTCACTGATATTAGTCACTCAATTAGGAAGGAGGAGAAAGATTATTTATATAATGTGATGATGGTCCTCGTGTTTCTGCGCCTGTCAGGCTGTATTTCAGATGCAGTCAATGTAGAACAAGTGTGAACAAGTCGCTTTTGCAAAAGTGCTGGTCTGTGGCTTTCTTTAAAGGAATAGTTCACCCATTCATGAAAATTAACCTTCAGGCCATCCAAGATGTAGATAAGTTTGTTATTCATCTGAACAGTTTTGGAGAAAATTAGCATTACATCACTTGCTCAGCAATGGATCCTCTGCAGTAAATGGGTGCCGTCGGAATGAGAGTCCAAACATCACAATAATCCACAAGTAATCCACACAACTGCAGGCAATCAGTTAATTTCTTGTGAAGACAAATGCGGTGGGTTTATCAGAAAGAAATCGATAAAGACATTTTAACTTTAAACAGACACTTTTGTTAAAAATACACCTCCATAATCCATAATAACGCTTCCTTGGATGAAAACGTCAGTCTTAAATCCTCTCACATCAAAATCCATCAACTTATTTCTTTATAATTTTAACTTGTTTTCACTTGTAAATGGTCCTTGATCTGTTCATATTTCTCTCCTGATTCATACAAGATGTCTTTTTTCACTCAAGAAAGCAGTATTATGGATAGAGGACTCATATTTTAGCCAGAAGCAATGGAAGAATAAAAACATCTTGATGGATTTGTTTCTTATAATCCCAGAGGTTTTCACTTCACAAGATGAATTATTTAGATGTTTCATCATCTGTTTGGACTCTCATTCTGACGGCACCCATTCACTGCAGAGGATCCACTGGTGAACAAGTGATGTAATGCTAAAATTCTCCAAATGTTTCGATGAAGAAACAAACTCATGTACATTACAGAGTAAATTTACAGAAAATGCTTGGGTCAACTATTTCTCTAATGTTTTCTGCATGATCAGACAGACACCAGTCCTGTTCATAAACTTTCTATGAGGGACATTAGAATCCCAGCATGTTGGTCCTAATGTTGTGTGACATTGAGTGAGTCTTTGGCCTTGGGAAGATTTGTGTTATGGCATTGTGCTCGCACCTTCACTACATCTGTTAATTCTGGATGAGTGTAGCAGCATTATTCATCATGACATGTTCTGCACCATTTATTTTGAGAATAATACTATATATTACACAAATAATACTCAAGAGTGGTGAAACAAATATTGAGTCTCAGTAGCAAACAAATCAAAGGGACACAGTGAGTAATAACGGTGCAGAGCCTGAAGCGTTCTGATTCACAGGTTTCCTTCACACTTAGCAGTGGATATGAGTAGAAGTTGACAGTTAGTTCTGTTGTGTTCCACTGAAGAAAGTCATGCAGGTTTGGAATGACATGATGGCAAATACACTACCATTGAAAAGTTTGGGGTTGGTAAGATTTTTAATGTTTTTGAAAGCCTCTTGTGCTCACCTCATATGCTCAAAGCTGAAATGTTTTGATCAAAAATAAAGTAAAAACTGTAATATTGTGGGGATATGTATGTTAGTTCATTTACAGCGTTCATTTGGAACATGTGATGGTCACGCATTTTAATGTAATGTGTCATTATGTAATGGTCATGAATTTTAATGCTCACCTACACTATCTGATGTAGTCTGTATACTCATGCCAACAGCCTACACTGAAGACAGCAGGACTTACTTTGAATCAGTTTTCACTTAGAAATTGCTAAATTTCACAAATAATTACAAAGAAACAAGAAACACATTGAATTAAAATGAAATTTTGAAGTGGAAAGACTGAAATAGCATTTTCTTGCAAATACTGCAATAATCTTTGTTTTGTTTAAAAACAATTCCCGTCCAATTGATGTTAAGAAATATATTGATATACTCGTTCCCTCTGCCATGTCCTTCAGACTGAGCATGTTCACTTCCTGTGATGTGGAATCCCACTCAAGTTGGTTTAAAACCCTGTAAAGTTCCCTTAGAAGGGCACTATCAAGTTACTGGAACTTAGACTGAGTGAGTCGGTCAGTCAGTTATTAAATGAATATGACAAGATGTGCAGTTAATATGAGGCCCACTAGAGGGCCACAGGGGACCATCTGGAAATCTACAAAGGTGAGTGTTGAGGGTATGGAGCGAGGAGGTGAAAACAACAACTAATATGAATGGAGTTGGTGACTTTGTTCAGAATGGAATACTAGTGTACTGTTTTACTGCATACTATAGCATACTGCCTGTTTAAGTATGTGAAGCTATAGTTGTTGTCGCATGACCTTATCGTGCTCCATGTATAAATCGAGTCATGTCCGATTCTCGTCTTTAAAATGAAATTTTGTTTAAAAATGTTTTTTGGCTATCCAATAAAATCATAAATATAACAACTAATATCATTTATGGTTCATCCATCAAACTGGAAGGTCGAGTCAGGTGCTTTGTATTCTGGGATACATTATTTAACTATGTGCTCTGTAATATAATCCACATTTATAAAACATAAAGTTCTGTTAACGTCTAATTGGATGAGTAACGCTCCAAGCCTCTGTAAAACAGCCAGTAAACACATTCTATAATAATGCAGCAAGTTGCTCAATTGCTTGGCAACTGTTAAAAGCCTACCGCTGTGCTAATGAAATATGCTATTTTGGTGGAAGAATTGTTTATTTCAGTTGTTTATATTAATAAATGTAACAATAATGTTAGGCCTATGAACACCCCTTCCCTTCAGTAACACACAAAATTATTTGATTAAAAGTTGAGATCTGTGTACTATTGCATGCATACCGACAAATGTACACGTTATGCACACTATTCTGAACACAGCCAATAATTGTGAGCATCCAAAATTGATCATACATAAGCCCTGCTTTATAATTATCACTTAAGGTGTTTTGTAAAAACATTAAATTACATGCATTCCTTAATGAAAAAAAAAGACATTTGTGTGTGAAAAACAAGTTGTTTAATCAGAATCACATGTCATTCGTGTCATTTTTGTTTACTCCCAGATGATCACACGATTTCAGAGCTGAGAATGCACCACTTCATTATCACTTCACTGTACAAATTATTACAATAGGACTCAAGTCTTAAAGGAACTAAGTAACCTTCTGTTCACTCACAATGAACAATGCACTTTCATTTCATAGAAAAATGCATAATAATAATTTCCTATTAAGTTGCACTGAAGAAAGCAATACACAATTGGAATGACATGAGGGCACGTAAAAACTTTGGGGTATGTAAGATTTATTTGATGTTTCTGTGAGATGTCTCTTATGTTTACCAAGGTTGCATTTCATATTTTTTTCCAGTCTTCAGTGTCACATGATCCTTCAGAAATCGTTCTTATATGCTGCTCAAGAAACATTTCTTATTATTATCATTGTTCAAAACTAAACATTTGATAGTGTTCAACATATTTCAAACACTTTCTATTTTGGGGTACGTTTTGTTATATTCTGCTCATTTTGGTCAGTGTAGTAGATCATCTGAGCATTCTGTGAATACAGGAAATTCACTTATTAGTATACATTCAACAATAGCAAGCTTATTATGCCAGTGAGTCATTCTGAACATAGCTGGGTGAAGTTAACGGTATCACTTACAGCAATACCTTAAGTGAACCTCTTCATGATGTCACGTGCTTGATCACAGAGGAAGTTGTTGATTCACTCCTGTGCGAATGGAACCTTCTTAGTCACATCTTTAATCTGCATCACGGCAGCCGAGGCCTCAGGGGAAAGATGTGCCCATCAGACTCTTCATGCCAGTGCTCACTTATCTATTAGCACTTGTGCTAACAGATCTGGCAGAGTAATCGGAACGTCACAGCGCTGCCTTTGGACGGATATTGCGTGTGAGTAATTGATGAATGTCGGCGTCAAAGCACACATTGCTAGACACAGTGCCCACATGCTGAATGACAGTGATAAGGAGGGTTGTGAAATCACACACAGCTATTTCTGCTTGTCTAGGCTTCTATCAAATGAGCTGAGATGAGTGTTTGTGTATGGCACATATGGCTACCGTGTGTCTGTGTCTGCGTTGGAGTGTATATGAGGGCTGATAGCACATTGTTGTTTTTGGGAGCTGATGCGTGGGCAAGTGTGTCTGTCAGCCCATCAGATGAAGTTTGTCTGATCGGTAGCAGGAGCGGAGGTCTCTGCTGAAAGGAGCCTGTGTCTTTCTCTCTTTCTGACTCTCACACACATAAACACAGATGCACATACTCAGAGAGCAGGGGGCGCCAAGAGCAGCATGCTTCATTTACAGATTCACTGCATCTTCTCTGGTCCAGTGAGAAAAAACAGTCACAAGCTTGTGTCACTATCTGGGCCACCCTGCTCTCTCACTTTCATTCTTTGGCATACTCTCTATGGTTGTTTTTGCATTCTATTGTGATTCGCATACTATCTGTCCAAAATAGCATTCTAATTTAGAATTAGTGAATCCTAAATCGTAAAAAACTACAAACATGGCAGGTGTGAGAGGCCAGTGGTTAATGGTGTGCTCTGTTTGTACTCATAAAAAATGTCTATAGTTTGCAATTGCTTTTGCTTTATTTGGACAGTTCACTCGCACCTGAATCATTTGTACTCGTTTCTCACACTAAAATGGTATGAGATGGACAACTGGATGAGGTGGATTTACCTAAAATCCACTATAATGTAGGAAACAAAACTTCTTTATAAACAAAACAAGTTTATAATGGGAATTGCTTTGGTTATAATGGAAACTGTAATGGTCCCTGTGGGTCTCTATTGATAATTTGTTGCCTTCTATTAGTGGCATGTTTACACCACTAAATCCTAATGGAATGTGGCCAAAACACACTGCTGGACAGGGTTGCCAGGTCTGTGAAACAAAACCAGCCAAAAGATGCTATCCAAATATAAAAACTCAACAATTACAATTGATGAAATATGTCAAGACATTAAATTGCGAAAAGAAAATCAATCGACTGCAAAAGTGTACAAATAGCTAAATTCTGCGGAAAACCTGTAAACTTGGCAACCCTGCTACTGGAAATCCTTTATTAATGGTTTTAATGGTTAACAGTTGATGGACTGTAATGCTTGTAAGGTTTTTATTATTTATTTATTTATTTATTTTTACCAGGGTTTGTCAATGATAAAGCAACAACGCTTAAAGACAGTTATACAGTATTCTATCTATATATACATAACAGGCTATCAAAATATGATGGGGGCCTCTCTAGAAATGCTCCTGGAGGAATGATAGATGTTAACTGAGATAAGATGATTGATAGGCCAGTTTATACAATGATAGGATGCACATACTTATGCAACAGCATTATGTGCCTAAAGAAACAGCGTTGCCAGGTCTGTGTAACAAAACCAGCCCAAAGGACCGTCTTTTAGACTAAGCATGGTACTGTATTCCAAAACTTGCCTAATCTTCTGCTACATACTCAAAAGTATGTACTTTTTCTTTACAAAAAAACTGCATATTTTAGGGCATAGGACATAATTATAATCAATAATCATAATAAATAAATGATAATTAATTTAGGACATAATTTATGTCTCAAACGTATCTAAAAAAGAAACAATTAAATGAACACAGTTGTTGCACATTTCATGCAATTCATAATTCAAAACAATGTTGCCACAAGGGGAGCTGTAGCAGACAGCAGAAAATAAAAAATAAATACAAATACAGTTTGTGTTTAACAAACTAACAGTTAGCCAACAACCTTAATTTGCATACCACTTGCCAGTGAAACTGCTAGCTTAGCATTCCAATAACCGAGTAACCTGCTAACATAGCATACTGTATCACACGCCCATTAACCTGCTAGCTTGAAGCAATGCAATGTATACGTCCTCATGCTTCCCATAGAAGAAGACCAATCTGTATTCCATGGGAAAGCATCAGCCCAATGGTAAAAGCCCCGAAGGCTCAGGATGTTAAGAGACGTACATCACGTCGCCTGCCACACAGGATACAGGTGTCTGCATGCAATTTAAAGGTGTTGAAAGAGTAACAATGCTTTCAGTATTGTTAGAGATGAAAGAATGAGTGTATATTCAGATGGAGGCGGGATGGAGTGAACAGGATGTGTGTGTTGAATGTGACCGTAAGATATGTTTTCCATATATATTGAATGACTGGTGGTATGCATTTCCTGTCCTTGAGCCAGACAGAGAGAAAGAGACACCATGAGAGAGACGCCATAAACACAACAGTACAGGAGTGACGCAGGCTGTAGAATAAACACACACCCCTTCCTGATGCTCATCTGAACACAGGTTAGTAAACACATCTACCCGTGTTTGGGGTCTGTGTAAACCAGCCTCCGCTGCACCTGCATCACTACTTTTGTTGTTTTCCAGTAGCTAAAGATATCTAAACATCATTAAAACTATTTAAACAGGAAGCATAATAAAACTCAAAACAATTTTTTATAAATTTATTGCATGGCTCGCTGGAATAATTGATTCTAAATGGTCATTTGCAGCATTGTGCTGTCATTTTTAATACTTTTTTATATTAACTGTATATTTGGCTTGTCCGTGTCAACATACTGTATTGGTGCTACTTTTAGGTCTTTCCTACAGTGCCCGGGAGGGGCCGTCTAAGGTTCACTTAGTTTTATCGTGGGAACATCATATTAACTCGTGGGAACGTGATGTTATGTCGTGGCCACGAGATCGTTTTGTCGAGGTAACAACATCCTTATGTCGTGGCCTTCGAGATGCTATGTTGAGGGAACAACATCCATTTCTCGTGGCCACTAGTTTAATGCATAAACAAACCTACGTGACCATAGCAACCCGGGATTATCAGAGATGGATAAAACATTTTTATTAACATTAAACATTTAATTTAATATTTGTATATTATTATTATTATTATTATTAGGTTATATTAACTTGTTAAAGCTATATTTTTATATTTAATTCATATAAATATAATATTTTATTATTTCCTTTCAATTCACTTTATCTAATTAACGTTCTGTATAATTATGCTATTTGCTATCCGGTAGCCTATGGTCAATATAATAATTTAATTATGTAATAATTTCTATAATTAATATAATAATTTCTTAATTCAAAATAAAATAGTAATGGATCAATCTCTGATAATCCCGTGTTGCTATAGTCACGTAGGTTTGTTTATGAATTAAACTCGTGGCCACAAGAAATGGATGTTGTTCCCTCAACATAGCATCTCGAGGCCACAACATAATATCACGTTCCCACGAGTTAATATGACGTTCCCACAAGTTAATATGTCGTGGCCACGACAAAACTAAGTGAACCAAAGACGTCCCTTCCCGGGCACCGTACTTTTCTATTGCTCTGCTGTTTCTCTCATTTCACTGAAGTTCAAATCAGAATTGCTCATTGGCACCATCTAGCAACTCAAAGTATAGGTGTAAAATAGCCTGGTAAGACTTCAGTATTAATTTTATCACTTTAAAATAGAGGAAGACATGTAACAGTAAAGCTATATATTATGTTACCTAACTGATCAATAGAAAAAAGGGTAACACTTTAGAATAGGGAACACTTATTCACTATTAACTATGACTTTTCCCTCAATAAATTCCTAATTTGCTGCTTATTAATAGTTAGTAAGGTAGTTGTTAAGTTTAGGTATTGGGTAGGATTAGGAATGTGGAATAAGGTCATGTAGAATAAGGCATTAATATGTGCTTAATTACTACTAATAAATGACTAATATTCTATTAATATGCATGCTAATTAGCAACTAGTTAAGAGACCCTAAAATAAAGTGTTACCGAAAAAAGTAACCTGGACAACAGATTTATGTCAGTGTGTAACAAAAAATTAATTAATTAATTAAAAGAATTGTATTAAGCATTCATTTATGAACATAGTGAGATTTATGCTACAAGGAAAATGAATTGCCACATGGGAAAGACAAATATACTTCAGTTTTTACAGCATTTCTTCAGCATTTACATGTATATTATCTGAAAACAAGTTTAATATCTCATGCAGTTTTGCTTCTGACGTAAATGAATTGTGTTTTTTTTTCTTTTCCACTGTTGCTCTGTTGGACTCACTAGCTTGCAATGCATAAATTGTTAAATGTATTAATAATTTACAGGTGTAAAAAGGAATGTGCAATAGATTCCTATCTTCAAGATCACCATTATGCCTTGAGAACAAAGTAACGATGCTGTGGAAGATGGATGCGTGTGTATATCTGTTTGAACTGACACTGCTAGAATAGGGAGCAGATGTCTCCGTCTGGCAGTGTTTAGGCTGGCACCGAATAACGTCTGACTGTCAGCATAAAGTCTGGTCCTCTTTGTGGTAATTTCTAACCGTCCACTTAAACAGGAAGTGACTGTCTGTGCCTCATGTAAAATAGCCAATGAGAGTTCATTCACAGTGAAATTATTTTCTTAGTAATTATTCTTAAAACAAGAAAATGTACCTGAAAAGCTAAATTGCATGATGCAGTAAGACTATATTATACACTATAGTCAACATTTGAAGTGGATCAAAACCTTTCATCAAAGTTGTCCTAAAACCTAAACCAAAATGCATTCTTTGATGAACTTTTTTGATCCACTTCAAATGTTACTACTATAATGTATTTTTATAGAATACATTTTTCTTACCAGAGTGGGTTATTGTTTTTTCCAAACCTCATAAAATTGTGTTACATTTGTGCTTAAAACAAGAATTTTCATAAGACAATAGAACACATGAATTTATAGACTTTTATGGTATTTTTGTCAGTTTCAGAGCTCGGCAGTGTCTTATCATTATACAGTTCCACTATACCGAGAAAGCAGCATGAACTTAGAATTTTGTGTGAAGAAGGAAATCATTCAAATTTGAGGTAAAATTGTTTCCATTTGCGTGTGAACTGTTCCTTTAATGGTAATACCACCATCTCATAGCTGAGAGCATTATGAGCATTCAAAACCCAACATATGCTGTCTTTTTAGCAGGGTAACGTTTCACACACAGCTGTCCTCTCTCCAGGGAGACTGATGGATTCCAGTTTGTTCTTTACTTTTATGAGTTTTTGAGAACCGAATTGTACTACAAAGTGTAACTGAAGTCTAATAGCTATTATCTTGGCAGAATCAAAGAGGACTCCCAGCATTTAAGGACGGGGAAATATAATTCCTTTTATTCTGTCTGTTCCCGGGCCTGTGGTTGGAAAAGGCTTCTGGTAGAAGGGCGTCCTTGTCTCTAGGGTTCGGGTGGAACATGTGAAAGACGATACCCACACGCGAACTTCAGCGCTAACCAGACTCAAGAGAACAACAGTCCAATAACAACACACAAACCCCAGTCTCAGAAAGCACAAATGCACACACCATAGCGTGCACTTAGACACATTGAATCCTGTCACATACTGAAATGATTGTGGCTTTATTAAAAACTACATTATGGGGACTGCCAAAGTAAAGTAACTGCAAAACATTCTCCAAAGGAATAATATGATTTGAAGAATAGCTTATGCAAAAATTAAGAAATCATCATTTACTCACCCTTTTTTTGGTGAAAAACAAAATGAGATGTTAGACAGAACACCCAAGCTGCCTTCTTTTCATACAATAAAAATAATATTTATTCATACTGCCAAGCTACAAAAGGAACAAAAACCACCATAAAAATAGTCCATTTGACTCATCTGCTATATGATATGTAACAGAACAGATTGATTGTGTAGGGAATAGATTCACTGATTAATATTCAAGAATAACTGTCCAAATTCCTCTCTCAAATCTTATTTATGCTCGTCTTTAATTCAAAAATGGTGTATTTTTACCTACACATCAAACCTGGTTTGTCAACACTGATACCAAACACTTTTGGTTATAGACTTTCGTCAGATTATACAGCATGCTGAATTTAACACACATAGTCTTTATAATGACATGAACCGCAAAGGTCCTCACATGTGATTTTCACAGCTTTCAAAACCGTTTCTTGGAGTTTTTGTCTATTAAAAATGTTTTTGGAAAGATATTTCATCAATTGAACAACTGCCATGTGTGAAAAATTAATTATGGTGCTTCCCTGACAGAGGCCTATTCCATGTCATGAGATTGATTATTTTCTGTAAAGTTTTAATACACACACCTGAAAATGAAATTTGAGATCTGTTGTCAAACATATTTTTATGTAAATATATTTTGGAACATATTTTAGCAAATATATTTTTTGGCAGTTTTTACATTTTGAAATATATATATATATATATATATATATATATATATATATATATATATATTTTTTATTTTTTTTTTTTTTTTTAATGAAAATATATTTTTTCAGTATAGGGGAGAATGCGACTTATGTGGTCATGTAAATGCAACTTTTTTTTTTTTTTTTAGTTTTTGAGTGTATATGCATACAGAAAGGTCTGTGGAAAAGCTGCTCTCTGACCAATATAAAAGTAGTTCAAATTTTTAAAAACACATCTCTTTACCCTGTGTTTTTTCCCCCATTCCACGGCCCTGCGTCCTGTGATTTTGAATGTCCTCTGCTTGCTTATTTTCAAGTGAACTATCCCTTTAACAGTCAGTCCCTCGCAGGCCTCCCACACTGGCACTCACATACAGCAACCTGAGATCTCTGTGAAACTCTAGAATAAAGAATTAGATTAAACACCATCTCTTCTTTTCTCTCCCCCTCATCTCCTCATTTACTGATGTTTCTAAATCTAATACTTTCTAGGCATCCATCCCAAAGGGCCTATCAGCTTTAAGAAAGAGCAGATGTGATACAGGATATTGCCATTTTGATGGAAGGAAGCATGTGATGCAGCATAGTTTTGAGATTCCTCATAAACTCAAGAGAATGATTTAGCAGCTTTCCGGAAGATGTTGATAAACCGATATGGTCTTTGTCAGGTGAAAATGAGAGAAGGTAAACATGGATGTGTTATCTCAGGAAAGTTTGAAGAGCCCATTCGCTCTTTTTGTGCTCAAATGATTCATACTCAAGTTGTTTATATGTGTCATCCTCAAGTTAACAGCACAAGTTCAGCTCTGTCTTTGTGTGTCTTTTTGATTTAATTCTGGTGTGAAGTACGTCCAGTCCTCACAGAACTCAAAGGAAGAGTGTCTTATTTCTGTGGTGCTCCTCTGAGACAGCTTTGTCAGCTTTTGTGACAGCCAAAAAAAAAAAAGTTTGGATGTGTGATACCTGCAGAAAATGCAGAAAAACATGTTGTTCAGTTTATTGAAAACAACTAATGTTGGCCAGTGCTCTAAGAAAGACTGACAGTTGTCTTACATATGGTCACTTTTAGATTTTTCCCAATAAAACTTGTTTTGTTTGAATATTTTGATTGAGGAAAGGACAAAATGTGATATATGTCATGACATTGTGATAAAAGTTGAGTTGAGCTTTTAACTTTTAAATAAATTTTATCCATTGTATTAAGACATAATTGGGACATGAAAATGTACTTCATAACTGGAACAATCTGTATGTAAATGCAGATTATTATAGTGCAATTGATTCTCACAGTATCGGTTTTATGTTGCTTTGTTGTTACTTGCTTGACTAGTTATTTTTAGGGGTTCGAGCACGAAGTGCTAGAAACCCTATTGTAATTGTTAGAATTTTTATTATTATTATTATTCTGCCCTAAAACGAATCGTGCAGCCCAAACCGTAAGTCGTAGAAACTTGAAACTTGGTCAGATTGTAGAGCTCAGTCTGTGAAGAACGTATCAAATTCGCAGCCCAATCGGCCCATAGGTGGCGCCGCAGCGCAAAATCCAAAATTTTGACACATTTCTGGTACTAGCTCGTACATAGTTTGTCGTAAACTAAAAATTTTAACTTCGTTGCGATCCTTGGCTTTGCCCGGAAAAATCTGGATTGCGACGGATTTTCTCTACGACGCACCGTTTTTCCGCAAACTTGAGTGACATCCCAAACCTACTTTTGCGAACTAGTCCTAGGTTTTTCACCCGATCGGAACCAAACCACTGCAGAAATATTCTAGGGACACTGAATATCAAAAGTTATCAAAAAAAAGTTGAAATTTAGATTTTCTCGCGAAACAGTACGTCGATTAGCGTCTATGCTAACGTTAGCCAAATGTTATTTGAAGCATAACTCTGGAACGGAATGAGATATCTGCACCAAACTCGGTACACATGTTTATGAGCTCAATCTTTGGTTAAATTAAAAAAATTGCGAAGCTCTGCCACTTGGTGGCGCTGTAAGACTGAAAAAACATAAAACAGTTATAACTAAGCGACCGTTAGTCCGATCGACTTGAAATTTGGTATGCAGCCTCTTGGTCCGAAGGGCACGCGTGCATATGAGGTCATTCGCGTATCTCAAAAACATGGCCGCCATTGGCCAAACAAATTTAAGCACCTATTTGACAAGGTTAACGGAGGTCGATCGAACGAAACTCATTGGGCATGTTCGACTCAAGGCCCTAAAGGTCTGTAAGAATTTTGAAAGAAATTGGCCACTAGTTGGCGCTAACGAGTTTTTTGGCTCTGTAATCACGTGGCGTTTAATATATCCACACAATATGCATATCATTTGATAGATCTCCTCATGATGAGCAACTTTGCCTCAAGAACCATTGCTGTCAATCAAATTGTTCATTAATTATTCAGAAATATGTTAAAAACCTACTTTTGCGAACTAGTCCCTGGTTTTTCGCCCGATCGGAACCAAACCACTGCTGTAATATTCTCTGGACTCTCTAGATCAATAATTATCGAAAAAATGTTGAATTTTGTCCTTCGGTTAGCTTTAACGAGGACATTTAGTAAAGGGGCCTGGCCAACTATACCCCAAAGCCTATAAAACCTAAACGAAAACTCAAAACTTTACGAAACTTGTTGAAAACATGTGGCACATGACTCTTAACAACCATGCAAAGTTTCATGGAGATTGGACCATAGGTAGCGCTATAACAGTTAAAAAGGCCTCAAAAACACAATATTTCTATGGAAAATGAACTCAAACTGTAGAACATATTTCATATTTTCACAGAAACACTAGATATTCATATAATATGATAGATCTCCTCATTCTGAACAACTTTGCCTCTTGGACTAATGCTGTAAATTAAATCGTTCATTAATTATTCACAATTATGTTAGAAACCTACTTTTGTGAACTAGTCCCTGGTTTCTTGCTCGATCTTGATCAAACCACTATAGTAATGTTCTCTGGAGTCTCTAGATCAATAATTATCGAAAAATTTTGAATTTTGTCATTTGGTTAGCTGTAACGGGTCATTAATAAAAGGGTGTAGCCAAATATACCCAGAATACCCGAAAACACAGTGTTGTATGAGAAATTGCTATTTATAACCACTAGATGGCAGCGGAAGACCACTAATGGGCTTATTAAGCTCTCAAACAGAACTGTTTAAAGCTTTTCTCATGGAGTTATCATAAAATCACTGTTATAACATTTAAAATCAAATTTAATTCAAGTTTACCATTTTGTCATGTCAGTTTTTACAATTTTGCCATATTATGATCAGAGAAATATAGACTCTTAAAAAGAAGACTTGCAAAACTGTTGTCATCTATCATTTATTTCAGATATCTATATCTGCAACAAAATGTGTGTGCATGCATGTCTTTGTATGTGTGAAATATAGACTCTTCATTTATAAACCAATATATACCTATCATCAAACATAGACCTATCATTTATTTTAAATATCTATATCTGCAACAAAATGTGTGTGCATGTATGTCTTTGTATTTGTGTGTCTGTTTCTGTAAGCATGCTTATTGAGGATTAATGTAACAGTTTAACCTTTTCATGTTTGTGAGTATGTGTTATTTGGCAAAAAAATACCACTATAATAGTTATAAAGGTTCAAAACAGTGTTGTATGAGAAATAGCTATTTATAACCACTAGATGGCAGCGTAAGACTACAAATGGTCTCAAACAGAACTGTTCATAGCTTTTCTCATGGAGATATTATAAAATCACTGTTATAACATTTAAAATCACATTAAATCAAAGTTTACCATTTTGTTCATACAGACATATCAGTTTTTACAATTATGACAGATTATGATTATAATGAAACCTGAAAATGACAAACTCTTAAAAAGAGAAGACTTGCAATGTGTTTTGTCAGCTATCATATATTGCAAATATCTATGTCTGCAACAAAATGTGTGTGCATGTATGTCCTTGTGTGTGTGAGTGTGTGTAAGAATGCTTATTGATTATTCATATGATAGTTTAACAGTTTCATTTCTATGTGTGTGTGTGTGTGTGTGTGTGTGTGTATGTCTGTGTCTGTGAGCCTATTGTCCATTTTCAATGTGTTTAACTGTCGGCTATGCGTCCAGGTTGACCTAGACCCTGCAATTGTACCGCCTTAAGGCTCGAACCCCGGTAATCGCTGCTTGCAGCTATATTTAATATTTTTTTTTATTATTGATTGTAACAGTTTTTTGTTGATATCCATGCATGTCCGATTGTCAAATCATATTAGTATGCTTCAAAAAAGTTTTTAAATTATATAAAAAATTGTTTACCTTTTATATAATTTACATATGTTTTTTTTACGTAAGTTTACATATGATTACATTTTACAAGAAAATACTATTTCACTTGATTTACTTTCACTTTTTTTTTTAACTACTTCAAATTCAAAATTTAATTTTTAAATCTTTAAACCTTTGTAAGAAATGGCAATTAACAGAATCAATTGTACACTGAATTGTACAAAAAAATTGGTGTAGAAACAATTTTCACTTAATTTTCACAGTTTCTAAGTGAAAATTGTTTCTACACCATTTTATTTACTCCACTCACCACAACAGCATCTCCTTTCTTGTACTATATATAGTATATAGTATTGTAACATATAGTATAGATTGCAAAATACAATACCAGTTATTAAGTTTAGATTATTTTC
The DNA here is from genome assembly GCF_012432095.1 of Onychostoma macrolepis. Lineage (NCBI taxonomy): Eukaryota > Metazoa > Chordata > Actinopteri > Cypriniformes > Cyprinidae > Onychostoma > Onychostoma macrolepis. The sequence goes on along the minus strand of NC_081157.1, from coordinate 25,637,286 downwards.
TCCGTGTAACTCAGTGTAACAGTGTTCACTAATGCTGTTATACTGGCAGCGAGAAAGCTCATTAAAAGTAAATAAGGTCCAGGTTGGCAGCCAATGGGAACATTAATCACCATAATGAACCTCAACAAAACAACAACTATTAACATTATCATCCCTCAATGCAGCACAAAATTGTTCTTTTTTTTGTTTGTTTTTACAGTAATTTGTTATGACAGAAAATGACCTGGAATGTATTCATATCAAAGTTCAATTCTGAATATTTCATTAAGATATGGGAAGAAATTACAGTTAAAGGTTGTAAAATCCTGGCAATATTGATGGGAAAAGGTGTTGGATTCCACATTGCCTTGATGACAGTGACAGTAAATCCTGAGTAATGTTGAAAGTCTATCCAGTAAGAGCGAGAGAGAAAGTGAACGAGTGGAATGATTTATCACACCATCCTCCTCTCTCCAGGAATGACAGATCTCCCTCCCTTTCAACGCCCCCTTGTTTATCTGGAGTTTGCCTTTCCCCAGCTGATCTGTACTGGATCTCCGCATGTCACTGTATAAACAGAGCTTTTGTTTAGCTAACCGTCCTCATATCCCTCTCATAGCTGTGGCTGGGGAGGATTCTCAGGTAATTCATTTTTTCAGGAAGTGTGCAGGTGAGCACATGCGGGGAACACAATCCCAGGCCGTGTCCGGGCAGGCCTGCTCTCCCCCCTCAGGGGCCAGTGAATGCTTCTGTTCTCCCATCACGCACCTGTGGAAAACAAGACTGGCATTCCAAAAGATCCGCCTGTCTTCCTGGTGAACCAAAACGGCGATATATGTATAATTACAGGTGGCACTGTCGGTGGCAGTATTGTCCCAGCGCAGTGCCTGACGGATGTTCAGTCTGAAACGACACACTGACAGAAACCACACGCTCATGAAATACTGCGAGTGGCACACCAAAAAAAAAAAAAGGAAGGCAAGAGGTTCCAAAATCGCAAGCCCTAATCTGATTAGCTTGCTTTACTCGAGTCAGGGTGCACAGGTTTTTATGTTGAGTTTAAAAATGTTTTTAAAAAGCATTTAATATATGTGTGTATTTCATATATGCATTTTAATAAATATATAACATGAATATATGTTAAAAACAAATGTTGATATTGTCAAAAGGCCAAAAAGAAATTTGTATATCAAATATTATTTTAAAAAGTGTATTAATTTATGTTTTAATGATTGATTTTAAAGTTAAAGCTCAATATGTAACTTTTTTTTAATTTACATTTATTTATTTAGTGAGTACATCATGAATCCATCTTCCAAACCATGTTTTTGTCTTATCCTGAATCGGTACGCCTATAATAAGTGTTTATTTTTGGACTATGTTAAACCTGTCAGGACGACAACCACTGTGGAGTAGCCCAATACCTGCGTGACTCGTCATATCCATAAATAGAGAGAGGTAAATCCGGTTACAGTATTTTTCTGCAAGAACCTAAATGGTTTACCTTTTTTTTTTTTTTTCCCAGGTGATAGTATGAACAGGGTATCTTTCAGCATTATATATCTGTATACTACTTTGTTTTCATTAGTTATGTGTAATAATTAGTGCTTATTTATTGTGAACAGAACAGTTAATACAGTTGGACTACTACTTACATTACAGTTTACTCATTTTCTAATAATTTACATTTTCCTTTTCGACTGCTGTGTGTTATTTGATTGAGGCACTACTTTGTTGCATGTTTATCTATTATAGAATGATTGATTTCAGATTTACTCAACACAACACTGAACTGTGGCCTTTTTTCTTGTGTTATTGCACAGTTCCTGACTAGAATAATCTACAATATAGACCAGACTTTATGCCAATAGTCAAAAACCTGGCTCTGCGAGACACATCAATACATAAATCAATCTGTGCTTTCCCTCAGAGAGGCCAAGCTGAACAGCAGTGGAACACCTTTCCAAGATGACCATTTACAGCTGCCTCTAATAGCGGTCTGTTGCCTGTAAGTGCTCGTATAAACTTTACAACCTTTTCTTTACTCGTTTAGTGATACATAACACTACCCATTTTACAGAGTTGATATCATCTGAGCAGTCTGCAGCACACATGAGCGCACATACGAATAAAACCAGCCCCGGGCCGATGATAACAGCTGTAATGACTGCATCCACACCCCCGTGGAGTACGGCCAGTGCTTGAAGTCGCTCCAGCTGTTTGTGAAGAAAAGCTGCAATCTTTCAGCCGCATGTCATAAAAACACTTGCTGCGGACAGACTCCATGCTATTCTCACATCGTCATCAGTGTTACAAGTACAGCAGCACAGCATGTCTTCTGGGTCTCCTTTAATGATAGGACGAGAAGAAATGAGTTCCTCATTTGTAAATAAATTCCTGTGGACTGATGCTGAATTAAAACATTGGAGTATGAGAGATATTAAGATATTGTTCAGACTGGAGGGGATCAAATGTCCAAGTAGATCTTCCCCTTATTTACCGCTTGTATAATTATTGTTTGTTAGAAAGATAGATCCGTCTGAAATTTTCATCTAAAATGAGCATTTTTATCAGGCTCCTATGTTTATGTTCTGTTGTTTCACTTTAATTGCATAGAAAAGGACCTATACATTGCCATTAGAGTAAAATAAACATAGGAACCTGATAAAAATGCTCATTTTAGATGAAAATTTCAGACAGCACTTAGAGGCTTTTGCATCTGAACTCTTCATAATGAAAGTTATAATACATTTTTCATTGTTTAAATTGTTCATGTATATTTTAGATTAAGATCGTAATTACAAAACTCATATCAGTTGATCATCTGTGGGCTTTTGGGGGATTTTGTTTTTAAATCTCCTTGTCTCTCTCTCTCTCTCTCTCTCTCTCTCAGGTTTATGACAGGTCATTTTTGTCAATAATAAAAACAATGCAAATCTTCTCTACACTTCAGGCATAATCTTGCAAGCCAGACTTTTGACCGCTGGCACGAAGCCTGGCAGGAATTGTAGCTTATTCTGCAACAAAGTGGAAGCTCATTTAAATTCTCTTCATTCTCTTCTGTACACAACACCAAAGAAATTGGCGGAAACTGTGTGTTGACTTTGGTCAGAGTTTCCCTCCATCCAGAAGTAATAAGCACTGAATATTTCATACACATAAATCTGAAAACAAAGCAGAATATGCCATTGTGCTTGAGGAATTTGTTAGACAGCTTTAAGGCACAAGTCTGGCCATTCTCAGATTTTTATTAAGATACAATGCCATGAACCTCACGAAAGAGAATGAATGGGATTTTATTAATTAATTAATTAGTTTATTTAATTTTGTACAACATACACTGCATATCATAGGTAATGTATCCATGTATTCTGACAAAATAGCACATAAATCCCACCCAAAATAATAAAATAAAATGAAAATAATAATAATAATAATAATAAAACATACAAGGATAATATGCACAAAAAGTTAAACCTGGCACCATTTTAGTTTTAGCTCCAGTAAATAATAATAATAATAAATTAATTTAAAAAAGAGCAGTCAGAGTACCCACAAATTTATATGCACCCCTTTGTGTTACTAAAAAATAAAAGAATAAAAAATAAATAAACAAAAAGCCTTCATTGTTCATTTGTTGTGTATTCTTGTTGCAGGGTGCAGCATATGCTTCTTAACAGAAAGTCAGTCAGAAATTAAATTATTTTTTTTTTTTATCATTGTTAATATTCTATGGTGCATGTCAAAAATAAGTCAAAGTTTTCTTTGCACAATATTTCAAAATATTAAATAATAGTTTTTAAAATGATTGGAGCCTAGGTATTATTTTAGTGATATATGGGCTAAAGACAAGCTGTATTAAACTTTTATTGTTTTGATGATTGAAAACCACTTTTCATTTTTGACCCATATACACTTTGGAAAAATACAATAATATTATTAGAAATATTGTTATTCCAAACCAAATCTAAGATTTCTATCCAGAATTTTCAGTTTCAATCACTAGTTTCATTTCATTGCATCGCTAGTTTGGAAAAACCCTAAGTCTGTTGCTTCATGCTGCGTTTTACTTTCAGCGTGGACAGAAACAGTGGTTATTTTGTGTTGCTGTTGGTGTTGTGATGTTCGAGCATTGTTCTGTTTCTCTGGCCTCTCATCTGCTTTTATATGCAACCCTACTCAGAGTTTTTGATTTTGCTGCACACCATTTCTTAATGCACTCCATTTTGCTTTAATGCTGCAGTCTCATGAAGTATTAATGCACACCTGCCCAAACACTCACAACAACACAACATACTTGCAAGGGTATTGTGACTGAGCTCTCAGACACTACAAACACAAAACTTGCTATCTTTTTCAACACAAGGCCTTGTCTGTCTCACAGATAAGGTGTTTTATTCATTTAGCTTTAAGCGACTAGGTTATAGATGGACAAGCATGTTGTTTCCCTTGAAATTCCTTCCTGTCAGTCTTATCTGTACAGGTGTGGTATATATCTCTCTCAGCGACTGTGTGTGGCTCCAAAGGTTGATGTAACATAGTTAACCCAGGTAACCTTGACACTGTTTTTGAGGTGGAAAGCTGCCCTAGAGTATAATGTTTAACATGGACACACTAAAATAAACTAATATCCTGTGTGGCGCCATCACAGATCAGATAACCCTCCTCTTGACTGTTGTGGTCATTACTATATTAACAGCACAAGCTCACTAGTCATGAAGAAGCGCCTGTTGGGTGTTCCATTTTATTAAAATCTTTTGCATAAACCTGTGAGTGCATCATTTTCGGCACATTTCCCCAGAGGGGGATAACTTTTAAAAGGTTTGTTTAAAAGGGAGTGTTATTAACTTTAAGGAGCAGGAGAGAGCGAGGTGAATTATAACACTGTCAGTTTGACCGCTTAGACATTTCATTTCTGGGTTTTCATTTGATTTGTTATCATCAGGGTTGTTATAGTCAACTGAAACTAAAATTGAAACTGAAATTACAACCATTTAAAAAAATAATAAATACTTTTCATTATGTGAAATAAATAGACGTTAACTGAAAATCCAAAAAAAAAACATTTTATTATTAAAAACATTATTTCAACTAGTTGCCAAGGCAACATTTCTTATTTTAATTTAGTTTATCTTCTTGTACTACTAAAAGTGAAATAAAATTAATAAAAACTATACAGACATCCAGACAACTATACAGACTATATAGACATCTACAGACATTTTTATAAACTAATACAACAAACAACAAATGACTAAAACGTTAACTAATATGAAAATCTAAATTAAAAATATACAACAATTATACATGAAATAAACGCTAATTCAAAATCAATCAATCAGCAGATCCTCTTGTTTAATTTCATATTAAACAAATATTTTCAAAACTTCATAAAACTTTCCAATTTCCTGGCTGAACAGATGTCAACTAGAACCAAAAAAGCACAAAATGGGACCTTAAATAAATCAACATCTGTTACGAAATCGGTATGGCGAATTCCTTCGCCTTTATGCAAAATTCAGCCACAAAATTTGCACATTTGCAGAAGACTGTTAAAGGGGACCTATTATGCCCCTTTTTACAAGATGCAAAATAAGTCTCTGATGTCCCCGATGCGTATATATGAAGTTTTAGCTCAAAATACCCCACAGATAATTTTTTATAGCTTGTTAAAATTGCCACTTTAGGGTATGAGCCAAAACGTGCTGATTTTGAGTATGTTGCTTTAAATGCAAATGAGCTGTTGCTCCCGGAGAAGAGGGCGGAGCATCAAGAGCTCAAGCTCTGGCATTAGCAGTGCTAGCCTTTGCAAATAAACATTCCACTATTAGTATAAGCCTGCTATCTTTACAGAAAACTCTCTGTTTCAAAGTCAGTCATCTGATTACACTGTGCAAAATAAATTCACGTTTGTGAATTACACAGACAGGGAGCACGACGGGATAAAAATAACAGCATAGCTGGTCTCATGCTTTTAAAAAAAGTTCTCACTTCTGATTACGAGCTCGACAACTTCAAGCGATCGGCTCACATTGCTTTCATATGAAGCTTTTATCTACCACATTCCTATTTAAGATCTTTCTGGTAGCACTTGAAGGCAGCATCAGTGGAAACAGGCAGAGACAATGATAGCTTTAGCAATTAGCCTTACAGAGTGCCAAGAAGCTCTTTCAGAAAGGCAATTTGGAAAACAAATGCGTGATACTTACTTTGTCTGGAGCTGACGTTCACGCATGAAGCATTGGTATTGATTCCTAAACATTTAGGGAACGTTACTGATTTTTTCCGGGATATTTCCCTCGAAAATAAAATTTAACCACAGTGTCCTCGACTCAGAGGGGAGATTATGGAGACACCTATAGGGCAGAGAGCGTCACAAATGGGCAGGACTTTTTCCCCTCAGTGACGTGAACAGAGGGAGAATCTGAAACAGCTCTTTTGGAGAGACTGTTCATGATTTATTGGTTTTATTAAAAAAAAATGAGTTGGTGGATTTTTAACATTAAAGGCTGGTTGTTTTATCACACTGCAGCCACACAACTGTGTTCAAACGTGATTAAAAGACATTTTTGCATAATAGGTCCCCTTTAAATGTGACCTCTTGTTTTATTCTATCATGTACTGTTGTCTCCTTAAAAATAAATAAATAAATGGTGTGAGTAATACTTTTTAACAATATTTATGTTTTTACTGTTTTAATCAAATAAATGCAGTCTTGGTAAGCATAAGTGGCTTCTTTCAAAAACCTAAAATAAGAAAAATAAATTACTGGGAATTTTATAAAAAAATAAAACTCCTGTTTTTTTTTGTTTTTTTTATGGGTTTCTTAAAATTCTAAATAGGGTCAGTTTTGTTGGTGTGTGAACTTTAACACATTTTCATGAGGCCTTCTTAGAGAAAGTGTTGCCTTTTTATGACATGCACAGAATTTTATCAAAAAGCAAGGAACTCCGGAGATGTTTTGAGATGCTTCACTTAACACTCTAAATAGTTCTAACTGGATGTTCCGAATGATAAAACAGCAAACGATCCACCTTTCGTTGCGCAAATATGCGTGTGACGTAGAAATGTGTTGAAATCTGATGTGTGGAGGTATGCCTCGGTGGGTCTGTCCTCTCAGGTATGACTTGGCAGGCTCCAGCCAGACAGGTGTGCAGGTGATGTACGTGTCTTAGGGGAACACAGACACGGGAGATCTGCACAGCACATCTGATTCCCATCTTCAGCCCTCATTTCCGCCCGCAGGGGCATCGGGCTATTTTCGAACTTGTTGGGGTTGTTTTTTTCGCTTGTTGCGGTGCTGCTGACCTCGGCGCAGTCCCTACGGTCAACTCCGAAATAAAAGAGACTGAGATATTTAGTCATCAGTTTTCTCAGACGGCCTACTTAATGTCTTTCACAGGCTGCAGTCAGAACACATTGTTCTGGTTGGGGAGCGGTAATGACCGCTGCCACTGCATTCTCCACTTTCATTACTGGGATAAATGGAGCAATGCACTCCATATCAGGGAAGGGAACAAGACTGGAACTCCTGAATATAAACAGCCAATTAATCCAAGCTAATTCTATTAGGAATTGAGCTGGCATCACGCAGGGTTGAAGCCGTGAGCCGCCGAGCGTGGCGAGAACAGCGACGATACCGTACAGCGCTTTCATCCAGCTCATTTTGCCGGAGCTGAGGTTTATCCTTTTCCCAGAGCAGATTAACGCCACCGTCATAAGCTGCGGTGAGAGCATAAATAAAAAATGACGATCATTATATAGCAAAGCGTTTGCGGCTTTGGATTTATGAGGTAGTTTTAGTGCTTCTGTGGGGGAAACCGCAGCAATGCCAGTGCAGTGTTGCCGCCTTTTTGTTTGCAAGAGTTCTTGATAATGAGACGATAGGTTCATAATCAGATCCAGGGAGGTATGTCCTACACCCGATTGCTGTCTCAGGTATGAACGTTGAAGGGGACCTACGTGGGAGAACACATGCGAGAGGCATCCTCCATCACACTCGATTCTTATCTCTAGACGTCACTTTTATTTATAAGGGCAGCTATTTTTGAATGTTTGTTCCCTTAATTTCTTATCAATCTCATTCCCTTGAGGTATGAACCATGTGTTGGTCAAAGAAGCAAATTGGGTAATCTTTATTTTCTTTGATAATGAGGGGTGAAAGGTCTAAAGTATTTCGCAGGCTGCTATTAGGACTCAATCAGGCAGATCGAAATGTCCAGAGGCTAGCCAGATGCTACTGTTGGGAAAAAGAGAGAGCACAGAAAAAGACATGAAAGAAAGCGTTTAAAGTCAACATGAAATTGCAGTAACATGCACTATGTTAACCCTGGTAAACAGATCAAATCCCACCCTAGATGTTTTGATGTTTTTGTTTTTCTTGTGGAAAGTTTCACTTACAGATCCAACAGATTTATTGATGTGAAATCCATGCAATGCTGTCAGTTTCAGTTCGATGCTGACGTTAACAGAAATGACTGAATGCTGAATGCATACGCTTTGCCCTAAAGTTGGCATGAAACATAAAGCTGGTTGCCACTAACTTTAGGAATGGAGAAAAATGTCCTAGTCTAGCATTTGCCATCTAGTCATCGCCAATACTGTGTTAAATCACCTTTGCATAGTATATTTCATCTTTTAAAACAATACATTTTGGCTGAATGTATTCAATAATAGAAAAAACAGTGCCCACATAGCTAAAATGAACTTTGTTACCTTTAAATTGATGAAAACATAATGTGATGCATTTACTGCCACAAATGCAGCCATTCTAATGACAAACAAAACATGTATCTCCAAAACTTGCTTACCAAAAAGCATGTGAACTTAATTTTGGTAAAAAGCTTAATAATGTGATGACCATATGTAAAGCCATAGTACCAACTTTGACAGCGTAGTGTTTAATTATTTTCTCATTTCCTGAAAAGTAGCGGGTTTGGACCTATGATGTTTCCGTCCAACAGTGATGAAATGCACAGCTATGGCATTCTCAGTAAGACCAGTAATGTGGATTAAGAAAATAAATGGGGTACATTTCGATTTCATGTTTTTAACATTTCACTGACCTGACATTTCCCAGGTGTCTTGGGTTTCATACTGACACCTGTTGGTATGGATGTATGAAGATTTTGTTTATTAAGCACTACTGTGTTCCAGCAGATTTTTTATACCTTTTAATTGGTTAATTTATATCAACCATGCTACACACTTCAAAAATGGACATTCTTAATAAAAATGGTGGCTGGTGCAGGAAGGCTGTGTGTTACATTCCACCGGTCTGCTGTGGACAGTGCAGCTGTTTCCTGAATGGAGGGTTTTTGCCCTGTGGTGGCTGTAGCCGTCACGTTCATTTTATCACTCCAGCAGGCACAGCTTGCTTAAACATTTTAGTTTTCCATTCATAATTATTCAGTTTGGACTGATGGATTGCACACATGCTAATCCATACCATCACTCTGGACTCTTGACTGTTGATGTGGACTCAAAGTGCACCTTTAAAAGCATGATATATGCAGTATTTACTATCTTTATTAATTCATGTCTCTGGTATTATTTTGCACAAATTGTGAAGTTATAAAAAAAAGTTTTCATATTCTTTCATTGAAATGTAATAACTTTCTTCACCTCTGAAATAACACTTTTCTGCTGACAGAACAAAAAAACGTACATGTGCAAGGAAAATAACATTATCCGCTAATATTAGAGCCTGCTCTTCAACGTTCAGTCAGACTCCTTGTGGATAAAACCACGTCCTGTCCTAAATAATTTCCTGCTAAATACCTTTATATGTCATATTACAGAAGTTGTAGTCATGAAATGCAGTTCCTAACCCATTTTACGCCTGTAAAATGTTTCTGATATTCAGTGAGAAACATGCAGGACGATGCTTGATTTTATCTGCTGGGAATTGATGGTTTGAGAAAGGGGAGGGGCTAAAATGAGAGGCCTTGGTGACATCATCAGAAAAGAAAAGTTGGTAACACTTTATTTTTAGGGTCTCTTAACTAGTTGCTTATTAACATGCATATTACTAGAATATTAGCCATTTATTAGTAGTAATTAAGCGCATATTAATGCCTTATTCTACATGACCTTATTCTACATCCATAATCCTACACAATACCTAAATTTAACAACTACCGCACTAACTATTACAGTTTTTTACAATCATTTTTGCACTAATAACAGAACCTTCATGTCATTTTTCAAAACTCTAGACACAAAACTCAAAACAGTCATTATTTGTAACACAGGCTGTCCAATGTTCATAACTTTACATATTGCGTTCATATCTTTAAAGAAGCCTTGCATTTGTAGAAGCATTGGTTCAAAATACTCATTTATTATGAAATATCATAGGAACATTACTTTAGATCACCAACACACAAGATACCCATAGTTTCAATGTGTAGTTGTTAGTACAATCATTAAATATAGTTGTTCAAACACATGATGCAGCTTTCATTATGGTTCTACACATTCATGCATCATTGCAATAGACTAGAGAGAAAAGTACAGACACTGGAATCATTAAACAAAATTTGAAAATCATTAATGAAATATTCAACTCACAACAGGTTTTTCAAAAAAAAACTTTAGATAAGAAAAAAATTAATAATAAAAAAAAGATAAAACTACAGTAGGTCTACAGTAAAATGTCAACTGGAGTGTTCTTCACTGCACGTCTATGTTTTTATCAACCTTGTCTTGTGGATTTCGCCACAGGTTCTCATCCACATCATAATGGATGTTTTCATTAGCTAAAGATCTTGGAAAAAATCTTCCTGCATGGCAAAAACAGGCCTGACATTGGTCTCCTGTGATGGCATTGCATGCATCATCCATGGCCTGGAGAAGCGCGACTTGTTTGTGAGGAGCCTATTGTGAACCCGCCACCTCCATGTGGAGAAAATACTCCTCAGTCAGGTTACAGTAAGGAAATGGGAGTATGAGGGTAAATACAAGGTGATAAACTGTGGATGAGCCTGAAACCGTGATTGCTCTCAGTGCTGGTGTTAGGAATTCTGGGCCCATTGCACTGATTTCCCCTCTCAACCTGCGGGCTCTCAACCTCTCCATCTCTTGGCAGGGTTAAAGTCTCATCAGCTTCCAGCTCTATCACCCTCTAAAAAGACATTGGTAACACTTTAGAATAATGGTCCGTTGTTAACAAGTAACTATGCAGGAAGTAATAGGTAGTACTACATTAACACTCAACTTAATACTATTAACTAATAGAGAAGCAAGATTAACTAAGCAGTAAGTAATAGCAAATTTAGGAGAAAGGTAGTTCCTTATTAGATATTTGATACTTATTAAATAAAAATCTCCTCATTGAGAACTACTTGTGAACTATGACCAATTAATAAAGAATAACCAATTAATTACTAATCACAACAGTAAGGTCTTAAAAGTGAACAATTGGGTTCTTTGTGGAAACTAATTTATGAATATGATATCCCCCAAATAAGTCGGCTACAGTTTGAAATTGTGACTTCTACTCTTACCAAAGGATGAATGTTCTCTGTTTATTTCAAACAAAAACACAGAATAATAATAATAAAAATAATTAATTTAAAAATGTGATTGAATTGGTTAACAATTATGAGCTCTAGTTTGTGTCAGTTCAGTATTTTAGTGACAGTAGGCTGGGGAGGACTTTTCTTGAATATAAATAATGATGTTCTCTTGACAAAAGCAATTCACATCCTTAATGAAGGCATCGACTGCATTTATATTGTGTTAAGCACAAAACAGCATATTCCAGATTACAGTGTCTGGTAAAATATCACTAGTGCCACAAATTAATGTGCCTCATGTATGAATGTACACTATGTGTCAGATTTAAATATGTTAAATAACGGATTAAATTACTTAGTAATTACTGAGTGGTTAAGGTGTTTTTCACTTTAAAATAATGGTCCAGATCACTAGTAGTTCCTGAAGGCTGACAAGCTAACCTTTGAGTAATTAGTGAGGGGTTCATGTATTTTTCACTTCAAAGCTAAAGTGCTACTAAGGAACTACTAGTGATCTGGACCATTATTTTAAAGTGAAAAAACATGTTAACCCCTCAGTAATTACTCACAAACAAATTAATAAGTTATGTAATGTTTTATATATGACACATGATACAGTCATACATTTGTGTGAGGCACTAGTGATATTCTACCAGTAGATCATTTGGAGTGGGATACATATTGAACTGACATAAAACAGAATTCATAATTGTGAACTAATTCAATCATGAGCTTGTCAGCATCACTTCCTAATTATTAACATTTTTAAGTGAATTATCGTTTTTATTATTATTCTCTGTTTTTGATTGAAATAAACAGAGAACATCCATCCTTTGGTAAGAGTAGAAGTCACAATTTCAAACTGTAGCTGACTTATTTGGGGGATATCATATTCATAAATTAATTTCCACAAAGAATCCAATTGTTCACTTTTAAGACGTTACTGTTGTGATTAGTAATTAATTGGTTATTCTTTATTAATTGGTCATAGTTCACAAGTAGTTCTCAATGAGGAGATTTTTATTTAATAAGTATCAAATATCTAATAAGGAACTACCTTTCTCCTAAATTTGCTATTACTTACTGCTTAGTTAATCTTGCTTCTCTATTAGTTAATAGTATTAAGTTGAGTGTTAATGTAGTACTACCTATTACTTCCTGCATAGTTACTTGTTAACAACGGACCATTATTCTAAAGTGTTACCAAGACATTTACTGTAGGAAAAACAAATACTGATAACAATGATATAGAATTTTTGGGATTTTTTTCTCTCCCAACAACAGGCATCTTGAAACTGATCATACCTGAACATTCTCAGTCCTCAGTTGCTTCACTTTCGTAATGTTTTTCATAATTTTCCATATGGTTCAAGAGTAATGCAACAGTTACGTAGCACTTTGAGCAGCTGTAGCAATTGATAGTTAGATCATGATAATGAAATGAATAAACACTCAATTCAGATGTAATGTGGGAGTTGCATTTTGAAATAATACTTTGATGTTAAGTTGTGTCATTTTGAACTAGTGATTTTAGTTCAATGAACAAAAGATCTTTGGTCTATGTGTATTGTATCCAAGCATTTGGAAAAAGTGTTAAGTGTTTTGAAAAATGTGCATTTTGATAATCAGTTGTGAATTATGTCTACAGCTTGAAAAAATGACATTAAGGTTCTGTTAATAGTGCAAAAATGATTGTAAAAAACTGTAATAAGCAGCAAATTAGGAATTTATTGAGGGAAAAGTCGTAGTTAATAGTGAATAAGTGTTCCCTATTCTAAAGTGTTACCGAAAAGTTGTTTAAGTTATATTCTGAATAAAGATTATGAAGATTTTTTTTTATGAACATAATTTAAATATCTGAAATAATGTGGATATTCTAAATTATCATGCTTACTTTCAGTGTTTTGTGAATGCTGTGTCATGTTGGCTTTAAAGTAGCAGGGAGTTTTATTTACAGGAAGAATCTGTCTCAGCTTATCAATGTTGATTCTGGGCTGCAGGATTGCGGGGAAGTGTGAAGGCCGTTGGAAAAGTCATAGTGGTAAGACAAGTTGAGCGAAGTACATTATGTAAAAAGCAGGGCCATACATTATGGAACATGCTATACATCAGGTTTGAAATATGTTCCCAGGGAACAACATTGTGAAGCAAAACAGCCCCCAAACCACGGTCACATTCCTTCCCACCCCAGCGCCCCACACCCAGAGCCCCTGACACCTCCCTGCGCCACACCAGCAGCCAACCGCAGAGTCCGCCCCCCTCTCGCCCCTCATTCCGCACCTCCGCTCATGCCTTTACTGCTACTCGCTCCCTCTCTCACTCTCAATTGCTTTATCTCTCCTTTGCTCGCTCTGATCTTGGCTGCCTTTTATTCTGCTCACTGCGTCTGGAAGTACACTGGAGTAGAAAACAGAAAAAGAAAAGCAAAGCCTCCTCCTCTGCTTCTAGCGCTTTGCCAGCTTCTATCTGGCCAGGAATCGCAGTGGTAGCATGACCCCAGAAACAGCCAATGCGCTCCACTGCACTCAAAAAGAGAGAAGGAGGGAGAGGGAAATGAGGAGCTGAGAGAGAACTGGAGGGATTGGATGTCTAATGTTAAACTAGTTTCCTCAAAGAGCTGCTCTTTGTGTTGACATAAATGTTTCATTATTTCTGCACTCTAACATCTTGAGTTGAAGTTAAGGCTTAAACTTTCGTCTGATAAAGCAATGAGCCACGAGAGGTTGTGCATTAAAGATTTTAGCACAGATGGGTGGAATGTTCAAAGGCCAGTGTTTGTGAGTCAGTCTTGTATTGCTTGTTTTGTATTATTTTGTGGTACTCAAGAGGTCAACGTTTGGCCTGTTAGCATTAGCAGTTGGCTACAAGCCCCTGCTTGTAGATGTACATGTAGTAGTTATGCTATCTGGCAGAAAAAAGCATTTTTTTCTCCATTGACAGCCATCCAGGGAGATATAGCCATGTATTCTAGAGAAACAGATTTTACATTTTTGGAATTGATAAGATTTTTGATCTCTGATCCTCACCAAGGCTGCATTTATTTGATCAAAATATATTAAAAACAGTAATACTATTGCAATTTAAAATAACAGCTTTCTATTTTAATATATTTTAAAACATATTTTATTTCTGTGATGCAAAGCGGAATTTTCAACTTCTTTACTCCAGTCTTTACATGAAACTTGAGAAATCATTCTAATATGCTAATTTGCTGCTTAGTATTTTTGTAGAAACTGATGAATTTCTTCCAGGATTCTTTGATAAATAGGAATTTCAAAAGAACTGCATGAATTTTTAATATAGAGTAATATTTTGTAACATTTTTAATGTCTCTACTGTCACTTTTGATCAGTTTAGTGTATTCTTGCTAAAAAAAAAAAGTATAAAAAAAAAAAAAAAGAAGATTCTTAATAATATCGCAAACCAATGCATTATTTTATTTTATTTTATTTTTTTAAATAATTTGGCTCTTAGAATTGAGCAGCAGACTTATGTTTTTCTATGTCAGCTGCCTTTGACGTCACATAAAAATGGTGGAGAACTGTGACCCGGGCGACTCTTGTTATATTTAAGTGCTGTATGTATCAAGACAATTCTTGCTGGTTAAATTGTATTTAATGTTTCCATGGTTGTCATTAGCATCACAGGTCAAATAACATTTCAGTCAAATGCTGGAAAATGTTGGGGAACGTGTTTACGCTGTACACCTGCGTAAACTAAAATGAGATTGAACTCCCAACGGTCGAGAAGTGTGTGCACTTAATGCAAGGCGCAGTACAATGGCGGACACAGCAATATAATAAAAGACACCTAGATTCAATAAATTAACATTTACACAAATGCATTTATTCATAATAATTCTACTGCTAGCTAATATATTTCATTAGCGAATATAGAATATTGTTCTGTAGGTTGCTCCAGCCGCAGAGCAACATAGCAATTCACTGCATTAATATAAAATCCAACTGATGCGCAACCACAGGTGTGTTTATCAGCAGATTTACTCATCAGTGTCTGTGTGGGTGGAAGCGTGGTTTGTTCTGTCATTACAGAAGAGGAGAAAATGAGATACAAAGATTGAACATTCATTTTATTGGTTTGGTTTATTAATACAGTGGTTATTTCAGCCGCATTGGCTTTTCACAGGGGAAACCAACAAATAAAATGAAACTAGATAAGTAGAATATAGCTTTCTGACAATCTGTGGCTCAGTCACTAGTCTCTTTAACAATTAGCAACAATAACTCTGCGTACCTGATCAACACAAACGATAAAAAACATATATAAACACGTAAAACAAGAACCGATGCTAATACTTCTGAAAATCTGGATCGTTTATAAAATGATTTATTTACATTCATTCTGAATAATTATAATTTGGGGGAAAACAAGACAAAACACAAAGACGAACACAAATGGCACTGACCGCAGGAAGGAAAGTAAAACACTGATTAAAGGAGACAAAATATAAAATATTATCTGTAGTAATTCGACGATTCCATAGTGTAGTTCAAGTGCTATGAGTAGTAAAGGGTACACAGGTATAGACCCCCGGTCCGCTGAGCGTTTAGGGCGGGATTCAAGCCCTCATCATGCGGAGGGGGGGTGAGGAGGTTGTCGGCTCAAACCTCCTTTCAGTCTCACTCATGCAGTGAAAGTGGTTAGTACAAACTTAATACAACACAAGCTTAATAGCATTAGCATCAAATCTGTGCTTTCATAAACAGAGGGTGTCTATAATCAGCACCGCTATGATTGTGCAACAGCGCACCAGAACAGTGGTCAAGCCAGGTCCAATAGCAAACACAAGGGGGTGTGGTCTGAGGCCAAAGCGGTGTTGCAATTGGTCCATTTTTGTCCAATGGAAATTCATTAGACTGGGCCTCCAACAGTCAACATGAGCCAAAAAGCTTGACATGTTGAAGTTACTGTGACGCGTGAATCTCTGAGCCTGGACTACAGGTGACAAATTATAAAACAACAATTATTAGCAGCTTCAACTATAACGTATTTCAAAAATATAAAGGATAAACTTTTTATATAAAAATATCATTTATCTATGGAGGGCTGATACATTGCGGACGGGTTTGTTGAAGGGTTAGACGTATATGTGTGTATATATATATATATATATATATATATATATAACTGTTCTTCTCTCAGAGTGCACAGGAAATGGTTCTCTGTGAGGACTTGTCAAGACATGAGCATGTTTCAAAGTTCTTTGTCCCATTCCCGTTCTTCGCTCGATCACTCCCATTTTCACTTTCTCATGTCTCTCAGGTGTCTCTGTTAGCAGACGGTCTGCTGGCTGGACAGGGGACTCTCCAGAGACAAGCTTGTTGGAGACATGTCTGGACGAGACGTCTTAAACATGGACGAAATATAAAAGGCCTGTAAGAAAATGTTAAAGTGAGCACACAAAAAGTACCTTACACTCCCAGCTTTATAATAACGGTAATCTAGAGCATGTGGCGACGTGATTCTTACCACCCAGTATGCGGTCAGTCCTCCCTGCAGGAAGCCGGTCAGGACGTCAGTGGGGTGATGGCGGTAGTCAGAAATGCGAGTGAGTCCTGTGTACACTGCTAACATCACCAACATGAACTGCAGCAACGGTCGCAGGAGCCGTGCCCCTCGCCATGACAAACGCGCCTGCAGGTAAAACTGCGCAAAGACAGGAAGTTTCAAGAATAATTAACATATGAGCTGATAAAAGAGTGTACAGACTGATAAATAAAGCTTACAGAGAGTGTGTGTGTGTGTGTCTGACCTAGCTAAACTTCTGATGACACATTTCCTCAAAAATTGCTCGGATGTTAGCTAAATCTGATAAACCATCCTCAAAAGACTAAATAATGTGCTTATTTTAGTTCAAAGATGCCAATAGTGTAAGTCTGTTATTATAAGTAGCCTAAGAATAAAGTCTGCATTAAAATCCACCCTATCTATTTTAGAAATGTGTGTTATCAATCTTTAATCATCTTTAAATTAGCTCGCGACGCTTGAGGGACGATATTATTTAGGCCTACTACAGTTATCTATTTTCTGTATCTCCAAACTAAAAGTGGAAGATGGTATTAAAATGGTTCTGTTCCCAAATATAGTGAGCATCATGGACACAGTCTTCACATTAAGTCTCTTCCAAAAGTTAAGGAGCAGAATTTTTAAATCATCTTGTCTCTGTCAAATTCAAAGGCAACAGAGTGGACAATGCCAGAATATACTACGACAAGCTTCATCCAAAATTACAGAATTGTTGCAAAAAATGTTCTATGTAATTAAAAATGTAATAACGAATATCAACATTTCTGTATGCTTTGTTTATTATGCTGCCTTCATGTGCTGTCGGAAATTTCCTATTTCACACTTTTGAAATCGTGATTACGAGCTTGTCGCATTCAAGTGCTTTGTTGTCGAAAGAATAAATGCAATATTCCATTGGTTGATAACCATAAACATTCACCGCGCTAGATAGTCAGCTTGCTGACAATTCTGGAATTTCGGTCAAATACATGCTTATTTGATTGTTTATAGTACAACATGCGTCAATGTAAAATTTATATATGTATGTATATATATATATATATATATATGATACATGATTGTTCATATATAAATAGGCACTACTTTAACAATAAGGTGATGTAGTTGTTGTTGAAAAAACTAATAAAGAATAGCACTGTCAGCAACAATCATTGTCCCCTCCACAATGTTGAAAGGTTATGGCCCGCCCAACTGGAAAACTCAAGTATCAAAATAATCTCAGAGTTTCCCAGTAGTAAATACTTGAGAAGCCATTCATGTCCAATTTCTGATTAGGAAGCTAGCATGTGAAGGCAGCATTAGAGTATCCTGTTGTTGGCTAACACCAAATTGAAATGAGTTGTGAGTCAAGTTTTCTTCATCGAAGATATACCATGATGATGCACTCAAATTACCATGACTGGGAGAAGTCCCGCCTTCTAAATAAAAGAGGCAATTGGCAATTGGTTAAGACTTTGCATCACTGCAGCTGTCATTATAAACTCTGGTTGTCCAGAGACTCGCTATGCACATTGGCTAGACCAACCCAAAATATACACTTTTTTAAACGCTATTTGAACATTTATGGGACAGTTGTGTTAGATTTTGTTATTTAGATCTAAGTTTAGCTAGCATTTTTTGAGAATAGACTGAGTTGGTCTTGCATCCTGGAAATAGCTGCCTAGAGGCATTGAAAATATGGACACCAAAGGAAAGGTACTTCAATGCTTGTGTTGCATTACACAGAGTGTTCCAAATCATCACTTTTGAGACTACATATTTCAGTTAGGATGCTGCCTTAGAAGTAAACACTAGCTTTGGGAACAGAGCCATATGGTGAAAAAAATTGTTAACACATGTTAATGATACCACCCTGACAAGCTAGCTTAGCTACACAACAAATATTAGGGAAGATGTATTGGGGTCGGTGTGAATTGGCTGTAGATGAACTTTATGGAAGTTGATGTCACACGAGGGACCGTGAAACATTCCAGAATTTAAGGGGTCTGGTACCCCTCCCATCAGCCCTGTCACAGGTGTTTGGCTTCCTGCAGTAAAGCCTGGAGCAGCTGGCGCTCAGAGCCAAAGCATGTGGCTGCAGGTCAGGCATGCAAGGCAGAGCCGAGCCTGTACAGTGCGGCCATTGGCAGGGACGGAGAGAAAAAACAGGCAGAGAGGACAAAGAGCCTGGCACGGAATTTCTATAGGCTTTTCCCTCACTCTGTTCATGTTCTCTCTCTCGCGCTCTCTAATGAGAGTTGAAGAGCTCTCCCGCTTTTAGAGCAGCCAGAGGTCCGTGAATTGAATCAGATGAATGGTAGAAAATAGCTTGTTTTTACACAGCGGGCGAATTTTCTTCCCTCCGTTCTAAACGTGATTGGCACACAAGGCAGAGTAAATTCTGATAAGGTTTGTGGGGCAGTTGAGTGAAAGAGAAATGTGAATGCTATTGAATGTCATGCTTTATGATCGTTTGCGAGCGTTTTGTCATTTTTTCCCCTTATTGTGCCCCTTCCCTAGGCCATAACAGCGAGTGAGAGAGAGGGGTTTAACTGAAAGAAGTCTGTCTATCTCTCAGCAGGCCAAAGCTCCCCCCCTCCCGGACCCAACCCACAACTAAACAAGGCCTCCTCTGTCTTCAGCTAGCTTTCACTCGCTCTCCCTCTCTCCGCTCATCTATTCATCAGGCCTCTGGAGAACATTCCCTCTTTCACTCAAGCCTTTCTTTTCCGCTTGAAGCAAAATGCCTTTTGGGAGGTTTTTTTTTTTTTGCGTTCTCAGAGCCTTCTTCTTTCAGTATGAGTTTATTTGTGTGCATTTGTGTGAGTTGAAGTTTGAGAGAGTTTCTTGTCAGTAGGAATTTTTTGGCATTTTTCCCACATGGCAGGGATGGGAAGTGAAAGCTGACAACAGAAAAAGCTCCTCACCAGCATCCGACAGCAAGCACAGGCATTCGGTGCTACCCTGACTTGTGTTTGAGTTTGCGTGTTTGAGTGTGCATGTGGTAAATATGGCCACACAAGGCGATACTCACTGCCAGGTAAAGCATGGTGTACATGGCGAAAGATGCATGGCCCGAGAAGAAGGACTTTCTGTTTGAAAAGAGCAGAAGGGAAATATTACCAACTAAATGTCATAATCTCGCAAATCATTAAACCGCTGCACTGCTTTATGGGCCATAACAATGTCTGCATGATGTTATATAAAGCAATCACAAGCATACATGTTATTGTAAGTAAATTCCTTTATATTTCCTTAAAACATACAATGTGATCAGTCAAAAAACATCCAATATTTGCACTTGAAAAACTGTACCTTTTATTAATCATAAACTGTAGCTCTGTTCCAAAATCTAGTGAGACTCCTACCTAGGCAGCATCACTAGATAGGGCTATTTTAAACACCCATTGAAGGGTTTACTCTCCAGAGTGAGAGCTTCAAAGGGTTTAAGGGTGTAGGGGACCAAAAAACCGTGCCTTGGAAGGCACTTCTGTGTCATCTTGCTGTGACAGTTAAGGAGGCGCCATCATCGCACAATTAAACCTCCTCAAGAAATCATGGGAGCGAAGTGTCCATCAGTTTCACGCTTCTAAGTGGCCAGTTTTGAGTAATTCGGTTTGGAATGACCCTCGCTCTGATCTGGCCTTTGGAGGTGGATTCTGTTTGGAACATAGAACAAGGTACCTTCTTTTGGCCAAATATTAAAAAACCATTTGTAAGAGCATTTATCATTCATACCCTTACCAAAAAGTAGTATACTTCAAGTTTATTTTATTAAGTATACTTAAGTAAAGTTCAAGTATATTTTTAAATATACTTTATGTAATAAGTATACAAATATCAGTGTACTAGTAGTATACTTGTAAGTGTACTATTTCCATACTCATTGGGACTAAATTGGCCCACTTTCTAGTATATAAAAGTATACTTTTAAGTATACTTTAAGTATAAAAGTAGTAGAATTTGAGTACACAACTAGTTTACATCAATGTTGTTAGCTTGTACTGCAACTATACTAAAAGTGAACTTATAGGTATACTGATAGTTTACTAATTAAATACTTGTAGTAGCATTTTTAGTACTTTGAAGTATAGTCTCAGTAAACTACTAGTTTAGTAGTTTTATACTGCAAGTATACTCACAAGTTTTCTTTAAGTGAACTTTACATCATACATTAAGTATACTACTATGTCCCTATTTAGGTATTAATTTGTATATATTTTGTTATATGAATATCTGAACATACAAAACATCCAAAGAAAGAACAGGGTATCTGCTTGAAAACAAAAACATTTTATTCTCGCTTCATGCATTCTTTTTTTAAACACTTGACTGGGTAAGTTTCATAAATAAAATTTAAAAATGTAAAAATAAACAACATTTTGAACAAAAAGCTGAAAAAAGACTATGAATTAGATTCAGAATGATAATCAAAATGTAGATGGAGTCGATCAACACCCCAAAGCTTGACAGTCATTATTACCTCTTCATTGGTCAACATTTTATTCCATAACTTTACACAGTTTTGATGCTGTTTTATATCTGATGATCGTGTTAGATTACATGTGGGAGTATCTGTTGTTTCTTTTTCTTCTTCACTTGTGTTTTTTTGGAAATTCTGTACAGAAAATGTGTACTAGCGCCCCCTACCGTATAACAATGAAAACACGGATTCTAGGAGCACAAGTATAGCTCAAATATATTTAGACTTTTTTTAAGTATAAATCAAGTATACTTAAATGTCATTTTAAGTATCTTTCTGAGAAGTACATAAAGCCCATTTCTGAGAAGTACATAAAAAGAAAACTAAAAGTATACTTTCCTATATTTAGTTTAAAAGAAGTATACTAATAGCACACAGACAATCCTAGAATGCATCGCAAGAAGCTGACCCTTGTGACAAAATGTGCTTCGTTGTACTGAATGTGCACTTTTATCATACTTCAAATCTTTTAAAATATAATTTTATTGTGCTGTTAGCTTAGCAACATGCTAACATCGAACTCCATCAGAATCAGTTGCAAGTCGAGTCTTCCATGTGGAGTACTCTTTGTGTCATGCATGTATTATATGTTACAAATAAGTCAGTTGTGAAGATCCATTTTGGTTAGGATGCTGCCTATGTGTATGTAGTATACAGCAAGACATAGTAGGTGAAAAATATTGCAGAAAAATGTAGTATGTTCGAATTCTTAGTATTTATAGCAGACAAGTAGTAAAACCAGTATAAAACCAGGCAGGGTAAACTTCACAGTAGTACTTAACACGGATTACTGTCACACTTTCAAAATCCTTCATCTCTTGAATTAAGATTATATTTCAATTTTAAAGTAGACATTGCATGCAAAATTCACTTTTACATGGTGTTTGCATATAAATGTATCTTAGCAGTGTGTGGAAACAACTACCCTACAAGGATAAAAATCCATTCACTCCTTTTTTTAATCCCCCAAAATCCTAAACAGTCTCAATTATCAAGCCGTTTTGATTTTCTAAGCAGTATGATATCATATTGCTCAGGCCCCGCCTACAACCGCTGAAGTACTGTCCAATATTAGCATATTTTCACCCTCAGCCATTTGTACGAAGTCCATCATTTTCTCCACGTTCCAGCAGCTGTAGCGACAATGTCTTGTAAGCAATGCAGATGTTTTGTAGTTTTGTGATGTAGAAGAACATAAGAATCTTAATTTTCTCCCGACATCAGAGCCACTGAGGATGCTGTGCATTCGTTTTGTTTTGAATGGTAATGTGCCACTGAATACACCTAAAATATACATATACATAAAACCTAAATGTCTGCACATTAATTTTACTCCAGACTGCTTTCTGAACAAGAGATAATTCAAGGCAGGTTTTGTTAAAAAGTTCAAACTTAAGGATAGATCAGTACCCATTATTCGTGATCCCGCTGCACCTCCAGAAGAAGTAAGTCGGACACTTTATATTTTTTATGATTATTTGCAAATTGCCTTTGCTCTTCCATGGAAGAGAGGGGCGGATGAACTGAGCTCATTAGCATTTAAAGGGGCATGACCCAAAATGAGTTGCTGTGAATAGAGCAAGGTAAAAAGGGTGTTGTTTTACATGACCACTGAGGAATTTTAACCTAAGTATGTTGCAGACCGTTCATAAAGACCCTAAAGAATCATACCAACTTGAGGAAGATCAATGTCCCCTTTGAAGCACAGCCACCACAAAATCAGACTTACTTTGAGATCATTCTGAGGTTAAATACATATTTAACTGTAACTGATTACAATTACTTTCATTTTGTAATTAAATAGGGGTTATGCGCAACAGACTTCCGTATTCTGCTAACCAGGTCTCGTTGCTTCCGGTTCACGTGTTTTGCAAATGCCCCGTTAAATATGAAGCTGTTTTACTCAAGATGCCTTCAAAGTAGACACTAAAGATAATCATTACCAATGTGCATCACATATGTGGATTGATATATAAATTATTTTTATTTTTATTCTTTTCAATAACATTTATATATAAAAGTCGAATAAAACGTCAACAATAAAAACAGCTAGCTAATTTAACTGATTACCTTAAAAGTCCATTGATAAGTTCTCCGACAAGCGGAAGCAATGAGACCTGTTTTCCGGGTTTGGTCAGGTGACGTTCGACATATACCCTATTACGTAATTCCGTTACATGTAACTAGTTACTCCCCAACACATGCAGGCAGGTGTGTTGGAGCAGGGTTGGAACTGAAGTCTGCAGGAACTGCAAGTCTCCAGGAGCAGGATTGGAGACCCTTGATATAGAACATACATTTTTAATGATCAATAAGTACTCTTTCAAAAGAAATTTTGTACAGAGCCTAGGTTTTGGAACAGAGCTCATCTCCCCTCTGTACCTCCCATTAAACCCCTTGTACTCCACTTACCTGGCCTCATCCACTATCTTGGAATTGTTGCCGCAGAAGACATTTGAGATGTAGGTTCCGGGTACGCAGTTGAGTGATTCATAGGTCACATTGCACGCTGACAGGAAGTGGGGACGGAGTCGGCCCACACTCAGCTTCGCCATGTTGGTCAAGGATTGCCCCACGCAGCAGCCAAACAGGAAGCTGCCCAGCTCCTTATACAGACAGGACACGTAGAGGTTGCGCACAAACGCCCGTGAGTGCACACTTCTGAATCGTACACGGTAACACTCTCCGACAGCAATCTGAGACAGACAGGGGATACCGCTAAGGTTATAGCCATGCAACACTGAGTTAAATACTACAAGGCTCAGGATGCCTTAAATAATTCACAGCACCTCATACACATGCTCTCTTACACAAAGAGAAACTCTTGTTCAATAGAAAAGTACATGAAAAGAGTAAATCAATAGCCTTCAGTAACAGGAGAACCGTGGGCTAATACTACTATGGACAGGACGTCTCGTAAAAGACGAAAATTAAAATTCTGTCACCAGTTATCCTCATGTTGTTTTAAATCCATGCAGTTTTCATTCTTTCAGGGAACATCAAAGGTCAATTTAAATGTACTGGTCACTCTTTTGCACAGAATTACAGTGAAAATATAACTTGAACGTTTTACATAAACACCATAGAAGTAGTTCTTCAAATAGTTTTTTGAGGGAAACAGAAAAAAAAATTAAGTTATTTTCTTGAACCATCTTGACATTCACCCTAGCTCTCCTTAGTATCTTCATGAGAGAAGTAGAAAGTATGAATTTTTCTTTTAAATCAGGGGTGTCGAGACCTGTTGCTAGAGGGTCACTGTCCTGCAGAGTTTAACTTCAACCCTAAATAAAGCCATCTGAACCAGCTATTCACTGTCTTCAGACTCACTAGAAAATTCCAGGAAAGTATGTTGGCGCTAAACGCTATAGGTCGTTGGACCTCCAGGAGCAGGGTTGGACACCCCTGTTATAAATTCATTAGTTGATCAAGTTCACAAACCCAGTGTAAATGACTGGTTCACAAATCAGCCATGATGCACCAATTCATCCATCATTGAGCCTATGTTGACTGATGAAGAGTGCTATACAAATAAATCATTATTATTATTATATGTTGGACTGGTGTGGTGTGTTCTGTACTACTGGCACTGGTCGGACCCCCATAGGTGGATCTGTAGATGCCTGAGCATGTTGAATCGGCTTTGGGCAGTTAGTGAGAATGATCACTCTGATTGGCTGTTTAGTTTGGCGAAGTAGTGGACGAGAAGAAGTGTCAAAGGCAAGCAATGACAAAGTCGAGGGAACAAACAGAAGACTGGTTGTTCATCTTTATCTCATTTACAATGATATCCGCAGTCCTAGCTCTCCATTTCTCTTTTTGAACGATGAATACAGACTACTGCCTCCTGCTGGTATGGAGAGTTATTTCCTCTCATGTCAGCGCAAAACGTACATGCAGTTTTGCTATTGGCTGTAGTCTATGCACTGTGTTAAAGTGCAAATTGTTCACCTAGATGCAGGTAACACGAGGCAACAACACGGTTTTCGTTACCACTAGTTCTTTGATTTGGTTTGGTGTGTCTGGGCCTTTAACAATTTTTGTTTTGCCATTCTTTCCCTTATTCACGTAGTACAGTTAGAGAGAGGTCAGGAAGCGAAGTGGGAGATAGAGGGAGCCAGGATTGGTAAAGGACCATGAACTGGGATTCAATCTTTGGTCGTCTGAAGTGCAATTGTGCCTACATGACGAAGCGCTGCCCACAAGGCCCATATGTGCTATATTCTTTAGTATTTTAAAGGATTGAGTTATATTGACCACCATTTATCATACTTTAATGTTGCTTTTGCACCCATTTTGATACTTAAAAGATGTTGCAGTTCAATGGAAAACAACAATTCTTGAAAATCTTTTGTGCTTTGAGAAGAAAATAAGTCTGACATGAGGCTGAATAAATGAAGACAGAGTTTACACTCTTGGGTGAGCTATCTCTTTGCAGTCATTCAACAAGTGATATTTCAGTTTATGAGTGCGTTCTCACCGTAAGTCCTGTGATTATGATGCCCCCGGCTATAAGCATGCTGTCAGGAATGGCCTCAATTTCTATGTAAGGGTAAGTGATGCTGGTGTCCCCGCAGAAGAAGCCCCTCATGTATGGTTTCACCGCTTTGAGCTCACAGGCGAAGAACGGAATGGAGGCTGTCAGGAGAGAGACAGAGGGGTTAATGTTTCTGTCGAAACTACCTGGATGAATGTTTTTCTGTGCATGTCAGTGTTTCTCTGGCACCACAAGATCAGACACAGATACGTCTTTAATGCTCTATTATGTGCAATTAGAATCGCAAGTGCGGCTGAGATATTGAGAATGTCACTGTCTTCCTGATGGGAATCGAGATCCAGCCTAAGGAGCTGACATTCCATGCATATCTCTGGCAGAAAGAGAGAAGGAGGGGGTGGGGGTTGAAAGAGAATGACAGCACGGACAGATGAGGCATGTGGAGAAGAAAAGACCCTAAAGAATACAGGATTGAGGTCAGAGACTATGAGGAGGAAGATGGAAAGTTTCTTGCGAGTTGTGCTGGGAATGCGGTAATATGGTTCACTTGGAGTGCGTAGGGGATTTTCTCTTTCAGGAAAATGCAAACAAATCTATTACACACCTGGATGGTTGCAGGCAGGTGTGTTGGACACTGGCTAGACTAAAGTGTAGAAACTAAAACCTGCACACTACTGTAGCTTGCAGAATTCCTTATGGTATTTATGGCAGTGTGTGGGACTTATTCTATGCCCTTGTTAAACAATTATTAATTTAAAAATTAAACATTGTCGGAGTAGGTCACAAGACAAGTTTCCCAGATAAGTAAACCAGGATGTTGTTCCAAATGGATGGGTGAACTCTCAAGGTATAAATCAGTAAGCAAATAGGTCATTTCCAAATAGAAATCAGTTGTGGCTTGGCAGTATGTGCATGTGCTCCAATACATTGCATAGTTTAATATTAATATTACAGTTCTGATAATTAGTTTCATGTTGTGGTCGATGAGTTATAGATATCATTTCTTTTTTTTTTCTTACAGATAAATATATTTTTTGCTTTCTTTGTTGCATTTTCTCCTTGGTACCAACATGTGCAAGTGACATATAAGTAAGCTGTCCTCTCATTGGTCAGAGTTCTCCTGTTTACGCTTTGGGATTCCACTCATTATGGTTATCCATCAAGATGGGTTGACAAATTAGCTCTGCGATCTAGCTCCTTGTTACACATACACATACACATACACATACACATACACATACACGAATGCATATAAGCCTTGATTCAATCAAGACTTTATCGGGACAGCATTCTTGTAATGCACCTGTTTTGTAGAAGAGCAATGACATTTTAAAATAAAGAGGTGCTCTTTTATTTTCAACTCATAAGTAAGATGCTTACCCACAAAATCAGGTAATGCATTACCTTATTAATTATGATACAGACTGACCCTTTAGTCCACTGGGTCGGACTGCTTTCTCACTGCAAGTGAGATGATTTAAGTTTGGCCAAGACCTGGTGTGGATCGGAAAATGCACCAGTTTCTGCTCCAAACATGCCAGGTGTGAAAACACCCTTAATAAATAATTCATTTTAAGTACTAAAAGTGAGTTTAGGCTTCATTATATTATAATGTACATTTTAGCATACAATTTGTTAAATATTACATTTAACACATATTTATTAGCATTTTTAAAGGTTAACCATAAGTGTTCAAGGACGGACAAAGGTCTAAATGAAAAGACAAATAAAATAAAATCAGGACATTACCATGTACAATTAAATATCACTTATGAATTATTAGCTGTTGTAAAGAAAGATATTAATGCTAATTTGCCAGTTTAACCATCTCTTCAAAACCCAAATGATTCCCATTCAGAGAGTGTTTTTGATTGACTAGTTTTCTGATGCTAAAAAAAGCATGGGTTTTTTGCTGTTTACAGAATCTAGTGTTCTCACTCAGGCAGGTGCCATTTCTCAGGACCTCTTTTCAGCGATATCTGTCAGGAAGTAGGAACATTTCATGTGTCAAGCAATCACTTACAACACCTTTAATGGACAGAGAAGTATTGGCTAATTATTCATTATATAATCATTACAGGAAATACATAATAGAATATACACAGTACTGATGTGTAAATATAGATCTGTACCAGGAGTTGAGTATGAATATAGAAGTGATGAGTGATTCAGCTGTTGAGTTCTTGGTTTTTGTTCCCTCTCTCTCTCTCGTTTCCCCCAGGCCCGGGGCCCGTACGGTCCCATGCCCTTGATCCACACAGAGCATGAGACTAATCATTAACCCTCCACTCTCTCCCCCAGCTGGAACGAACCCAGCCACAAACACAGCCTCTGCCAGGGAATCTCTCAGTGTACGTGACCGTTCGGTTTCCAGGGCACATACACATGCTTGCACGCTGCAGGGGGACCAAAACAGATCCAGAGATGGAAAGAAAGTGCAAAGTAGGTCACCGTTGGCTGAAATGTACCAGCAAGTTCACATACACTGATCGTGATCGTTCATCCAGAATATCGGGTATCGCACACTAATAATTTCGTAGTTGTACGTACAGGAGAAATTCTTACAAAAATTTGCAACACAACGCCTTATTCTGTTAATGAATTCTGAGACTTCTAGAATGAGTGACCACTCAAGGTTACTAATTTGCATAAACACACCCATCTCCATATAAGGGCTTTTCGCACAATCTTTCCTTGCAGTACTCCTGTAACGAAAGTAAGAACTTCGTTAGATCCTCAAGCAATGCCAAGTATGCCATTCTCAAAACCACTACAAACACTTTATATACAGTCAGTTTATATTAGCCATTATTATATTATATTATATTATGTACACAGCATATCTGCATTCTCATACAGAAAAAAAAACAAAAAAATAACTCAAGCATAAGCAATAAATCAATTTATCTTAACATGATTATATAAGGCCACCCAAAGTATTTGGTTTTGCGTATGTGTGGTTTCAGTTTAATTTTAGTACAAAAGAAATTGGTGAATCATGGTTGGTTTGTGAAAGCGTTCATACTCACATTTCACATACAAATGTATGCATACACATGAGACTCATTGTGTTAACAAAGGTCTCCCACACACTTCAGTTTTTGCTGCATCAATCAAATCCATTGATTTCAACAAAGATGGTGTGTCACAAACACATAGGAGCAAGAAATGCAAGGGTTTGCAAAAATTTTGTAATTTTGCTGTTGACCACTGAGAATTTCAGACAGGCTGATTTAGTTGCTCATAAATTCAATTCACTGTATTCCCACTTGATTTCCAGCATCTCTTTTTACATTCTTATCGCTCAAATGCCCCATAAGTGCCCTAACAAGCACACATACTGACCTGCATATCGAGATGAATGCTTATGAACGCTCCCCCTGAAAACACTGATAAGTATAATCAGAATTTAACACTAAATTTGTACTGTGCTGACAGCTGCTTTTCTCAGAATAAGTGGAGGCCAAACAAAGATAAGGTGAGACGCAACATCCTGCACTGCTGAATATGTAGAGGTGAAGAAGACATGCTGTTGACGAGATAGCACTGAGTTACACATCAGCACACCCTGATCTGACCCTGATCCCGCTTTCGCTCGGTCTCACCGTAGCACATGCTTGACATTTCATCCATGCTTTGGACAGGCCTGTACACTGTTACCCTTCAGGGTCCTCTCTGGGCCGGTCACATGTGCTTGTGTGTAATCGAGATCTCTATCATTAGCTCTGGTCACCATGCAGAATACAGATATGAAGGGCTGGTTACCAAGCTCCTGTTCAGCAGGCTTTTAAACAGAGTCCCTACATATTCTATGAAGCAGAATATTTTATAAAGCTGAAGATTTTATACATATTTTATACGACACTCCTTCAGAGAATTTATCCTTCCGATTTATTCTTTAAATGGTTATTGGTTACAGGCCACACTTGAGGTAAGTTGGAGGTGGACTGGGACAAAAAAGGATCAACGACATGGCACTCTTTTGTTATGATAATTTTTGGAGAAGCATAAAGTCAAAAATGCAATGATGCAACTGATGTCATAATGAAACAAGCCTCATTCAAAAATTATTGAATAGAAAACATTGAAGTATTATAATAAAACAAAATATTTTAATAAAACTGCTACTGCTTATTCATATTACAGTAATAATGAAAAAATGGTAACATGGTTCAACCAATAAGCAGAAATGATACATTATATCATAGAGACCCTCGTGACCTTGCAGACCCTTGTGACTATTTGTCAGTATCAATAAGTCAAATAATTTAGCCTTTTTATGACAAGGTGAGGTTAATTAAGTTACCCAAACCAAAAAAAGAAAAGAAAAACATAATTATATTTATAAATGAATATAATGCCATTTGTAAGCATTACGTTTTAGCTTGAAAAAATATATATATTCAAAAAATAGTTATTAAGATGTGTGCATTCACTGTATGTATTCAAGATGTAAGCAAAGTAAGTTATTATTTCCATAATTTTGGTGGTTGGACACAGTGTTATTTTAGAATAATTGACATCCTATTATAGTGTTTATTGATGTTTTGAATCAGTTTTTTTTTTTTTTCCAGTTTCAGTTTTTTTTCCAGTTTTAGTAGTTTTTGTTTTTGTATTTTTTTTATCTGTCTACATTGTTTTTATTCATTTTTATTTCAAAATTACTAAATAAAATGAGAAATGTTGCCTTGAAATAAAAAGTTTTTGAACACTTTATTTCAGTTAACGTTTATTTTATTTCAAGTAACAAATATGTTTGTTAATAGTTTTAATTTCAGTTTCAGTTTTAACTGTTGCATGACAGTTCTATCATTTAACATGATGAGTCATTAATTAAACGTTTCTTGAAAATGATAAAAACTTTTTTTTTTTTTCAAAACCATAAATGAATGACTTATGATTTTTTATTTATTTATTTTTTATCATGGACAATAAATATGTCATTGACCCATTATATAATTATATTGATTAAAGAGTCATAATAAATTGATGTTTATTGTTGTCTGATGAAGACAAATTCTCACATTTCAGCATTCTGGAAATCACCTAGGCCTATGACTGCATTTATTTTGTGTTTTTACTTGTTTAATTTGACACACAGTGAATGGTACTGCACTGAACATTCATCCCCCACTATATTTGTCTACTAGACGAAGAGCCAATGAGCGGGCGAGTTGAAATTAAAGCTGGTGCAATCCTGTGAAACTGCTGATAGAGTAGTAGACTGTGCGTCTGGGGACAACCGTGCCATGTTAGTAAGCATTATATCACCTACACCAGAATCTGCCACTGCACTTTAAATGGGCCGGGCTGACAATATTGAAACTTTTACTCTCATTTACTCTTCATCTTTGTAAATTTTCCTAAATCTAAATAAAATTTTGCAAGACACTCCACAAGTCTTCCTCTGGCCAGTTCATCTTTCAGGAAGGTTGGCCAACAACTGTCTGCATGGCAGGGATGGCAACTGTAACTCTGAACAACTTCTCGCTTTCCTGGTTTGCCTGTGCTGAGGAACGAGGCGAGGTTAGCAATAATCTTCCAGGTGTGCTAATCCTCTTATCGTTGCGTGCTCACACTTGGGGTGGGTTGGGAAATCAGTGGAGAAACTGCACCTTAAACTCAGCCTCAGTTGGGCACACTTAACACACGGCGACCTCACAGACCGTGTTCATGGTGGTTCATTAGCTCACACCCCCAAAGGAAGCTCCTTATCACCAAGACAGCATATTAGCCAGCGGCTAGCTGCTGTCAGCTGAGCTAATGATTAGCTAGATCAGTCGTGCTAAACTGGTAACACGTACGCACCTCATGCAGACAGGTCAAGGATTGAAAATCAGTCCAACGGCGCCTGTCCTTAAAAGACCTCCTAAAAAGAAAGACTTCTCAGTTTTTTCGTTTTATTTGGGGCCAGTCAGAATGATGGAAATGAAGCTATAGTTGAAGAAAGTTTTTTTTTTTTTTTAGTTCATGAAACACTTCATCACGTCATGTGGTTTTTCCATCATACCTTGAATACATGTGAGTGTATACAGCTTAATCGTTAAAATAAAAAAATATACCAAAATACATTATTATTTTTAAATGTAATAAGGTAATAAGTGTTTTTACAAATATTATGAATAATTAATTTATAAATATCATTCGTTTTGGGGGAGTTGCACCACATGACATTTTACAACCTGCCTTGTCTTAACATTTTATCTTGCCTTGTCTTAAAAATGTCAAATTATCTGATATTTGAAGAGACTTATTAACTTTTACACACATAGGGTCCATTCTATGACTTCATTCAGTTGGTTGCACCACATGACTTTGTCAGACAAAAGTTTTTCAAATATTAGTAAGAAGTAAATCAGTTTTGTTTAAATATAATTTATTATTTAAAAATAATAAAAGAAATAATAATAAAAGATTGTGCTAAATACAGGGTTCAAACAAGGTCGTTACAATTCTTGAATTTAGCTTTTAGAAATTTAAGATCAGAAATATTTGGAAATTTACCTTGTTTTGTGTTTTAAATTAAATAGAATATGGGTATGAGATTCACATCTATGAGAAACAAATATTTATTTTATAAAAAGTATTAAAAGTCTTTATAATTGAGTCTTTATAACAGTTAATGGATGGAAGACATTGACTTCCACAGTGGCTTAGCGGACGGGCACACACGTTAATGCGTGTGTCGTCAAATGCCGAAAGCGCCGTCAATTTTTACTTTCACTTTCACGGTGAAAAACGTTCACCGGCATAAGTCTTGCACAAAGTTTGCACGTTGCTTGTATGATATCCACTGGCTCGTCTTCGTGGTTTAAAACAGAAATATTTCCAATATTGTGACGCACCCCCTCTACCCCCATAGTATGTAAAAATACTATGGAAGTCAATGGCTACCATCAGCAGTTTGGTTACCATCATTCTTTAAAATATCTTCTTTTGTGTTCAGAATATGAAAGAAACTTATACAGGTTTGGAACAAGTGGAGGGTGAGTAAATTTTAGATTTGTTTGCTGAACTATCCCTTTAACATGAGAAATAGTTCATTAAGAATAACATATTGTATGCAAATCCTGGGGGGGGATTGTTTTGCCTGTATGAACAAATCTTTTTTCTTGATTATGATATCAGAAAAGTTTTACAGTATCAGCCTAACAATTGTGACTTTGTTACAAAACCATTTTAATTCAGAAATGTTCATAAAAGAAGAGGTGTAATGTGTGAATTTTTAAAAATTTAATAAAGCATCACCTCATTGACCAAGATATCAGCTCAAAATTAGTAGTTCTGCAGAACTGCCAAGGCTAAATGAGATAATGTCACAGAACACATATCAGGTGTCTGCTGTCATTAATGCTTCCTGTATCAGTGACACATCTATCGAATTCATTTAAGGAACAAGGCCAGAGGGGCTGGTGTGTAATAAAAATCGATGCCGTTCTGGACTATTGTGTAAAACGCAGCAAAACACTTCCATTAATGCTGAGGGACGATGTCAGGATCAGTGACCCACCCTAGCAGACTCACTTATCTAGAGGACATCGCTAATGGATCCGCACGGTAATGCAATAGCCCATATCCACCGGTCTCTTTACTCTGCGTTTATAACCTAGACCCAGTCGATGCTATTGATTGAGGTACATTCTACATGCTGTTCCATTAATGCGCCAGCGTGCCGGTGGAGTAGCGCATCAACACAAGTCCATTAGCAGATCACATCCAAAAAGCCATAACCCAGAAATCCTGGAATCCCGGAGACAAACACAGCCGTGATTCAGTCCTTACCGAGAAACATGCCTGGCTTTACCCAAGCCCAGAGCAAACACGCTACACACAGTAGACAAGCGCCTAACATGAGTCCAAATGAGTACTGTGAGGTCACTTCAACCACAGCTACAGAGCTTCACAACAAACCTCCAAACCACTAGCTGGCCGCACGTAATCTGTCAAGCAGCTGCGAGCAAACTCCAACACCTGGCTGGAGGAGAGAATGCAGCGAAGATGGATGGAGAACGTGAGAAAGCAGGCCAGAAAAGATAGGAGATAAACAGCACAAACAACTGCGTGGTGTAGCACAATCCGCTCTCGGTCTGGGCCATTTCTCAGTCACAAGAGCGAGGGAACAGAACATTAGATTCAATCCGTGCCTTGCTCGGAAAGAAAGGATCTGTTTCTAATTTACACTTCTGAGCACCACAGCCCAGAATGAGCTCACCGTGAAAGAATAACAATAAAATAAGATGGAACAAGAGACAGAACAACAGCAGAGAAGCAGGGGGCAGAACTGCACAAAAAGCAGCTGGGGCGTGTTTCTTTTTTCCATGTAGCTCATTTGTGTTGGTAATTGATAGAAAACACAAAAAATGCTATGCACTTTCCATCAACTTTTCTGTTACTAAAGTCATTTGAGAAGCTTTTTTTGCGTGTGCATTGTTATGAGGTTGCTAGTGTTCTGGGTGGTTGTTAGTGTGTTGTATGTGGGCACTAAGATGTTCTGTGTTCAACTCACACTTGTGATTTGTTAGCGTGGTCGATTTCTGCTGTCAAGAGTCACAAGAGCCCAATTCTGGTCATGAGATATGACTCTGGTCCCTCCCTGTTTTCACCCGTTTGAGCATCTACCAGACAAAAAGACCGACTGCTTAGAAAAGCAATAGAACATCTCTCTTCATCGAGATGTGATTTGAGATGCCATTCATATAAGTAAAGCACTAAAGTATTTGTATTTCTTTTTGTTATATGAAGGTCACACTAAACCTGTCATGACAACCTTTTATCACGCTTTTATCATTTTATATAATACTATTATTTTATTGTTTTATTTGTCCCAGACCCACAGTTTCAACCTTAAAATATGAATATCCATTATATACTGTATATAACAGTGTCTAGGTAAATCTAGGTAAGTATCACTTGTGTACAGAATATTTTTATTGTATCATTTCCAGTCAAACTTTGAATTGTTAAATGTGTGTGAAAATATTGTTTCATTGTGTGTATTTAGTATACATTAAATGCTAGTGATGCAATTAGCCTTGGCAATATAAAGGCGCTGGCTATTTTATTCCAAATTTATATACTTATAATTATTATATTCCAAATTCCAAAATTACATTTCTTTATATAAAAAAAATAAAAATTAAGAAATACACAAACAAATTACAGAATTCTATTGTGATGCATGTACACCACTTTTCAAGTTTGGGTCTGTAACATTTTTTTTTTTTCTTCTTTAATTCAGAAAGGATGCATTAAAATGATCACAGGTGACAGTAAAGACATTTAACATTATATAAGATTTTTATTCCAAATAAATGCTATTCCTTTGAAATTTATAATAATAAGAAATTATTTTCTGAGCAGCAAATCAGCATATTAGAATGATTTCTGAAGGACCCGTGACAATGAAGACTGAAGTAATGATGTTGAAAATTCAGCTTGTATCACATGAATAAATTACATTTTAAAATATATTCAAATAGAAAAAAGTTATTTTAAATTGTAATAATATTTCACAATTTTACTGTGTTACTGTATTTTTGATCAAATAAATGTAGCCTTGATGAGCATAAAAAAAAAAAAATTCAAAATCATACAAATCTTACCAAACCCAAACTTTTGAACGCTTTTTTTAGAACGCTGTTAAACTTTGTTACTGTATAAACTAAATAAACAACTGAGACATTAAAAAGTGTTTTTACTTTCTAAAGTCCACAAGGCTGAAAGTTTCCATAGTTGAAAAAACTCCCAAATATAAGGAAAAGTAAGCAATGCTTGCCTTAGCAAACACTTGCAATTAGCTAAACAGTCGAAAAAGCCCTCAGTGTTTGAGGGGATGGAGAAAAGAACGAGAAGAATAGTGAGTGTGAGAGATGAGAGAGAGAGTGAGAGTTTGCCAGACGGAGGCGATTATGGCGGTTCTGGAATGTGAGGTCAGTGAACGAAGCTCAGCTAAGACCTACTTCGTAAACAGGGCCCCTCCTCTACATAACAACACACACACACACACACACATCTACACAAACACCTCATTATGACAATATACACTTATTCCCGCAAAAACTACACAAACATCTCATCACCACCAGCCTCTACACATCCATACATTCATTATATAAAACACCTCAACATACGATACAAAACACACACCGCTGACAAACTTCACCATCAAAATCACCACAATACTGAATATCGGCTTACAAAACACGGCTGCAGAAACCACTGGTTCCACATGGACGCACTAGCATGTAGATACACAAACACCTCTCAAAACCACAGCAACCGCAGTGTCAATATACAACCACATGGACATCGACTCTACACAAACGCAGACTAAACCGACTGCGCCGCGCACGTTCACATACACGCAAGCGACCCCAGACGGCCTTGGAGTAGCTATATAAACAAAGAGCAGTGGAAACCCAAGCAGGTAGACAGTTTCTTCTCTGCGTGAAACGATAAAAATCTACAAGCACAAATATGGCTGACTAATTTGTTGAGGCAGACGGCGCTAAAAAAAAAAAGACTGGAAGTTTTCTTTCTGGGAACAAGAAGTAAAACATGTTCTCTTTATCACAGGAAGTGAGTGAGAGGTGGGATGTAATTACCCACCTAATCTTGTTTAATCTCCGTCTTTGTCTACTTTTTGTTTTCTGTGTCTTTCAATCAGATAAAAAGAGCCTTTGTGGAAAAATATGGTCAGGTGTGCATAAACTAGAGTCTGACAAACACACACACAGATGAGACAGAGCCGTACAGACGATATACCCTCTGGCACTGCGGCTGTGTTTTGGATCACAGGACCATCATCCACTAAACATCTAATTGAAGCCATTGTCTGGAAGAGCGTCTGTTTGGGTAGACAGGCAGAGCTGATCTCTGTGAAGAGAGAGATAGCTCAAGGGGTGACATTACTCTTTCTGTTGTTGGTTGGCGTTCTGTTGTGTCTACCCCGATGAGCTCACACTAAAGACAAATCACACCAAGAACAAAGACACAGGCCTGGAGAGGAAGACAGGAGCGACGCACGCACAAACAACCGTTTTCAAAAGAATTATTACCAACACAGCCTGAGGAACCTTTTTAAATTCTTATGATGTCACAGAACCTTTTTAAGTTCCAATGATGCCTTAGAACAGGGATCCAGTTCCTGGAGGTCGCCACAGCCCTGAAGAGTTCAACCCTAGGTTTAACCTAATCGAACACACCTGATCCAGCTAATCAAGTCCTTCAAGCTTATTTGAAAACCACATGGCATGTGTGTTGCAGTAGGGCTGGAACTAAACTCTGCAGGACTGCGACCCTCCAGGAACTCAGTTTTGCATCCCTGCCACAGAACTTGTTTATGTTTCCATGATGCCACAGAAACAAAAGTTCACTTAACTTTTCTTTTACTATTATTATTTACTTAATTTTAAGGCAACGGGTTTCCTCAATTTTTTTAAGTTAAGTCAACTTATCACTTTTTACAGTGTGTGATGTCAAATGACCTTTTTAGGTTCTTATGATGTCACAGAATGTTTTGAATGTACACAATACATGCCACAAGAGAACCTTTTTTAGCAAAAGTAGTGTCACAAGAGAACCTTTACAAAGCCCTGATTGAACAGAACTTAGGTAAATTTGGGTTTCACAGACATACTTTTTAATTCCTTTCTTATACCGCCTCTGTAAAAATGATTAAGCAAATTACTTACTGTGTTTCGACTAACTCAGCGGTCCTCTGAGACAACTAATCCCACCAGCACAGGAATGTCTGTGAATGCAGTTTTTCTGTCACAATGCTTCTCAATTATTTTGACCTTCATTAGATTCCCTAACAAAAGCTAAATTTCCTCTTGTGTTGCCAGGACGGCTTCATCTTTCTTCTGTTACCAAAAAGTACTATGCTTGGCTGTAACACAATTAGCATTGAACCATATGGCCAAGTCAAGAACTCTACACAGCAAAAAATCGTTCGTAATAAGATACTTCTAAACATAAGCTGCTACCAAGAAAGAGTGCACATCTACTTTAACATTTCTGCATCTCTATGAAACACTGCCAACTTTTCCTATATACCCTTCAAGCATTCTTATAAATGCTTTCTTCACACCTAAAAATAATGAATCTGTCAGGCAATTGAGGTGATGGGGAGCAGAACCACAGGGAAAGATGAGTTGAAGCTTGCTTGAGTTTTCCTCTCTGACCCCCACCGCTAGCAATGCTGCGTCTCTGGTGTTACTGTAGCCGAGTCCAGACATGCGTCCTCAGGCTGGGGGGATATACTTTACCCTGTCTTACAACACGCTGTGCACAGGAGACAGTAAACAGCTGAGGGGGTCAGCGGTGCCTCCAGACTCTTTAAGAGTGTGTGTGTTTTTGGGAATGAGGCCATGTTGAGGCAGGTCAGTATAGAAGCTTATTTGCCCCATGGAATAATATAGAAAAGGTAATTGCGATTTTATATCTCATAATTCAGACTTTTTTTCTCACAATTGCAAGTTTATATCTCACAATTGCACAACCCTAACTCAGAATTCTGATGGAAAAAAGTCAGAATTGCAAGTTATAAATTCACAATTTTGACTTTTTTTCTTAGAATTGCAACTTTATATCTTGCAGCTGTGAAATTTAAACTCAAAATTTTGAGAAAAGTCAGAATTGCGAGACGTAAACTCACAATTTGTACTTCTTTCTCAGAATTGTGAATTTATATCCCACAGTTTGGAGTTATCAGCTGCAAGATGTAAACTCACAATTGCGAGTTTACATCTCACAATTTTATAAATTCGCAATTGTGACTTTTTCGAAGAATTGAGAGTTTATTGGTCGCAAGTTTGTGCGAGTTATTAATTGCGAGTTGAAAATAACTTTAAAATTCTAAGAAAATATGTCAGGATTGCGAGACGTAAACTCAGAATTGCAAGTTTATTTTTCAAAATTCTGACTTTTTTCTCCAAATTGCAAGTTTACATGCCACAATTGCGATTTATTAATTGTGAGATGCTAACTTAAAATTTTGACAAAAAAAGTCAGAATTGCAAGGTTTAAACTCACAATTGCGAGTTTATATCTCACAATTTTATAAATTCGCAATTGTGACTTTTTCTAAGAATTGAGAGTTTATTTGTCGCAAGTTTGTGCGAGTTATTAATTGCGAGTTGAAAATAACTTTAAAATTCTAAGAAAATATGTCAGGATTGCGAGACGTAAACTCAGAATTGCAAGTTTATTTTTCAAAATTCAGACTTTTTTCTCCAAATTGCAAGTTTACATGCCACAATTGCGATTTATTAATTGTGAGAAGCTAACTTAAAATTTTGACAAAAAAAAGTCAGAATTGCGAGTTTAAATCTCACAATTGTGTTTTTTTTTTTTCTCAGAATTGAGTTGATATCTCGCAAGCTTATATCAGAACCTAAAAAAAAAGTTTTATAAGTTATTAACTTTGAACTGAAACTCAGAATTCTGAGAAAAAAGTAATAATTGCGATACACAAACTTGCAATTGAGAGTATATCACAACTGTATCTCACAATTGTGAACTGTTAATTGCGAGATGTAAATGCGGGAATGAAAAGTCAAAAATATGAGACAAAAATTCACAATTGTGACTTTATAACTTATGAGATAAAGTCATAATTACCTTTTTTTTTATATTTTTATCCCATGATGGAAATAAGCTCCCATTAATCAGTGAGTGAGATGGCTTGACAAAAGCTGATGTTATATACAGTTATTACAGTTATTATGACACATCTTAAGGGGAAACCCGTCTGTCTGATTCAAAGAGGTGGAGAAGAGCAGGGGGAGTCATTAGTTCATACATTCCTCTGATACGGTTGAGACCACAGTATAGGCAACAAAATCAGACAGGAACAGACAAGGCTGCATATTTTCAGAGCATCATTTTCAGTAATAGAGCTGTGGTAATTGTGCTGCTAACTGCCACTCATTTGCTCCTCTCTTGCAAAAAAAGCAGTGTAATCCTCTAATTTGTTGTGTCTCTCAGCAGGATTCACTCTGGTTTCCTTTCACTCATGAGGGAGACGAGCTGCTATCATAGATCTCAGCAAGCACTGTCCTTTAACCTCTGACCTTTCACCAAATCCATAACAACAGTATTAATCCACCAACAAACTCACACAAACTCTCAGTCTCTGACTGCCTTGGGCGGTTTCCTCATTTAGAGCTGTAACCCTGTGTACAGCTGAGAGTTGGCAGGCTCCAGCAGGCTGCAGTGGATCAGCGTTGAGTAGCTTAGAGCGAGTCTGATGCTAGACTAATGCACTTTAGCCAGAGGGGAGAACACAGACAGAGATAATGGCAGGGTGGTCTCTATGGTCATTTATTGAACAAATGAGGGCAGATAGTACAACTACACTCCCTCTGACAGGATGATTATTTGCTAATAAAACAGGTGTAAAGCTTTATGAAGTGTGTGTGTGTGTGTGTGTGTGAATTATATTGAGCTTTTATTTCATTATTTCTTTTTAAATTATATGAATAAAATAATGAAATAAAAGCACAATATCATTCAATAAAATATGAACAATAATAGTTTAAATATTTAATTGTAATTTATTATACATTCACATAAAACATATAAAGCCTAATATAAATAAAAGGTAACTGAATAAATCTAAAGCTAAATATTTATTTTACAGATAATTATATAATGAATTGCAATTTATTTTAAAATAAATTATATAAACAATCAGATATATTAAGATTAAGAATTATGTATTTAATGTAAAATGTATTTTATTATAGAAATGTAATATACAAAGACTATATCATATTGGGGATTTATATTATGTTTATTAGAGAGAGAGAGAGAGA
The DNA here is from genome assembly GCF_012432095.1 of Onychostoma macrolepis. Taxonomy (NCBI): domain Eukaryota; kingdom Metazoa; phylum Chordata; class Actinopteri; order Cypriniformes; family Cyprinidae; genus Onychostoma; species Onychostoma macrolepis. Next base: position 25,596,468 of record NC_081157.1, on the reverse strand, counting down.
GAGACAGACAGACAGACAGACAGACAGACAGACAGACAGACAGACAGACAGACAGATAGATAGATAGATAGATAGATAGATAGATAGATAGATAGATAGATAGATAGATAGATAGATAGATAGATAGATAGATAGATAGATAGATAGATTTCTAAATTACATTTACATATAAATTTACATTCATAGATTCAAACCTATATTTTTAGGATTTACTTTTTTACTGATTTATAAAATTGTGTTTATTATGTATCATAACATGTAAAATATTTTCTTATATGTGACCCTGGACCACAAAAACAGTCATAAGGGTAATTTTTTTTAAATTGAGAATTATACATCGTATGAAAGCTGAATACATAAGCTTTCAGTTGGTGTATGGTTTGTTAGGATCGGACAATATTTGGCCGAAATACAACTATTTGGAAATCTGGAATCTGAGGGTGCAAAAAAATCAGAATATTGAGAAAAGTTGTCCAAATGAAGTTCTTAGCCATGCATATTACTAATTAAAAATTAAGTTTTGGTAGATTTACAATAGGAAATTTACAAAATATCTTCATGGAACATGATCTTTATTGATATTGTAATGATTTTTGGAATAAAAGAAAAATCTATAATTTTGACCCATACAATGTATTGTTGGCTATTGCTACAAATATACCCCAGCGACTTAAGACTGGTTTTGTGGTCCAGGGTCACATATTTTATTTTATACTTATATCTATAAAAATATGTATTAGATTATCATTTTCACGTATTTAGTTATTTACAATTATATTTTAGGTTTACATTTATATTTATAAATTCAGATCTATATCTTCATGATGTTTACTTTTAGAGATTTATAATATTATCTTTTATTATAAAATGTGTAAAAAAATGTATCTTATACTTAGATTGTATGTATATTTTACTTACGTTTAGACTTATATACTATATATGCAGTGTTGTGAAGGTTACTTTGGTAATGTAATAGGTTACAGATTACAAGTTACCCTATTTAAAATGTAATAAGTAGTGTAACTTTTCAATTACTTTATTAAAGTAATGTAACTTATTACATTTGATTACTTTTTGATTACTTTTCTAAATTTCTAATATTTTCAACTGTTAATCATTTTCAAACATTTAAACCAGACAGGGTTAACCTTACAGTACTCAACACTGATAACTGTCACACTTTCAAAATCCTTCATCACTTGAATTAAGATTATAATAAGTAAGGGATAATGTACAACTTTATTTTGCAATAGGCCTTTATCACAGTCCGCGTGTCGTCACATCCGGCTCCGATTAGTAGCGTAAAGGAATTTCCGCCCGCTTTATAGTCAATGGACAGACGGCATTTTTGTAACTAATTTAGTTTAGTTGAACATTGATGCAATAAACGTCAATGTTAAAACTGCATATTTATACCGTTTCCATACCATGTATCATGTCATCCTTCATTTTAATGTGTAACATTGCCTATCTGAGCGACGAGACTGTCAGCTGCGGTGTTGCCAGTCAGATTAATGAAGAGCACGCAGCTCAAGTTACTGCCAGAGGAATACTCGGACTGATTTAATTTTAATATTATTTAGTTTATTTTTGAATTATATTTATTGTGATTAACCTCCCGCTCTTTTTCACAGTATATGATATTCAATCGTTGCACGCAATCACAGAGAATAACTCGATTAAGATGATCAAACTTATTTTTAATTATTGTCTATGGGCTGGAAATATTTCTTTATTTGAACAACTTAAATTTGATGCAAATATAGAGGATTGCATCATAAAGTCAGCGCGTGAAATAATATGAGCATGTTTAATACAAGTTTGCCCTAAACCTTTAATTTAATCATACAGCCTATAGTAATGTTTTAAGCTTTGGCTATTTCTAATGCTTAGAAATGTGATATGTTGTTTATATAGTTTTCTCGCTGTTGTGTGTTGAAATAAGGTGATCAGACTATGAAGAATTGCCTGTACACATACAGTATGGCTCGCGCGCTCCTGATTAAGTCACGAAATACGCATCTGGATATATTCCTTCGTTTCATAATACTCAATTAATTGTTGTAAACTGAGATTGGTGTCTTTAGAAGACGTATCTGTGCTGAATTCTACATAAATAATCCACAACAATGCCGTGCTATGGGCACAGCCATTGATAGAGGCTGCAGCTTTACGCTACTATTTGAATCTTCCGCTTTTCGAACGCGGATGTGTGATAAAGGCCTATAACAACTGACTGAATGTATATTATCCAGCTTATTACATGGCTGCTTGCCACAAAAGTAAATAATTACACATGAAATACTGATCTGAGTTGAAATATTTGAACGCAAATTGTATACATAATATTGAATTGAGTTTTAATATTTAACTAGCTAACCAAATGCAAAGCTTCCACCAAGAAAAACTGTTCCTAGCAAGCGTAAAGCACCGACTTAAGTCACCCAGATGAGTCTGTGTTATTTACCAGTTGTTATCGAGGAATAACATACCTTAGAATGTCACGACTGACCAATCAGCATCAAGCATTCCACAGAGCCGTGTAATAATTTAATTTAAAGCACAGCCACCACTTAACACCTCTTATTTACTTTGAGATCATTCTGAGGTTAAATACAGATTTAAAATCATAATAAGAAATAGTTTAATAGCTATGATACTGGTTTTGAAATCAAATGTTTGCATAATTATGACAGGAAACACTGGCATCTAACAATGCCTTGGGAAATAACTATTAATCTTAAAAAATAAAGCATATGCATAAACCCAAATAGGATATAAAACAGTCGAATATGTGTCCTATTCTGTGTCCGAAACTCCTGAAACACTGGTATCTCATTTTGAAGCAGTCGATGCAATTTATGAAAGAAGTCAATTAAATCTGTATGTGTGTGTGTGTATAAATTCAGATGTAACCCCCTTTGTAATCATTAACATTTTCAAAAGTAACTGTAATTTAATTACACATTTTTCTCAGTAACTGTAACTAAGTACAATTACATTTATTTTGTAATTAAATTACGTAATTCCGTTACATGTAACTAGTTACTCCCCAACACTGTATATATGAAATATATATTCAAAATGTATAAAACTATAACAAATATTTATAGTTATTGTTATTAGCATCTTTATTAAATAATGTATACTGTAGATGTGTATGCAGATTTCTAGCAAGAGCATACAGTATTATCCAATACCATATTTGATACTGTCACACTAACATTATAATTGAGCTATTAATGTGAAGAGAACAGAGATCCAATTGCTGTGTGCATTTATCAACATGAAGGAGCATGTGGAAACGGCAGACACCATGTGCTCCTGAGCAGGCCTGAATGTGCTGCCGCCCACATAACTGACATGCTGCAGCGTGCTGCAATCTCACTGTCTCACTTGACAGCTTTCTCTGCCAACTCAGTGGAAACACAAGACGTTTTATACAAACAGACACTTTATACACACACACACACCTACAGGCCTCACACCGACGCACACTCCACTGGCTTTTTGTAAGAGCGCCTTCGATTAGACGCTGTATGTTGTGGCAGAGAAGAAAGGTGAAGGAGAGAGAAGTGATAAACAGGAAGAGGGGCTTCATTCAGGTGCAGCATCACTCCATCTGATAGGATGCCTGTCCTCCCTGAATAAATGCTTTACTCACTCAATGAGATGTTAACACACATACACACTCACTGCCATGTCTGTGTCTTTTTGCTTTGATGTCTCAATCATTTCCTTGAGATCAGAGCTGCGGGTGTCTGACCTGTACAAATCTGGAGAGGCACTCAGGGTTCAAATGAATACTGAATCACCGAAGCAGCGCTGAAACCAAATCATTCACAAAAACACTATCACTGTCAGTGCCATTGTTCACTGATGTGTTCACTGATGTTATCAACGGCACATTTTAAAATATTTATATATCATTAAACCAAAAAAAAAAAAAAGTGTTGTGAGGTATTTGAGAGAAAACCATATGCTTCAAGGTGGTACTGATATATTTTCATGGTACTACCACTTTTTCGGTAACACTTTACAATAAGGTTCCATTTATTAACTATTTTAATGCATTAACTAACAATGACCGATACACTGTTATTACACTGTTGCACTGTACAGTATAATCTTTGTTAACATTACTTAATACAAATCCATACATAAAGTGTTACCAGTTTTTTCTAAGGGACTGCCATTACACTTGATTTGATTTGACAAAACACTTCATAAAAAAACATAGCAGCTACATAAAACCCACAGAAACATCCTAGAAACTGCCTAGCAACCAGACAGAACGATTTAGATTTACATATATGAATTTAAATTTCAGATTTACTTTTTTATATACAAATTGATAAAAATCATAATTTGTATTATATGTGAAAATATATGTACTTATTTAGACTTATTTACTGTATATTCAGGATTTACATATTTACATCTATAAAAAGTATAGACGTAAAAAATATTTATTTATATAAAAAAATAAATATGAGATTTTTTAAATATAATTTAAAGTTCATTTTCTTTTTATAGATTTATAGATTTATAAATTCAAAAATATTTAAATTGTATGTACTTATTTAGACTAATGTACTATATATTCATTATTTATATATCTACATCCATAAAAATCTAAATTATAATTAAACAATTTTAGAAATTCAGATCTATATATTCAGGACTTACATTTTTAAACAGATGTATGAAATAAAATTACATTTTATTATAGGTATTATTATTATTATTATTTTTAAATCAGATCTATCTTATATTTAGATTGTATGTACTTGCCTATATTTAGACTTAACTGAATATTCAGGATTTATATATATATATATATATATACACACTGTAAAAGTGATAAGTTGACTTAACTTAAAACAATTTAGGAAACCTGTTGCCTTAAAATTATTAAGAAAATAATAATTTTTAAAAAAAGTTAAGTGAACTTGACAATTCACTTAACTTATTTTTTAAAATGATTATTTACTTAATAATTTTAAGGCAACGGTTTTCCTCAAGTTAAGTCAACTTATCACTATTTACAGTGTGTCAGTGTGTGTGTGTGTGTGTGTGTGTGTATATATATATATATATATATATATATATATATATATTGGATTGTTTATGTTAAAGCTATTTTATTTAATTAATTGAATTAAAGTATTTAAATGTAAATTTCCAATTATATTATAAATTATAAACCAGCCAGCAGCTACACAGAAATCTATCCGTCCGTCTGTCTGTCTGTAAAGCATATGACCTTCAAACTTCATGACCTTTTAAACTTTGTTGTTTATTTTCAGATGAGGCAAAATGCAATCTTTATCTTGGCAAACTTTCCTTACTAGTTTCAAAGTGAGATCTGGCACAGTGCTGTCCTGCAGCCATTTATGACCATATAAGATGATCCAACATAAAAAAAACTTTTTTGTTTTTTTTCCAATTTCACTGCTATATGAGGATTGTGAAATTGTGGGAGAGGGTGATAGGAAATCAGTAGTGCTTGTTTCAGCAGGCTCTCTCACAACACACACTCAGGTATGCCTGTGACCTTTCTTTCACACTTTCACCTTTGACCCGCTCAAACCACAGGTACTCAAGCATATCTCCAGGGCAAGCATTTCTCCAGAACCTCCTTATGTATCACAGTCTGGCCAAGTGCAATGTACTGACAAAAGAGTTGCAGAGAAGTGGAGCCAAGTGAGTGATCGATCGTCTCAGCATGTCTGAGCGCCTCTGTAAACAATCTACAGTGTTGTTTTCCGCTGTTGATGCAGTCGGCGCTTACTTTCACATGCACAGCAAGAGTTTCTCCGACAGATCCGCCATCAAAGCTGCTCTTATTCCAGCTTTGTTGGCTTATTAAAAGTGGATCAGAATGCCATGGCATGAATACCCTATTCACTGCTGAAAAACAACACACTGAAATCAGTTACAATCCTTCAGCCGGCCATAGTCTCAAGTTTAAACTGCAGTAAGCCAGGAGCAATACGATGAACAATGTTTAAATTCAAATATGCTGGTAATAAAATGCAGAATAACTTTGTGCTAATAAATACTATTCATTAAATGTAGGTTGTTTACTGTTGCCAAACAACAATACAGCAGAATTCAACTGTTGCGCAGTCACAGGTGTGTTTCTATTGGCTGTTTTACAGCACACTTAAGTACACTTTTAAAAAGTACACTTTGGTAAAATTTCTAATTAATAGTCTTAAAATAAATTATTAAATTAATAAAATAATATGTAATTCATATTTTCTGAATGCACAAAATTGAACATTCATCATTATAAATAATGAATAATATATTTAAATATAGATAGAAATGACACTAAAGTACATTTTAGTTTAACACAAGTGCTTGTCAGTACATCCAGCATTTGAATTTAAAGGGATAGTTCGCCCAAAAATGAAAATTCTGTCATTAATTACTCACCCTGATGTCGTTCCAAACCCGAAAAACCTTCATTCATCGTTGGAACACAAATTAAGATATTTTTGATGAAATCCGAGAGCTTTCTGACTCCGCATAGACAGCAATGCAACTACCACATGCAAGGCCTGGAAAGGTAGTAAGGACATTGTTAAAATAGTCCATGTAACATCAGTGGTTCAACTATTATTTTATGAAGCTATGAAGAATACTTTCTGTGCGCAAAGAAAACAAAATGACTTTATTCAACAATTTCTTCTCTTCCGTGTCAGTCGTCCATGCACGTTCACAAGAGTACCATGAAGTGTACTTACTAACTTTTTGAACTTTAAACATGGTAGTTGCGTTGGTGTCTATGCAGGGTCAGAAACCTCTCGGATTTCATCAAAAATATCTTAATTTGTGTTCTGATGATGAATAAAGGTTCTACGTGTTTAGAACGACACGAGGGTGAGTAATTCATAACAGAATTTTTGGGTGAACTATCAAGACAATTGAAGTAATTATGAAATTACATATAAATATGTACTTAAGTCCTACTTAAGTGGTTCAAAACGCACTTTTTTAAATATAAATTAAACTGTAATGCATTTTCATTAAATTGCAATGCAACTGACCCTTCGCAGGGAGTTTGATTGACAGCGATCTGAACAATCATAACACAGAATCCACCATATCAATCAAATCAGACAGGAGAGTATATTAACTTTGGTGGACTTAAACTTGAAAAATGGTGTGTATTGATGTCTTTCTGTGGTTCATTCATGTTTATTTCATGCTTTAAGTAAAGAAAAAAGATGTTCGATTCACGTGCCGCTTGAACTGACGCACTACATTAAAGAGCCACAAAACAGTATTAATTGAACATGACAAAACTTTAAAGCTGAGACTGTTTCATAGCAGAAGTATCCTGCTCTGTCTTGTATGTTGGCGTGTTGTCTGTTTCCTCTTTGCTCCACAATATATTTTTCCCTGCGTGAGAACATGATGTGTGACGTGAGCTCAGCATGGCTTGTCGGACATAGCAACAGTAACTAGGGGGGGGGGGGGGGGGGTCTTTGCGAAGGGTCAGTGAAGTGTCTGAAAAATGCTCAAGTGTACTAAAATGCGCCATTTCAATTCTTCAGATGAATACAGAGAAGCATCATGTGGCTCTGAATCTTTGACAGTTGTCACAAAAAATATTAGGAGGAAGTCACACAAGCTTCATGTATATTAAAAGAGGGAAATGCATGTACAATGTTAACCAAAGTAAGCAATCGTAAATGCCCCCATCCTTTATCACGTCATGCCTCATCCCACAGCATAGTTCCTCTCTGCTTACTCTTGACTTTTTCCAGTCTGTCATCAGAAGGTTATAAGTACTCCTCTTTCTTAATCATGAATTAACCCTGTTAGAGTACACAAAACTGCTGAGTGCGCGGCTATAACGTCATAAGGCAGAAAGTGACAGTCTTCCGAAATCAATGGAGGCCCTTTCCTCTATAAACCTCAAGCAGGAGCCAGACACATTTCTAAAAACAGATTCTGAGGGATGAGGACTTTTATCTGGAGTCCTACAGCAGGTCTCATGTGAGTGATCCACATAGTCAAGTCGGTGAACTGTAACCTGTCTGTCTGCCTGGACAGGTTCTATTTGGCACACCAAAAGCAACGACAAAAAAAAACATAATTGAAGTGTTTATCCCCTCATCCCTGTTGTGAATGTTGTTGTGACACATTAAATCATCTGAAACCAATGGGGTGTGCACTAATTTTACTAGCAGTATGGCAGAAAGCAGTAATTGTGTCAACAAACTAACAGGACAACATTTTGCTAGGATTTGTAGGGATGAAAAATCTTTGGGAAGTGGCAGGGAAAATTTACACTTCATAATAACTTTCATTAATAAGTCATAAACAAACTTATATAATGTGAAACTGAATAGTAGTTCATGCACTGCAAAAAATATATATATATATTTCTTAGCATTTTTGCCTAAACATTTTTTAATCAAGTTGCATTTACTTGAAAAGTAAAATGATTTAAAATATTGTCTTATTTTCTGGAAAATTATTTTTCTTTTCTTAAAACAAGAAAAACTTCTGCCAATGGGGTAAGAAAACAAATGTAATTCAAAGGCAAAACAAGATTATTGTTCTTGTCCCACTGGAACATTGTTTGTTTGTTTGTTTGTTTTAAGCAAAAACTCTCAAAATTGTACTAAGTCTTAATATTTAGTCTATAATATAATATAGTCATTTTGCTTCTCTCAAGTAAATGCATCTTGATTTAAGAATGTTTAGATAATATTTGTAATGGAAAACAAGTCAGAAATACTTAATTTAAACTTTTTCTTCTTCTTCTTTTTTTTCTTTCTGGGAGTCTATGTGCAAATATTTATATGAAAATGTCTGAATGAAAAAAAAAAAAAAGGTTTAGGTCACCTAATCTAAGATCTATATTAACCGGGTTAACTGAAAAATATTTAAAGACCAAAATATTAGTTTATTTGGTATAATTATCTCGACTACAAAAATAAATAAATATGGGTCTAAATATGTGTTGGATCAGGTAGAAGCAGTAACAATTGTACAGTTTCACTTTTTTTTTTTACAGTGAAACTAATACTGTTTTAATGAAAGCTACAATAAAGTATAGCCCAAACAAAGTAAACAACACATGCAGTTCAGGGCATCTGAAAAGGCAGTTTCACTTTTCTCTGGAGAACTGCTCGTTTCCATGGATACGGCTGAATTTCCCAGGACAAACTTTCCTGCCAACTCTAAACTCAAGACACACACACCACGTGCGCAGAGGTTATGAACTTATTATTTTCCTCTCCTAAACTCTGATTTGGCTTTTGAGAGGATTATTTGGATGCAGCAACTCTGTATTTCTCCACTTTTTAAATATTGTTCCCATGTCAAGTTTTGACACAGCAGTAAAACATCAATATCTTTTGTGGAGAACTGTCAAAAAGTTTTTTTTTTTTTGTTGTTATGAGGAAAACAGATGAAGTGGATGTTCCACAACCTGCAAATAAATCTGTTGTGGTGTTTTAAACTTGTTTTCTTTGCACAGGAGGGGAGGGAGTGGAAAAAACACTTCAGCTTGGAAGCATTAAATAACCTTCATTATTAGGCTACTACATTATATAATGCTAAATAAATGATCATGTACGTCCTAATAGAAATGTCATGAAACTTTGTTTTGACTTGCGAAGCATCATATAGCTAATGGTTGTTAATAGCCGACTTATAAAGTTCAACCCAGTTCAAGTTTTGCTGACATTTCATAATATCTTGCAAATAATCTAATAACATAGCATTAGGTCATTAACATCATAATCTAAATTACTACAAAGTGTCACCCAACTTTCTTTCTCTTACCCACGAGCAGACAGAGGACGTCCAGCCCGACCAGCATCTTTCTGCTGGAGCACTGAACCGTATCCACAGGTTCCGCGGGACTCGGGATGTGTTTCGTGCCGTTCTCCCTCGCCGTGTCTCCGGATCCGTCGAGATCCGCCAGCCGCTGCTGGAGCTCCGCGTGACTGTTTACCGAATTCAGCTTCTGCATGATATCCGTTCAATTCAATACTATTACCGGAGATTTTGTCCTTTAGAGCGCCAATAAAGCCAATTTGACAGGTCAGGAATAAAGTTGAGTTGAAGTTTTGAATCTTCTGAATATTTTACATTAAAATCCAGTAAGTGTCACAGCACGTACAAGCGCACGTGTAGATGATAAATACAGAAATATACACAAGTCTTAACTAATAAAGCAAACAGACTCGTACAGGGATCCTGGTCCGCTCTCTCTTACATGAAAACTCCTTTCCCCAGCACTTATGAAAAAGTTTCAGCTGCAGTTTGGCCATCATCTTCTGGACATGATGGAGAAAAATACATTCCTGAAAACATGTGTCAGTCAAAAGTTTGTCATCCTCTATGACTTCTACTATCCATGTCAAACTTCTTTCTTTCTACAACCGAGAGAAAACTTGAAGCGGATCGTGTTTTGATTTGTGGGTATTAGTGTTATTCCTCCGCCCTCTTTGGGGCTGTCTCAAAACCTAGTGAGCTGCCTACCCAGACAGCATTTTGACGTTTAAACTTGCAAGCTGCCTACAGGGAAATATTTTGCGGGTGCGCAATTTGGTGAGGTTCATCTAGCAACCAAAATTATCCTATGACGCGATATTGAACAATTAGACGTTTTAGCTTACATTAAAACAAGCACAGTTTTGTCATATATGTAAAACTATGATAAACTTATTTTGTCAATGTTATCGAGCAATATGTTGCTCAACTTGCCTCCTCATTTGACCGCCATTTTGTTAAAACCGCCAGTTGATTCCTTTTTGTTTTTTTGGACAAATGTGACGGCGCATTCGAAATGAGCGGTCACGTGAACAAAATTTCGCGGGCAAATGTGATAACGCGTTTAAATGTCCATCAGAATCTAAGTCCTGCAAAGTTTATTATATTTAAAAATGTACATTTGTAAAACTATACTTTCTGTACACTGCAGTGTTTCAGCGGCTGAGGGAGTGCGGGAAATTTGACAATGTTTTCTCTCCTGACTGCCATTACCAATCTTTCTGTTTTATTTATTTATTTTTGCTCTTTTTGGAAGTCATGAAAACAGTATCATGGAGTTGTTCTTTTGCTATCTGAGCAACCGGGAACACAAAAAAATATAGTTGATGCAGTCTCCCATTCACCGCTATAGAAGTTTACCCAACTATGACAGCTTCTGAGAAACCCAAACATGTGAAAAGGGTTCAGTAGTGTAGCTATGAATGAAGCACAGCTCACACAGAAGTCACCTTCATAACAGCAGCTTTCTACTCGTCTACGCTCATCACGCAAAAATTCCCAGTGACTAAATTTTACCCACTGAAAATTAAGAAAAAAAAGCTAGGCCTATAAATTGGACCACACCTTTAATTATCAGTTTAGTTACGAAACTGCTATAACTGCTATATTGTTTCTAAATCTTTGAGCCTTTGTATGTGTGTATTCTTCTATTAATGCGACTTGGATGTCATTGAGATGTTAAATAACATAGAACTATTTTCTAGTGCATGTGTCCTTGTAGAATTCTGACGCGAAAGTTCCAAATGTACGTTCGTGAGGAACCTAATCATTCAGTCCTGTCAATCATTATTTTGAACCTATATAAGCAGCACCATATTGTGCCGTACCAGTGACAATTCTTCTGGCATCCCTCCACCTCCCCATCTCCTCCTCTATTTCTGTTATTCTCCTACTATGTAGTACCACAATAGGGGGGTTGAACTCAGAGCTCAAGCCGAGCCTCGGGTTCGAGCCTCTGTTGAGAACAGCAAGCCAAGTTTGTTTACCATTAACAATCAGGACTGGATGGGCAGGCAAACTCGTGAAATGCTGTCTAGGCAGTCCACTAGGAATTGAGGCAGTCTTTCAAATGGTCCTTCTTCCTCTCTTCTTGCCTCCTTTCTCATGAAACCAGCAATTGTTGCCTCTTCCTGTCTTTCAACTCTACAATTCTAAAACACTAATCAGCTGATTTTCTTTTTCTTTTTCATTAAATGGAAGCCATGAAGAAAACCTTTCAGACCTTGTTCTTCACACTCCTTTCACAATGCTTATAATAATATAGGCTAATATTTAATACAAAAAATAAAAAGAGTCACATCACACAAATAGAGTAGTTTTGGGCCTCTCTGCAGGGGCTTCTTGAAGACATTTGTTTGAGGTTTTCAATTATTTGCAGGTCTGGTGAGCTTTGGAGAATTGGGAAATATTGCCATCTGCTGAGTGTTTTAACAATGACATTTCCGATCCAACACAGTCTGTGCAACTCTCAAGCCCCATTCACACCAACAGTGAATAAATGCTGAGGACTGTCTGTTACAGACGACTGTCTGTGATGTCCACAGCTATCTTGAGGTCTTTTCTCAATGAGTGAATTACTCACTGACTAAGGGAATGTTATTTCCTTTGATTTACGGTTGTACGATGAGCTGGTTTTTAAGTCTTTAATATTTCTATTACTTAATCTTAATTGTTCAGTGATTTACTGATGAACTGTGGGCTATTGAATAGCAGAAAATGTAATTATAATAGATGTCCTGCTAATTATAATAAAAGAACAGGTATTAAACAAAGAACTTAAAATAAAATAAAATAAACTATTTTTTGTAAAATGATATCTTTAGACATTATAATTATAAAATTATATAAGACATTCTAATTATATATAATATTCTAATTATATATAAATATATAATAATTATATATAATTAATTATACAGTCATGGCCAAAAATATCGGCACCCTTGGTAAATATGAACAAAGAAGGCTGTGAAAATTAATCTACATTGTTAATCCTTTTGATCTTTTATTTTAAAAATTCACAAAATCTAACCTTTCATTGGATAATAAGAATTTAAAATGGGGGGAAATATCATTATGAAATAAATGTTTTTCTCAAATACACATTGGACAGAATTATTGGCACCCCTAGAAATTCTTATGAATAAAATATCTCTGACGTATATTCCCATTCATATTCACAATTTTCAGCACTGCAGGGTGATTATAAGCATGAAATTATCCAGCCATGGTTTCCTGTTTCACATAAATATAAATAGGAGGGAAACAAAGCCCAAATCCCTTAATCATCCATCACAATGAGAAAAACCAAAGAATGTGTTTCTGATGTTCAGCAAACGATAATTGAGCTTCACAAATTAGTGAAGTGGCTATAAGAAAAGAGCTAGAGCAGTGAAAATTCCCATTTCCACCATCAGGGCAATAATTAAGAATTTCCAATCAACATAAAATGTTACGAAACTGCCTGCCCTTACAGAAAAAACACATGAATTTCACATGTGCAAAAGCACATGTGGTCACATGTGGCCACATATACATGTGATTCTGCACATGTGAAATTTCACTTGTGAAAACATGTGAATATCACATGTGAAGCATGTGCTTTGCACATGGAAAACATGTGCTTTGTACATGGGAAATGTGTGTTTTTCTGCACATGTGAAATGTTGTCTTCATGTGATCACATGTGAAAAATATATGTACACAAGTGGTCACATGTGGAAAATATATGGACACATGTGATCACATGTGAAAAAAAATGTATGGACGTGATAACATGTGGAAAATATATGGACACATGTGATCACATGTGGAAAACATGTGATCACATGTGGAAAACATGTGATCACATGTGGAAAACATGTTAAATTTATGTGGTTTTTCTGTAAGGGTGGAAGAGGACGTGTGTCTATATCGTCCTAATGCACGGTGAGAAGGAGAGTTTGAGTGGCTAAAGACTCTCCAAGGATCACAGCTGGAGAATTGCAGAAAATAGTTGAGTCTCGGGTCAGAAAACCTTAAAAAAAAATTGTCAAACAGCACCTACATCACCACATGTTGTTTGGGAGGGTTTCAAGAAAAATTCTCCTAGCTCCTCCTACCTCATCCAAAAACAAACTCCAGCATATTCAGTTATCAGACACAACTGGAACTTCAAATGGGACTGGCTTCTATGGTCAGATGTAACTAAAAAATGAGCTTTTTAGCAGCAAACACTCAAGATGGGTTTGGTGAACACAGGGGTAAAAAGTACCCCATGTGTACAATGAAATATACTGCTGTATTTTTGATGTCGTGGGCCTATATTTCTGCTGGAGGTCCTGGACATCTTGTTTAGACACACGGCATCATGGATTCTATCAAATACCAACAGATAAAAAATCAATAAGTGACTGACTCTGTTAGAAATCTTATAATGGGCCATGTTTGGATCTTCCAACCGTACAATAATCCAAACACAAACCTCAAAAACAACACAAAAATGGGTCACTGAGCACAAACCAAGCTTCTGCTGGCCATTCCAGTCCTCTGACCTGAACCCTGTAGAAAATGAGTGAACTGAAGAGAAGAAGCACCAACATGGAGCTGGGAATCTAAAGGGTCTGAAGTGATTCTGGATGAAGGAATGGTCTCTGATCTCTTGTCAGGTGTCTCTAACTTCATCAGGCATTATAGGAAAACGTTTAGAGCTGTTAAACTGGCAAATGGAGGTTTCAAAAAGTATTGAATAAAAGGGTGCCGTTAATTGTGGCCAATGTGTATTAGAGAAAAACATTTATTTCATAATGATATTTCCCCCCATTTTAAATTCTTATTATCCAATGAAAGGTTCGATATTTGTGAATGTTTTAAATAAACCATCAAAAGGATTAACAATGCAGATTAATTTTCACAGCCTTCTTTGACCATATTTATCAAGGGTGCCGATATTTTTGGCCATGACTGTATAAGACATTATAATAATTGAAATGAGTTGGTTTGGCTACTTTAAAAATGTAAAGTACTGTTTTTAACTATACTTGACATGGGTACAATTAGAACAAAAGTATTCCTTGTCTTTATGAACTAACTGTAGAAACTATGAAATGCTTAGGTTTTATTGACCATAATTTGTTTAGTAGACAAATGAAAGAAATATCACACAAATAAATTGCATGTTTTTACTTTAGTTTTTGTGTGGTAATGTAAAAAACTAAAACTGTTCCAACTGTACACGGTCTATATCACCAAAGTAAACCAAAGTTATTTCAGTAAACAAAACTGAAATAAATGCTATTTTCTCTCATAAAATAAACAACTTTGTGGTGTGGATCAACTGATGTTTTCATGGAGCTCATCTAGACAGTCACTTTCATTCCAGTAATGTCTGTTTCACTGAACCCTCATAGCACATACAGAACATCACATAATGTGTAGAAATTTAGAAAAAGACCTGTAGGTGGAGACAAACAACCATTTGTCTCATAATCAAAACGAGATGTATTACTAAGCATGCTTGCACACACAACGAGTTTGTCTTGGTGTCAAAAGTTTCCAGTACACAGAAGAAATAATAAGTCACATATAAAAGATTAAATAAATGAAAAACATAAATACAAACTAGGCGAATAATGTACACATTCGCGTTCAACCCCTGCAACCTCCCCTCTCCCAAACTGAACGTGATTTTGCCATCGCTAACTAATTTATATATCCAATATGATAACTGGAAATCATTCACTGAATTAGAGAATGCAACACGATGAGGTTATATCATATTAGCATTGTTATGTCTGTTAAATAATCAGACATGACTTCTGATTACTAAGTCTACGCACATTTTGGTTGATTTTCTTAAGAGTTTTATGAACTGAATTCAGTTAATTGAATGAGTTTCCACATTTTTTTATTATTTCAAGTCTTTTAGAAAATGCACATAAAACATAGTCTCTGTACATAGTCTCAGACTATTCCTGTCCAAGTGGACTGTTGTTGGCCATTATCCTGTAGGCTTTATCCAAAATATGGACAAGATTGTATAATGTCAATCAACAACAACAACAAAGTCTGGTTACAGTGGACCACTTCTGTATTCACCGATGATGTGTGTGTGTGCGTGTTTGTGTGAAAGTGAAAATTATATGTAAACGGGTATTTTGACAAAGGGATGTTTATCTGATACTTGTTAAAAGATTTAGTCCCAGAGTCCAATGAAGTGAATGGATGGTCGTGTCTCTTTATTGTCAGCCGTATTCAAATAGAAGCAAATCCATCCTGAGCGGGATTAATGTAACACTTTGACATCGTACAGTGTCTCACCTTCAAAATCCCCCATGGGCTTTATTTCACTTAATACACATCTTTAGTTGTTCCACTGAAAGCCTTTCAAAGTAGTGATCGGCATCTTTGGTTCCATGAAGAATCTATAACATCCATGGAACTTTTCCATTCCATAAAATTTTCTTTATGGAAGAAGATTCTTAAGATTACTAAAATGTTCTAGAAAAAAAAAAAAACACGATTCGCTCAAGGGTTCTTTGAGGAACCTAAAATGGTTCCTCTGTGGAATCACAACACTTTCTGGACCTTCAAAATCTTATAAGTTATGAAGTTATAGTTATGCTGTCAACACGGTCAGTTGGTAAAGGATGGAAATTGAGTAGGAGAGAGAAATGTCAGTCATAGACATATGACCATGTTCAGCATATATAATTTTCCCATCACGTCCCCACACATCTCAGGTGTTTTTTTTTTGTGTGTGTTTTTTTTTTTTTGAAGCTCTGAACTTCCTCTGGTGAGGCAAAGGATCCACCCACAAGACTGACCAGTCACCAACCTCGCTCGCCCCAGATAGATGACCTAATCTTTGAAATGTGCCTCTGTGTCTCTTTCGGTTCCTCTCAATCAAACACATCTGAAAAGCAAGGATGCTCTTTTGATTTTCTTCTTCATTGATGTATTATCTCACCCAAGGCCTTAAAAGTTGGGAAAATCTCTTGTGGCTTTGGAAAGTGTTGGTATTTCATCATTTCGCACTTTGTGGTTTATTGGTTTATTATTTTTCTGCAGGTGTCATGAAACACTTTATCTGGCTGATGACAAATAGCAAGAGTCATTCGCACAGAGCATGTGTGGCATTAAACTTTCACAGGTAGACCACAGACTGGAGCTTACCATATGTACAGGACATGACATATACAACACAAACACACACACACACACACACACACACACACACTTCATTTTCTGCCACTGAATTTTATACTAATTATATACCTCAAATGTTTTGGATGGTTTGCTTGAATATTCATGATTACATGACATAAATAAATTAATTCTGAAGGGGCGGCAGGAGAGATTCTTTGTTACTAGTCATTTACCATTATTTTTCAGAATTAGGCTTTCTGCATGATTCTGGGTCACATAAGGGAAACCACAACTGGTTCATATCATCAGATGTGTAATCACATACAGGTTACGTGCGCGTTTTTTGCACATATTTTTAATAAAACGGTCATAAGTGTCAAAAGGGCAAATATAGATAGCTTTGTACATAACCATATTAGAGTGGATGTCACAAAACCTGTCAAGAATATATCTAGCTCAACTTACACCTCAAAATAACAAGAAATGAGACAAGAAAAAAAATTAATTGTATTTTTTTTTTAACTATTAACATTTTTAAGTATGATTTTCTCTCTCAATGTAATGCAGAAAAATCTACACTATTTCTCAATAATTAGAAAAATACGTGTAACAAAAGACTTCCATTAAGATTTCCATCTTTTGAACTTTCTATTTATCAAAGAATTCTCAAAATGTACCATGGCATCTAGAAAAATATTAAGCCACACAACCATTTACCACTGATAAAAATAATACATGTTTCATAAGCAGAAAATCAGATCATGTGGCACTGAAGATTGGAGTAATGATGCTGAAAATTCAGCTTAGCATCACAGGAATAAATTACATTTGAATACATATTCAAACAGAAACTAGTTGTTATACATTGTAATAGTATTTCACAATATTACGGTTCTTACTGTATGTTTGATCAAATAAATGCAGCCTTGGTGAACATAGGAGGCTTCTTTCAAGAACACCAAAAAATCTTACTGACCCCCAACAGTATTGTGTATATAATTTCTCTTTATTATTTATTAATTTATTGTTATTTTAAGGTGAAATGTAACTTGGGACATATTTCATCCATTCACATTTTCTACAATGTCTTATTAACTTTACATGGATATCTAAGTTATCTGTTTATTCTTTATACAGATGCATTGATGGTTCAGCATCCTGTTGTTACCACATGTCGGAACATGTTTAATCATAGTAACAACGTATGCAAAAAACAAAAAATACAAAAAAACAAAAAACATGGCACATATAGCTTAGTACTGGTTTGAAGTAGTGTGGTAAATGTGGTGGCTACCACAACACAGGATTCCTTCCTTAGGTTCTGAACATGTCATAACAAGCTCACTTTGGCCACTAAACAAGTTATGGCAAGAAAAAACGAAACCTGCACCTGTACACAACAGCACAGTACATGCTTTAGTACAGGTCTCATGTAGTGCGTCACATGTGGTCTACAGAATGTGATGGTTTTGTAGCGTTAAAAACTCCCAGCAGTCTATTAAAGGGACTGTGACACCTGCTACCCTCCAGTTGACAGCGAGTAGGAGGGCCTGTCCCTGCCCAGATGAGAGGTGTTTCATATATTGCACATCACCCATGCTTTAGGGGAAAGTACACTACAGCACTCCTCTTGGACATCTGCTGAGAAACTCTAAACAGGAACACAGACACTCACTTACACAAACACCAAGCCATCATACAGGAAGCTTGACACACTCTGAGGTTTGTCTACGGGCCAACCAGAAGACGAGAGGTGGAGGCCACGCTCATTCTACATTATCGGTCCCAGGCTTTGTGAACTCACCAGTGTTTTCATCTCAGTTTGCTCACTCGTCTGTCACATTTGACCTGCACTGAGGCTGTCGGGTATCATGTCTCTATCTGCCGAGTACTGCAGTGATAAAACGGGTGACAAGGGTGTTGCTTTGGCCCATCAGAGGAGACTGATCCGGGGATTGCTTGTTTGGGCCACCCTGCTCACTCTAGGCTTGGCCACATCAATAACTCTCCACTTCATCCACAGAGAATCACCAGCTCCTAGTAAACGGCAGGTATGGTTGAGATCTGTAATCTACACTCTTAAAAATAAGGTTCTTTACTGGCATTGATGGTTCCATGAGGAAACTTTAACATCCATGGAACATTTCCATTGGTTCTTCATAGCGAAAATCAAAGGTTGTTTCGAATATTAATGTTCTTCACGCTAAGAAATGGTTCACTTCAATGGTTCACTGAAAGGTTTTTTGAGGAATCCAAAATGGTTCGCTGTGAAAACCCACTTTTGGAATCTTTACTGTGCGAAAACCATTAGTGAAGGTTGCAGCTTTTTTTACTTCATGTACAGTATCCGTATGTTTAAAAATTCCATTCAAATGAAGATAAATTCAAACTAGTATTGTATTGTGTGAACTGGTACATTGTTTTGGGTTCTGTTGTGTATTGCATATCTGTATATTGGTGGGATACAGTCAGACCACAGCGGCTGCTGACTCAAGACCGCAGATGAGGGGAACGCAGATATGCGTAATCACGGCTCTCTTATATTTACAGACAGGGCAGACTGACAGGTTTAGGGTTCCTCAAAGAACCTTTCAGTAAACAGTTCCTAAAAGAACCATTTTTAATTAAGTGTAAAGGACAATTAAATAACCTAAAGAACCTGTTTCCACTATAAAGAACTTTGTGTGGTGTGCAAAGTTTCCATGGATGTTAAAGGTTCTTCATTGAACCACGGATGCCAATAATAAAAAAATATATATACTTTTTAAAGATATATAATAGTATGTATAATGTAATATAAACTCATTAACTGTACTTACTTCAGTTGGCCCACAAATGATGTTTTGGTCATTTTTGGTGGATGCTTTTATATAACAGTTCTATAAAAGTGCTTCATGGTGATATGAACCTTTGACATCCATGGAACCTTTCCAGGTTCTTTATAGTGGAAAAGGTTATCCAGATTTTTAAAATGTTCTTCACACAAAGAGAAAAAAACAGTAGTTATTTTAGGAACTATTGACTAAGAGGTTCCTCTTATGGCATCACGTGGAAGCTTTATTTTTGAGAGTGTGTATGAAGTTCTAGTGGATGTGTATCCTGACTGAGAACTTACCTCGCAAAACTTAATTAGTCATTTTTATCATTTATTTAAAAAAACATTATGATATTTCTATAAAAAAAGAGCAGTTCTCTTACAATAAGTAACCGTGCAATGACCACACAATACAGTGAGTCATTTGTATACAGTAAGAAAACAGCTCATTTAGTGCCAATGTGGAAACTAAGTATCAATATTGCAGATATCACTATCAATCATCACCTCTCTTTCCAGCACAGTGGAGCGATCTGACTTTTTCGAAGATGCTTTTGTTTATCTGAACAGTGTAGAGTAATTAGCCATGATATCATGCCAGTTGGAAGGTTGAATCTTACGGTTACCACAAGAACGTGTCAAAACATGTGCACGCATAATTCAGTGCAATAGAAAATAAGAAATGAAACTCTCTATTGATACAAATCAGCATCTGATGCAATTCCACTTTACCATCATTTTTGAGTAACAGTTTTGTCACAAAATATCATGAAACTACAATTCTAGTTGTACTCAGTGAAAAAAAAAACATAAAGAAATAATACCTTTGGGTAACTTTCTGAAGATTAGGATGTGATAGTGATAGAAAGGTGGTGGTTTCATTCAAAAGTAACACCTATAAGATATGAGAAGTTGATTCTGATGTTTGAAAACGAAATTGGTTTAGGTCTGAAACTATACTTTCTCTTGAAATGTTTTTTTTTTTTTCACATACACGCGCGAAAAAAAGTAGATGTAGACAGATTGGACTGGTGAAGACAAACCAGCAACCACAGAACAGCAAAAGAAGGCATAATGACATCATTCCACTGAGGGGAAATGCCACTACACAACCCCTCCTCTTCCCTGATAATGTTTTTCATTCTGTTTGTCTGACATCACAAACACTGCATATTGCACAGTTTGTTGCATGTTTGAAAAAAACAAAACAAAACAAAAAAAGAACTAAAGGGGACAGATAAATTGAACTGGAATGAGCTTGACAACATACTATCCACCTCTTGGCAGTGCTCTAGTGACCACCAGAGGAACCTAGAAACCACCTAGCGAACTGTCTTGCAATTGAACCACCTTAGTAGCGTTTATCTACAGTATCTATTCACCTATGAAATCTTCAATTCTGTATAAATGCTTAATGCTCAAGGTTTTTACAATGTTCTTGAAATTTCAGGCAACACATTCAAAGTCCTTTCGTTTTTCTTACTATATTTGAACTATATTTGTACTGGGCTTTATTTTACTGTAGACAGCGTGAGAAAGATTAGCCTTGATATTACCTAATTCTTTTTGCTCCAACAGAGTCAAGAAAATGTCAACCAATCTCAGGCCATAGAATTTCCTCTAATGGAATATGTCCCAAACTGTAAGTCAGATTTTTGAACCTTTTAGACTTTTAAGAGTTCATCTTATGTGTATTCAGTTTGTACAGTAGCCACACAAACTATTTGGATACTTAAGTCCAAGTAGTTTAAAATATGTTAATATCATTTCATTATACAGCAAAATCTAAGAAATATACCCCAGTCTTCAGTGTCACATGATCCTTTAGAAATCATTCTAATACGCTGATTTGCTGCTCAAGAAACATTTCTTATGATTATCAATGTTGAAAACAGTGCTGCTTCATATTTTGTAGAAACGGTGACACATATTTTTCAGGATTCTTTGATGAATAGAACATTGAAAAGAACTGCATTTATTTGAATGTTTTTAGCATGACTTTTCTGTCTGCTTGTTCACAGGGAAAGACTCAGATATGGTGGAGAATCTAAATTGGAACACATTGCAAAAGGGTTTTATCGAGGGAACGGAAAAGCTGTTGGTGACCAAGTGTGGCCATTATTTCTTGTACCTGCAGGTTACCCTTGCCTCTCAAGAGAAAGCAAACCATACAATCACTGTGCAAACAGAAAATAGACTGATTTTAAAAGGTCTTATCAATGGATCAAAACTCTCAACTGTCTTCATGGCTAAAGGCATTCCCCTCAATAGCGGAGAAACTCTAACTGTGACCTGCGAGCCAAAAGCCAAAATCCAGGTCTCTCCCACTGAAACCTACCTGGGTGTGATCAAGCTTCATTGAAACTAAATCTAGATCAAAGACTGACATGGATTTGTGACATTAATGAATGTGGACCTCCAGACTGATCTGCTGGGTTTTGAAGTATACACTGAAGGCAGTGTACGACATGTTAGCAGTTTTTATTTTTATTTTTTATTTCTTAAAGTGACATCTCCAAAGCTCTCTGCCTTTATTGCACTATATTTAAGCTTCTCCCCACACAATGGATGAAGCGTCACTGAATGTCCATGTGTGGCCCAATTCTGATTGTTACCAATGTAAAATTGGCACCCTATTGAAGCACTTTATATACATGAATGTATATATATATTTGTGTGAAACTGACCCTTTGCTGAAGCCCTGAACTGCTCCAAATGTTTCTTCAACACACTCACTTTGGTATTGTGAATACCTTAGTCCACACTACAACACCTGAGTCAACAGAAAATTAAATGAGATTAAGTTAGTAACATTCATTTAGCAAATGCAGATCTCTTTACTGATGCTAAACATGTTTATAATTATAATCAACACACCATTTCTGCAGCATGAACATGTCAAGATTTATTTAAAGAGAAAGGGCAAAAAACACTGCTTGTTTTCTCTTTTGGCATCTTGTGTCAGTATTTTAAGCTCCTCAACAACAATACATCTGGATAATTTCTGCAATTTCTTGAAACTAGCCAAACACACAAAACCACCACAGAAATAGGAAATAGCAAGAGCCGATCTCAAATGGCAGATCAGCGACAGCTGCTAGTTGCAGCAAAGGTGGGGACTTAGCAAAGGGTCAAGTGGAGGTATCAGAATACCTCCCTTTAACAAAGCAAAAAACTAAGGCTGAATTCAGAATGGCAGACTTGCATACTACAAGTATTACAAGTGATGGTTCAACCAAAAATGAAAATTCTGTCATCATTTACTTACCCTCAAGTTGTTCCAAACCTGTAAGAGTTTGTATCTTCTGTTGAACATAAAAGATATTTTGAAGAATGTGGGTTGCTGGTCCCCATTGACTTCCACTGTGTTTTATTCCATACTATGGAAGTCAATGGGGACCAAAAAATGTTTGGTTACCCACATTCCTTAAAAAATATCTTCTTTTGTGTTCAACAGAAGACATAAACTCATACAGGTTTCGAACAACCTTGACAGAATTTCCATATTTGGAGTAGTAGTATGCTACTATGCTATTTCCAAGTTTTCGCCAACAAAGATGTCATTGGTCAGGTGGTATATTAAGAGTGGCAAGCCACTGAAAGTGTATATAAAATGTGTATGTGTGTTTGCTTGTTTGTTAGTTTTTTTATTTCTTATTTTGTCATATTTATCTGTATTTATGGCTGTTGATTATACAGCGGCAGCAAAATATTTTTAGCGTACTTAAAAGTCTATGAAAATCATCGGATCATACTAGAGAACAATTATTTAAAAAAATAATAAAAAAGTGGTATTTCTTTAAACAAAACATTTCACAAAAATAACTTTGCTAATTCTAAAACAATAGTATACTCTTTTAGGACAGACATTTATATGAAAAAAGTGCTACTTTATGACAGTCAAATGTAACTGGATCGTGTTAATGTAACGAACAACACTTGTAGATACTCTGACCCATTTGCGTGAAGAGCTGACTTCATACACCCACTAAAACTATCTTGACACCAGCTCAATTCACAAATTGCTCAGAAAAGTGAAAGTAATTCTGAGAAAATCTCTAGGTTCCTTTGTAATGCAGAAACCACTCGTTTGAAAGGTTATTTAATGTAGAGAGTTAAAGACCTTCATCTAAGATTCTCAGCCAACCCAACAATCTGATATAAAAAGCTATATCTTCTGTTTATAACAGCAACACAATTTCAGCTAAAATGATTTACGTCATATGATGCTTATGAGGTCATTAGTTGGACATTCATGGACATTTTAATAATTAGAAATGTCATGAACATTATCAAAAGAAAATTATATGTATATTTATCTTTTCCACAGACCTCTATCTGGAATCTAATGACATTGTACTGACTCATGACATTGTAAAGACCCAAGTCACTTTTTGGACTTGCTAAATATGGCTGAATTGATGTTTTGCTATAGCCTATTATTGTCCTAAGATCTCCTTTCAAATAAAGTTACTCATTTTTTTGAAGGTCTGACTGTATATTATAGCTATATCATGACAACAACAACAACAAAAAAGCTTATACAGTGTAAAGCAATTGTTGGAATAAACAACTACATACTTTCTGCCAATGTCTTATGCATTTGTTTGCTTTGTTTTAATTGCTTTTTGTGATGACTAATTTATACTGGTGGTAGACTGGCTGATATGCTTACAAGAACGAGACAGACAATGATAAGACTTTCCATCGAGGTGGGAGTGAGGGGGCAGAAACACAATTTCACAGCAGTGACTCATTTCCATGAATCCATCAGCAAACATATTTAGTTAGCTGTGGGTTTCAGCATTGACATGTGTTCAATAATTATCTCAAGTTTGTATCTAATTTAATCGTAACCTGGCACTAAACTGAACCATATTTGGTTACCACTGAGCCTTGTGTTATGGTCTTGTCATGCATCTCCTAGATCTGGAAACCATAGTGTCATCATTCTGTTACTGCCACATCATGTTTTGATGAGTCAATAGCGGGACCCTCTTTCTGAAAAGAAAGTGAAAGGGTGTGTAAGCCATAACGTCATCTCATCTGCTGCTTTCGAGGAGCCCCTTATGAGTTAATCAGGGACACACTCTCGTTACCTCACATTACCTCCACAGTTCAAAAGGCCTGAATATGAACTCCACTATAATTGTCTCATCAAAACCTCTTTAGGGATGGGTAAAGATGTTTTGTGTTTAATTTCTGCTGATTTACTCTGACTCTACAAGAAATAGAATGGCTCATTCTTGCTTTTTCGTTGAGGAAATCTCATAAAAGGCCGAATATACTGAAGATATGTAGTCAATATCCAAATTTGAATAAAACATTGCATCCCAATAGTTGACAACCATATAAACATTACCTGTGCTGTTGTATACTTTCTCAGTGCTATCTAGACAGTAAGCTTGCTGATATTTCGGGTATGTTGGTCAAATAAACGCTGTTCTTGCTGTGTAAAATACACCTTATGAAAATTAAGCATAGTTTCATTATAGCAAAAAGTGTAGTAACCATGTTTTGTTTTTTTGTATAACCACAGTTTTTAAACTATGGTTTGTGTAGCAAAACCACATTTAATTTGTGATTACCATGGTTTAACTACAGTAACTATCATGCATCAAATGGTTGTTTTTATGTGAATACACAACACTGTAAGAGTGTTGTGGGGGGATGAATACAACGCTACAGATGGTTTCTCCCTTGCCATGTTTTGTTTATGGTCCAACCAACTCATCTCCAAATTTCAAGAAAATATGTTCATTTTCATTCAGTTCCAATTTCTGACTAAGAAGCTAGCCAGGACACTCACGTGAAAGAGATTTTTAATCTCAGAGAGGCTATCCTGGTTAAAAGGTTAAAAAAAATGTAGTTACGAAAATTCCAATAGCATGTGAGGGCAACATTAGCCATTTTTTCATTAATTAGTTCGGCCACAAGGAGGCAATGCTGGCCCAGGTGGTTGTTTCATAAACAAAAAGAAACGGAAGACAGAGCAACAACAAACGACTGAAGGGAGCAACAATAAAGCGCATTACAAAGACATTTACACAGCAAAGAAAGTTTAATCGGCCATACCTTCTGGAGAGAAATGGCGCAGACACTGGATAAAGATGACTTTCAATTGCGCATGTGTGGACCACGCGTTGGCGCATGGCGTTAAAAGGAAAGATTGAAGTTTGCGTCCAAACTGAGGTAAACTTTAGACATTCGAACAGCAGGCTTACCCACTGATTTACAATACTTATTTTTTTGTTTTCTTTCCAAAAATAGCCAAAAGCTTATTGAATATTTCGCTCCATATTCACTGTGTTGGTAACAACACAACTTTGTTTTCCCTTCACCATACCCTGAAAAAAAAGTAAAAATGCTCTTTAACATAACAGAATGAAAATAAATACATTAATTATACCAACAAACCTTTTTGTGGGTTAAATTAGGTAGAAATAGCTAAGGTAATAATTGCAGGTCACTACTTTTTATAATGTATATCAGACCTTGACTCATACTGCACTCAGACAATGTGCAAAAATTAAAAATACAGTTTTCTAAAGCTAAGTTGGCAAAATTGTGTTTATCAGTTTTTAATGTTGGTCTTTCCATGTGGATAAGAGCTAAAAACTGTGGAATAAATTGTGGAAAACTTAATATTAAACTGAATTAACAGCTTGAATTTGGCTGAGTTCAGATGAGCCTGGCTTCATGACAAGGTCTTTGATAATCCTACGCATTAATAATACAGCATACAGAGATTCGGGGAAACAAATCTACTGGTTCACATCCCATGTTTCCTGAGTGGGTGTTCCTCTTTTCTTTTATTTTATTTTATTTTCTTTACTTCTTTCAAGTTTTTATGTGGCTGTTCCCCCTGAATCGGAAAAGGCCAATCACCCTCATATTAGCCACCAATAGGTCCATGATGCTAATTTTACAGCCCACTCTTGTCAAAATCAGCCGTTATCCACCTCCACAGGACGAGGAAGAAGCACAGAAGCATTTCCGCTGTGTGTGCTTCTGCTGCTGAGGGGAATCTTGTCTTCTTCAGTGACGTCACCCAGACATTCATCAGCTTCTTTTCACATCTCATAATCTTTGTTTTCCTGAGATCACTTTCCTAACTTCTTTCTCACCCTATGTTGCTGAAAATGAAATATGCTAATTTAATGTTTTTGTGTCTCGTTTTGATTGGTGGTGTGCAATTACTCTCAGTATTCATTTCACACATTTCATTTTCTCTCACCAGTCGCTGCGCACTAAAAACAGTAATTCAACAATGCATCTTTGTCATATCACAGACAATAGTCAGGCAGGGGGTGAAGAGGCCCTGTCACTTGAACTCCCATATTTTGGCAGCAGAGGGCACTGTTTTACTTACTGATTAACATTGAGCAGTTGGACACTACTTTATAGTGACGGGCTGTGTTCTATTCTTGAATGCTCACCCTTATATTCTAATCCCTCCAGAGTGAGCACTTCAACGAGATGAAGGGTGTAAGGGAACAAAGAAACTGTTCCTGGGAGACCCCAGGAAAACTGGAAGACCCCTTCGCATCATCTTGCCAATCCAATTAAGGTTTAGCAAATCAAACCTGCACAAAGAGTCATGAGAGTGAAGTGTGCATCAGTTGTAGCCTTCCAAATCCTTCATGCTGATTTTGTCTGGCCAGAGGAGAACCGGCCCCCCGACTGAGCCTGGTTTCTCCCAAGGTTGTTTTTTTGTTTTTCTCCATTTCTGTCACCGATGGAGGTTTTGGTTCCTTGCCACTGTCGCCTTTGGCTTGCTTAGTTGTGGGTCGCTTAATTTCTGGTAATTGTGGACTTGATTGCACAGACGCTGTTTGAACTGAACTGAACTGGACGATGACATCCCTGAATTAGTGATTAACTGACTTTTACTGAAAAATTGAGTGTTCACTGTTGTTCACTGTCGACACCATTTTCCTGTTTTACACTGTGAAGCTGCTTTGACACAATTTGTATTGTGTAAAGCAGTATATAAATAGAGGTGACTTGACTTGACTTCTGACGGGCCTGTTTTTGTAGCAGCCAGGTTTCAGCACTTGTTATGGGTCGACCATTCAATAAAGCGGCCACAATTGTTCTTACTCTAAAGCATCCTTTGGAGGTGGATTTATCCCATTTGGAACGCAGCAATGGACCATCCGTTTGAAATTTTGGTAACACTTTACAATAAGGTTGTATTAGTTAACGTTAGTTAATGCATTAGTTAACATGAACTAACAGTGAACAACACATCTGTTCAGCAATCTTTGTTCATGTTAACTTATTCATATACTAATGTGTTTGTTAATGCATTAGTTAACATGAACTAACAGTGAACAACACATCTGTTCAGCATTACTTAATCTTTGTTCATGTTAACTTATTCATATACTAATGTGTTTATTAATGCATTAGTTAACATGAACTAACAATGAACAACTCGAATGTTCAGGATTACTTAATGATTTGCTAATGTTTACTTACACATTTACTAATGCATCTCTTTACATTAACAGATTAACTAGTTAACGTGGTTAATGCATTAGATAAAATGAACTAAAAATGAACAACACATCTGTTCAGCATTATTTAATCTTTGCTCATGTTGACTTATTCATATACTAATGCTTCTCTTCACATTAACAACTTAATTAGTTAACGCTGATTAATATATTAGTTTACATGAACTAAAAATGAGCAATGCATCTGTTCAGCATTACTTAATCTTTGCTCATGTTAACTTATTCATATACTAATGCATTAGTTCATGCATTAGTTAACATGAACTAACAATGAACTATGCCTGTAAATAGCTTTATTTAATAAGCTTTATTTAATTATACTACGTACATACAGTGTATACACATAAGTTTATTTAGCAGCTAACACACACACAATGGATAAACAATAGCAACTTCCCATTTGGGCACTGATTAGGGCTATTGGTAAACTTGGAAAACATCTAAACATCAACTGATAATGTTTCTCATGTTTGTAGGCTGTTTACCCTGCTGAAAAAAAACAATAGAACCCTGCCCAAAACACAATAGAAAATGTAATGGTTTTAATTGTTTTAATGGGAATTGTATTGGTTTTAATGGAAGCTATAATGGTGTCTACTGGTATGATGGATTCTATTGGTGGGATGTTAAATCCTATTGGAAAAATGCCCAAAACACACTACAAAAAGGAATTTTGTAATGGTTTTACTGGAAAAAGCTAATGGTTTATAATGGTATTTTAATGGAAACCACTGGAATTTCTGTGATGGTTTCTATTGGGCTTCTATTGTTTGTTACTTACCACTAACAAAGTATTTACTAAGGGAATTTGTGAACCTTATTGTAAAGTGCACGCTAGTCCAACATTAACTAACATTTGTAGACTGTTTATTAACATGATTTATACCAATAACAACAAAAAAAAAAACTGATTTAACAGTTTTGTTCTAGTGACAGCACACCACACCACACACTAACAGATTACGTTCACACATCAACATCACAAATCACGACTGTGAACGCGGGTAATCTCGCGCAGACAAATGTGACTTTAGAGTAAACAAATGCCGGACGACGTGCAAGAAGAAAAATGGCGATAATATTTGCATATCTTTTTTTTTTTTTTTTTAAGAAAAAGGGGGAAGAAAAGGTTTGGATGAAGTTGTGGAGACTGTGTGAACGTGAACTTTAAATGTTACAGCGCAAGCTGCTTCCGTTTTCCGTTGGAAATCGTTTCTGTCCACGTGACAATCTACGGAGCGCGCGCACTTTTGTTCTCGGGATTCGGCGGTTTATCGCCGGCAGGAACAGGACGGACTGGACCTATTAAGACAACGTCTGACGGATTTGCTGGCTTGGAAAGCGGGATAGAAATGGTCCTCTTGGAAGACTGTTCATTGACATTCATCGAAAACAGCAGCTTTAAAACGCAAAGGTGATTACCAAGGTTTGTCCATGCTTGCTCTTAGCTAACGTTAGGAGAAACACCTCCTTCTTCTCTCTGTTTGTTTGTTTGTTTATTTAATACATTGATTATAATATAAATGTATATAATGTATACCACTGTTATGCAATAATATAATAAAGTTTCTGAAAATGTAAGTGATGCGTGAATGGCTTTCACTCATTTAAGGTCCAGTAAAATCAATAATGACTGCTTTATAATTAACCCACAAATGTTAGCTAAACATTAGTTAAAGGAACACTCCACTTTTTTTGGAAATAGGCTCATTCTCCAACTCCCCCAGAGTTAATAAGTTGAGTTTTACCATTTTTGAATCCATTCAGCCGATCTCCGGGTCTGGCGATAGCACTTTTAGCATAGCTTAGCATAGATCATTGAATCCTATTAGACCAGTAGCATCGCGTTCAAAAATGACCAAAGAGTTTTGATAGTTTTCCTAATTAAAACTTGACTCTTCTGTAGTTATATCGTGTACTAAGACCGGCGGAAAATGAAAAGTTGCGATTTTCTAGTCCGATTTTGCTAGGAACTATACTCTCAATCCGCATAATAATCAAGGAACTTTGCTGCCGTAACATGGCGCAGCAGGCGCAGTGATACGCGGCGCCTGAAAGTAGTCCCCAGCCAGGCACCTGGTTATAATATGGCTGGGGACTGCTTTCAGGCGCTGCGTATCACTGCGCCTGCCGCAGCAAAGTTCCTTAATTATTACGCCGGACTGAGAGTATAGTTCCTAATCATATCGGCCTAGAAAATCGCAACTTTTCATTTTCCGCCAGTCTTAGTACTCGATATAGCTACAGAAGAGTCAAGTTTTAAATAGGAAAACTATTGGAACTCTTTGGTCATTTTTGAACGTGATGCTACTGGTCTAATAGGATTCAATGATCTATGCTAAGCTATGCTAAAAGTGCTATCGCCAGATCCGGAGATCGGCTGAATGGATTAAAAAACGGTAAAACTCAATTTATTAACTCTGGGGGAGTTGGAGAATGAGCCTATTTCCAAAAAAAGTGGAGTGTTCCTTTAATATTGGACTACTTTACAATAAGGTTCAAATTCCCTTAGTAAATACTTTGTTAATGGTAAGTCATGTTAATAAACAGCCTACAAACATGACAAACATTATCAGTTGATGTTTAGATGGTTTCCAAGTTTACCAATAGTCCTAATCGGTGCCCAAAGTTGGTATTGTTTATCCATTGTGTGTGTTAGCTGCTAAATAAACTTATGTGTATATACTGTATGCAATATAATTAAATAAAGCTTATTAAATAAAGCTATTTACAGGCATAGTTCATTGTTAGTTCATGTTAACTAATGCATGAACTAATGCATTAGTATATGAATGTCAACATGAGCAAAGATTAAGTAATGCTGAACAGATGTGTTGTTCATTTTTAGTTCATTTTATCTAATGCATTAACCACAATGTTAACTAGTTAATCTGTTAATGTAAAGAGATGCATTAGTAAATGTGTAAATTAACATTAACAAAACATTAAGTAATCCTGAACTTTCGAGTTGTTCATTGTTAGTACGTTAACTAATGCATTAACTACATTAGTATATGAATGTTAATATGAACAAAGATTGCTGAACAGATGTGTTGTTCACTGTTAGTTCATGTTAACTAATGCATTGACTAACGTTAACTAATACAACCTTATTGTAAAGTGTTACCAAATTGTTTAAATAAAATGATAGTGCTGTCAAACAATTAATCTTGATTATTCGCATCCAAAATAAAAGTTTTTGTTTACATAGTATGTTTCTTCTGTATTTATTATGAATATATCAATATACACACATACAGTATATATTTTGAAAATATTTACATGTATATATTTTATATAATATAAAAATATATTTAATATATAAACGTAACATTATAATATATCTACAATATATACATGCATATGTTTGTATTTATATATACATAATAAATATACACACAGTACACATACATATATTATGTAAACAAAAACCTTTATTTTGGATGTGATTAATCGTGATTAATCATTTGACAGCACTATAAAATGACAAAAGAAAAACTTTTCTGTTTGTCGAAAGGCACAATATACCTAAATTGTGTGATTTTTTTTCTCACACAGTGCCTTAGTTTTAAGCTGTTAACCTTTTTTTTTGTAAATAAATATTTTAATTTATTATTTACTCTAAAATTCAGTACTTATTGTTGTTTCAACTCTATATACTGTTGTCTGCATCTTATAAAAATATATGATAGCTTTGCGTGATCATAATCTGAAATTTATGTTATGAATCAGGTTTTCCCATTCGCTGCAGCTCTCAATTCTCATTCTTTATTGCACGTTTTGAAACAGACGGTGCAATGATCTCTGCAAAGCCGGCATGTCTTGTTTTAAGGTCCCTGTTTTTTTTATCTGAATTCAGTCAACAATGAGATTTGAGAGTGAAAAATCAGTGAGTAATGACTTCAATTTAATTCTGTTCCTCACACAAAGCTGTCATACGAAGTCTGCTTTTACGATGTTGATTGTGGAGCAAATAGTGACCGAGATGACCTATTCCCTTAAGAGACTCAGTTGTTTTTTTGTATGCTGAATAAGATCAGTAACTTGATATGACATCTGAATTCGAGTAATCATTGTGCTTTATTTTTAATTTGCAAAAATATATATATTTTTCATTAACGCCATCCTTGAAATCAGCAACACTTCTGATCTTAATCGTCAGTCTCTGTAAAGAAAAATCACACCTTTTACAGATACTATATAGTGGAAATTGAAAGGGCAGGAAAATCCAGTCAAATAACTATCGGTTTCACCCTACCAAAACAGAAGAAACATACACATGCACTGGATCATATACACCCACAAAGGAACTATACACAACACATATGCACACATCAACACAAGAAAAGTCTATGGATGTACAAACGCATATGCAAGAAAACCTTCCTATTCAGAATCAGTCCACTCAAAGCGTTTCTAAAATTGCAACATCAAATATCATCTTACTACGCAAAACCACCAAACTCTTTTCTTTTCTGAAAGCGATAATGTCATGAAAGTTTGGGCCTACCAATTCACTTTGTCTAAATTGTGATATGGCACATGTGCTGCTGTTGCTGTGTTGGTTGGAATCTTCCATCAAGCTTGTTAGAGAAGCTTCAGTGTTCAGACAGACAGATCTGAGTCAGCGAAACAGCCAAACTCGTACCTGTGTACACGGGTAGCGTCCCCCACCCCCATTTCCTCTGCAGTTTACTAGCACTGCTAAGAATACACAGCAGCGTAGGCGTTCATGAAGAAAAGCTTCTTAGAATAAGATAAAATAAAACGGGCCCTGATTCAAACGATAAACGCAGCTGTGTGCACAACCAAGCTTTTCTCCAAACTCATTTCACTGAAGTTGTTGAAATGTTCGTGCTGATGTCATATGACAGATGTGAACAGGTTGCATCTCAAAAAACATATGACTCAAGTCTCTCCGCACCGAGGAGATCAAAGGATAAGATGAGTCAGAAAAAAATTTGCATTATGAATTCAAAAAATGCACGTAAAGCAATATTTAAGTGCCACGGTAGTGGACGAGCAGGAAAAGGTCAAACCACAGCATTGTTGATCTGCATGCAAGTGACTAATTAACATAATGCTTATTATCTAACAGCACAATAATGAGCAGACTGAGGTTTGTCGTAGCTTTATTTTGAGTAGGAAATATATTAAAAATAGACAATAAACATTCATTTAATATACCTGAAATAAAGTTTTATGCTGATGATGCAAAAAGATAATGATCAGTCAAATAAATTACTGCCCCTGTGCAGATCCAGAATCATGTACTCCTATACCTAATGTGAGATATATAGGGGTCCAAAAGTCTGAAACACAATCTGTATTGTATTGCATGTTTGTGCTTTTATTTTGCAATTACATATTTGAGTGGGAGTCAATTTTGCTGTATCAGGATGTTCAAACAAACCGAGCAAGTGTTTACTATCATCATTACTAAATCACACACTACAAACTCTATCAATGCTTCCGTTTAATTGCAAATTAAAAAAAAAAAAAAATCAATGTTGTCTCAGACTTTTGGTCCCCACTGTATGTGAGAAATGTCTTCAAAAACGACATATAATTTAATTTAATTTAATTAAATATAATAATAATAATAATAAAAGTAAATTATAATATTTAAGATGTGCAAAGCAACATACAAAAGGAGTTGCAATATATTGCAGCAGTATTATTTTATATATTTTGAGCAAATTAAAGGTGCAATGAAACATTCATCTTCATCTCCCAGAACAAAAAAATATAATTATTATTAATTTAGACACCTGTTGCTCAGAAAACAATGTATGCTAAATATGCCGCACAAACTGTAAAGATCAAATTAAAATCATCAAGGATACTACAACTGTAAAAAGTGATAAGTTGACTTAACTTCTGAAATCTGTTGCCTTAAAATTATTAAGTATATAATATATTTTTTTTAAGTTAAGTGAACTTGACAATTCACTCATCATTTACTTAAAAATTTTAGTTTTCACTTAGAAACTAGTAAGTAAATTTCACAAATAACTTGCAAAGAAACAACAAGTAACACACTGAATTAAACGTGAAAATTATATTCTCTTGTAAAAGTTATTGCAATAATCTTTGGTTAAATTACCAATTCACTTTTCTTTTTTTTTCTTTTTTTAACATAATGTTTCTGCCTGTGTGTAGCACCTGCAACTCTGTTGATCTACACTGTAAAAAAATTATAGTCTACTAGTATATATACTAGTAGACTATAGAGTGAGTGGTAGATATATCAAAATCAAGAAAAGTTTGATTCCTTCTCGCTTGTTTTCAGTTAGAAAAATTACTTGAAAGGCACACTTTTAAAGGAAAACTAAGTATAGTGATTATTAATAGTTTAGTCTTCCATCAGATCTAGCTGTGAACTTATACAACTCGCACATTAGTCGTATGGTAAAAGTCTGTCCCCTGAATCCATCTAAACCATGAACACACCAAAGTAGTTTTCGGCAGCATTGGACAACACAAGTGTACAGTTTTTCACCCTGACAAAGACAGCATCACCTTTGTACAGATGAAACACCCCGCTTAGGTAGCTGTTGTCTGTGGTTCTCAACCACAGTTTGGAATGTAACCTAGAGGACTGGAGAAGCGGAATCTCCATTCCGACATATCGATGTGTTACCCAGAGTACAGAGTGGGTGAATATGATGTTGTCCTCCCTGAAGTTGATCTTAGAGTAGACAAAATAATATCCTTCTTTCTCTATGATGAGTTTGCCCTCATTTGCCTTGTGTTTGACATGGTGAAGAACGGATTGATGATTCTCATGCCACAGCACGACTCCATTAACAGTTTTCTGACCAGCTAAAGGAGAGGACAGCAAGAGCGTCATATACATTAGCTCTCAAATGTTTTTCCACACACTTGAATGAATTTGTTCTTTCGTGATTCCATGTATAAATTTTGTCATTAAAATACAGTGGATAGTGAGACCCGTTAACAGTTGTTCAGCATGCATGCAGATTTTTGGTGACTGAATAATTCCCATACTTCTATTTGCACTAATTCAGTTCTGCTGACTTGGAAAGTATTAACAGTGAATAGACATTGGACTGCTAGTCACCGATTTTCATTGGTGACAAATAAACTAAACCTAACATCTAAAAAATAAATCAGCTGTAAACTCACTTGTCAGTTGTGCCATTGGTTTTGATGGCTTCATTTCTCCAAGCGTTTTTTTTGGGGGGGCTACATCATGTTCTTTCTCTGTGATATTCCAAAAATAAATTAATTAACTAAAATAGGTTTAAGTGCAATATCTAATATTGTTCATATGCCATGTTTACCTAGAATAAAAGGTGCAATACATCAAAGTAAACTTGTGGTAGTTCAGACTAGTAGAGTGATCTTTACCTTGTTTTCTCATGCCAATCTGTGGTTCATCTGGATGTGTCTGTGGAAGATTAAAAAGAAGAATATTACATTTATGAATCTTTCATACTGATTGTTCAAACGCCTAAAGTCTGCAAAGAGTCTGCAAAAACCTTTTGAGGTTTACCACTTAAGAGATATTACAATGATGTATCATGAGCTGCTGTTGCATCACTTGTGGCAAGTTACTGCACTGTGGTTAATGTAAAATAACATAATTTAGTAAGAATCACCTCTACATTTATATAAATTATTCATCTGCCTTGAGTGCCACGTCTAACATCCAACAAACCATCGACTCACAGAACCAAGTCCCCGCCCTTTTTTCTTTTCCGATAATCCGTTTAATTTCGGTGTACGTCACAATACGGAAGAAAAGATCTGTCACTACTTCAGTACAAGTCAAGTCACCTTTATTTATATAGTGCTTTATACAATACAGATAGTGTCAAAGCAAGCGAGGAAATTATTAAGAGCAACCATTATGTTCGCTTGGTTGCGTGTGTACAATAAAAATATGAAAAACAGTAACGTAAAATTATCAAGCTACACTCCGAATACGCAAAGCAATGTAAAGTGTAATAAAAAATTCAATAAAAACATTAGTATGACTATTTGTATTTTAAATAAGACTTGGCATTTGGTCTTGTTTCCCCAGATAGCTTAATTTGTGTCACACTGCTATTTCAGATAAACCTGTTGCAGGTTGGTTAAGACCCATTTTCTCATAGCTGTTTGGTCTAAGTCAGGTAACCACAGCACGCCATGTGGTTTGAGCAGCAGCTGTCCAGCTACATTTCTGCAAATTTCATGTAAAAGGAGGAGCCTGACGGAAACATCTTAATGTACATACACTCTATTTTCACGGATAAATGAGTGAAATTCCGTTTTTTTTTGCATTATATTATCAGCTTTACAATATAAGTGAAAAGTTTTGAAATATGAACATCATTTATGAATTGTGTAATTTCATAATATTTGGAGGGTGTTTACTTCCCATAATGACAGCATATGTTTATGTGTGTGTGTGTGTGTGTGAATGTATGTATGTTTGGAGTAAATAGGATCTTATTTTTTTAAATAATTATTCACTTATGCTTTCTAAGCTGCATTTATTTGATTAAAAATACAGTAAAAACATTAATATTCTTGAAATGTAAAATAACTGTTTTCAATTTGAATATTTTTTTAAAATGTAATTTATTCCTGTGATCAAAGCTGACTTTTCAACATCATTGCTCCAGTCTTCAGTGTCACATGATCCTTCAGAAATCTGTCTTATATGCTGCTTTGCCGCTCAAGAAACATTTCTCATTATTATCAACGTTGAAAACAGTTGCTGCTTATTTTTATTAAAAATAATAATAATAATTTTTTTAGCATTCTTTGATGAATAGAAAGTTCAAAAGAGCATCAGAAATATATATTTACACAGTTCTATGTCATTTGTATCTTATTGATTCAAATATCTGAAAGTAGCATGAAAGTGATAAACCTCGATGAGGTCAACATTCATGTAAAAGAGAAACAGAAGACAGGAAAACAAAGAAAATGATCAAAAAGCTGCAATGAACTAAAAAGAGGAACTGATGAACAAAAGATGAACTGAGATTAGATGAACTGATAGTGTGAGTGAAAGAATTACGCTGAATGAAAGTACACAAGACAGCGATGCTTCAGAAAGTTGGACCAAGTAGTACTTACAGAGTTTTCTTTTGATGTGAACAGATGGTAGATGAAACAGGCCTCCACGGCCATGCCACATAGAGCCACACACACCAGGATCACCAGTAGAGTCTGGATCACATCCTTCCGCTGTCTACGACCCGGCTTGGGGGGCAGCGGAGGGGGCCTCATTTTACTGTCCACCACGAATACTGAAGGATACGAAACTTTACCCGGAGCCATGTGCGCACACCGTCTCTGGCCACTTCAGAGGTGACAACTGCACATCCAGAGAGGTGCAAGAAGACCCACTGAAATGCAGTGAGAGCGAGACCCACAGTGAGAGTGAAAGATAACCATCACTCACAAAGCCCACAGGTGGGCGGACGGTTTGAGAAAGCACACTCCAGTGGGGTCTAAAAAAAAAAAAGTCAGACCACTCAAAATCTCCTGTAATATTACTTCAAATGACAGGCAAAGTAAAATCTGCATGTTTTAGAAATGTGGGACGAAATAAGTGCAACATTTAAGTCTAGTTTTCTAGTTTTTCAAAATGAGAAAAAAATCTTTTGTCTTTCAGAACGTGACATATTCCATTCGAGTAGGTTGGAAGTGGAATCTACATAAATGGGAATCAGAAAACACGTGGAAAACACAAATGCCTACACAAGCAGATAAATGCATGTTCATGACCGTGCAACAGGCCCACCCATTCACACCTTCCTCTCTCCTGTGCATCAGCTCTCAGCCACAGCTTCCCCTACTCTACACAACACACACACTTTTTGAAGTAATTTTAGCTGTAATAAAGTTTTAAGTAACTTTACTGTAGGAAAAAGACAGAAAGTTCATTTTGGAGCAATAAAACAGAGTTGTGATACAGTCTATGCAGGCTGATGCAGTCTTTTTCTTTTTCATCCTTATATTTAGAACAATAACCATAAGTATAGTTCAGCTGACAAAAAATGCAAGCAGACTGAGAGAGAGAGAGAGCTATCTCGCATTCAGAATACTCATTCAGTCCTTATGTACTTTTGACTTAATGCCTTAGCTTGTGACACATGAAACCAATCAAATAGCTAGTGGAAAGCTGACTGTGTTGTCACCTGCGTCTGGGCCAAAAAGTTGCACTTGAACACACATCAAAGACTACATGCAAAGGTCAACTAGCCTGTACGTTCTGCGCCTGCATGAGAGGAAATAACTCTCCGTACCAATAGGGAGCAGTAGTCTGTATTTGTCATTCAAAGAGGGAAAGTGAAACTAGGACTGCAGCTACACAAACCATAAACATCATCGCTTCTGTAGCATTTCAAATGGTTTCCAGTATCTTCATTACAAATGTCCATGTCGTTATTAAGATTTGCATATTGTAATGCTCAGGTGAGCTGAAGATGTATCATTAAAATCATTATATGTTTGCACTTTGACTTGTTTGTTTGCTTGCTTTAGTCGCTTTAGGGTTTTTTTCATAGTTCCTATAACTATAAGTACCTGCTTTTTGGCATGTTCGCACTGCAGGAAGTTGATCATTGATTGGCAGAATGTATGCTATACGAAACACTGGCATCTACCATTTGTGGCCTAATGGTTAGAGAGTCATACTTTGTAACCCAAAAATTGCAGGTTTGAGTCTCGGTATACTGGCAGGAATTGTCATGGGGGGAGTGAATGACCAGTGCTCTCTTCCACCGTCAATGCCACAAAAATGGTTGCCCACTGCTCTGGGAGTGTGTTCATAGTGCATGTGTTTGTTCCCACCATAATTGGCCAAATGTTCTTTCCTTTCCTTTTTAAAATTCTGTGTAAACACACAGTTTTCATATACTTACTCCATCAACTAACTCTATGAACATGAAAAAAAAACTATTGATGGACCGAAGCTGAAGTCCAGACATTTCTGTCCTCCATCCTCCTGCTATTGACGTTTTTGAATGCCACACTTAAATGATGTTGATGACTGCCTGACACCAATTTAAACAACTGCTGATGGTGTGGAACACACAGCAGAAACTGAGTTGACAGAAGCTAAATGACGGCTGACCATCTGTTCAATGTGTCTAGGCCTTGATAGACTACAGTAGTATTTACACACATTTATCTAGCAGGGTCTTACCATGGACTTCTGTTATAGATATACATACACTGTAAAAAAAATTCCATAGTTTTTACAAAATAATTCTGACAGCTGTGGTTGCCAGAATAATTTTGTAAAAAAATACAGAAAAACGGTAAACACATTTACAGAACAAAACTGTAAAATTTACAGTATAAAACTGTAATTTACAAACAGGGAAATTTGAATGTAAACCACTAAATTCAACAACACACACTGCTATTAAAATCTGTTTTGTACCTTTAACATACTGACAACCACCATTATAATGCAGGTGGTAAAAGAAAGCCACATGAAGAATCAAAGCTCATCACAAGTAGCTTGGCCACAAGCAGAAGTATATACTAATATATAGAAGGTGCACAGAGTCATGCAAACACAAAACACCATCATGATAACACACGTGATACTTAAATAATGCAATAAACTTTCATTAAACAACAGAAGATGTAACATAAAGCGCAAATGTACATAACTGATAACAAAAAACTATTAAAAAACATGATTATTTAAACAAAATACCTTCAAATGTGGAGTGTCACGCAGGAATATTCTGGGAATATCAGTTTACAGTTTTTGACTGTAAATTAACCCTTTAAAAAAAAACTTAAATAATTACAATTTGAATATCAGCTCAACATTCTTACTTGACACGCAAGAACAACACTTACTGGTTCTTGTGTGTTAAGCGTGACAAACACTTTGATGATAAAATTTAATCTAGTCATCATATAAAGTGATTGTGTCTCTTCAGAAAAATGAAAATTTTGGCTGTGTGGCCTTTCAAAGGATAGACAAAAATTATGAGAGAATATAACAAATCTTCATTTGTGTTTCAAAGTTGAACAAAAGTCTTATAGGTAGGGACGACGCGTGTAAATGATAACAAAATTTCAATTTTTCTGTGAACTATCCCTTTAATAAGTCCGGCATTGTTGACAAGCTTGACAATTTACTCCAAAGCCAAGCATGCATGGCCTATAATATCAGGATTTGTATAATCATCAAAATTAGTTCCTGGGGTAATTGTTGATCATGATAGATGAAACTAAATAAAAATTGCAACATTTCAATTTAGCCACTTGTTGTAAGGTTCTTCATAAGTTTGTTAGTTTTATAACCATAAATATTTTTCAAAACATTGCAGAGACGTTCTATGTGACAATCAAATTATACCCATACAGAACATTCTACTGGTTCTATCACGGTTACACTGCATTAATTAAGCCCCCATACAACATTTTTATTTATTTTTTTGGTCAGAATTAGCTACTTCTACAAGCATCTCATAGAGTACGATACAAATAGACAAACGTGTCATATTACACGGAACCCTATAAAACATTATGATAGAGCATGCCATGTTTCCTGCACTGCAACGCAACGACACAGACGCGCGTTGAATCTTGACGTCGGAACCCATGGGACAGGCTGTTTGCGCGTTTTACGCGACGCGGGAAAACTACAACGCGTTATCAACGAAGCTATCAAACTTCAAGCGCGCAAGTTCACAAGAGTCCAAACAATGCTCTTGCAGTCAGTGTAGAAGGCAATGATAGCGTTGTCGCGCCGCTCGCAGTGCAGACGGGCTGTTTGAAGCAGCTGTTCTAGTGTGTTTATGAAGAGCAAAGTAATGGAGCGGTGTAAAGAGACGCGTCTCGTTGTGTGTTTGCTGCTCTTTCTGACGCTCAGCGTGGATTTGGGATTCGCTTTCGGACAGAATAAGGATACCGAGTTCACTTTCCTTTTACCTCCCGGAGCAACCGAGTGCTTCTTCCAAACAGCCACTAAGAACGGCAGCATGGAAGTGGAGTACCAGGTCAATAAAATGTTTAAAGTATTTCATTTAACTTAATTAAAATGATAACCTATTCGAAATGACTCGAGAGAGTACACACCAGTCAGCAAATTTGAGCAGAAGTAACTTGTCAAAACTGTCTAGTTGTTTGTGTGTAACCTTTGCTTCATCATAGTTTTTGTTTTTAGTAAGGTTCTTATTAGCTACTGCGTTACATTGCAGTTTTACTTGACAGTAATGACCAGGAAGTAGCAGGACATTTCTTCTCACGGGTGCATGTTTTGGTCAAAGTGCATTTATATGAATGACTGGCTACTTATGAAATCATAAGTCTCCTGTAATCACTAATATAACTTGAACAGTGTGTGTATGGTTTGGGTTCATGTTTGTGGTTCTTCTCTACAGCTCTGGTGGGATGTTCAATATTATTGACATCAAAGTCAATTGAATACTAAGGAGTTAAGCAATCCTGGTGCAGTCCTGTTTACTCACAGAAGCTGCTGTCTTTTAGTTATTCTAGTCCAGCCCTGTGTTGTGACCTTTCTCAGAAGATTCATTGTGCCACATGCCTGGGGTGTGTTTGTGAAGTCATCCCGCTTTACGTTAAAAACAGGCACAGCTG